>NC_072452.1:2029389-2689747 GCF_027596085.1 Anoplopoma fimbria | reverse complement strand
GTAGCCGCCATTTTGTCAATTCATATGTACATAATAGTGATATTTTATCTATTTTAATTGTATAATACCTTTTATGCACTTTAAGTGAGTTCTGAATAGTTATGTGTGTTTTTTATGTGAAGTTGAGCTTTACACTTGCTTACTTACACTCTCAGGAAGGACCTGAACTCACCTTTGGCATTGGCAGTCCTTTGGATCCTCACGGAAAGGAGCAGATGGTCCATTACGATAGACTGAAACTTTACACTCTGCTATTGCCTGCTGGCTTTTTGAGTATCCTACTGGATTCTCCTCAACATGCTCCCTCATCCATGCAGGATGAGGGTTGCCAAAAGGGGTCACTTGATGGCACAGTTACTGTAAGGCTGTTGTGGCACAAGAGAGCCACAACAGACTCTGTTCTAGGAGAACTGTGGGACAGCCAGTTCATTTAAATCCCTTTGTCATTTATTGTTAACGGAGTTGTGTGTGGGATGTGCTGGTTGCATGTTGTTAGAAACGGGGACGGGTAAATGTTTGTTTTACAGTGAAGGGAGGAGTAAAAACAGTGATGCATTATTGTTGACTATGTTGGAGGAATAAAGTTATTCTAAGACTACAGAGCCTCTGTGTTATTATTTTATAACCATCATAACGTATAGGCGCAAAATAAATCGGCTACACACTGTAATTCTATATCTTTTTTGTATCCACACTTTTTGCAAAATCCCTGTTGAAGATTACTATTCTGTCTTGGTTGGCTGATTATACATTTTTGAGTGGAATTGCTTCCTATTAGATCAGACACCTTTGTGCGTCTGTGTGGGTGTTGTTGGGAGATCATTTAAACAGTGGCTGGCAGCCTGTATGAGAATAAGCAATTTAATCTTGTGAAATGCACAAGCCTCTAATTCACACATAGGATCACGTGACCCCATGCTGTCAGAGCTCATTCCCGTCACTGGGACATGCACTTTTCGCGAACACTCAGGGATCTGAAAGCATCTGATGGGTGTATTCAGCCATATGGTCGTTGATTCTGAAGCCTTGTGAAAAGGGTAGAGGACGTGAACAAAGATTGGGACACGGACTGAGCATTGAAACAAGATGCAAATCAGTGTCTCTGATTGGTTGCAGTCGTTGTAGCGGAGCCTTAACCAAATTTAACCAAAGGCTGTGAAAATGCAAATGATCAATTTTCTACCTATTGCTCCCATTCTGCTGTTGAAGTGAGTGAGCTGATGCATTGTGAGTGTGTGCCTAATGAGATCACCAATAGGCCTTCGGGGATGGAATCAGGTTGTTTCCATCTACTGTTTGGACACACACACACACACACACACACACATACACACACAAACACATATGTGGACTGAGGGGGAAGTAATGTATAAAGAAGGAAGACAGTGTGTCAATATTATCCTGTATGCATGCACACTTTCAACTGGGACACTGTAAATACACTTATGTCTTGAGGAATTCCTAGGCCCAATCCCAATGTCCACACTCAGGGAATTGGGAGTCCTGTTCCAACAAAGGGCTGTCTCACTGTCAAAGTGTCATGTGTTTGAGGACTCCAACGCAGACATTTTGAGCCCTTTATGAACACTTTACGTATGTCTGCATTTCTGCAAACTTTGCCTGAAGGGATTTACCCACAAGTCATAGCTTTGTGACTTTAATCACAAGATAAAAAAAATGATAAACAAAGGGTGGCATGTGGGTGTTCAGCCTGGCATATACATTTACACAGAAACTGTAACAGTAAGTACACATTCAATCAGAGGAAAGCAAGCAGAGGCTAAATCACACACCTGGTTTACTCAAACATTGCAGGCAGAGTCACACAGCTTTAGGATGGAAAGCAGACTGGCAAGGGGCCTGACCCAGGAGTACAATGGAACAGAGAGATTGAGTGCCACGCCCAGACAGACATCCACACACACTGACAGAGAAAGGACAAACAGGCCCAAACAAGAAATAAAGAGAAGGGGTAACACAGAAGCAAACTAGGATCAAGGGAGAGGCACAGACCGGCCATGACATTTATACCATCTCAAGCCATTGCCGCCTCTCACACTCAAGCATTTACTAGTTGACATCAGTTATTGTTTCGGTCCAGAGAACTGGGCACTCTAAAAATGTGAGTGGGAACCATTGTCCTGAACAAAGAGCAGGTTAATGGTGCATATACACACTCCTCATATGGTCCTGTCTCCAGAGTTGGGATGTGGTTTTGACTTCGGGAATTTATGAACTTAAAGTTGTATCTTGCTTACAACATGCTACGAGGAAGTCTCGTCGGAAATGAGCATATCATGCTCAGAGCGTTAGGATGACGGGTTGCTAGTGTTACAGCAATGGTACTGATTTAACAAGCGAGGACAGATTGAAACGAACGTTAGTCAAAACAGATGGCACAGCATGTTTATTGTACATTCATGATGCTCACATTTCTGGAGTTGCAATGTAGTTCTTCTGACTTTTGTGTTTTCATGGGCTTAAAGTGGTCATGTGGAAAAAACATGGACACTATAAAAATGTCTAAATTAAATTGACACCAAACACCTTTAAACACCAAAATGATGTCTCTTTCCAGTTTGCATGACAAACTTGAAAGTTTGATGCATCAACAGACTGTGTATAAGAAGTCGATGTAGTCGTCGTGAAGTCACCCATTGCAGTTTTGAAACCTCGAGTTGGGCTTTTGGCCTTGGTTGTGGTAGAAACAGTGACCTGCCAATCACAAGGTAGCCCCGCCCTAAAGCATAACCTGCTTTATCTTCTATTTGAATTTAATGGGGCCATAATTTAGTAAATGAACATCATGCTGTTTTGGAGAAGGTGTGAAACAAGACCATAAACTCATGTTAACACTGTTTATGGTAAAATACTTCTACTTGTTAGGCGCCTTTTAGTTTTCCCACCACTCAAAGCGCTTTAACACTACATGTCATTCACCCATTCACACCCATTCATACACTGATGACACCATGCAAAGCACTACCTACCCATCAGGTTTAATTAACTAATTCATACCACACATACACCAAAGGCATAGACTACAGGAACAATTTGGGGTTTAGTGCCATACCCCAGGACACATCGACAGAAGAGCCAGGGATCAAACTTGTGATTGGTAGTGGACCCCTCTACGTCTGAGCCACAGCAATCCCAATGTTTACTCAGTTAATAAATCAAGTGACAAGTAGGGTCTTTTTCTCATACACTTCAGTTAATTCACACTTCTTTTGCAACCAGAGGAGTCGTCCCTTGACGCCCATTAGAGATAATGCAGGTTTAAAGCACTTCATTTTAGTTTATTGGCTTCACTTTTCAGAACCGGATGTTGCCTACAGGTTAACGTGTATCAACTCAAGGGATCGTATTCTGTGAAATAGTTGGTCTTCCCATCACTACTGTCTTTGAGCTCAAGGATACGGCTGAGTTGTGCCTCTGACAGGTGTGCTGATGTCGCAGAATTTTGTTAGGGTGCATTATGACGTCACCTAGAAGAGAGCTGATGTTGACAGAGCGGTGAATAATACGAATCGATATGAGAACGTTGAAAACTTTTGCTTTGTTTCCTGTTCTGAGAAAATTCCTTCCTTTATTTTTTAGCTTCTTTGAGGTTGGCTACGGCCCGATTGGATTTTGTTGAGGGCCAGCTGTCTGCAGACCTTCCTTGAGAGTGGTGATGCTGCGAACATGTGTCGAGACCCAGTGGTCAGGTCGATGGCAAGGGACTGGAGCTATTCTCGGAGGCAATATATATATATATTTAGAAATATTTTGATTGGCCACTTCTTCACTGGGCTCTGTCAACATTTCCTACAAATGTACCTGTAAAGACAAACATAAAGCAGAGAGTATGTTGCTCCAACATCGACCCGGGGAGAGTCGTGGCATACAATGACCAAAAAACAACAATGACTTTGTTGTGAGATCAGCAGACAAGGTGGAGCTATGGTAGTATTGGGTGAGAGACATACATCATAACTGGGTATCGAGAACTGGCACTTAATAAGTAAAGGCTCCTGACCCCTCAGTACAAACATATTGATAAGCTCATAGAGAACAAGTGCTGCTGTTGGTATTTATGTAAGGTTAATTCATTCTAACAAAGCTGGCATTGTCAAATTCCCCTAACGCTGATTAAGCTATTTTAATAATGCTACATCGGCAGGTCTGGGTTATAGGCTGATGTCTGGTGTAGGACATGTCTGTATCCTCACATGGCTGCATTTTATAAGCTCCAGGTGACATCTCTCTTCCTCTTCCTCTTCTTGCAGTGTTTGCCTACTCATACATCCTAAGTTAGATCCAGTAAATACTGTCACTAACGGCATAACGCAGCACAACATGCCACTTTATCTGATTGGATTGTGAAGATTATATTTATATTGTAACTTTATATTATAACTATTTGTTTAGTTCTCTGATAGGCTTGTTGCAACGTAACACCCTGCTAGGTAAATGCAGGTCTCTTACCGACTATGTCTTTTTACGGGGGGGGTCTGACAGTCAGTGCTGAGTGACTCAAAGTGGGAGGAGTCAGGGAGAAATGGCCGAGCGTCCAGGTCAAGGTTGAAAAAAGCAAATCAATATTTGTTTAGGCTCAGAAGTGAGCAGAGCGAACAGAAAGAGAAAGCAGATGACTGAAATGTGAACAGTGCACACAATACACTACATCAACAGTATCTAAAAACTAATGTTAACATACAGAGGTGAAAGAATTACTCAGATCTATACTTAAGTAAAAATTGCAATACTACAGTGTAAAATAACCTTGCCTTCAAAAGAACAAAAGTATTATCAAAATATACTCAAAGAAGTACTCATGCATAATAATTAGAGATTAATGTTAAATCATTATATTTATTGATGCATTAATGTGTTACACAACTCAATATACTGCTGGTATTTTAATCTATATTAATACATCATAGTTTTTTAGCGTAGTTGATTATATTTGGTTTGGATAATCTGAATCTGTTAAGTAACTAAAGCTATCAGATAAATTCAGTGCAGTAAAAAGTGCAATATAAACCTATCTATGATGTAGTGGAGTAGATATGTAAACTGTTAACATAACTACATTAGATAACTGTTCACTCATGTCAGTAAATGTGAAAGCAGCTGTGAAGTATCTTTCTACTTAATGATTCTAAGAACTATTGTTTTAAGATCATAATTTACAACAGATTTGTTAAGTAAACAACAGTTTACACTTAATTTTAACAATTGTTAAGACATGTACTGTGAATTTAAAATAAAGTTCAAGAGTGCATAAACAGCACCTAAATAGAACATGTTAATCAGAGAAAATTTCCAGTCCGAGCTAAGCCGCAAATGTACTGAAATCGAGCGCCCTGTTTGTGGGACTAAGGACCAACAGATAAGAAAAGATTGAGAGTGAAATTTAAGGAAACCAGCCGAGAGATTGTCACACACCAACGTATCATCATGCAACGGTTTGTATATCGTATGCAAAGTTATTCATAATTTTTCCTGCATTTTCCTACAGAAGTCCAGAAACACGTGTTGATTTAGATGCATCTCGTTGCATGCATACAGTCATTTCGAAACAAACTCCGTCCTCACAGGAGACTACTCAGTTAGGTTTAGACAATAAAACTACTTAGATAGGTTTAAAAAAGATGGTGGTTTGGATTAAAATAACTACGGAAGTGCAGCTACTGAAGTGCACCAGTTACAAGACAATTAATTTACTGTGACTTCTCCTTTCACATGGGGAACGAACAGCGGTCGTATGGTTGAGAGCTCAGTGTTTGTTGGACCCATCCGTCACCCCTCCTGCCCTTTGTGGGTTTTTGCAGTTTTTATACTTCCTTGTTTATGATTACATGGATAAAATACAAAATGTTATAGTTGGATATCTATGAATGCTGGATGAGACCAGCATGCTCACACACACACAGCAGTGGTACTAAGGCAGATATAATAGAATAACTGACTAAAGGACATTTAATTCAAACAGACTAGAAGATAACACTGTTTCTAATTTGGATTAAATTGCTGATTAAGAGTCCAAAAGCTCAACGTATGAAAGTTGGGGAATATGTTCTGTGGCAGGAAGCAGTTGGCCGAAAATGGTTTTCATGCATCAATTATGTATATGTTTTCAGAAGCAATCTCATCTCCTAAATAATGTAGAGAGCTATGTAGAGCTCAGGACAAATGTTGGTCATGCTACTCCTTTAAAGGTGAAACTAACTTATTACTGATTTACAAATATGATGTATCATGATTACTTACTTCACTTGCCTACCAGACAGAACACTTTAGCCTGAATGACTGAAATAAAGGGCTTACCTGTGCTGCACTCCAAAATGACCAACATAAGTTCAACATCTGGTCAACTTGGGAAAAAACGTCCCAGTAAACACAGGGAGTACTAATCAGCCTACAAAACGGTTGTGTAACGTCTTCTGTAGCTCTGGAGGAGAAAGTGAGCCTGACAATGTCATAGTCTTTTCGCCAGGGATATCTAAGCTCTGGAGACTAAAATGTTTGAGAGAAAACCCACATTACAAGGTTGTTGAAAGATGGCCATGAAGGGTCCAGAGAAAGACATTCTGCAATTACACTATGGGAAATGTAAATGGACAGTACAGAATGACTAAAGTCCCCTCTCTTTTTTTTTTTTGAAGAAAATGATATTGTGACCCGTGAAATGGTATGGAGCAGCGTCACACTCCTGTACATAGGTATACATTGGGACAGAAATAAGCTGTTACAAAAGTTGAACAGAGGAAAACATTGTTAATGGTTGATCAGGTTTTTTGTTTCGTATGAAAATCACAGTTTTCTGAACTTGAACATTCGGAATGCAGCCATATAGTGACAAGATAGTGGAAGGTTGAATATTTGCTGTTACTTTGTACACTAATTTTGAAGTTTGTACAATCTCTCAAGAAGAAATACCCAAATACGATCCATAAAGATGATGAACCCTCGCGGTTCAGCACGTACTTGACCCGCGGATTAATTACACAGTTTAACCTTAACCTTCACAGGTTAACCTTCTCTGTGTGTGTCTGTGAGGTGGGCGTGTCACTCCTCTCACTCTCCCCAGCTCCCTGATTACTGCCAAGCATACTCACCTGCTCCAAGCCGCACACCTGCCATCAATCTACTCATCCACTCTGCAGTATATCAACCCCGGTCATCCACTCACTCACCGCCAGATCGTTGTTTCAACCACAGTGGTAGATCGCGCTCTAGGCCTTTGTCTGTTGTGCTTTTTGAGTATTCTTGCCAGTTCTGTGCTTCCCTCTAACCTTGTTCTCCCTGAACCTTAGGACCATTACTCACCCGCTTGCCGCTCCATTCACCTCCGTGCCTGCAGCTCAGCCTCAGCCAGCATCCACTCCCTCTCTGTCCTCGCCTGCCGAACTTCTCCCCTTCCTCCACCTCCATTTCCCGGAAAACCATACTAATAAAACCCTGTTCACTATTCCTTCTCTCCGAGTGTGTGTCTCTGCATTTGGGTCCCTCCCGTAGACCGTGACAGAACGATCTGGCCCACATGGACCCAGCAGACGCAGACTCTCTCCGCCAAACCCTCGCCCACCAAGGCCGTTTCTCAATACCAAGTATGGTCAAGTGTGGACTTGCAAACTTGCAAGTTCAGACTTGGATAGTTCGACTCGGGAGTACAAACTCCCGAGGACGGGAGGACGCAGTACGGTCATTTTGCAATTGGAACAGCAGCGAACTTGATGACGTCACCAACGTCACGACGTCACCAACTCAGCTCGTCGGTCCCGCCTACTCCGGTTATCTTCAGTCATATATATTGACAATAAAACGAAATATGATATAAAACACAACCCTGCCTTTTTTCGTTTTCATTTAGAAAATATTAAAATATTAATATGTATATGTTTTGTGTTACATCTGCAACCACAACCACAGAGACACCGGAGCCAGCGGCACATCTGGAGAGGCCTAGCCGAGATAAGGCTGCTGTCAGCGGGCTACATGAGCATCACCGCCCGGTCTCCTCTCTGGTCCTCTCATATCTCTCTATATATCTATCTATCTATATATATATATATATATATATATATATATATAGATAGATATAGACCGCCCGGTCTCCTCTCTGGTCCTCTCATATCTCCGACAAATGTCGGCGCTTTTTCAAACAGGCTCTATCTTGATAAATTGACCGCATATTTTAAGTCTTAACAACTACATTCATGTTTAAAAACATCTTAAAACTAAATTCCGTTACACAACAACAGCAGTATTTAGACAATGATCACTGACATTGTCGTCTCTTGTTTGCTGGTGAAATGCATTCTGGGATACTTGGCTGTCCAAAGTCCGCACAAGTCTCCTCCGATGCATCCCGATATAATGGGCGGAGCAAGGACACTTCCGGGTATTTGGACCGTACTTGGCTGAATGCAAACTTGTGTATTGGAACAGTACACGGCGCTAGATGACGTTTCACAAGTTCACAAGGACACAAGTACAGAGAAGTTCACTTATTGAGAAACGGCCCAAGACTCCCTCCTAGGTCAGCACGAGCGGTTCCTCCGTGAGGTAATGGAAACCCTCAAGACCCTCACGCCCCATGTGGCCAGGATCGGCAGCCAAGTTGACAGACTGACCGCTAGCCTCTCGAGCCCAGCTCCCATAGTCCAGCCCGACCAGCCTGCCCCCACAGCGGCTCCAGCCCCCCGGCTCCCCCTTCCAGAGAACCCCATGTCCCGGCACCGGAGTGCTATGCGGGGGACTTGGGAACAATGCATTTAAGGGGTACCTGCATCACTTATTCAATGTATACAACTTCTGTTATAGCCTCTACATAAGCATGGTGGGTGGCTGGTGTTCCTATCTGAAGGCAACATTGTAATAACTCCTATCAGATTCATATCATGCTTACCCTGTTCCTGTTTTATCTGCATTTACTGCACCACTTTAACAATGTCATAACACCCAGTAACTTACACATTACTCTCAAGACTGGCCATTATAGCCTGGTTCAATTCCTCATCATCAGATGAATGGTCCGAGATGGAACTCTTTATCGAAAGGTAGGCAGCATAGTCATCATTGCTGGCTGTTGGAGTCTGGTTAACTGTGGTAACATAATCTCGATAAGTCGATGACACTCGATTCTTGCTGTACTGCACTGGACTGGGTTGCTGTGGTCATGCTGCCACTCAACGATTGCTGTACTGCCGTGGACAGGTTTGCTCTCCCACTTCTTGTGAAAGGATAACTAGAAACCTGTAGTGTTGATGCGATTTGGTTTCCTCTAGCCCTAGTAGTCATACAGTCACTAGTCTGAGTGGAAATTCGGTGGTCACTGGAGCTGAGAATTTAGAACTACTTCCTTTTCAATCAAACTCACTTCCGTTTCAACTATACTCTCTCACACACACAACTATACTCTCCAACACACAACTATACTCTCCCACACACAACTATAAAAGATAATAGTAGTGTGTGTATTAGAGTATGGTGGTGCATTTAAGAGTGTTTTTGTTTGTGTTAGAGACAATAGTCATTTATGTATGAGAGTATGACAGTAAATGAAGGAGAGTATGACGTAAGTGACGTAAGAATAGTGTTTGTGTGAGATTCTGACATTGTATGTAAGACCACGTATGAATTATGGCCTAAACGGCCTCTCATAAATCTCCATGTTACACTTTCTAGATCCTGATTGCCGGTACCTTTATGTTTTAACCAAGCTAATGGTCAAGATCATCACACGCTCGGTTTAGAAGTTTTTGAAGTTTCTACGTCTATCAGTCCAGTCAACTCGCCGACGCTAGTGCAGCAAGGCTTGTTTTCAGCTTTTAGCTCTGGGTGCTAACCTGTTGCTTATGCAAGGAAGTCACCAAACTTGGCCAAGTCCCGCTACCGGAGTCCTGGGTCCCTGCTCGCTGTCCAGCTGCTGATTCTCCTCCTATGGTCAGCGTCTGTGGGGATTCCTGGATAAATCTTGGTGCAAAGCCTAAAGCTTTGGTCAGCTCAACTCCACACCATCAGCAGTTGTGGTCTTTGGTTGGTGCTCGCAGCAGGAGAGGGAGACGTTCCCCTCATGCACCCCCTGCTATAACATCCAACTGGAGAATAAATACGATATTCTAAACACGCAAGATTTCCCTCCTCTGGCTACGGAGCCTCTTCTATATGCCCGGCCGTCCCATAGCTCACTGTCCCCTCCGACACTTCCAAAAGCCGTACCTCAGTACATCTCCCATAACAGGGTTCGGCGCTCCATTCCGACTTTCACACCGGCACTGCAGAGAGCTCCAGCCCCCAGCATAATATGTCCTCCGTCTTCCGCTCCGTCAACGCAAGTGAAGTGTTCTCCGCCGATCGCCCTGTCGCCTCCCACCACGCTTATCATCGGGGATTCGATCGTGAGGAACATAAGGAAAAAAGCTGCTGCGACCTTCTGTTTTCCGGGCGCAAGGGTAACAGACATCCTGGTAAAGTTTCCCAGCGTCTTGGCAAAACACCCACTTGCCCAGGATGTTGTCGTGCACATTGCCTGCAATGACGTTTCCAACCAGTCCTCTGAAATACTAAAACAGGATTTTAGCACCCTCCTAGACTCACTCGAGGTCCATGGTAAACGGTTCTTTATCAGCGGACCTCTCCCTCCACACAACCGAGGTATGGGTCGGTTTATACACACATGGCTCAAAACAACCTGTGCAGCCCGACACGTGGCTTTTATTGATAACTTCAATCTTTTCTGGAAACGTCCGGCCTTTTTCTGCCATGATGGCGTCCACCCAAGTAGTTTGGGGTCAAGGACTCTAGCTGACAATATTTTCTACTCCATCCTGACCTCACCGCCGTACTGACTATGTTGCACCACATGCCCTCAAATGGAAATATCCCACAAACACAGGCCTACCCCTCTAACCCCGACAGTCCACACTAGCTCCCCTTTGTGGCCTGGTGGGTCTCCTACTACTCTTACCCTTGTCTCCACCGTAACCTCTATTCCCGGACCCATGAACATTCCCGTCAGAATCAACAACTCGCGCCCTACTTCTGGTCGGGTCCGCCATGTTGCACGAGTGATCCGTCAAATTGTACGAACAACTATAAGTTCCTGTGCTGACGATGACAGTGTGTTCCTCCTTTAAAATGGGTCTTATAAATGCACGCTCTGTAGAAAACAAGGCGCTTATATTAAATGACTTGTTCACAATGAACCTGGCAACGGAATATGGAATGTATCCATTTAAAAGAACTGTGCCCTATGGATTGTTCTTTTATTGGGACCCCACGTTTGACAGGATCACAGAACCCTTTGCAACCTTTGAACTACAACTGACTAAAGTGGGTCGGCTAAAACCGTTTTATTGTGTTTTAATTTATCGACCGCCTGGCCCAGCAGGTCAGTTTTTATCTGAGTTTACGGACTTTTTGACTTCCATTGGTTGGTGATTTTAATCTGCTTGTCAATGATACCACAAATTGTGTGGCCACTGAATTTCTCAGTGTTACAGGATCGTTTAATTTCAGGCAAACATTGCGTTCTCGCTGTATTACTCAGAAAACAACCGAGCAGTTTTCAGTGCACTTTAGCTTTGATATTAACAGGAATTTTAATGATGTAGAATTTTTAATGCAGTCTTTTAATGAGCATTACACCGCTTTGCTGGACAAAGTGGTGCCTTTTAAGGATAGGACGAGGGCTGTCAACAACACTACTCCGTGGATGACAGACGCTGTCTGCACCCTGACACGGAAGTGTCGTAAGACAGAGCGGTTATGGAAAACAACTGGGCTAGAAGTGCATCGCACATACCTCAAGGATCTCAGAGTTTCTTTTAATATTGCAGTAAAGGAAGCTAGCAGGGTGGCCGCGGGGTATTAAAAAGTCTTAAAAAGTCGTAAATCAATTTTCATCAAAATAAGGCCTTAAAAAGTATTAAATTGTCTTAAATTCAGATTGCATTGGTCTTAAATATTTGTGTGCCATGTCAGTGCGAAAATGCGGGCAATCTGTTCTGCCAGGTCAAATATTTTTTTCCGGTAGCCTGTGCGCTGCGTTGTCTTTGGTTAGGCCAGAGCGTAGACTACTGCGCAGCTGTAGCCCCACCCCCCCGATTACGCCACTGCCAGGGCTCCTGTTTATTGGTTTATCATCTAGCCAGGGCTCCAGCCTGTTCGTTTATAGATTTTGGCGCGATTCAGACCCCTCACTACGATATAGACACTCGACTCTGAAACATGGGTAAGTGTAAATTTAATGATAAATGGCTCGAGAAGGACGAGTATGACTGGTTAAGGTCGGTGCCTGGTAGCGCCTATGAAGCTCGGTGCACTGTGTGTAAAAAAACCTTCAAACTTGGGACAATGGGGATCGGAGCGGTGGAATCCCATGTCCAGAGCCAGAAACACAAAGCTTACTCAAAAGCACGCCTGCAGCCTACAATTACTAGCTTCTGCTCCACCGCTAGCAATGATGTAATTGACAACGCTAGTGTTGCAATAGGAAATCCACAGCCTGTTACAAGCATGCCATCTGACCGCGCAATTTGTGGCTCTACGCCAACACTGCGAGCAGAGGTGATTTGGGTGATGAGGACCGTGACAAGCCACCATTCCTGCAGGTCCAATGACGGAATTGATGACTTGTTTAAAGCGATGTTCCCAGATTCTGCCCTTGTACAGTCTTTTACATGCGGGAAAGACAAGACCAGATACGTTGCCAAATTTGGATTGGCGCCGTATATAAAAAAAGAGCTCGTCAATGAAGTTCAAAAATGCGGTGCGTTTGTTGTCATGTTCGATGAGACACTGAACCAGACAACCAAAACCAAACAAATGGACTTGCATGTGCGTTATTGGTTAAATGACCATGTCCAGTCTAGGTTCTACGGATCACAGTTCATGGGCCACGCAACTGCCCAGGACCTACTTCAGCATTTCAAAGTAAGTATGCCCTACATTTATTTATTAACTAACCTTTTGTATGTTATTATATAGTTAGTCTAAGCTTTACTGATTGTCAAGTTATTAACAACTATGGATATGATAATATACATTAATTAGACAAATTAAAATAAAATGAATTAAAAGAAATAAAAAACAGCCAGCTTTAGTTTTAGAAAGATAGTCTGGTGTTAACATGCCAATAAGTTTAAATAATATATACAATATGGCTATAGGGATGGCTGACTGCTTATTTTGTGAAATAGTATTTTTTTATATATTTTTTTATCTTATCCAGTCTGACATTAATCTGAAGTAGTGGTGTGTCAGAAATGAATGTGTTAACTGTTGTATGGCTAATGTCTGTAATGTCTTTTTTCAATTTCCAGGAGTGTGTGCAGCAGCTTGACCTGAGACATTTGGTTTCTATCTCAATGGATGGACCAAATGTCAATTGGAACAGTATTTTTTATTTATTTACTTGATTTTATAAGCATTTGTTTATGGGACCTAAATGCTCTGAAAATAATAAATATAATTGAGGACTAATGACATTTTTGTGTTCTCTTTTCGCATTACACACATTTAGCCGATGTTCTTAAACTCAACCGGTTATTATCAGACATCAGTGTGTTTACTTGGAAAGATTACTGTATATTTCCCCTTTTGATTTGTTTTTCCATCGTAAGTTTGGTCTTAAATTTCATTAAGAAGTGGTATTAAAAAGTCTTAAAAAGTCTTAAATTTAATTTGTTTATACCTGTAGACACCATGGCTAGAACGGCTTTCTTCGCTAACTTAATCTTTTCCTCTAAGAAAAATCCAAAGGTATTGTTTGACACAATTAATAGAATTGTTTCACCGTCTGTCTCTACAATACCATGCTTTTCTAATGATGACTGTAACAAGTTTCTTACATTTTTAATTGATAAGGTAATGGCACTTAGGTCCAGTATTCAGCCCGGGACTTGCTCAAGAAACTCTTGCTCCTTTCATTCCCCTACTGTTCTGGAGTCTTTCCAGCCTATCAGCCAACAAGACCTGATGGCCTTAATTAAGAAAACCAAGCAATCATCTTGCCCTCTAGATGTTTTACCATCATCTCTATTTTTGAAAGTTCTGCCAACTATTGGCCCTGCTGTAACATCAATTGTTAATTTATCATTGTCTTCCGGAAGCATCCCCTGCTATTTTAAGCATGCAACTATCCAGCCTATTTTAAAGAAAACAAACCTAGATCCAGCTTTGCCCTTGAACTATAGGCCAATATCAAAACTCCCATTTCTTTCTAAAATCTTAGAAAAGGTTGTTGCAAACCATCTTACTGCTGCACTGGAGAGGCATAACATGCATGACAAGTTCCAGTCAGGGTTTCGTAAACAGCACTCTACTGAAACTGCTCTCCTGAGGGTTTCAAATGACTTGTTGATGTGTTCTGATGCAGGTGATTGTTCTGTCTTAATACTTCTCGACCTCAGCTCTGCATTCGGCACTGTAGACCATAACATCCTCAACGAGAGGCTACGTGATTGGGTAGGCATATCTGGCATAGCACTGGACTGGTTTTCATCTTACCTCACTGACAGATGCTTTACCGTCTCTGCTGGAGAGTTTGTGTCGGATACCACTAAATTGTCATGTGGTATACCGCAGGGCTCAGTCCTGGGTCCTTTGTTGTTTTCTGTTTATTTATTACCTTTGGGAAATATCATAAGTGCATACAATGTGGCATATCATTTATATGCAGCAAAATAAGACAGGTATTTCTTTGTGCAACCCTTTTGTTGTAAAATGACAATAAACTTACTTTACAGAATATGGTATTTGTTGCTACTGCTGGCTGCATTTATATTGGCCACCGCAAGAAAACATGTTTTTTGTTTGGATAAAAAAACGGACAATAGATCATTTCTCTAAAATTCAGCCCCCATGTCCCTTCCAAAAATAGGTGGGGTGCCACATCAAAGTTTGCCACTGGCACTATCTTGAAAATGTAATATTGAAACCAGAGCACGTAAAATGTTTCACGTATGAGGAAACTTGCTTGTGTCAGTCGACCACAAGGAAGATGTTTTTCAGTGTAAATTGAATACAAAAGGCAACTTATAAAGTACATGTGAACATGAACTATATTTGATAATTTATTCTGTTGGATAATGATGTCACCTTTCTAATGGATACACTCTCACAAGGTTTAAACAAAATAACTTGTCTGTCATTGTAGCGGATATTACTACCTTAGAATTAGAATATTGCACTCGTAAAGTTTTGGGGCACCACCTCCTTACGGAGGAGAATGAATAAAATAAAGTAAATAATTTGTTAACGAATTAAGCAGTCTCAATATCTCAGGAGTAAGTACCGAGTTCATTGATCTATAGTTCCCGCATTGAAAGAATGACAGACAACGACAACTTGGTAATTTATTTTTAACACAATTAAAGGAATAATAAGATTAATAATACAACAAGAATACAAATGATGGAATTAATTAGTTTCAAATAACACAGACAAATGATTTTGGATAGTGATGGAATGATGCGATTTCCTACAAAATTACGGACACTACTCTAACCGATAAATCTAAAATATAATCATTCAGAGCGTTATCTGACACCAACTCTTGATAACATTAGTAGTCAGTTTCCTACTTTGTGCAACATTGTCCAGATAACATTGCGGTGGGCTCAGCCGGTTGTTTCTGCTCCAGTGGGGTCGACTCACGGCTCTCCAGCGATTGTTGATTACCGTTGGGAAGCCATGACTGCCGGTTGACAGAGTGAAGAACCGTTAGTTCTCAGCTGTCCACCAAGTGGACTGGCAAAAGTCTCTGAAGTTCACATACTGCTGTTGCAAAGTGAACTTGAAAGTGGCTCACGTTATCGCCATGCGCTTCAGGTCTTGATCTGTGGCAGATGGTTCTTGATCGACGAGGAGTATGAGCCGGACAATACTCTGAATAGTATGATAAACTATAACTACTCATTGCGATATACTTAAAATTATCTTGTTTGGCCGAACGACAGTAATTAAAGTTGATAACTCACGATGTTAACGGATGTACACTAAAACAAAATAAGGCTTGCTTAAAATGAATAACTATAAGATGCTCAAAAGGAGTTAAGAAGAAAGAGCACTATACAATAACTGCGATTCACAAATAAAAATAACGGGAGTGTGTATGAAGCTCCAAAAATAAACGGTATGCAAAATTAACACGAAAAGAAGAGAAGAGGAAGAAGCGCGTGACAAAGAAAAGTTTAACAGTTTTATCAACCCAGGACTGGTGTTAACTAGAGGTTACTATGCAAATGTTTAATATGCGAATGTAACCTTTTTTGAAACCTCACCGGATAACAGGTATCACTTTTACGATGTTTACCATGGGGCAAACTTAGCGAAGGATCAACTAATCCTCCACTGATTTGACCAAATTATAGCGGAATGACTTTAACCTTTGAAAGGTTTCACCCCTGCAATGTGCAAATGACACCTATCATCAGAGAACATGATTGGAATGTATTTAATATATTCAAATCAATTGTAAGGAATGAAAATGTTTAGTTTTTTTCCTTCTGCCATAGTGATGTATTTATCACACGGCTGCTTGTTGCAGAGCTGATGGAGAGCTCACAATGTTGGTGGTGTTGATAATTAGACATTAGTAATCGTTACAGGGTGTTGGAGCAGGATGCTGCTCTGTGTGCCCTGAGCAGGTGTGGCAGTCATGGCTGGCTGGAAGCTCAGTAAATACCAGCACACTCAGAGACGGGGCCCCAGGCTTGTTAGAAAGCGACTCCGGGCCTTCACTCTTGACTAAGTCAGTATTTTACAGTGTGTCTGCCACCCTCATCTCTCTTCAAGGTTTCAGCTGGCTGCTGATGAGTTCCTGTTTCTCGTCATAGGAAACCCCCCCTTCCCAAATATACATCAATCAGCTTTGTGTTTCATGCCAGATTAGTTTTTTTTGCTTTGAAACTGATGCTGTCCTGATTCGCTATTGTCAGCATTTTATGTTTCATAAACCTGGCCGCACGGCCATGACAAAAGAGGTAGATACACACAATCAAGCAATTAGCAAATTATTCATTCTGTGTACTCCTCCGAGGCCGCAGAGTCCGGATCTTCAGTCGGATGGGTGGAGGGGGTCTGGAGGAAGGGTTCCTCGGAGCCGGACGACGAGGCCTCACTGTCTGACTCGGGAGCCTCTTGAGTGTTTCTGGCAGGGGTCCTTCTCCTAGAGGGCTGGTCCGGGTGCTGTCGATGAAAAGCAACAATAAGTCGAGGATCACAGATGTGACGAGCTGGAACCCACGACCTCTCCTCAGGACCGTATCCCTCCCAGTCCACCAGGTATTGGATACCCTGACCCCAGCGGCGAGAGCGAAGCAGGCGATGGATGGTGTAGACAGGTCCTCCTTCGATGAGGCGAGGAATCAACAGACTCTCTCGGACTGGTTTCACCCTGGAGACGTGGAACGTGGGATGGATGCGCATGGACCTTGGGAGCTTGAGCCTCACTGCCGCTGGGTTGATGACCTTCTCGACCTCGAAGGGACCGATGAACTTGGGCCCCAGCTTCTTGGATTCTACCCGCAGGGGTAGGGCCCGGGTCGACAACCACACCTTATCCCCCACTTGGTAGACGGGGGCTGGAGTGCGGTGTCGGTTGGCAGCCTTCGAGTAGCGGTCGGCGGACCGAAGCAGGGCTGTTCGGGCTTTCGTCCAGGTCTGACGGCAGCGGCGGATGAAGGTCTGGACTGAGGGGCAGGAAACCTCCTTCTCCAGTGCGGGGAACAGAGGAGGTTGGAAGCCGTAGGCGCACTGAAAAGGAGACAGGCCGGTGGCGGAGCTGGTCAGGGTGTTGTGCGCGTACTCCACCCACATCAGCTGGCGGGACCAGGAGGCAGGATTCCGCGAGACCAGACATCGGAGGGCGGTCTCCATCTCCTGGTTCTTCCTCTCTGTTTGGCCGTTGGACTGTGGATGGAACCCAGAGGACAGGCTTACGGTGGCCCCCAACAGTGTGCAGAATTCCCTCCAGAAGATGGAGGTGAACTGGGGACCCCGGTCAGGGATGCAGCTTCTGGTCGGTGGCCGAACGCTGGGACAGAACGCGCCCAACTCCTACGTCGGAGGCATCCACCTCCACCACAAACTGTCGGTCAGGGTCAGGGACTTGGAGGATCGGAAATTTGCAAACCCCAGGAAGCGTAGGAGCAGACCAGGACGTGACAGCGGCCACTCCATCTCGATGTTACCGCCGGACACAATGTAACCTGCCTTAACGTATAGGGAGTTCTCCAGGAGGCGTTGCAGGACTACTGGACGTGGTGAATATGCTCCTCCTTGGATGAAGATGTAGTCTAGATAAACAAACACATGTCCGAGGTGAACCACCTACACCCTACTAAACACATTGCTCTTCTCTGTCAAACTTAAACCTTATTAGAATCATCATATACATACAGTACATACGTACATTAATGAAATGTAACCTTTGCATTTAACCGTCCTCAGCATCAGAAGCAGTAAGCTGCTGTAAAGCGTCCGGGTAGAATCTTCAGTGTCTCTCTCAAGGACACTTTGACAGTAAAACTGCCCAACTACCCACTGAGGACCAACTACCCTAGCCATGTAACTCTCTTTGCACTGAGAGCCATAAGCAAACAAGTACAGATAATTCAAGACTTCAATATTTGATGTAAAATGTTGTGACTTTAATATCAAATGTTTTGACTTGTGATACAAAGTCTATGGGGAATACAATGTTGCTGAATCTTAGCTCTAAACAAAAAGAGAGTCATCATCCTTTAGGAAAACATTTTATATCAGCAGGAAACAAACAGGAAAGTAGTAATGAATATAAACAATGCACCACTGGTTGCATTATATATGCCAATAATATCTATTTCAACAGAGGCAATATAATATATGTGTATAATATAGACACCAAATGTATTGTTACATTTTTGAAATAGTTTATGCCCAAAGAAATAAAGAAAATGACATGGTTAAAACTTGCAGATTTTTCCATAGTGGAAATGAAGGCAGAAAATCATCCATGATACCAAGATTCCTGTAAAATGTTAAACACACTAACTAATAATTGTATCAATGGACTGTTCAACCTTGCAGTGTGTTTGGGACATTACTATATTGATGCTGGATAAATAGATTTGTTTTGCTCTGTGATTATCTCTCCTTCCAGCTGGTCCCCGTTTGCTTTAGTAAATTGTACCTCCACACTCATACTAGACTTCTCATTCTCACACTCACACTCACACACACACACACACACACACACACACTCACACACAAAGTAACTGGCACCTTCTCCGACGCACACTAGAGGTTTAACTGTGATTTACACCACTGCACTCTGCAAATTGTATGCTAAGAAAAGCCTGAGCCTTTAAGCCCAGTCCTTAATATTCTCTCAGATTTGGCTGTCAATCTCCTAGAGTTTACCAACAGGACTGATTAGTAACCACCATCCCACACACTGCATATATATGCTCCACACACACCCAACCTCGCAAATGATTTCCATTATATGGTATAAATGTCTGTATGTCTTTTCTTTCTTTCTTTCTTTCTTTCTTTCTTTCTTTCTTTCTTTCTTTCTTTCTTTCTTTCTGTCACTTGTTTCCTAAGTTTCCTTCTGTTCTTATCACTTTTTTCTTTCCGTTCTCAGATTTCTCATGACCTGCCCTTCTTTACCTTTCACCTCAACTTCAAGTGGCTGCTTTCCCCATGACACATCTTGCTTTTACAATACTTTCCTCATCCATTCTCTGTCATCACACAACTGGGTACATTGTCAGTGATCTAAACAGTGTTGATTAAGTTCCCTAATGCTGTCTGTTTATTTGGCGTCAAGCTCTTTTTATGTGGGTTGACTGGCGTTGAAATTTTCATGATTTATATTTATATATATTTCTTTTGAATCTGTTCACCTATGCTTAGTCTTGTCTCATCCAGCATTTGTAGCTATACATATAAATTGATTTAATTCTAAACCTGACTACGTAGTTTTGTTGCTTAAACCTATATAGGTTGTTTCCAGTGAAGACGGAAGTTCATTTTTAAATGGAATTTTTTTGTTTATTCTAAACAATACAAAACATGAAATTCACCTCAATTTTGTACCTACAACACATAGCTTAAAACACATGGCCTGTCGTAAAATGAGGAGTATTTAGAGTGAGTTGAAATCAATTTAAAAAAGGGTGGCTCTTCAAAATCCATCATTATTCTTGTCTACATGGAGGGATAGGGGGGCAAAAACTGTAAATGATTTAATGAAGGTAAACAAATATGTTCCTTGGACTGATTGAGTCCAAGGAATAAATGTGTCATGTTTTGTCTTACTTAATTCAGTGCAACTTGTCTTAAGTCTGTTTAGTTTGTACAGACGTTAACCTGCTACAGCTGTCACTTTGGCAATGGTATACATAAAAATGGCAGCCAAGCTGACAAATAGCCCTAAATTGTCCAGACGGTCTGGATAAATTCCTGGTACCTAAATTGAGGAGATATAACAGTTTCATATTGCGTCATATGCTTTCTATTTGAACACTTTCTATGGCATGTTGGCCACCATCCATTAAGGCATCACAAAGAAGTTCTTTCAGGCCGAGCGCAACGATAGATCACATGAACTCGCCAGTTCTGATGTTCTCTGGCAAATGCTAATGGAGCTGCATGATGCTTGGCTGTGAGCACAGGACCCCCCTAGAGGATGACGGGTCCTAATGCCACCTTCAGGTAGTCTTTGTCCGACAGTTTGTTCAGAAACATGCACATCAGTGGGCCCCTGGGAGTCATTTGTAGGTCTCTGTGTAGGTGGCAGTGCTCCTCCTGTTCTTCCAGGCATAAAGAAGCAGATACCTGTCCTGCTGCCGGGTTGTTGCCCTTCTACCGCCCTTTCGCGCTCTCATCCTGTTATGGCCGGTCTCCTGGTATCTTCTCCAAGCTCTTGAGACTGTGCTGCGAGATACAGCAAACCTTGCGGCGGCTCGTATGAATGTGCCATCCTATAGGAGCTGGACTACCTGTGCAACCTGAGTGGACTGCAGGTACCGCTTCATGCTACCAGCAGGGCAATAGCGAAATGTAACACTAGATAAAAATCAGTTTGGCAGGATAAGGAGAGATAAATGGTCTGTGTCTGCAACCTGCAAAACCACTCCTGCCACCTCTTCTGTCTCCTTGTTGTCCTTTTCATTTGCATCTAAGCAGATGAAGTTGAGTCACAATCGCTCACGCTTCCAAACTGGATGGATCGATATCCCAGAAATATAACTTATTTGATGTTATAATGTGATGATTAGGTGTTCCCTTTATTTTTTTTGAGCAGTGTTGTATACTTGCAGGCATTCTGGCGTACACAAAGTCCACCTAGTATGCAGTGTGAATGCACTACATTCTCAATTTATTTCATACTTAGTATGAATAGAATGTATGAATGTGATTCCGAACACAGACATTTATTTCTAGTTCTGTCTGCTCTAACTCTCCAACAGAGGAGGTCCAGTTACACTGGGCCCGGTCATACCAAATGGCTCCCATGGGAACTCCTGACCCAGTATGAACCTCTCAGAGCTCTCGGGTCGGCTGGCTCTGGATTACTGGCTGTTCCCAGAGTTAAAACTAAACATGGTGAGGCTACCTTAAGCCTTCATGCTGCTCAAATGTGGAACTCATTTTCAGAAGAGCTAAGACTTGTGATAATGATGACAACAAATCTAAGCTAAAGACCTACCTTTTCACCATTTCTTTTAAATCATGTTCTTTTGTTATTCTGTTTTATTGTATTTATTCCATGTGATTATGTTTGCTTGCTTTTATTGGTTTTATCATGTGTTTCTTTGTAATCTGTAAAGCACTTTGGGTTCACTTCTGGTTATAAAATGTGCTGTATTAATACATTTGCCATGCCTTGGGGAAGCATCCAAACTATCTTATTTGATACTTTCCTCGCTTGAACTGGAAGTTGTTCTTGTCTTCAATCTTGGCGCCCGTCCCAAAGCTCTTATTTCTGCTCTGAGGATCCAGGAGCGAGGAGAGATTTCTGAGGAGCCATGACCAAGGACACATGAGAGCAGCCTTCATGGAAGTTTTTAAACAGTCGACACAACCTCTCATTTGATATTGCTATTGATTGGATGCTGGAGCTGATCGGGCTGATCTGATACATCTAAATGTCACTGGAGTTTCATAGCAGAGTGAAGACAGATCACAGATTAAACTGTTTTAGATTTGATTTTCTGTAAACGACAACTTTCTTCATTTATTAGAAAGATTTGTCTTTTTATGATCTCTTATTTCTCCCAGTAACTTTTATAATGGATACAGTTAGTCAGAGAGAGCAGGAGAGTATATCTGTCCGTAAGCAACAAATACTTTTTATATAATGTATCGTCATTTACATTCAGTCACGTGAGGCTGATCATCACTGAGAGATGGGTTTGATGAATTAAATAATTTCAATGATTCCCAGTGTTCCAAAGACACCATAATAGTATTCTGGTTATTTATGACTTCACAATCAGAATTTCAATAAATACAGCTCCAATAATGAATAAATAGCATAAACACATTCTGCCAGTAGAAATTGATTCTGCACCTCTAAGCAGGACACAGAACAAAGTACACAATGCAGTTTGTTTAACAGGTAATAGGCTACGGGGGGAGACACTGCTGCTCTGACAGCAATCTGTGTATTTATTAACATTAGTACACTTCACATGTGTGCAGACACAAACTCCATCAAACCCTCTTGCATGATTTCCTTGCTTCTTAGTCCAAGGATGCATGAAGAGAAGCAAAGAGGGAAAACATGGATGCAATTAAGATACTTGGAATGCACCCAGTGATGATGAGAAACCTGGATCAGGTAACCTGCCACAGAGTCCTAGTTTTCATGATATCACTTTTATGATATCACTACTCAGCTTTCCCAAATAGCAGATATGATGTTTACATTTGCAAACACATAGCAAGGATACTCCAAAAACCTGATTATAATCCAGAGAGCAATGTGCCTTTTAAAGTAACTCTGGATTTTAAATTAAAAAAAATAAGGATGAAAAAGGATTTCCTGAAATGTCCGAACAGCTATTTGATGGATTACCATGACATTTTGTCCACACATTCATGTGTCCCTCAGGATTAATTGCAATAACTTGATGATCCTCTGACTTTTTCATCTGGCACAATCATCAGATTGATGATTGGAATGTGAGGTGTAAATTCCCAAAAAAGGGAAAGATAATTACATCGACTGATGTTCTTACAGGTGAGAAATATTTGTCAGATTCTGGACTTTTTCTATCTGGTACAAGGATCTTTTTTCATTTCTTCTACAGACATTCACATTCTGCACTCTTGTAGGATAGCTTAAAGACACCAGGAATTGACAGAAGGTCTTCACATCTATGAAGGCCACATCAGTCTTGGCCTGCATTTGAGGGCTTTACTTCAGGTGTGGACTAGACATGGTTTTGTATGGTGTTGTGGTCTTAAAGTGAGGTCAAGGGGTCTGATAAAGCGTCAGTATGTGAGGAGTTGGAATGAGAATGTATTAGATGTTGTTCTTAACACTGAATGTGAGCGAGAACATCCTTTCTAGAGAGCTAGCAGAAACAGCTGCTGCTTGTTTACTTTTTCTGATGAGGGCAAATCAATATCAATATCCGAAGGCACAAATGAGATCCCGCGCTTGTGTCTAGATGTCCCGCTTGTGCGACTCAAACAGCCGCTGATGCAAATTGCTCTTGCACTTTCACATCACTTTGCGGAAAAAAGATTCTGCTCGTGTGAGCAAAATTGTAGCCTGCGAAAGTACAATCTTTACCTCTGAGATGTAGTGGAGTAAAAAGTACAATCTTTACCTCTGAGATGTAGTCCTCTTAATTGCCCAGAGGTGGTGCCTTTGGTCCTGACTTGTTTTGGGTGCTTAGACCCCGGTGTAACTGCTCATAGTCGTTATAGACTATAGTCGTATTTATTTACGCAAAAACTGAGAAGAATCAGATTTAAATTCAAATGTATCTTCAAATCCAAGGCTAAGTCCATTTCAAAAGAAGGGTAAACAATGGTTAATGTGGTTGCACGTCATTTACCTCATTTTGAATGAGGATTAGCATTTAGCTCCACAGCAAAACATAAATGGGTGACTGACTTTCTCGCTTTCAGTCTCACTCAAATGTAAAAGACACACTAAAATAGTCTTTACGTTGTTGTAGTCACTTTCCAATAACCTTTGCCCATATGGAAATGACATAAAAAGTGTTTTTTCTCAAGGCATATGGTCTTTTGTTTGTCCTGTGTTCTTGAGCCAACACCTTGTGCCCTGCACCCTCAAACAAATGAATAAATGACCAAGTTTGAAGAAAAAAAACAAGGGAGAGAGCAAAGAAAGTTCCATCTGTCTGAATTCTAATGAGGCCTCACAAGCCGCAACTGTGTCTTTCACAACTCCAGAGGTGAAACCGTGAAGTCCAAATGGCTGGGGAGACATCAAAAGGATCTGTTTTTATTTCCAACACTGCAGGGAGGGAGAGGTGGAGAGAAAACAAGCAGAATGTCTCTGTATCTGAGTCCACCTGTATGCCAGGCATGGGCTAGACTGTTTTTGGATCCAACCAAGGGTAAAATATCTCAACAGATGCCTTACTTACACTGCCCGCCTGTCATATTCACAGAGAGCAAAGGTCAAGTGGACAGCAGCATTCCAGCACAGCTGCCTCCTGTCCCAGGGAGTTTCATTAACATCATGTGTACTTCTGCTCAATTATAATGGGCCACGCATGCTCGCACACCCTATCCAGAAATTCTATTTTCAATACCCAGGACTCCCCACAGGCTACAATCTGAGACCTGTTTGTTTGTGTGGGCTGGGTAATTGGTTCTACCTGCACCTGCATGAAAGTATCATCTTTTATACAAGGCTTGTTATTTCTGATATAAATCATTAGAATAATCTCTCATGTGTGATGAGAAGCTGGCGTTTGACATTAATATCAAACACCTGAGATCTGATTCAGAAGATTACATTTATTAATCATAGACACGCCTGGTTTTGTGTACACTCAAGCTTAGATTGTCAACAGTTCACAAACAGCTGGTTGAATAGGAACCAGATCTGTGTAATAATAGACATATGCCAGGTGTTTAACCGGATGTTTCCAGACCGTTGCCTCCATCCACAAATAAGTACATTTGGAATAAACACCCCATACATCAACCCCACACATTAGCCCTTTCCAAGAAATCAGTTAGCCAGTCATGGGGAAACGGAGCCCTTTGAGATGTCTCTCCTGATCCACAAACATGATATTTCCTCAGTGGCCAAATAGAAAAGCCTTTGATCAACTGCTGTGGGCAAGACTTTCATTTCTGCCTTCCAAAAATGAAATATTCAAACACGAGCACCAACTCATACCTGACAAATTGAACACTTTTATGCATTAATCAGGATGTTTTCTCAATACATACATTGAGACACAATGATCCACGAGATCCACATGTCCAATGTAATAGACTTAAAATAGTAAATGGACTGTACTTATATAGCGCTTTTCTAGTCTTCCGACTACTCAAAGCGCTTTAACACTACATGACATCATTCACCCATTCACACCCATTCATACATTGGCAGGGGTTATGATGCAAGGTGCCACCTGCCCATCAGGACTGTAATCATTCATACCCAATTACACACCAATGGCACAGCCTTTGGGAGCAAATTGAGGTGTGTCTTGCCTGGTGACACACCGACATGGATGGGAGGAGTTGGGGATCGAACCGACGATCTTCTGATTGACTGGATGTGACAAGACCGAAAATGCCCTTTGAATGCTGACCATCAAATGTTATAACTTGTTTCAGGCAATTAAATAAAACAGAGGTCCAAATAATTTGGGGACTCAACAGAACAGATGAGGCCTCCTCTTCAACATCTTCACGGTTACCGTCCTCTGATCCTTTGTCCCCACTGCAAGAAGCCCATCCTGTGTGGGCATTTGTCACTCACGACCATTAGATTCCTCCTTGAGCCTTCCCAGTTTCTTGACCCCAAAGGTCCGGTCCATGGCCCGGCAGGTACCCCAGGTTCACTTAGGTCAACCCTGGGGAGAAATGGATCCTGATCTCCACAATACAAATATTATTATTAATAATAATAATAGAGTTTGGACCAAAAACCATAGGGTTCCAACACTGCTTGTGCTTTGACAGATAATGATACTAGAGCTATAGTTCATAATTTTTTCAAAGAATATGAAAAATATAATTTGGCATGTTTGCACACTGTCTAAGACTTCAGCCCCAAGTGGGCTTTTCCAATGATTAATTTGAACAGTTTTGCTATTCCCTTAAACAAGGGTTCTGTATTTGTATTTCTGATGCCGTGTTCACACCAAAAGCGAAGCAAATTTTTCGCCCATTTAGTCTACATGTAAAGTCAATGCACAGACGCGAATATACGCGAGTAGACACAAACTCGAGCCTGGCGGCGCGAATGAGGCGAAATTCGCCTCGCGTGACGCTGTGTTGCGAAAGCCAATCAGCGTAGAGATTCTCCTCCTGTCATTCTGTCATGTAAGCAAAGTCCAGCACCAATCGATCCGAGCTCCGTTCAGAAAACAAGCATTTTAAAAGTGATTTCCTTGTCGTCTTGCAGAGAGAACTAACAAAACAGGAATTCTGACTTTTTACAAACCACCATCATTATGTTCTTATTTCGGCGTCCCTTTTTGTACATTTATTGCAATTAAATCACAGTAAAATGGTTTATTTTCGGTTCATACAGCTGTAGTAAACCAGCCGACGTGTGGCTTGCTGGATTCAGTGAATACGGCTCGATGAAATCCACCGAGCGCCACCGGATGATGTTATGAACCCAGACAAGACGGCGTTTAGTTTCCCGGGATATCTGGGACTGCCACAACAAGTATAAAGCAGATATAGTAGTTATTTCTTGCATGGTTGATGGCGGAAATAAATAGCTGCGTTGACAACGGTTTCCATGGAGATAAGCCCCTCACCCTCTCCAGCGAGTCTAGCGCGAATGAAGCGAATAAACACAAATGGACCTGCGAGTAAACTGATGCGAGTAACGCGTCCCGAATATTCGCTTCGCTTTTGGTGTGAACACGGCATTACTGGTTTGAATGTATGGAACTGATGAGGCAGTTAAACTAATTGTGCATAACTTGGGGACAGAAACATTTACTTATCATCACCTTTTAAGTTGATATGTTGCTAGCAAACAGTTGCTTATTTACACATCCAGCAGTTACAGAGAAACAAGAGCATTTATCAGAGGAATGTCTGGCCCTTTAGCTGCTAAATGCTAAAACTTGCTATCGCTACCTTGATTCAATCAATTTGAAATTAATGTAAAAATACAGTAAAAAAAATTTGATATGCATGAACAGCTCAACTTATACCTAAATTAGATTAAAACAATCTCATCAGCTAAAACAGTTAGTTATATTTAGGACCAGTTGCTAGGCTGCACAGCTGTGTATTGGCTAGCACTGTCGTGGTCCTGTGTTCGATGTGTCCGGGCTGATGCTTTAGGAGTTTGCATGTTCTCCGGCCCCCTCTTGGCCCCTGAAAAGTATAAGCGGTTACGAATCGTGGATGCATGGATGCTACTCAGCCAGCTCTTTAGGGAAGACTTTAACTTTCATCAAGATAATTGACTTAAGGCTTGCAGGCAATCCATTTCTCATAACTGCTGCTCAATATAAAAACAAGTCCTTTCCCGTACAGCTTTTTAAAAAATATTTGGGTACCACACTGTTAACGATCCTATGAACAGTACACACTCTAATAAATGGTTCTGGAATTATCACTTAGGCCAAATCTAAAACCCCACTTTTTGAGATTTTGAATCGCATTTCACATCGTATAAAAATGAACATTTAGAACACAGGCAGCAACAGTCTTCTTGAACTTATTCCCTAAATTTAGCTATTTGGCATTCAGTGTGATGAACATCGTTTGTCTGCAGTTTGTTGCTGAGCAGGTAGTGCACAATTGGTTTTCAGAGCTTTTTAAAACAATCTGTTGATCCATATAGTAGCTTAATTGTCAATTTATACTTAAATAGATAGATAAATACTCATTTTAGGGGCTTAAAGCCCTAGTCAGTGGCCCTATCAAATGTAATTGGCAGTGTTCATGTTGGGAAGCCAGTGGGGTAAAACAGCTTTGGCACTGACTCCAGCTGGTTCTGATTCTGATGACCTGTATTGGTTGGATGTGGCTCACCATGGATGAGAAGTGAAAACGTCCATATTTGGTACAACTTCCAGATGAAGAAACTTCTTCTGGCAGATTTATTTGTATTATCCTTTGCTGGTAACACATCCCTGACTGCTATCATGAAAATACATTTTAAAAAACTGTAAAATGTACCAAATGTTCAGCGCGTCCAGTGGCGACAACTCACACACAATATAACCGTGACATCTACGATTTGACTAGAGCTGGGGACCTTTGCAGGACGTCATACTCCTCTCTCTCGCTCCCAACAAATCCTGTCTCTCTTCTGGTCATGAGCAAGTATAGAATAAATGACAACCAAAAGAAAAAATGCCACAATAAACACATAATCACATAAGATAGAAAGGACATATCATTCAATCTCATTTATATTGCTATTAAACTAGATACTGCATGCCCCCGTTGCCCTATCTCCAGTTAGACTCCGCTCTCCTTGAGGCAGAAGTTACCTTACCAGTCTTATACTATGCATAATTAATAATCAGAGGAAAAAAGCTTTGAATAAAACCATTTCAAATTAATCTTTTAATCAGATAAATCCCTTGTTTTTTTCCAAGCCAGGCTGGTTTGGTGTATTCTGATCCCATGTTACAGTAAGCATTCAATCTAATGCTCTCAGCCCTGCATGTTCCCATGGCTTCCGCTCCAGATTAGCGGGTACTTAACATATCAGAGGTGTCCCATCAAGCTTATCAGCAGTATACTATGTTTTTAGATTGGCATCACAGTGTAGGCTGGCTGACAGTATTACCACGATATCATTCCAAACAGAGAAAGCCGTCATTCTTCACTAATGCAAGCCACGTGAAACACGCTCCAATCTAATCTGAGTATGGGCTGTTTCCAGATCAGTAGATGTCACCGTCAGCCTCATCGCTTTAACCCTGAGTGTGATTGTGCTTGGCATCCCAGTCAGCCAATTGTAAAAGGTGATGGACAGAGCAGACAGCAGGGTGGACTAGTGGTCAAAGAGGGTGTTTTGTTGCATTCATGGGTTTGCGGCTCTTGCGTGCTGCAATCTGCTGACCCTGTGCTCCGACTGTTCACAAGAAATGCTTACGTGCATGCCTATGTTCCTCAGCTCTATATTCTCTTAGCTATATGTTCTCCTCAGCTCTTTGTTCCCTTAGCATAGGTTCCCCCCAGCTCTATGTTTCCTGAGCTCTATATTCCCTATGCTCTTTGTTCCATCAGCTCTATGTTCCCCTCACGTCTATATTCCCTCATCTCCATGTTCCCTCCACCCTATGTTCCCTCAGCTCTATGTTCCCTTATCAGTACCTCTTCTGCCAATGGGGGGATGTTTTTGTAGACCTGATTGCTTTTCTCCCGTCGACCTACCACCAATCAACTTCTATCTATTCTAACAATTTCTATGTCTAAGCCATCTACCTAGTCTTAGACCCAATCCCAACTAGGCTGCTTAAAGATGTTTTTGAAACTTAGCACCTCTTTACTAAATATGATTAATCCATCTTTACTAACAGGTTCTGTTCCACAGTATCAGTGCATCATAGCACTGAGACAGCACTGGTGAAAAATTGCCTACGGCAACCTTTTTGCATTAAAGGAATCGCTGGTTTAGGTCCTATCTATTAGATCGATCCCAGTTTATATATGGATAAACGATGAATCCTCCACGCACATCAAAGTTTGTCATGGAGACCCACAAGGTTCTGTGCTTGGACAAATTATATTCACTTTATATATATATATATGCTTCCATTAGTTACTATTATCAGAAAACACTCCATAAACTTTCATTGTTAAGCAGATGATACCCAATTATATCTATCAATCAATCCAGACGAAATCAACCAGTTGGCTAAACAGTTACGCATGTCTTAAGGACATAAAAACCTGGATGACCTGCAACTCCATGATGTTGAACTCAGACAAAACTAATGTTATTTTACTAGGCCCTGAACAACTCTGAAATAAATGTATAAAATGATATAGTTACTCTGGATTGGCCTTGCCCTGGCATCCAGCACCACTGTAAAGAATCTCTGATTTACCTTTGATCAGGATAAGTCTTTCAACTCCCACATTCATTTTTTTTTTATTTCAAGGACAGCCTTTTTTCACCTACGTAACATTGTAAAAATCAGACACATACTGTCTTAAAATGATGCAGAAAAACAAGTTCATGCATTTGTTACCTCTAGACTAGATTACTGCAATTCCTTATTATCAGGCTGCTCTAATAAATCTATTTAATCTCACCAGTTGATCCAGAATGCTGAAGCATGTGCACTAACAAAAACTAATAAAAGAGATCATATTACTCCTGTATTAGCTTCTCTGCACTGGCTTCCTGTCTAAATCCTTTTACACTCAGAACAGGATTAGAATTCATATATATTTAAGATGTAACTAAATCTAGTTTCTAGAGCAGAAACGATAATGTTTACAAACAGTAAAGTCACACTATAAAGTCATTAATATCTCACTGGAAACACATCTAAAATGACATCTGAGTGGAGCTTATTAAGACTCAAGAACACAGACATCAGTCAGTATCAGCCATATCCCGCGGCGTGATAGTAAATAACACCAAAACATTAAGTACTAATACTAGTAAAACACACCATTATCATTGGATACTTAGATCTTTAATAATTTAGCATCGAGGTTCTTAAAATAGAGAGTTTGGTACACATCCCGACATTCAGATAACATAAAAACGTGAAAGGCTCTCTGTAGAGCCAGTGTTGGTTTATCCTTTCTGGGCTGCTGTAGAAACATGGCAGTGAAACATGGCAGTGAAACATGGCAGTGAAACATGGCAGTGAAACATGGCAGTGAAACATGGCGGGCTCAGTGGAAGACAACCTGCTCCCTATGTAGATAAAATTACTTCTTCTTAGCTAACAAGAACACTACAATTCTAAGTTTCAGGTCATTACACACAAATTAAAACATAGTTATGAATATTATATTGCATTTCTGTCAATTAAGCCCTCTAAATGTTACACGCTGTCCCTTAACAAGTTAGAGCGGCCACACAGACTGAGCTGGCGTGGCTCTGATGTGTGTCAGCTGTGTTTCAGCTACTTCTCTTCTAGAGATTTGATGGCCATTATTAAAGGTAAACTCTGTGTCCAGAGAAGGGCTGACAGCAGCAGCAGCTCAAACAGACAGTGTGGCCTGGCCGTTAGGCCTCCTCCACTATTTTGAAATCAGCTGAATACTAATTTATTGACAATGAAAACCTTTTGATAACATTAAGCTACACTTTAGAGAACTCCAATACGACAAACTCTGATGATACCGGCACTGTCACTCATGTTTCCACCATTGTCTTCCTTCAACAAGTCACGACATGTGAGATTTAAGGAGAAGACTTCTAACTTCTTGATTAGACACAATAACAAACAGACGAGATCTAAGGAAAGACGTTTGATTTCTCTGTAGGGTTCTTTCCATAAAGTTGTCAGACACGTATTGATGGTGATGAATTGATCAATGTGAATACATTGCAGCCTGTCTTGCGACTGCTGTCTGCAGCGATCTCGCCAATTAAAATCTAACCAATTTTTTAAATATATTTTCCGCTTTAGTCACTAAGAAATTAAAACATAGTAAAATAGGGTCCAGGTTGAAACATAAAGAAGTTTCCCTTTAAGACAAATGGCAGCTTTATTCCACATATCCAATATTTATTCTTCTTAAGATAACTTTCATAACAAAGTTGCAGAAAATAATAAGAATTTCAATCTGAGAATTTTTCCATTAGCTGTTTTAATATGCATTCTTTCCAGAAGCAATATCATGGAATTGCACTATAAAAGAATGCTCTAGGAAAAAATTAAATCTGAAAATGTCTTCAATTGAGTCAGAGGTTGGCAAAAAAGCCAGGATATTAAATTAACCAAATCCCACAGGTACTAAGCCAACATTGTCAAAAGTCACTTCAAATATGCCAATTCTCAGCATTAACAACGTATCTATGCTCATCTCCCATTCTGCCAGTCATATAGTAACCAATCAGCTGCCTGAGTGCAGTTTAAATGATAATAGCAGACCTACAGTATGTTACCTGTGAATCCATGGTGCTTGTGTTGCCAGCAGGACAAGGTTTCGGGACAATAAAACTTAGGCCATTTTGCCAACCTGTAAATCGAGTCATAATAAATCAAGCATGAAGCATGTTATTCTTCGTATAAATATGTGTCCAGTAGCCAGATAATGTGCCATATTTCATAATGTGACAGTTAAAGCCAATTCCAATGAAAAAGCCTCCTTTTGAACTGCTGTAATTTACATACATAATATAATTTAATGTTTAATTCTACTAGGATCATTAAGGAGGGTAAATTATTCAGCCGATCTGCCAGAAGCACTTTAATTCACATTAAGTTTATTCAAACAGCAAAAAAAAGGACCCCTATTACACACATTAAAGCCAAGGTGATGCGTATGTGCATATGCAGTAAATACACATAATAGAGTAAACATCTACTCAAAGTAAGCCATAGGTTATTTACAAGAGTTATAAAAACACCTAAATTAACACTGACTGCTTTATATGTTTGAAATTCACTTTAAATTGAACAATAAATAAAACAGCTTTTAATAAAGTATAATAGGTATTACAAAAATCTAATTTATGATCAAATGTATTTTACTTTAATGCACCACCTGGCAAGCATGCAAAATCAAACACAGGATTTGCATGAACAACACTTGCATGCTGGAAAACACAGCAGGGGTGTTTTAGTGGAGGACATCTGACTGGCTACTTCTTGGTCTTCCTCTTTGACGTTTTGCAGTCATACCTCAGGGATAGGAATGCTAAATCTTTGTCTCTCAGTGCCTGTCTGGGGAGGCCCCGTCTGCAGCAGACTGCCTTTTTGGGTACAAATGAAGCTCTAGCGTAATTTCAGTCAGGAAGACAATCTTGTAGTTTATTTCTCATACATCTGCCATTTCTACTCACGCACGCTCACTCATGATTTCCTCGCTGTCATTGCTCGGGGCTGTCAATCATGATAACAGCTGTTTAATATGCCAGGTGACACAGCGGAAGCGTAGCGTACCATGCCGGCAGCCACGGCTTGTTTTTTAGCGCCAACAATCGCTCTTAAGTAATGCATTTTTTAACGTTTTTGAACCCATTGATCGGAATTGATCTTAGCGGTTTTACTACTCCAACCATTTTATCACCGCTCCGCTGGTTTTAAGAGGCCTCCTGCCTCCCTTGCTATCAGATTAAACTTGACATACTGTTCCCACTACTGTCGGGCTTGTTTTCAGCGTAGTGGCTAGGCTGGTTAACAAACATAGCTATGTTAACGGTGCCTTGTGAGGACTGTGTACTACTGGAGATAGCCAATAAACCGATCGCTGACTTTAAAGAAGACATCCGACGGCTCTCTGATGAGCTGCAGAAAAAAAGACTTTTAACCAGCTACATGGACGTGGCTTCTGGGCAGGTGGATTGCCTCTCTCAGCGCAGCCGTCCAAGACACAGCTCTGTGGGACCCTCCACCTGTCCGCGGCCTTCCTCCTGCTCAACACCGAGTGTTGGAGCCAGATTTAAAGTTTTTGAATCAAGAAAAGAAAATGTTGAAATAATATTTAAGTTAAATCATTTTATTTGTAATTATTGAATATTACTTCAAACACTTAATTGAGATTGATAAGTAAGAAATATTTTTCCTCACCTAATTTAGTAATATGTTGGTTGCAACTTACCTGAGAGTAACCTGATTACCATGTGTGACGTGTGTGCCTCACCTCTGTGTCTATGGGAGCGCTGATAGGGAGTGTTTTCCTTTGTTTGGGGGGTTGGATGGCAGAGAGCAACAGTTTTCCGACCTCATCTCTGTTCAGTCAGATGAATGATTATGTTTGATTTATTGGAAAAGTCCACCGGAGTTTATCGGTAATAAATGATGCTTCAGTTATTGCAGCCGATGTCTCCGTGCGTGCTTTATAAGAAGTGTGTGTGTCGGTAACTCCTCACCTAACCTCAGGGGGCTAAAGTAAGGACCATAAAAAGCCACTTCACCGCCGTCCTGGGCCGAAGTGGTTGTCCGTGGTCGCAAGAGAGGCTCGGACGGGGCTGCCTCACCCCCTTCCTTAAGCCTCTCCAAACGCTACACGGCCCTGATGCCCCGGTCAGTCCAGATGATGCTCCTGCGGCTCCGACGCGTCCGGATCCTGACCCATCTCCATGGACGGTGCCTGCCAACACTGCAGTCGTCCCCTCCTCCACTGGTGGCTAACAGTGTTCGGGTGTCTTGCCGCTCCATTGTGGGGTCAGATCGACGGCCCTCGTCCCGAGCACTGATCTCAGGTTCTCGTCTCAGGATCCTGAATGAGGCTGTGCTCAGATGCTCAGTGTTGCTACCTCGTCACAACTCTCACCTGCTCGGACACACAGTGTGGAAGCTGTTCTTACATCCTTCCGTGAGAACACACAGCCGTCATCTCCTCGTCCCCTCTTCTCCACTACCACATTAATAGTTGGGGATTCCTTCATACAGGACCTCCCATCCCGAATGGATGCATTTTCCGTACCCTTTTCTAGATCACGTTGTTGGTAACTGAGACGATGTCGGATCCAAGTCAGGACTTCATATCAGTGTTCTTGCCAGGACTGTGGAGCTGCTCCTTCTCAGATGAACAAGAAACCTCTGGCTCAACTAGTAGATCGCGGTGGTATTCCAGCACCAGTCCTTCCTCTCTCCCAGCTCTGCGAGCAGTAAGTTGAACAGTTAGCCGCGATCCAGTTGATCCTCCCTAGCGCCGCGCCGGGGAGGGTTGACTGGATCACAGGATCACAAGCAATTCTGGCAAATAAGGCAGGCAAGTCATCTCTCAGGGGCTCTCTTTCATCTCACACTGGTTGGACATGGCGGCGTCTCCTGTGTCTAAATATGAGATCTCATCTATCTTTTCTCTATTTTTGCAGTTTTATTGCCGGCATTCAATTTATTATTATATGGTACTATCCTCTTCATCAAGTTTGTTTGCTAATTTGCCCCTTAAAATTGCTGCTGAAAAGTTTGTTAAAGCTTCTCCCCAGTTATCGAAAGGGGACAGCCTTTTGCTCTTTAATTGAATATGATGCTGACAGAACCAGAGCTTGTTTATTATGGCCATTTCATGACTAGCACAGAAGTCCAACAAAAAGCACCACTTGGCTTCAGATCAGGCAGGCTGTTCCTCACAATCACCCCCCTCCATGTTTCTCCTTTGTTACCCACATGAAGGTTGAAGTCTGCCAGGCACCTCTCAACCTGGGCAACTCCAGAAAAGGAGAGGGGTAAAGTTATCCTTTAAGTAAAGCAGAGTAAATTTAAGTTGATGCTACCCATGTCTGAATAAGAGCTAGACTTTGATCTGCCAACAAACTGCCAACAACAAAAGAAGACATTCCTCCCTAATCATCTCACTGCTCATTCACTATTCCTGCTTTTACTCTTGCCAAGATATCATCTAATTACACACAGACCTATAGGATTGACTCTATCATGACTACTGAATTTGAGAATGTTTTTAATTAAACGTGATCACATTATTTTACAGAGAAGCTGCTGGAAAAGTCATGGAGAATTAAATGTACACAGGAGATAACAACCCCCCTCTATCTCAGTCAGAGAATGTTCTCTGTAAGATATTGACTGTTCCCATGAAAAATTAATTCTCTGAAAAATCCAATCTGAATTGGCTTGTGAAGTTCAAATTACCATATTTTCACTCCAAATTCTGCTTGACACTGCAAATCCCAGCTGTCTCTGCCTTGGTGATTTTACAAATAATACTGTCAGCGCTGTGTGTTTTTTAGAGGGGCCCCTCTCTGTTAGTTCTACTTAGCACTGACTTTTTTTCAGCTGCGTGTCTCAATCTTTTTTGAGTGCCGAACGGTTTACAGAAAAAGAAGTGAAAATAATCTTTGAGAGTACATTGACATCATACCAGCAACATAACTACAGTTTCGATGTTTATATCAGTAGGTGATGTCACAAACATAAAAAGAAGTTAGTAAGTAATATTTATCAAGTCAACACTTCATTTTTCTGTTTAAAAATAAAATGGCCCTATAGCATCTTTCTGTCAGCAGAATCCCTTCATTTGGTAAGGTTTTTAACTCTGAAACTTTTGCAGGACAGTGTTTTAATTGTGGATTCTTATTTTTTTTTTTTTTAAATGAGCACAGACTTAAATAAATATAAATTACAATCATCTATCCATTATCTGTAAGAGCTTATCCTATTCAGCGGGGCTTGAGCTGATCCCAGTGACAAGGCAGGGTACACCCAGGCTTACACAGGGCTGACACAGAGCGACAGACAACCGTTTACACCATTCACATTTCACCTGGTAGCGACCAGTCATCAAGAGGTAACCACACCCTAAAGCATACCCTGCTTTTTTGTCTATTTAACCCTAAATATTACCAACATTTACTAATTGAACATCATTGAATTGAATCACTTTATTGAACAAGACTTAAAAGTAGCAATAGTAGTAATTGAGACCATAAACTCAAGTTTTCAATGTGTACTAAGGTGCTAAATAGTTTTCTCATAGAACTCTATAGAATTTGGCTTCTTTTTTAGCCGGATGATTTGCTCCCTGTTGGCTATAAGTAAAAATACACTTTTAGAGATCCCTGATCCCGTTCTTTTACTAATAGCCGATCAATCGTGATCCATATTGGCAGATTTATTGAATAAAACAAATCTTGTTATCTAGTTTTAATGATGTATTATAATCTACTAAGAGGTAGTGTAAACAGCTCGTAATTCTCTCTCTATAGTATATTTATATTACTATGAAAATGTCTCCTTCAAACAACTGGATATATTTAAGTTTCTCACCAAAACTACATCTTTATTACTGATTACATGTGAACACAGTTTCTACAAATACAAATTTTCTCTGAACAGAAGCTGACTAGAAAAGCATAAATGCCGATAATCTGATCGCATATTTGACAAAATATGTTGGGGGATAAGGATCGTCAGTAAATCTTTATTTCACACTGTGAATGGGGGGGGGTTCCAGACGGATCACAGATCGACAATGGTCTGTTATACCACTAATGTTGAGTCTTTCTAATTTCTTTTCAAAATCATTTAGATTTTCTTTTGGGCAACATCGGTTAGGGATAAAGAAAGGGGGATTCTTATTTATTTTTGTGTTTTTATGTATTTTACAGACCACCGAGTCCCGTTCAGTGCTGTGTAACAAAACTGTTGTGCTTGATTCCAAGCTCATGTAATAGTGTTGTGTTTGGATCAGCCACCGCGAGTAAAGTTGGTAAACTCTACTTTATTAGTTCAAGGACCAGTGCCGCTCCTGTGGAATCTGTCTTCGCCCGTTGGGCTTTTGTGTGTTTTGGTAAAAGTTGCTGTATTTTACTGCTGCAGTGAGGATCTGCCTTTTCTGATTGCTTTCTTCTTCTTTTTCATCTTCTTTTCAAACTTACCCACACACACGTACATATACTCACATATACGCTGTGCTGATACGCTTATTTCATAGCGGGTTGTCAGCGCGGCCTCCATTGTCTCTTATTGGCCCTTTAAATAATCCCGGTTGCGCCATCATTGTTAAGTCATAACCACTACAGCCGCCATCTTTCGCCCCCTCTTCTAACCACACACACACACACACACACACACACACACACACACACACACACACACACACACACACACACACACACACACACACACACACACACACACACACACACACACACACACACTACTCTCGCCACGTGCTTGTTGTTCTATGCTTGTAGTTGTATAATAGATGTTTGTTGATTTTTAATATTATTGTTTTCTGATCAGAATTGTTAGAGAAAAATAAACTCTGTTCTAGTTTTAAAAAGCAATTTATTTCCTGTCATTATTTTCTACATATGTGTTGTAGTATTAGCTGGTTGTTGTTTTCTCAGCGCTCTGATCCAAGTCTTTTCTCTGAATGTACTTTGGCTGTTGACATTTTGAGTGTACACCAATTTTGACACTGAATCCACAGTTTGGTTATTTGTCCCTGATCCTTTGCCCGTTATTATTAATCTATGTTAACAATCCTATTTATATTGTTTTAATTAAATTTTTTCATATTTGCGTCAAACACGTCAAAACATTTAATTTCTTGCATTGTCGAATTTTTATAATCCAGTTTATGATGATGTCTTTATTTATGCTGCTTTGGTAGTATTCCCTACAGATCGACAGACATTAACATGTTTTAGGACTCTGTGGTGTGTGCGCCTTGCATTAACTTTCAATAAAATGTTAAATGTATGTATAGGATTCTCCAGTCACTATACCATTTACATTTCATGGTCCTTGGGAGAGATACATCAATACAATTTTTGTACTTCTTTCTGAAATCTGAAAGGATTCCCTGCATCTCTGCCAAGCATTAACAGAGTCGCTTGGAAAAAACTTGTGGCATTTTATCTTTCTTCAAACCACGGATACTTTGAATGTTTACAGTTTTTCAGTTATTGAAGGTATGTGGTATGAATGTTGCATGGTATAATAACGAGTCTAACAAGGGAGAGAGTCCACAAAGGGCGGATGTAAAGGTGGAGGACGTGTCAGACAAACACAGGACTGTCACCTAGGAGACTGCTGTTCATGCTCCATGTGAAAACAACAGTAATCGTTGACTTAGCAGTTGTTTGTAGTTTTGTTACATATGTTACACAAGAAAGTCCACTAAGGGCGGTTCTTATTCATTTACATCATTTAGTTACATTGTTACTGTTGGTATATCCTTATGTTATTATTTGAACACAAATTATGATCATTTTTTAACCTTAACCAAGTAGTTTTGTGGCCTAATCCTTACCAATTTTCTTTAACATTAACCACGTCGCTTTGTGTGTGTTCCCGCAAGCTTGATTAAAAGCTGATATGAAATGCTTTTTGGTTTCAAAATGTCAATATTCTCTGTATCTGTGGTTTGCAGAATCTTACAATGCCAATTTTTTTTCTAGTGACTGCGCTACAAACAGGAACACGTTATAGTGGTTTTAACTTTGCTTCCAATCTTACCATTATGCATCAAGGGGCTTGCCCATTTTTTAACATGTTTTCATTAAGCGAGGACTGTGCAAAATAGGGCCACCTGGGGCACATTCCAAGTCTCTTATTTGTAATTTCCTCGCTCTTCGGTCCTCGCTTGAACCAGAAGTTGTTCTGCGTCGCCATTTTGACATTTATTTGGTCCCTAAGCTCTTATTTCTGCTCTCAGGAGTGAGGAGCGTGGAGGGATGTCTGAGGAGCCATGAGCGAGGATCATATTCTGGGTTATTTAATAATGACTTCACAATCAGAATTTCAAAACATGCAGATGAAAAATAATTAATTAATAAGACAAAAGCATGCCCAGGTAGAAATTGATCCTGCGCTTAACATGACACAGAACACAGTTAAAAACAGATTACATTTGTTAAACAAGTAACCCGTTACAGAAAAAAACATCTCTACTCTAGCTGTGATGGTTACTTTGTGTCCCTATTAGTATTAATATTAGAACAGTAATCACGTGTGCAGACACAAATTCCGTCAGAAGTCTCTCCAGCTGTTAAAGCCGACTGACAGCTGATCCAGCTGTGACCAGTGGCCGCTGGTGGGAGGGACTAAGACGTGAGGAAAAGAAGCAAGTGAGGGAAAGGGGACGCAATTAAGAAGCTCGGGATGTACCCCTAATGTTATAATGATTTTCGGATCAAAAGTACAATACAGAACACCAATAAATAATATGTACAAATTATGAAATAGTACATTTCTGTATTGTTCTGTTAATTATTTCAACCAACCAATTCGGTAACATTATGCTCCACTGCTTGCAGCTTCCTCCCTGTAGTTTTACCCTCACCCCACCTCTGCTCCACTCTGCTTGCCAGCCACCCCCACCTCATCGGCTGACCCCACTCACCTGTGCTCTCAGCTGCATCCCATCTCCAACCAAGTCAGTACTGAAGCCTTTCCTGCTCCTTCAATCGTTGCAAGATTACTCTTCGCCATCTTAATGAAGGACGCCCCAGCACTCATCCTCGGATTAATTTACGATTGCCATCCCTGGATGGATAGCCCCTGACTTTCCTGCTTTGTGACATGAGGAATAGTCCCAGCCTTCTGCCCCCTTGTTCCTGGTTCCTGTCTGCCTCTTTCCTTGGCTGTTTGGCATTTCCCTGCAACGTCGCCACAGTGTGTTCAAGTCTCAGAGACTAATGGTGTTGCAACAATCGTAAATGTGTGCGTCCTGTGATTATTTACCTGCTGACTTCCTGAACCTTAGCCTGGCCCCGACTTACCTTCCACCGTCTCTCTACTGGTTTGTTTGCTTTTACTGAGTGCTTACCTGGTTCCGGACCTGCTGCTTCATCGACTACGTCATGTCTGCCTGCGGGGAAAAAGGCAGTCTGAAGGCACAATGATGCTTTCTGCACCACCCGTTGACTTCTTAAGATAGCCCTTAGACTGACATTCAGCAAGTGGACACACATTTTGTATTTGACTTGTTTATAACAAGTACGTCACTTTAGAGTGAGTTAAACAATGAACAAGATGAAAGAGACATACTACCGCTGAGATAAGTAATTACGTGAAGTGGTGATGGACATGGAGTGAGGCTAACTTGGTGGTTTCTGAGTCACAAAGTACACGTGGAGTCAGTAATGTCAGCAGTGTAGGTGAGTGCATGAGTGGAACGTGTGTGTGCTATGTTGTACGGTGTGGAAACAAACCATGATCAGAAACCAAAATGGGTGTCTCGAGCAGGAGAGAGAGAGCACTGAGCACAAAGAGGGATTCTTAAATAGCATAGAGCTGCTCAGGTGTAACCACTCTGCTGACGACCCTCTGCCACGCCCACCTCCAGTACCTGCAGGGAAAGCAGCCACACATCAGTCACAGGCAGACAGCCAGAGAGGGTCGTCACACTAGTGATACACACATCGGGTGTCATAATCCAAATATGCCTGAATGCAGAAGTCATCCACTGGACATTTCACCCCCCCACTACCAGTCCCTGTGGGCTATGTAGCTTTTTAAATGATGTATCGTGAGTGTTTTCTTTAACAATTAACTTCAATGAATTGTAAATGTTTTTGTGTGCAGTGAAGTCAATACAGCAAATATTGTGGGACATTTTAGCAGCAAAACTACAGCAAAGCTGTATTTATAAATGTGACAGAGCAGAACTTTAAGCTTCTGAAACAACTAATTGTATAGGATGTTAGTTATAATTTCCTCAATAAATAATGTACAATTTAATCCAATCGCAGTGCGTAAGGTAATTTTTAATGAGACGATTTACCTGAAGTGTTGGCGGATATAAACAGCACATCACTAGCTCAAACAAAACCAATCCCCTGTGCAATATTAACAACCCTTCAGTCCGTTTATATCATATTTAAGTTGTTGTTTTTGAAAGTTTTTCTTATTTATTTTTATTTTTACTGTGTGATTTCTCATTTATTATCCTTGATTTGATCTTGTTTTTCCTACTTATGTCTCTTTTTTTGTTTATTTGTCTGTTTGCACTATCCACTATGATGCTGTGGGACTAATAAAGGATTATATTATCTTATCTTATCAAACGCAAAGCAAACTTCTAGTGCAGTTTGATTACATATAAAGTCAGTGCAAAGATGCAAATACGTCTGTGGTCACCCAGATAGCGCATCATATTTGAACAAAGACCGTACAAAACTATGTATATAAATTTGAGTTCAAACAACGAAAGTCGCTGCCTTACTTATACCTAGAAGATGATGTTAGGACAGTACAGCGGGATTATTATGGCCAGGTAGGATCCAAAATAACAGTAGATTGAGAATGACATGTCATCCAACCTTCATGAGTGTCTGTTCGTCAAAGGTTGGGCATGTTGGTGAAGAAAAGGTGAGTAGGGACATGCAGAGTTGGAAGTAATAACACAGTCTAACAGAGCAAAACAGAGTCCAGACAAGGGCCGCCATCTTGGCTAACTCTTGCTGATGTGCTCCGTACGTGGGACATGATCTTGCACCGTGGTTGACATGAGTTAGATGTGAGAATGTATTTTGTTGTGGGTATGCTGTTCTCTCCTCCCTCTCCCCTTCTCTTCAGGCTGGCTTGCAGTGATTGGTTGAGTGAGTGCAGGTGTGCTCACTGAGCTCCGCCCCCTGCGGAGTGTGTCTTTTGTTGATACCAGGTTTGGCAGGTTTCTCTCCTTTCCCCTTAAAAGGAGGGTGGTGGTTGGGCTTGCTCTAGTTTAGCAGCAAGGTTTTCTTTTGTATGTAACTTTATTTAACCTTGTGTTCTCTCCTTTTGTTGGTCTCTTAGATTGATCTCGGCCTGCTCAGTGTAAGCCCGCTTTTTGTGTGATTCTCTGCGGAGCCGTGTTCTTTTGTTGCCATTGCCTTTTTTTCTGTTAATAAACAGTTTTCTTTCTCTAAACCAGCGTTTCCCCCTTTTCCTTCGACCACTTACCATCAACTGTTACTCCCTGGTCCCCACCGGGTCGTAACACCCAGTTATCTAAATCACAAAATGCAGTTAAAAACACCAGAAATATTAAAATCATCCATTGCCTTGTAACACTGCAGGTGCGCATAACTGTGGAAACAACACTCAACCAAAATTGAAACATAAAACAAGCCTGCAAAATGAAATGGACACTATTGCAGAGTTGCTGCAAGATGTGTTTTTGCTTTATTACTTGTTGCTTAATGTGCGGTTGCCACACTAACTATAGTATTGTCTGAATTCACTGCATACTCCGATGTCGCCAGTAAAAGTTGTCTGTAAACAAACTAATAATGACGGATGGGCAACACTACACAAATTTCAAAATGTGTCACTAACAGGGGGCCACTCAGAAAGTCCGCCTAATTGGAGAATGTTAATTTCCAAGCTAGGATTCTCTTTCTGTGCACCATGAAAGGGAGACATGAAGTTAAAAAGTAAAATTGAGTTAATTGCAAGAAAAATGTGAAAAAAATTGATGAGGTTGTTAATTACTACTGCTAGATATGAATGAGCAAGTGCTGCCTCAGGAGACCAGAGTCAAGGTCACCACTCCTTTAATCAACAACACGGAGATCAGCCTGCTGCTTCCACACCTGCTCCGACTTCACTCACTGAGACAGAGAGAGAAAATGTTATTAATGATGTACTCATGCACACACACACACACACACACACACACACCTGCTAGCTCTTCATATTGTACAGAATAATCAATGAGGACGCAGGTTTGATCCCAGACTCTAATTACCTTCTTGTTGCGATCTTTCTCAACCCAGTAGATACAAGCTCATGCCATAGCCTGTGTGTGTGTGTGTGTGTGTGTGTGTGTATTCATATGGATGTGTAGCATGTGTGTATATGTGCTTGTCATCCATAAAGATCTTTAATTGGACCCCACTTTCCATTTCTATTTGCATAGAAATGAAGTAAATTATGCAGTGGCTGCCTCTCTCCATCAGATGATAAGGTGCAGTTAATTAGGGCTAAATAAATGAATAAGTAAGCTAACAATGTAAATATCAGTAAATATCCTGCAGGACGCAGGTCCTTACCATGCAACTCGTGAAATGTAAAAAATCTCTGATATCACTAGTTTATGATATGGTAGATTAACTTCAGTATAAAAAGAAACGCAGCAACTGGAAAATGTAGTTCTTCAAGAGGGAGGCAGACAGGTTAAGAAGCTTCTCAAGATCAACTTTTTTAAGTAGGCACAGGTTCACAGTTCTGTCACCGTTCCAGCTTATCTTAAAATTGAACTGCAACCTAAAACCTTTTTAATCATATAAACTCTGTGTTCGTCGGCCTGGTGTTTATATCCCAGCCTTTATGCCTTTATGCCTTTTTTACTTAGGGCAGCTCTTCTGGGATCTCAACTCTACTCGACAGCTTGCACCCTCCGGGCGTTTACACTAAAGAACTCTCTATCTCAATGTCCCAAGCTGCTCCCGAAGGCTGTGCGTGAATGTTAGTTAGAGTCCTGTCATCAGGGTGTGAATGGGTGAATGATGACATGCAGTGTAAAAGCGCTTTGAGTGGTCGGAAGACTAAAAAAGTGCTATCCAAGTACAGTCCATTTAGCTGCAGCCGGAAGCTCCGCCCCCTGTGCTGTACAGGGCGTGTTCACTTGCTTGGTCAAAGTTTAGTTATATTGAACATGTCTCGTGTCCAAATTGCACCATTTTCAGCTTTGCACGTCCTTAGGTCCCAATCAATAGATCCACAAAGTATGAAATAAATCTGATGAACGGTTCTCGAAATATGAGAAGTACTCGTCCTGGAATTTCAGTTCATAATAGTTATTCTAACAGTTTTTTCCTGACTTGTGGTGGTGTTCTGTCCTCTATAGCAGTTGGTTAAACGCATAAATTTATTTTAAGTAATGTACATAACAGCAGTAGCTGTTACACTTCATGAAAGTTAATGACTGTGTTCTAAGGAAAAACAGGCTTTAACGTGTCATGGCAGCATTAATGGCAGGCGGTCCCTGTTGGTCACACACTCATTCTGGCACAAGCTATAACTAATTAACTTAAGCTTACTGCACCTGTGAGGGTTTGGAAGTTGCTTGTCAGGATGGAGGGCAGCTGGAGGACAACAGTGTGGGTGATGGTAATGTCTTTTAATGCACATTTTTTATGTTCATTATTTAAACGCTGTCACTAAACTAGTGTTGTAGGCCTGTTGAATGGAGTGTCAGTGTTTATCAGATGTTTGCATGTGCTATATTTTCTTAAATCAGTATTATGAATGAATTAAGAATTATGATGTTTAACACTAGAACTGCCAAAAACAATCTGCTGTTATTTCTACTTACTGCAGTATTATTAAAGTTGTTTCATAAAAGAATAGCTGCTAACAAAGTTCTGCTAATTCCGTAACACGTTTTTATATAAACTCTTAGGCTGTGCTCCAGCCTGGTAGTCCTCCTCACTTCCCTTTGCTCTCCACAGCAGAGGAACACCTGTGTGGGACGATAATGGAGACCTATGTTTGACAATTGTCTAGATTGTGTCCACACCCTTTCTACACCTCACTGTGATCTGAACTCAACGGGTTGATGTGGTCTGGCTGGTCCGATCCCAATCGCGTACAGACTTGACAGTTAAAGAGTCCTGGCATGATCGGACGACAAAGGTCACACTGAAAAGATGGCTGTAACCCCGGTTTAGGTAGCAGCTACAGTTTGAGCTCTGGGAGTTGGATTACAATTTGAACTCCTATTCTGACACTTAATCAAGAAGAGAATAATCTTTTGCTCCATATGTGTTACTTACAAACTTTGTGAAGTGGAACGTAACGAGGCTCACAGCGGCTGAATCCAGTATTGCAAAGCTCAAGTTGATATTCCCTTACTCCCGAGCAGGAATCAGCCAAAGTGCAAGCACGTACCTGCCTGTAATTCTGGATGATCTTGAAGACAATGCGGTCTTGGATTGAAAATCATTCAACAAACATCCGGTTAAACAGCCTCCTACGTGTTTCTATCGGGCTACTGTGACGCAGCTCCTTATAACCCTACCTTCAAGGGCAGATTGTGGTAGATTAAACAGTAAATGAGATATGAATTTCTGATATGCTCTGCAAAAGGCCTTCAGATTGATCAACCATTTTGGAGAGAATTGTAATTCAGACTCATTAACAGGACAGAACAGTGATTTGTATTTTGCATTGGGCTAAGTATTCACAAAGAACGGGAAAGCGTTCAGTTTGATCCTGGTAAACGTGGGTGTAAGAAACAGGCTCTGGAGAGGCAGCGGTATTTTTTTCCGATACTTCCGATTTTATTTCCTCTTCAAAAGAGTGAAACTACCTCTGACACTGATGAGTTAATCAGCCAGGATCAAACAGCTGAGCAGAAATCATCTCCAGTGCTGCTGTCATGTTGTCGTCCTTTCTTCTAGTGTCCCTCTGTACTTTCCACTGATCCTCCATAATGGAGACTATTACCACTTAACACCCGCTCCGACGAGTCAGACAGGGCTTTATTGTCATTCCACTAGTCCATCAAAATCTAATTTACTCAAGGAACACTTGGGTCAGGCATGCATGCTCCTCTTATTGTTAAAGCTATTCTCTTTTCAAAATGAATGCTGCTCTGAATGACAAGTAAAATGATATCTGAACAGAGAGCAGATATTATCTTTACAATGTATTACCACCTTTTTATATTAAGCCAATGAATGTGGAAAGTGAGTCTTCACTCACACTAACTAATAATCAAAATGTACAAGAAAAGTATAAATTGTTTTCTAAACAAAGTTAACACCTCAACCACACCTTAAATCTCCAGTCAAGAAACCTCCTCAGGCCTGATTACCCTCTGCTGCCCTGCTAGCAGCCGCCGGGATATAAGAGAGTAGAGTGAGGGGGCCTCCTTACTGTGTGTGTGTGTGTGTGTGTGTGTGTGTGTGTGTGTGTGTGTGTGTGTGTGTGTGTGTGTGTGTGTGTGTGTGTGTGTGTGTGTTAGTGAGACAGACAGACACACACAAGGCTAAGGAGATGCCACAAGAATAAATATATGATATGAATATAAGAATATATACAGATTATTCTTTTCTATTTGCTCCCAAGTCTGTTTCACACCGCCTGGGCTGAAAGAATAAGGCTAAAACATGGTCACACAGGCCAAAATAATACATCGGCAAATCATTCATTTAACAGAATACGTACATGTAATGAAAGTTAGATCTGTCGTGCTCTAGATGAAGCAGTGATAATATAAATATGTTAATTTACATATTCACACAGTTTATTACCAGCTGTTCTCTCTACATGTGTCACTGCCTCATATTTGTATACCATTATCTTTTGATTCATGAACCAAGCTCTGATTGGTCAGTAAGCAGTGTTATTTATATTTATATATATATATATATATATATATATATATATATATATATATATATATATGAGTTGATCTCCAGTATCACCTGCTCCGGAGCAGTTCAGGGGTTTTAGCATCAGTTACAATGGTGATCTACCCCGGTATGAAGTGAACCTCTGTCGTAGGATCGGGAACGCAGAGTTAACCCTGAAGTTGCCGCACTAACCCAAAATATACATACATTTTTCTTTAGATTCTATGAATGTTTCTGAAATAAAAGTACCTCCTAGCAGTAATAAAATCATAAACCTATCTCTACCTGAAGGCCACCGTAGTTCTCCACACACTTAGGGTACATCCCGAGTCTCTTATTTGTCCTTTCCTCGCTCCTCGCTCCTCGCTCGAACCGGAAGTCGCTCTGCGCCGCCATATTGACGGCCGTCCCAAAGCTCTTATTTCGGCACTGAGGAGCGAGGATCGAGGAGCGAGGAGGGATCACCGAGGAGCCATGAGCGAGGATGCACGAGATCATCCTTCCAGGAAGTCGTGCAGCATAAAAAGCCGCTGACTCTGCACAAGTGTAAGTGCCCGTTATTTGATGTTATTTTTATGCTTTGAAATATAACGTTACACTGATGCAACATGTGCTTACGTTTATTCCATCCACAACCCGTTAAATCATGACAGCACCTCCTTAACCAGCGTGTTGAACAAAATGTTTTATTTATCGGATCTCAGTTTAAAAAACACACGTTTGTTGACATGTCAAGTCACTACGCTAAGAAAAGTGCTGGCTTACACGTGGCTGACACATTTTAAGTTTAGCTGATCATTTCAACAACCATGTCAACAACCATGTCAACAACCATGTCACCGAAAACAGGTTTTTGTGTATTAATTGTTAAATATGTCATGCAAATGAAATAATGTGCGCGAGTTCACTTGTATATAAATTCCTCTCATTTAACAGGGACAGACAATGACACGCGTTCATTGTGTTAATATGTATTATTTGTTATTATGTGTTTGACAGTTTTCTTTTTCTAAATTGAGTCAGACTATTTTCTAAATAAATGTATGTTGTGGAAAAACGACTTGCTTCAGTGTCCAATCCTGGCTCTATGATGGTAGTTGCATAAGTCAAAGGTCTCTTTTGAACATTCCTATTCCAGAGTTATGCTACAAGGACAGAAGTGTGGCATCACACTTTGTCCAAGTTTTTACTCATAGCATTTCAATATTTATACACCGTATAATAAGTACATTTATAAGCACAAACTGTTAAAGATGAGCTGATCTAAAGCGTTGGATTAAAGAGGACTTGCACAAACCAGGTAAGGAGATGTTGGGAACAAAGCAGAAAAATGCAAGCTGTAAACAGTACACAAATAACTTTAATAGAGTATTTCACAACACAAACTTAAAGGCAACTTAGAAATATATACAACAATAAACAAAAAAAAAGGTGCTTCAGAGGCACACGGCTTATCATAATGTGTGGTGTCCCAGGCCGTCATGTCTACACATAGTCATGCTCCTGCAGCTCCACAGGGAGCACGAGTGGAGCGGAGAGCAGCCCTGCCAGTCGGTCCCGCTGGCCATGTCCGCTTTGTTCCCCCCCCTCGCTGGACGTGGAGGAACCACACCAACGTCCCCGACATCCTCATGAGGCTCCAGGATGTCCCCCCGCTGTGAGGCAGATGTTATGGAGCGCTGCACAGGCGGTGATGACGGAGGGGACAAAGGTGTGGTCGACCTCCAGAGCCCTGAGGAACAGCCATCTCCACCGAGTCTTCAACGTTCCAAAGGCCCGCTCTGTGATGGAACGGGCCTTTGAGTGATGATGGTTGAAGCGAATCAAAACTGACTACATCATTTACAATTTAGCTCTGCACCCCCCAGCAGTGGTTCTCTAAACGGGGTGATGATGGCCGCAGGTCCTGCCATGCAGGGGTAGCCACCATCACCCAAAATAAATAATCCTGTAGAGAGTGTGAAAGTAATTACTATTTCTTTGAGTAACTGATGGTAGTTGATGTAATAACAACTTAGTTTAGACTTACCTGAGGGGGGGTACAGAGCCTCTCTGTAGATCCTGCTGTTCTTCAGGACTCTGGTGTCATGGACGGAGCCAGGATACCCCACAAAGGTGTTAATGAAGAGGCCCTTCCCATCACATACTGCCTGCAATTGTATGGATGGGAAGAGCTTTCTGTTGAGGTTATCCTGGCCACCCGGTCCTAGGGGGGTCTTTATGCAGACATGGCAACAATCGATGGCACCCACACATCTGGAGAACACTGGGCTGTTGGCCAGCTGGGCAAACGAGTGCTCTTGCAGGAACGTGTTATAGATTGCCTTAGCGCACAGCAAAGTGTTTAGGGACATCTTCTTTTTCTTGTGTAGTGAAAATGTTTAGTCTGACTCTTCTATAGGCCTGGTACCTTCTTTTCTCATCAACTTCATGAGTTACAGCTGGAAGTTTATCAACACACCTAATGGTGTCCTGCATTCAGCTGCTGAATGGCAGTGAGTGAACTGTAATGCATTTGAAGGGTTAATTAGCATTAACACATATCTCTGTTAGTTTTGCTTTTCCTAAAGAGTTTATCATCTGCAATCCAGGACATATTAATGAATGTGGTCTTGGGTGGTTGATATAATGTCTCTTTTGTGTTTGGAGGATGTGTTGGCGTCTTATTTTGGCTCTCTTGTCATGGCAGTGTTGGCGCTACAATGCCAGAGGTGCACTATGCAATGTATATAAGCTAGTTGTGGCTTTATTGTGATGTGTTGATTGCATATAAGCATTTCATCTTTGAATATTTGATGCAGATATAAAGCTTGTCAATGCGTGTTTTTCTATTACACAGTTAATGTTGTTAGTCTATGTTTAGGTGTGACGCAGGTTCCTGGAAAATGAAGGTGCAGCAATGTTCACATTTAATCTAAATTCTTTCATTATTTCATAACGAGAGGATTCTTGCAATCATTTTTGGAAACTGAATCATTTCAATTTAATTTAATTTCATTCTTATGGTTTTGACGCACTGGTTTCTGATTAGTTATGAGTATGTCCCAATCACAGGTTCAGGTATTGGAATCTGTACCAAGAAAGACACAATTGTATCGGGATATCTCTAATAAAGGAAGCTGTGAAAATATTTGCGAATTGTTCTTTGTAAATGACGTAACACACTTAATTTTCTCAGTAAATGAATAGATATCTGTAATTGATTCTTTTAGAACTTCATTTTAAGATTTCATATAGTAAAGTTGTGCTTTTTTGCATGAACTATTGTTGTTCTGATCTGTTTCAAACAAAGGCCTTCAAAGCTGTGGCCTTCAGAGATCTATCAGCAGAGATCTGTTTATTCTTCATTCGTCACTTCTTATCCCCCCTTACAGCTGACCTCCCCAGCCTCCTGTAGCCTCTCCACCAACCACAGGCAGACACAGTCAGGGTGCTGGTGCTGACAGACAGCCAGTTGGCTTCTTTCCAGAGATCTGTCAAGGCGGTCACCACTTTGCCTAATTAGGATATTGATTGGTACTGACTGGAGTTAGTGCGTGTGTTTCCATGTGCTTGTGATGTGCCATTACTGCTGAAGCCAGGCTTCACGACAGGACTTTCCCAGCTAATACCCTGACATTGAATCGGTATTGATAGATAATACATTACATTACATTACAGTCATTTAGCAGACGCTTTTAGCCTCAATTTTGGAAACTCTGTGATCTGTTGGAAGTTGGTATCTACAGTGTTAGCAATGTAGAGTGTCCCAATGTTCCACAGCAGGAACCAGCAGGTGTCACAAAGGCACTCCCTCATCACTGTTTGGTTTGAAAGCTGTCAGGTATTTCATTTTTAATTCTATACATGCTTGTTCTGGATGACCAATCATAATCTGGTCACTCAAGTGTTAAACGTACTGTAAAGTAAATAAGACAACTTCTCTGTGATCACTCATTTTAAATGTCCTTATGTCATTCACCTGTATTTATATCATTTATCTAATGCAGCAACATTTCTGTACCCATGAATTACATATTCATGTTTCTTTAAAATGGGTCAGATAATGAAAACAAATGGCTTAAAGGATCAGTGTGTAGGATCTATTAGTAGAAATGGAATATAGAGTGAGCTCTGCATATCTACATAGGGAGCGGGTCCTCTTATTGTGAATGAATTATTTATTATCTGTTGATCACATCTTGTATTATTATTTGTAACTATTGTCGACGTGTATTTAAGCATGAGTGTAAGTATGATCTATGTTCTATGCGTGCATGTGGATTGTGGCGCTGGGAAGCTTATTGTGTGATGCATCGGCTTGGATCCCACGAAAAATGTCCCTGCCAGACAACAAAGTATATCCTAACTTATCTTCACAGAGTCCACCATGTTGCACCGCCATGTTTCTACAGTAGAACCAGACGGGACAAAGCAGACTCTGGCTCTAGAGAGAAACTTTGACATTTTTCACCAGAAGGCCACAGTAGTTCTCCGACACTCCTGTGTAAACTGTGGTTAATGTGAGCCGTGGAATGGTCACTGCCGTCTGTCTTCTGTTACTCCTAAACCACGTTGCTTACCATGGTTTTACACTAACCGTGGCTAACATTTGGCCAGCATTGTTAGGAAGGAATGAACGGAGGGTATGCAATTGGTTGCAATCTGCAACCTCAAACTGCTAGATGCCAACAAAGTTTAACAGCTGTTTACAGTCTGTGTTCGCCTGTGCCAGACATTTTTGGGAACTTAGCCCTGGCGAGGTAAAGTGGGAGGAGGTAAGAGCAAAGATTGCATTGAACTTTTTTATAAAATATAAAGTCTAACATTTTAAAAGAGGAGTTTGGAAATGTCTTTTTTCCGCATAGGTCGTTTATGTTTGGTGACATTCTGATAACAGCAATGACCCATTTATGTTAACCTTGTAAAAATATATTGATTTGATCAGCAGCCAGCAGTATGCAATGGCTGCTGGTTAACAGGTAGGATTTCTTAAACAGGTCCTATTGTGCTATTTTCTGGGTGCATATTTTTATCTCAAGTTACAGTTCCAACATGTTTACATGCGTTAATGCTCATAATCCTCCTTGTTTTTCTCATCCTGTCTGTCCTGCAGCACCTCTTCTCACCCTCTCTCTGAAACGCTCCGTTATAGCTCCTCCCTCCAGAAAGCAAAGTCTGACCTGATTGGCCAGCTAGCCTGCTCGGTTGTGATTGGTCAACGTTTCACATTTCAAAAAACTCTCGCTCTGGAGCATGACAAATAATCAACAGGTCACAGTGGATTTCAAACCCGGCCTCCTGGGTGACAGACTGCTTTCATAACCACTACACCATGGTAGATGTGAATTTCCACTCCGTCTCTCTCATATGTTGTTAGAGGGCCAAACTAGCCGGAGAGTTTTACGTGACTTCCATAACATTGTGACCTCATAAAGTTACAGAAGTGAAGGAGAGAATTCAATGGAGCCGTTTCAGGCAGCTCAGGAGTTTCTGAGGGGGAGGGTAACTCCTTTTAGACGTGGACTTCAGGTTTTACACTCTACGGACCTTTTACATGTACAAAAATATATATAACTCACTAAAGGAGAGGGAAAAAGTGGAAACGCATAATAGGGCCACTTTAAGTTTCAAGGTCCAGAGTACACATGGAGTTAAGAAGACAACCCTCTGTCCTGTAATCACTCATTTTAAATGTCGATACAGCTTGTCATTAACCTGATTTTATGTTGATTATGTCAGACCACATTACGATGATCTAAAAATGATTTGATTACCTCCATGGCACTGGTGCCTGGATGACATTTGAGCCGCGATTAAGTCATTAGGCCATTTATTCCTCGTCTGTCAGCAGAAATGGAAAATCTAGTCATACTTTGCCTGGGTCCACACCGTTAATTCTGCCTACTCCATCGAGTTGACCGATTCATCTGGCACCATGGAACGGACAGCGGATTCTCGGTTTAAAAAGCAATCCATCCAATGAGTGGTGCGGGCGACCTTTGATAAGCGAATCAGCGTCACGGCGAGACTAAGGCTGTTTTTAAGCTTGTCGGCATGTCTTCTTTAAATCACCCGACATAATCATTTGTTTTTACTTTGCTCCATTCAACTCTTAAAACCCGGCAAAACCAGTAAGTTGGCTCGGCTATGCATCAGTGTTGACTAAAATTAATGTTTGATTTAGGCAGATATGTTGGTTTAATAATTGGTTGGGGAGAATAAATTCCCCCTCCCCTCTCGAAATTGGTTAGAGTGGAGGTGTGATGGATAGAAGTGTAACGAATATATGAGGGAAGCATGTTGGGAACTTTCTTTATTCAATACCTGCCGGCTTCATCCTTGAAACCATCAAGCCTTCAGTTCTACACTCAGCCTTGTCTGCACTCTTCACCATTCCCACCTGCCACGCTCAACCATTACCACCACATCATCCTACCACGCCATATTCCCTGCCTCACTCCCTCAGAGCCACCACATCATCAGCTTCTAATTCTACTTAAATTTACAATTAACCTATTTAAACCTTGCCACTTGTGTCTATGTCTGGGTTTCCAGGCTGACTCGCGCTTTCTCAAAACAACTTCTATTGTCTGTAGTTTCAACAGTTTTGTTATAGCTTATACAGTTGTAGCTTAACAACCCCCCCCCCCCAAAAAAAAAAAAAAAAAAAACGTGTTGTCCTGAAGCTAAAATGAAGGAATCAGGGCATATCTGTACCAACACATGCCGGCCTTCTATACAGCAGCTACATCAGCACATACATAGTGTGTGTGTGTGTGTGTGTGTGTGTGTGTGTGTGTGTGTGTGTGTGTGTGTGTGTGTGTGTGTGTGTGTGTGTGTGTGTGTGTGTGTGTGTGTGTGTGTGTGTGTGTGTGTGTGTGTGTGTGTGTGTGTGTGTGTGTGTCTCGCTTCATCAGGATTCAGGGAAGGCTTCAAGGAGGAATACATTATCAAACTGTGATAGACTCTAAACCCCTATTCATACATAATAAATTATTCAGAGCTCTGTAAACTAAACTCAAAGTCAATGATAAATGCAATCCAGTCACCATAGCACTCATCCACACTTCATTAGGCCGGCATGAGTGCAGTGGAGACTAAAATAACAACACAGAGAGGGATGAGGGGTTTTAGCTTGGTGCTGAGAGCAGGGTGGAGCGAGTGAGGGATTGAGAAGTGGAGGTGGAAGGTAAGAGGAAAAGAGAAAGAGAGCATAGGGTTGAAGGATTAGGAGAATGACAAAGACAGTCTTTTACCAATCCCTTTAATAAGAAGTCCTGTATGTGTGCATTTAAAAGCTCTTATGCGATGGCTTTCTATGACTGCAGGAGTGAATGGGAAAGTTCCCTTCACAGATCTGATCACACTAACAAAACTGTTTTTTAATGGTGGTGCGGATGCTGGTCACATTGTTCTGTTTATTGTTATTTGGACAGCTTATCCCATTATTTCCAAGGCAAACACAGCTGTTAAAACCTTGCAGACTAACAGCTGTTGCAGCTCTGCCACGGTCATCTCCAAACTGACGTCACTTCATACGATGGTTCAGAGGAAATTACGTTTCTCTGTTTCCCCAATTCCTAAAATTTCACTTGCATTTCATCCAATGATAATGTGTTGGAGGATTCCGTGTTGTATTTTTTGCTGAGCTGGACCACAGAATAATTCTTTGAAAGAAATCAATGATGCTATTTTGGCCCTGGTTAAGATACGGGCCTCCAGGTTCCAGCTGTACTTGTTGCCCTGTCTGAAAGCACACAACATGCATATTGTGGTTTCTCATTAGTTCCAAGAGCTCCAAATCAAACACTTGTGAGCTGTTACATCCAGTAGTACTAAGAGTGGGCGTCATCTTTTGATAGGGAAGTAATGAATTTCACTTCCCGAGTCGAGAAACACATCGGTATTGATCCACCTGGTCCTAATTAACTTTGACCAGTGTGTTTTTTGGATCCACATAGCCCCACCTATGATGCAACTGAAAAATCATCCCTCAAAATACCCATGAGTGGACTGTATGAATGAGGAGCATGACTGTGATGCTGACTGGAGGTGAGGAGGGTCGCATCTGATCGTGCTGAAATGACAACTGACAGCAGCAGAGGAGAACATTTTTAAAGTTTGACAGCAACGATGTGATTGGCTTAAGGGAACCGTGGCAGACTCTGGTTGGTTAACTTTAAGTTAAACCCACAATCAGCTGATAGAGTAGTCATAGGGAGAGAGTGAATGAGATTATGAATGACAAGAAGGGTAAAGATAGTCTTCCTGACTGAACTTCCGCTAAGCTTCATGAGACTTTGGAAAGGCGCTTCCACAGAAATGTCTTGGCACCAATTGCTTTGGGCAGAAGTAAAATGCCTTTTCTTTATGCTGTCCCAACTTACCCAACTTACCCAATACCCCTGAATTCACTACAAGTGTATAAAATGTGACACTGTATGTTCAAATACTGACACTCCATGAAAAGACACACCTGAATTAATCTACAAATACAGTACATATATAGCTGGGAAGAGGTACATGAGGGAACAGAGGAAAGGTTTAAATTACTCTGAAATATTTCATATATGGTTTTTAACACAGAGGGTACAGCAAAATACATGCCTCAAGGTAAAATAATTTGCTTGCCATTTTTATAAATATAGCTACTACAGTGTGGCTTATAAAAAAAAAGTTAGGTTTAAGAAAATTTTGCGGTAAGGGTTAAAATGAGTATGTTTGATGCGTAGTTAAGTAAGTTAGGGAACGCTATGTATCCTACTTAACATCATTTAACATAATATCTTTACTTACCTACACAACTTAATTCAAGCCAACGTTCACTTGTTTTCACACGGGACAATGAAAATCTATGTTTTCTGGCCCATCGATCCAATTCTAATGCTCTTTATACTACATCACCTCACTTCCTTATTTACTCCCGCCATAGTCTTGCATACCAGGACCTATCTCTACAGCCATATATCAGCGCTGAGGAAAGGTCTGGCTCCTCACATTATCATTCTGGTATCATTCTGGGCGATGCTAAGCACAGGAGGCAGTAATAGTGCCCTGGCATAATAGATAGCTCAGATATTGGAAGTCCAGCACATACCCACAGTCTACATGCAGTGAGTCTGAATACTCCCATTGCTACTGTCACATTGTGTCTGCACAGGAGGTGTAGTGTGAGCAGCATGTAAGTTGTGTGCTGTATTTGTACGTATTTAAAGGAACAAAAAGACTTGAAGCTTAAAATATGCTTTGTGTGACGCGTACTGTTGTGGTCCATTTGAAACGCATCAGATTGCTAGCTTGATTCAAAAAGGATTGTCCTTCCCCGGACACGCGGCCTGCCAGCTGAAATGCTTCCTGTGTAGACACGCTATATTCCTTTTGATTATGCTGCAGGTTATTTTTAGCTAAAAAGTTAGTTGATCTATTTTCTTCCTAGCACTTTAACAACCAGACAAGACTAATTTAAAAAAGAATTTTCCAGGGGAAAAATAGAGCTGTGGAAATAACATATGGTTATATCTTGGCAATGCCCAGGTGTTGAAATGAATGATAAAATATGAAAATGAATCGGATGAGGCTCTGGAATCATGTCAAAGTGAAAAGATTCAGTAGCTGACAGCAGTGTTCATCCCAGGAACATGTGAATGTTGCACTGTGAACAGATCCTTAAATGGTGTGAGGAGATCCATTATTTAAGCATGCTAATTGCCTTCCCTTGGTATGCGACAGTCCTGCCACATGCCTCCCTCAGTGTTTCCAAAAGTCTGACATTTTCTCACAATCTGTCAGCAGGAACCAGCTGCACTGATTCACACTCTGTTAAAAGTGGCATGCGGAGCAACTTCTTATGGCCTAATTTATGGAATCCCATTTCTGCCAGAGAAAAGAAAAGCTGTTTGTGTCAAATTCCTCATTTTTCAGATGACTTGGTCACTCTATCCCCAAGGTTCCCCTCCACCCGTGTCTTGCACTCTCATTGGCTGTAGCTCCCTGACAGGTTACATACATGTGTGCGTGTGTATGTGGAGCCTTGGTGAGATATCTTCTATCATTTATCTGGATATGTTTTCAACGTAGAGAAAGCTGAAATTAAGTAAAATGAATTAATGATTCATTGAGGTGATTAGGTGCCTAAATCCCATTTAAAGAAGTAAAAGACAGGAGGAGGAAAAGCTAATTGTGTCTACATGTGTGTTGATTCAGCAGAGATTACCTTACATGAGAGAAGTTGATCTACAGGAGAATACATATTTGAAGGCAACACAGAATGCCTGAGATCTTTACAGTTGTATCTTTTTATATTTTTGAATGGCGCCTGAATTTAGTATTTTCCTTTACATAAATGACAACACTCCCACCTTAAATTGATGCTCAAAATGTTCTGGGTACAGTATAATATAACATGGAACATAAAAAGATAAAAAAAAAGGTTTCATGCAGTATGATAGCATAACAGTAATTTATTTCTGATAAAAGAAGCGAAAGCACCGTATGAACCTTTCACGTCTCTCCTTCTCCCTACCCTTTTCCTGTCTGAGCATCAGATAGACTGACCCACCGGCCGCTGCCGCCCTCACCCCGAAAATAAGCGAGATGATGACCTTCTTTCATATTTCTCTGTCTGAAACATTGTAATGATTTGGTGACAAACTATTCTACAATAAGCAGGTGTTTGAGCATATAACTGCTCTGTAGGGAAATCCTTCACGGATCCCATCTGCAAAGTGATGTTTAGCTAGGAGATCAGTCAGAGACAGACAAACTATAAGCCCTTCTATGGAGTGCAGCCAGCCTCAGGTCTAAAGTGATGACCATACTTGACTCAAGCTGCTGCATGAATCAGTAATTGAGGTCCCTGCAAACAGTGAAGGGAGTCTGCCAAGACACACAGGCTGCATGAGGAGAGTTGAAGTGTTTGGTGTCAGACTCCCTCTGTGTATATGAGGACATTTCTGTATGCATGGAGTCACTGGCACTGTAATAACTACTAGTAAATATCTTCATAATGTACTGCAAATGTGTTCAAACCTGTAGTTGTCACGATCTCGGTTTTATTTTAGTATGTTTTCTGTTATATTTTGAAGTTCCTTGTGTCCTGTGTTCACTTCACTTCCCGCCGTTGTAATTGTCTACTCCGCCCCTGGTTGTATACACCTGTAATGTATTAGTCTTGTCAGCCTTGTTCAGCCTTCAACTAATCAAACTAATCAGACAACAAGACACGTGGGTAGATATACCCACGTGTCTTGTTGTCTGATTAGTTTCTTGTGTATTCATAGTCCTGTCTTTTGTCGTTGTTGGTTCATCTGTTATGTTTGCTATTCCCCTGCTTTGTTCCCTTGGATATAACTTGTTCCTGTTTCATGTCTTTGTAGCACCTCGCTGATCATTACATGTGCTAGGGCTAGATTCTAGGTTCTAAGGAGCAGTGTGTGACTAAGTTAATAACGACACACCAAGACTGAGAGGTAAGTTTGAACTGTGGTTCATTTATGTAGCAAAAAAAATGGTGAATCCATACATCATTCGAAATATAAACCATGAAAAATAGAATAAATCAAATATGTAAAAAAAGAAAAGTATTTCCCCTCTTTTGGTTCACTTTGGGTTGATTTACACCTATTTAGGTCAATAAAAATATTTCTAACGTTGCACCTTTAAGTTGCTATTTGAATTATTATTCGCTTTTAGTTGACTCAATTTAACTATAGCCTAATTGTATCTAAGTGGTGCAATTTTGAGATTTTAGTACTATTTTCTATTTATTTTAAACACCAAATACCCAATAAACAAAAGAAATGCAAATACAATAAAATACAACTTAGTGCATCAAGTAGAAATAAAAGAAAGAAAAGAAAACTAGCATTATCTGGGATCAATACACTTCAATTTTGAACATAATATCTAATCAGTCCTTTTGTCAAATCCTTCACTTCAGTTGAAGCTCCACTGCATGTTGCAGACACTTTTGGAAAGTTAATTTGTCTTACCACACTCCTCAGTTATCCAAGAACAGGAGCGTGGTCCTGCAGCATGAGTGCTACAGCTCGCGATTGACGTCTTCTATGGGTAGCTCGCCATCTTGTTTTTTCTTCGGTTCTGTTCTTCCGATCTCCTCCTCATAAAAATAACGTCCGAGTCCTCAAACGAATAACAACAGTCCCGTGGCATAGAAAAAAGTATCACAGAATTCTCCAATAGAACGTTAAAATAAAGTAATCCAAAGTAATCCAAAAACAAAGGGAAAAAATGAGGCTCAATGCTCTTTAAAACCTTGCTTTGTTTTCGCTTTTCTCTATTCTCTTTTACCTCTTGTTATTCTCCTCTTATTACTAAGTTTTTCTGTCTGTCTGTCGCTAGTCTTTACCGCATCAAAACTGGTCCGTTCCGGTTTTTTTCGCGCTCACTCACTTTGACGCTACACCGTTCTGATTGGTTGTCTAACGGTTGCACTCGCTAAAGGGCAATACACCAATTATATTATCACAAAGGTACAATATAATAACAATAAAGGTTTTTTACTTTATAGCCATGTTTATAGTTTTTAAATTGTGGTTGGCTTAATACAACATGCTATATTAGATACCCACTATACATTTATTACTGTGTTTAACCTTTTATTTGTTTAGGTCAGTTAACCTGGGTTACATCTTTTTCCCTACTGGATTTCCCGTCACTACTTTTGTCATCACCTGCATGTAGGTTTTGTTTTGGACTCTTGTTTTGATTAAATCACCGTTAATTATTCCTCGGCTCCTCAGGTGTGACTGCTTTTGGGTCCGTCTCCTGTTGCCTCTTTGCTAAAACCCTGACAGTAGTACTACGACTGCGAATGATACTGGATTCAAATTGGCTGTGTGAGTGAGGATATAGATTTCAATAACTGGACTGAAGTACAGAAAAAGAAACGAGTCAGGAATCGCAGTAGTATCTCTGATAGTGGTTTTGGAAGGGAGAGAGGAAGGTAGGGTGATGAGGAGGAGGACTGTTGAAAATGAGGGGTTCAAAGTGATTTTCAGATTCAAGGAAGGAAATTATATAAGGAAAGTTAGGCCGGTGGCACTGACTCGTGGGTTAAAAGCGAAAGTTGGCGAAATTTTGATGGACACTCACAATTTTAAAAATGTCATACAGTACAAAAGAATGCAAGCAGTAGTGCGAAAAACTATCAAAGAAGCTAAAAGGAAGTATTGGTGCGGTGTTGGCTAATGATGATGAAAGAAAGGCAAAAATATTAGCTAAAGCATTGGTTGAGGTCCATAGCTCTCGGAATATGTCAGAAGAGGCTTTGAGTGGAAGACATACAACAAGATGCAATTAATGCTCCATTCACTTTGGACGAAATAACACGATCAATACTTAAATCAGGTCTGACTGCTCCAGGTAAAGATCAGATTTGCTGTCTGTCTGATGTAGCATTAGAGGTGATTTTGCATTTATTTAACAAAGTTTGGCTGGAAGGAAAATTACCAGAAGGTTGGAAACAAGCAGTTATAGTACCCATCAGGAAACCAGGAAAAGAGCCCACCAATCCATCTAACTATAGACCCATAGCACTGACTTCACACATGTGTAAAGTTATGGAGCATATGGTCACAGAAAGACTAACATATTATTTGGAAAGAAGGAATCTAAGGTCAAAACATTAAAGTGGATTTAGAAAAAGAAGGGGAACAATGGATCCCATAGTATGCCCAGAATCAGAGGTAAGGAAGGCACAAGTGAATAAAAAGGTAGTGGTAGCAATATTTTTTGATGTGGATAAAGCATATGATTTAATGTGGAAAAAGGGATTATTAATCAAAATTAAAAGTTTGGAACATAAGGTAAAATGTTCAGATGGGTAAAGGATTATTTGTGTGGACGCTCTATAGAAGTGAGAGTAGGAAGGGGATTTTCGGCTTTTCCACTCGTCATTTGGTGGACAATGGACCGCCACAAGGATGTGTCATTAGTCCTTTGCTGTTTCCCATAATGATTGGTGACGTGTATGCTAATGTTGGACAAAGCATAGGGAGACTTTTATTTGCAGATGATGGGGCACTGTGGAAAAGAGTTATGAATGTTGAATATGTTCTGAAACAGCTGCAGGAAACAATCAAAAGAGTTACTACACTTATTACTACACTTATTTACAGATTTATACAAATGGCCCTAAAGACCCCAAGACTGGTAGAACAGCAGCAGCAGTCGTAATCCCAGCATTCAATGTTGTGTATGGGAAGAGATTTAATGATGATTTATCTGTGTTTGCATGTGAGATGATGGCCACAGTTATTGCCTTACAATGGGTAGAGGACATCAGGCCAGAAAGAGTGGAAATTGCATCAGATTCATGTGCAGTATTAATGAGTTTGAAATTGTGCCAAGCCAGGAGTAGTGAGGATTTAATGTATGAAATACTACAACCACTGTTCAGAATTTATCAAACGCGAGTGTTTGTTCATTTTGTATGAGTCCCTGCCCATGTTGGAGTTGATAAGAATGAGAGGCCCGATAAAGCAGCAAAAAGGGCTTTACAGATTGAGAGAAATATCATTAAAGTAAACATAAGTAAATCAGAAGCTACAGTGGTGATTAAGGGTCAAATCAAAACGATATGGCAGAACGAATGGATAAAGGTTGGAGAGGAAAATATCATTAATGTACTAAAAAAAAATGTATGTGACAAATGTTGGAAACCTCTTGACTAATAAATAGAATTTGAGAAATATTGATTTGTTATTTATTTATTTTTGTCTTCTTTCAGTCGTTTCTTTCTTTCTTTATATATATATATATATATATATATATATATATATATATACTATATTTTTTTTCCTTAGTCCACACCCGAAAGCTGATTGCCAACCGCCATTAAAAGCAAAAGAAGAAGAAGTTCACCCTCTATTCACTTTTGTTCTCTTCCTGCATGAGCTGTGCTTCAATTGTTTCTATTAGTTTGTCACGACCATTGTTGTCCCATCCTCTCCCACATTTGTTTGAGAACCTTTGTTTGCACGCACCTGAGTTTTGAATAAATCTTCTTTTGCTTCTAGTTTTGACTGGCGTCCTTTGGTTGTCATGTTATCGTCACCACTTTTTCCCCTGGACTAAAAAAGGGACGTGACAGGCTGGAAAGTATTAACAGATAATTAAACATCAGTGTTTAAATATGAAATGGAAATTTCACCGATGACATAAAGTGGGATTTGGTTAGGCTCATTCAAAGTCACGTAACCTATAGTGTTCTGTTACGCTCCTTTATGTCAGTAGGTAGTATTATTTAACCATGATTCCGCTTGGGACCAGATTTTGAGGGTACTGATGCATTTGTTAAGGTTTGGGTTAGCGTTTTGGACCAACAAAGGCAGAAATGGACTAAGGTTTCTTTGAAATATTTAATCAAAACAAGTCTAACACAGACGAGCTACAAAGGGGGAAAAAACTAAAAGCACAGGTGGAGACGGCAGGAAACAGGCTGGCACGAGGGATAAAAGGTGTCTGGAGACACCTTTTATCAGGAGGATTCGCTGATGAGACGGCGCAGGTGCTCATCCAGGCTCTGGTCATCTCCCGCCTGGACTACTGCAACTCACTACTTGCTGGAGCCCCGGCGTCGGCCATCAGACCTCTGGAGCTCGTCCAGAAAGCTGCAGCACGTCTGGTGTTCAATCGCCCCAAGTTCTCCCACACAACTTCCCTTCTCCGTTCTCTACACTGGCTCCCTGTAAGAGCTCGCATCCAGTTACAGACTCTGGTGCTAGCCTACAGGGCAGTGAAAGGAACAGCTCCTTCCTATCTCCAGGCCTTGGTCAAGCCCTACACCCCCGCCCGACCACTTCGCTCTGCTGCCTCGGGCGACTGGTTGCCCCGTCGCTCAGAGGTCCCTGCAGCCGAAACAGCTTCTTTCTGTCCTGGCCCCTCAGTGGTGGAATGAACTCCCCACTGACGTCAGGACAGCAGAGTCGCTGCCCATCTTTAGGCGCAGGCTGAAAACTCACCTCTTCAGGAAGTACTACCCTGAGCCTTCCTCGTAGCACTTCTTGCATTCGTATCAGTTGTTGCACTTACTGTATTCATCAGTTCGCTGCACTTATTGAATTTGTATTTGTTGACTGCACTTATCCTATTCGTAGTAGTTTGTAGCACTTACTATATTCGGATTAGTCTGTTGCAATTATTGTTTTCGTAGTAACTTGCCTCTGCACTATACTTTTGCTCTGGTTTATGCTTTGAGATGCTTGTTTAAGAAAGGAGATGCACTTATGACTTCTGGTGACTAGTAGTTCTCTTGAATACCTATGTTGAATACACTTCCTGTAAGTCGCTTTGGATAAAAGCGTCTGCTAAATGACTGTAATGTAATGTAATGAGAGCAGAGAGAAACCGGGGGACCAAAAACTCAGGAAGGGAACGAGGCACACGCTGGAAAAACTAACAAGAACAGGAAGTTGGTTACAAAAACTTGAATTCACTAGATGGGGACATTCACTGAACCACTACCCAACAAGACAGGTCATGACTCCACTCCTGTGCCGGATAACTCTGTCTCATATGGAGAAAGTGGTTGTGGATGAGTGACAGGTGGGCCTCGTTGCCGCTCAGGGGGGAAACCATCCACGCCTCCTGACGCACACACACACTTTAGTAAAAGGAGAAACACAGAGTGGAGGAGGAGAAGAGAGAGAAACAGAAAGAAATTAACAAACCAAACACAAACCATGACAACATCCACGTGAACTACTGTTTACAATGTTTGACAGCTGCGTTCCAGCATAATCTGTCCATTAAGGACTGCGATTGGGACCTTGTTACATGCCAGTTGGCTAGCTAGCATTAGAGGATGCCAACCTGTTACTGCCTTTTCATCTTTCCAGATTAACAGTTAGATAGCTAGATTGTATGCATGAATTGACTGGGCTCTCCTGGTCCCCTTTCCATTACTGTTTTTTCTGATTTCTGGTTATTATTACTGGGTTTACTACACTCAACCTACTACCTCAAGATCAAGTGGCATCTAGTGGTGGAGTTGGGGATTGCATCCAACTGCTGAAGCTGCTGCTCAACCCTCCCCTGCCAAGCTTGTCGGAGAACTACAATGGCCTTCATGTAATGATGTGTGTTGTTGGGATTTCATTAATACTAGGAGCTACTCTACTGGATTATTATACTAGGTTCTTTCATGACTAAATAATAGTGTAAAAAAGGTTTCAACCAACAAGGTTGTCTTACTATGTCAATCTGCACCTGTTAACCTATGACCCAGAAAACAATAAACAGAACTTTCTATGACATTTTCTTTAACACTCATGTTTGAAAGGGGATTAAAGATTCAGAAAACACTGACCGTGTATATGTTTGGAAACAGGTGAAGTCGATTAAGCACGGAAATTGTTGGCTGGTAGTCCCTGTGATGGAAATCTTAGAGCTAGTTCCTTCGAGACAGAAGAAGTTTCGGCAGACCCGGATGTCTTAAGCAGTAACATTTATTGTTTCTCGATTGAGGAGAACAGGGAAAAGCACCACCTGTGAATCACAGCGTACTGCTACCCAATTCTGAAGATGGTGTCCATGAGCACAGTATTTAACCTTCCCCAGACCAGCTAAGTTCCTCTATATCCAAATAGGGTTAGTTCTACATCAGCCTGGCATGTGTGAGGATTCTATTGGATATAAGATCTAAACAAGGAAATACATCTACCGTCGCTGTGCTAGCAACAACATAGCCTCTGTACAGTCTCTCTTATCCAGCATCTCCAACCAGGCGCCAGCCTGTTGAGTCTAAACCGAATACACAAGGTTTCTAGCTGACCTTGGCCTACCAGCTGCCCGAGCCAGCTCGGCCTTATCAGGCACATAGAGTGAGACTGGCTAAGAGAGACAGACAGTTGCCTGACCTACAGACAGTTACCTTTAACCTACAAGAGGGAAGTTTAACATACAATAAGGAAAATTCCTTCACAGTCCCCAGAGACAGCACTCTGGAAAGCCCCCTAAGGCAGTACCCTGGAATAGCCAAGCAATGCATACTGCATAAGGGGGGGGGGGGCATCTAAAAGAAATGTGTACTTCAAACTTCTTGTTTCGACTAAGTCTTCTCCACAGTTTCTACTGCAGATCAACAGGCCTGTTGGAGACGAACACATTGAAAACAGTTCACACAGTTCCATAACACAATGATTGACCATTTTAAACTTCTTCGCTAATAAGTCCCACAGTACCATCTGTTCTAGCCAATCCTCCCCAGATGATCCAAAACAACAGCAATAACTGCATGGGTGGTCCTCTTGTCTGAAATTTATTTTCCTGCGGACCTCCCGATTTTTTTAGCACTATTCAGGCACGTGTGGCTTTGTTGAGCAACATCATGTGATAGAGCTTGTTGGGGTTAAACTCTCCAGAGGTGTTCCCAGAAAACAAAATAGTACTACTTTAAAACCATATCTGTGGATCAGAAAGATCTTAACACCTTTGTGCCTAAAGAGGCAATGTATTGTGTCGTGGTTGTCAGAAATAATTTATTTTTCTGACAATTGACAAATTTCTGATCAATTTCTTGGTGTAATCCAAATTGTTTTCTCTCTTGTGTTTATAACTATGAGAACAGTTGAAAACTAGTTTTGCCAGACGAAAAAAATACCCCAAGTTCCTTGTTGTGTTAATCTGTTAACAGATTAGGACCACAGACTGTTTTTAAATCAGTCACCATGGACGTCGCCCAGTGGTTTGTGGACTATGGTTTTCCAGCATGGATTTCTTGTTTAAATTCATTTTGGCCGTCGTTTTATTGGAACCAGAAGCAAGATGAGAGGGGTGGAGCTAATACAACCGGATGCTGAATAATACATTTGTAGGTGACCAACATGTTACAATTGACTTTAATGAACTGAAAACACACTGTGAAAGGGTTGAAGTTGTAAGACAAAAAATTAACATCATGCTGTATTAAAGAAGACGCGTAACCAGCCATTGACACATATAGCAAGAATCAAGTCAGTAGAAGGGGAATTTTCTTATGGACTTCTATACAACTCGACTTCTCTTTTCAACTGAAGAGGTCGCCCCCTGATGGCCAATAGAGAGAATTCAGGTTTAAGGCACTTCTGCGCTGGCTTCACTTTTTAGATATGGAGGTTGCCACCTGATTAGCACAGATTACCAAATTTCTGTCCATGGTCTGACAAGTGTTGTTACATAACTACATAACACTTGTGTTTAGAGTGCTTGGAAAAAAATGTTATTCACCCTGAATGAAAACTAATAAAATAATGCTAAAAAGAATATTCAGGCAACACTTTTTATTTACCAAAAGCAGGCAGAGAACAAATACTACGGAACTATTTTCCTATCTTTCCAATGAAGATTTAAATTAAATTTATTTGTATAGCCCAAAATCACAAACAACAAGTAACCCTGCATTTATGGAGTGCAGCTCTTTAGTCAGGCAAAAGTGAACGATAAGCTCCTTAGGTCGGAAGGTGCCTGGCCAATTAGGGCTTTGTAGGTGAGGAGAAGGACTTTACATTCTATTCTTGATTCAACAGGGATCCAGTGCAGAGAAGCTAATGAAGGAGTAATATGATCTCTATTCTTAGCTTTTGTAAGTACTTTTGCCGCAGCATTCTGGATCAACTGTAGAGATTTAAGAGACTTATTAGAGCAGCCTGATCAGATCTATTATTGCTTGCAGTTCCAACTTCAGCCATTCTCCTCACACTCTGGCTGCTTCTGTCTGCTCTTGAAACTGCTGTTCTCAGATCTCTTCCTCTGTTGTTTTTCTTAATTCATAGATACAGTGAGGTAGATAAATATCAATACATGCACAGAGAATGATTCACAAATGTATTGTTACATTTATAATTGTAAGAAGTCCTATTCTTGTATTGTCCAACAGCAGACAAATTGTCCATGGTGGATATATTCTCGACATAATGACACCAGTATATGCATTTAATAGACATGAATTGATTTTCCATGTAATTAAATATTTTGGTAATTTCTCCTCTATTTTCATCTTGGGATGCAAAGAAATGTTCCCTGTTTCTTTTCATAATTTGTGTTGTTTAATACTATCATATGGCCCTACTAATTTGGACATGTCGAACTGGTTTTAAATGCTTGAGGAGAAACCCCTCATAATAAAAAGAAAGCCACCTAAATGCAAGTTTTGTGATTTTACCAGGTCAATGTTACAAGCAGTCTTTAAAATAGAAATGCAGTTAAAGTAAATGCAGAACAAACTCCAGTGTTGTGGCTGATTCCACCTGATACTCAATATTAAAGATGTAGAAACTGGCAAACAAGACTGGCATGGGAGGTGATGGGAGGGCATGGCCCTCTGTGGACAGCATCCACCTGTTCGAAGACCACACGGTGTCTCCTGTAATAATCCAAAATAAAATCAAACAATATAGTAATGTCTGCAGACTCCTCTTCATTTTTGTCCTGTGTGGAATTGAAAACAGACTCATTGAAATCTTTAAACGGTACTTTATTAAGAGTTAGCTGACAGTATTTTCTAAGTCCACTTAATTGTATTTATCTTCAAAAGACTACTTTTATTTAATGAGAGTTTTACCTAGCTCAATGAGCCTCGGGGTGCTGGGAAGTGAGAACTGGGTCTCGGCATCAGCAGGAGTCTAAGTCCTCTATGAGTATTTAAATTAAGAATTTAGATCAGAACAAAAGAAAAGAAAAACACTCCAAGTCTAACCGATGATGCTATCCAACTGTTAGCTTAATTTGGAAAAATTTGCATGTTTCATTTATTTTTTTTACTAACGTTAAACGGCCTGACAGGTTACTGTGATTCTCTACAGCAGATTGTTGGTTACTGTGATTCTCTACAGTACCTTTTTGATTACTGTGTTTTAATACAGTACACGATGTATTACTGTGATATTCACAGTAAAGCTTTGACTACTGTAATCTTTGATTGAATAACCACGTGTCTGTTGGTCTCCCATGGACATTTAAAAACAAAGCTAGCAAAGACACACCAAGTGGTTCTGACTGAGTGTCCTTATGTGACGAGTTGGAAGCGAGAACATTCAAATTTCTCCTCAAATATCCACATATTACTATACTATTATTATTATTATAATGTCTGCTATTATTAGTGCTACTACCGCTATTACAACTCTCATTATATAAATCATTAATATCATATAATGTTGTAATTCTATTATGTTGCTCACTCCGCACACGTGATATCTATTGCACTGTCCGTCCTGAGAGAAGGTAGAGGTTGTATGCTGTACAAATTGTAAAGCCCTCTGAGGCAAATTCACGATTTGTGATTTTGGGCTGTATGAACAAATTGAATTGAATTGAATTGTCAGAAGACCATGTCCTTCCCTGCATTTCGACCTTAACCCTAGTCATGGCCATCCACAGACAGAGCTTAAGTCCTTTCATATGTACAATCGATTTGTGCTGTGTTGCTTAAGAGGCACATAACATACACAAAAGCTCTGTCATCTCTCCAGGGTCTCCAGGGTCACTGCAAGCTGAAGGCCTGAGTACATGAAGCCATCTGTCCCTTTTGCACTGTACCCTCTATTCTCTACATTTCAGTTGCGATCAGTCTTTGAAAACCACATGAAACATGCTATTATCTGCATTCTGCATGGCCCATGTGTCCTTTGGAATCTGTGAAGATACTTTGTGCATGGGTTTCTGTGCACGTGTTACATCCAGGGAGCGTCAGGTCCATCTATTAACATGCTTCTTATTGGCTTGGTTCCCTAATGACTGCTGCCTGATAGCTTTTTATTTCTATGTATTCCCTGCCGGAAATGGCTTTACAACACGGCCAAGGTCAACATGGCGGGATAATGACGTTCCTCATAGTGTGAGTTAATGCCTCACAGGCATGCTTGATCAAATCCATTCGTATTGAGCACAGCAACATTACATTTCCATCCGATTGTTTTAATGCTAACATGCTGAGTGAGGAATAATAAAGTGTTAAAAGTTAAAAGTGAAGGAATATATATGGCAGTAAATCATGAAAATGACAATTGAAGCTAAGTCAGATTGATTGTAATACAGAGTCAGTTACATTTGTACATTTGGATTAAATGCAGTTTAAACTGGTGAAAGAAGATTAATGGCACATTTGACTGTCAGAAAAGTAAAATAAGGAGTTACAAGTCACTTAGAGTGCACATATCTAGTTTCATTCAAGAGGCCTCATCAATTCTACCAGCTGGAGGGGAGTGCATGGTTTTGTTACATCAGATCTGAAGTCACTGTCTCTGTCTAAAGAGCACCCTATTACTTTTTTCATACCTTTTGCCACTTTATGGACAGTCAGCGTGCTGGAAATACAAACCTTGGTAAAAGGTCCATTTCTTTTCTAAAACCCGTTTTCTGTGCTTGTTGATTTTTGGAGTTGAAACAGTAGGAATTGCAAGTGATATGTTTCCTAAAAAGCCCCGTAAAGCCAATTTAAATCTATATCGCTGTACTGTTTACACTACACATACTATGGGCGAGACATGTTTTCATTCAAGTATTTGGCAGAACTTTCCTTGTAGTCATGCATGTTGATGAAGTTGTTCTGTTCACAACACAGCCTGATTCCACACGTTTTTACTATTTATTGCAAATGCAACACAATCCGTAAAGCTCCTTTTTTTGTCACAGGTGACAATGACGCTTTCACTTTTATTAATAAAACTGGCTACACAGAGTGTGTGAGCAGCACATAAGTGGTGTGTCATAGAGACCTGTTCTACAAATGTAACAATAGGCCAGTCTTCTATGGATATTTTTTAAATGATTTCATTTTCTTTGCTGAAATGCTTTGTTTTGATAAGCTCATGGTGATGAATGAATGTCTCTGCCTAAACGCCATCTCCTGACAACTAAGGTCATGACTCTTCTGGAGCTGTCATAAATATCAGCAGATATTAAGGTGATTTCCTGATTTTAGAAAGTTGATAAAATGCTTCTCATAAAAGCATGACCAAATCTGAGAAATTTTTGCCCACTAGGACTCAATTGTCATCCTCTGACATTGATAAATACAGGTTCCTAACAGATAAAACCAAAGCTGTCTGTATGGACAGAGACCGCTGGAGGGAAGGAAGAAGATAGATGGCATCTAGTATTTAGTGGGATTGACCCTTAAAGTGTAAACTTTATTTGGTCTACATCCTTGGTTTAATACACATGAAAGATGATAATCAATACTAAAGACAGAATTGTCCCAGTGCCCACTAGTGTGTGTGTGTGTGTGTGTGTGTGTGTGTGTGTGTGTGTGTGTGTGTGTGTGTGTGTGTGTGTGTGTGTGTGTGTGTGTGTGTGTGTGTGTGTGTGTGTGTGTGTGTATCTCTCCCCAATGTTGAGTGCTTCTCCTCCCACATGACAGTGTGACCCTGATGAACAGATAAAGGGACAGCGCTGTAGCAGGGAGGGAGGATGGAGGTGTGAGAGTGCTTGCTTTTCACCTCTGTGTTCATCCATCCATTCTCCCTCCTCTCTCCTGGGGAAACCACACTCCATTGGCCTTAAATATTCCACTTTCTCTCATTTCTATTCCCCATCTCTCTGACCTTTTCCAGATAGCTCTCTCTCATTTTCATTCTCTATCTCACTGACCTCTCCCACACAAGCCAGCCAATTATTTCCACTTTACACCCATAAAGAGCAGCGGGGTGCAGCCACGGTCACACAAGGGCACAGAGGACATATGGTGCAGAGCAGCCAATGTGTGTGTGTGTGTGTGTGTGTGTGTGTGTGTGTGTGCTGCTTACACAGACTACAAGAATCAGTGTCCCATCATCTGCCGAAGGGACTGAAGCTGTTTCAAGGTAACAAAGTCATTTTCTCAAAACATCGCACCCCCTTTATCCCCTGCACTGCAAACTGTCCACTGTGTCTTAATTAGCAAAAAAACTACAGTAGAGTTGAGTTTGTAAAAACCAAAAGTAAAGTGGATTTATGTGTTAAACACTGAACAGGCCTCAATTAAACAGGAAATGTTGTTTCGGTCTCGCTGATTTGTCAATACCTGCAATGTGTAATCTCAAGAAAAAAGAAGCAAATGTAGCTCTTGTTCCCTGGTTCACTTATAGATTGACTTTGTTTCATTCAAACTTTGCTCTTTTCTCCTGGGAAAGGAACAAATTGCTACACTACACAGATTATCCAACATCTGGGCCAAAACATTTCAACTGTTTTAACTGCTGCAGAAAGCCTGTATTTGACAAGCATCTTGATACTGGTAAAAATAATCCCTCTTTTTTTTGGATCTAAATTTAAGACTTTGAGTGAAAGCAAATCATCAACTTTATTAACTCCAGCAAAGACTTCTTTCTTTGGTAAAATCTAGTAGAACTCCAGGGGTGCCCCCTTATTGACTGTATGTAAAGATGGAAGAATTGACAGCTCCCCAAAATTCAAGCAAAAACCTTTGCTCGCCCCCTGGTGGCTGGCTAAGTCCCTCCAGCAGACAAACTCAAAAATCAAAGTACATGTCAAATATTTTTTCCCCAAAGATGGTGTCTGTCATTTTAAGTAGTTCTTAGCATGCTGATGTATGTCCAGGTGTTCATTTACAGCGAGGTGTGATGTCATGATTGACAGCTGTGATTGATGGCTGCTCTGTGAAGTAGTCTCAGAGACGGAGGCTCGTGAACTGTACGTAGGATTTATCAGTAACTGCAATGTCAGCAACGTATCCTTTATGTCAACAGAGTACACCACAGCTATGTATATGATGATGTAATTATACTTTCTGTATATATATGAAACATTATAAACAGTATACCACATTTGAACATAATTCAGTATAATATAGTACACTGTCATATAGCATGGGATATACAATACAATAAAAGGTGAAGTTACATAGTACAACATAAAATAAATTATTGTACTGCAATATAAGATAGAATATCATTCCTCTAGGTGCGCTTTAGCACCTTGTATGTACTAAACCGTTACTTTTCATGAAATGAATAAAACCCAGTGTTTTTTTAATAAATGAACACAATCTTTGTAAAAAGAAAAATGTGTCTTCACATATGGTCAGGTACTTGTGTCATGTTATTAGTGTTTTACATAAAATCAGTGGACCTGGTCGCCTTGACGTCACCCATTGGTTTGTGGGCTGAGGTACTGAAGCATCGCGTTTGGCTTTTTGGCCATCTCCATCTTGATTTTTGTCTGTCAGCCACTTGGTTGTTTTCTAGCAGTTAATAGAAGTGAACATATGTCTACTGTGTGACGTAGAGACGCTGTATACGTCTCTGGTAGAGACCTGTCAATCACAAGGCAGCCCCGCCCTTAAACAAACTTTATGGTCTGTTTGACTCTAAATGGAGCATCATTTACTAAATGAACATCATGCTGTATTGAAGAAGACTTGAAACTAGAGATTGAGACCATAAACTCATGTTTACAATGTTTACTGAGGGAATAAATCAAGAGAGAAGTAGAGTCATTTTCTCATAGACTTCTATACAACCAGAGGAGTCGCCCCCTGGTGGACAGGAGAGAGAATGCAGCTTTAAGACCCTTTAGCATTGGCTTCACTTTTCAGAGGTTATGTTTGGTGCATTGATTAGAGCGACCATTCAGCCACTGAGGTCTCTTGGCTAGCTAGCTATGCTATTCTCCTCATTAGCCAACACGTCCTTCTATAATCACAGTGTTACCATCAGAGCTGCCCTGCTCTAAGTCCTCGGTAAAGCTCACGATCAGAGCTGTATTTTGTGATGTATGTATGAATTACTTTCTCCACAAAAACATTCTTAATGCACACAAAATGTACTTGTATTAATATATTTCTGGTAGCATCGTTGAACACAATAGCCATGTGTCCAGCTTAACCGTTTGCGTTAGTTGGAGGCAATGCAACAGAGAAGGAACATCCAACGTCAAGATGGTGCAGTAGGCTAAACTGTAATCTTTGCACCTTTCTGTGTCCGCCCTAGTGCATATTGGCAGTAGGCCTTTAAGCTAGACAACAACACTGCTAGTGTAAAGAAGCTCACAGTGCCTTCCAAGTCCTTCCCAGGTGAATAATCTCCTGCTTCTCGCCCTCATAATGGTGACAGTGTTAAGCAGTGATGAGCAGAGCTGATGGCTGGTGGTCAGGACTGAATCCTGCAGTACTGTCAGAACAGGAAGAACAGTTTGTGGCTGAGCTGATAATCCTGTTGGCCATGTTCCTGCATTGTGGCTGAAGAGGTCTTCCATGGATTGTATTTCCTCAGGTCTGGCTATGTGAGACAACTCACAAAACTCACAATACGACTCACACACACACACACACACACACACACACACACACACACACACACACACACAATTTAGTGCACCTCCTCTTTTCATTCTTTGGTGTTTGAAAGCCTTGTAGCAACATAGATACTGACACATTCGCCGTTACCACGGCAACCCACGCTGATAGGTTCGTGGACGCACAAATCCGATATGATCACTTGCACATTACAGTGCGGACAGTTTGTATTAGATATGAGTAAGAAATTGGATTTCCCTGCAGTCGGAACATAGCCATTAAGATGTTAAGAGTTCCACCAAATAGATATTTCCCCTCTATACTTTTCACATGGTTTCATTTAAATATCTTTTCGCGGCCCAAATGTATCAAAAAACACAAAGGTCAGAAAAACGATTTGAACAGCAGAAATAGTCTTCTTTATCTTTCTTCCTGCTTCATTTATCATTTCACTTCCCCTCAGATTCATCTTGTGGCCATAACTTCTTGTGAACAACTGGACTAAATTGGCAAACTATACACAGAACCAGTCAAAAGTTTGGACACACCTTCTCATTCAACTACTTTGAAGAATCTAAAATATAAAACATATTCTGGTTTGTTGAGCATTTGTTTGTTTACCACATAATTCCAGATGTGTTCCTTCATAGTTTGGATGTCTTCAATATTAATCTACAATGTAGAAAAACCATTGAATGAGAAGGTGTGTTCAAACTTTTGACTGGTACTGTATAAAGCAGCTAAAACTCATCAAATCAGTCTTACCAATCAAACGATATCTAATCTGATAATTAATCAGCTTTCTACAGAAATAGTAGTTTTACTTTTTAAACTTTAAGTACACTTTGCTGATAATAGTACCGTCGTTTTTCTTACGTCGAATGCTGCATGCAGAACTTTTACTTGTGGTGGAGTGTTTTTTACAATTCATGTATTGGTTGTTTAACTGAAGTTAAGGATCTGAATACAAAAATGTGTGAACTCCTTGGCGACCCCTGCTTTTATTATGCATGATGCATATGATGTTGCTGTGTGTGTGTGTGTGTGTGTGTGTGTGTGTGTGTGTGTGTGTGTGTGTGTGTGTGTGTGTGTGTGTGTGTGTGTGTGTGTGTGTGTGTGTGTGTGTGTGTGTGTGTGTGTTGGTTAGTGCTTCCTGGTAACACCTGGGCCCGATGTTTCCCATCTATGAGAGAGAGATCTGGTTCCTCATGGTCTCTCTTGGTCTGCCCATTCTGTGGCCTCATGCAGGACGCAATATCACAACACACTCTTATTTTGTCAGCAATCATTGATTTCTGTGATTCACCCAAAATAAGTACAATTGGTCCACTGATCCCAATTAAAGGCAGGGTTGGTAATCTTGAGAAACTTGAGAGAGAGTACACTAGATTTTAGAAATCATCCAACCAAAAACTCAGCCCAGTGTTGTCTAGCTAGCGGCATCGGCTCCAAAGGTTGCTAAAGGGTCTCCTAGAAGGCAACAATGTCAGCACTTGCATTCAGGCTTACCAAAGACACCCCCAAAATGATCATTATCAAAAACAAACAAAAAGGCTGCTGTACTCCCAGCTGTTAAGATAGAAGCTGGTGGAAAAGGAACCGTAAATGCACAGGTAGATAGACAGTCAGGTAGCGGTCCAATCATTACATGCAGGCCTAATTAAATGATTGGTCAGGCTGATTATAGGTCTGGGACAGCACCAGATATGGGATGACTTTTTACCTTTTTTTCTTGCCAGAGCATCTGATTCATTGATTGATAGATATTGGCTGCGTTCAGCTTGTGAATGGCTGACATCCTGTTCTTTGATGCTTTGTGATTTTCCAGTGACAGCAGTGACATTTCTCCAAGTCTTGGGCGTGTGCCAGAGTCCCAACGACTGCACTTAGTGTTAAACAAGCGTTCCCTATGCTGATAACAAACCATCGGCCACACGCCCCAATCCTTAATCTAATGGGATTCATCATTCAGCACATCTGGTGAGCGCACATCTGGATGATCGTGAACATTTGTTGCATCTGGAGTTGACTTCTCTTATTCTATTTCTTATCAGATAATTTGAGAGAAAATATTAAAGTTAATGTTGCTGCATGAGGCCCAAAGTCTGATCATCCTTCCTCCTCTTCCTCCTGGAGACCGACTGCCAGATGTATGAGGCTGCAGCGTTACCTCAGTTTTCACACACACAAACTGAATGGTAAACTGAACTCCTTGCCTTTTTAATGGACGGTGTGTCTGCCATCAGTGTATGAATGGGTGAGAATGGGTGAATGATGACATGTAGTGTTAAAAAGCTTGGTCTGAAGACTAGGAAGGAGTCCATTTACCATTTAATGCCAGTAATGCATTAAATGAACTAGCTTTTGTTTAACCACTGAAACGGTGAGTCTTCTATACTCATAGACCCAACCCCTCCCTGCTCTGCTCTGCTCTGTGCTGCAGGCTGCAAAAGAGAATCTTGGTCCGGGTCCCCTCCTCCTTTCTCTTCTGTTTGACCAGCTGTGGACTGCAGAATCCAGCCATTCTGGATGAATGCTGCACAGAAGAAGATTAATATTACACAAAGTGAAATCCACTCCACATCCAGCCTCTCATTACTCACCTGTAAAATCCTGGAAGAGATGTCTCGATGGTCAGAAACGTTCATTCGTGCAAACACAATACAGAATACGAGAAAAGACAATAACAAAGATTAAAAGATTTTGAAAAAATATATACAGAGGATTAAAATATATAAATTATTTATTTGTGAGTACAGGACAGTTTTTAAATATTAGTAAAATAAAAGTGGAACATGGCTGCATACAGTCAAGGTTGGATTACTAAGCTAACAATTCCCGAGGGCTGCAGACCCTCAGGGGCCCTGGTGGCCCCAGGTGTTTGTGTTTCTATTGTTTTTCTGCTAATTTGACTAATGACTTGTAAATGAACAGTTTTGCACCACTATGCACCGCTGCAGAACAACCCCAGATGAAATGATGAGACGCTGATATATAATCCTTTATTTGTAGAGTGAATGAAGGAGAGGAATACTTGATACTGATTGGCTAGAATTTGGAAGTTAAAATCACAACTAGATTCACTAGTCACAAATAATGCCCTAAAACGTAGAATGAGGCTTGATGTCAACCATAACAGACACATGGACAATAACTAAATCATTGAGACCATTTGGATGGATGAAAATAGTGTTAAGTGAGAGCAGGTAACTTTTACACAACTCCGACCCTCAATCAACATAAGCTAATATCACTCTTCCCTCCAGGTCATTTATCGTTCTCTGCTAAATTGGAAAAGAAGTATTACAATTTATTACTTGAACCTGTACTGAGAGAGGGATTCAGCTAGACCTCTACTCTGTACTCAGAGAGGGATTCAGTTAGACCTCTCCTCTGTACTCAGAGAGGGATCTACTCTGTACTCAGAGAGGGATTCAGTTAGACCTCTACTCTGTACTCAGAGAGGGATTCAGCTAGACCTCTACTCTGTACTCAGAGAGGGATTCAGCTAGACCTCTACTCTGTACTCAGAGAGGGATTCAGTTAGACCTCTACTCTGTACTCAGAGAGGGATTCAGCTAGACCTCTACTCTGTACTCAGAGAGGGATTCAGCTAGACCTCTACTCTGTACTCAGAGAGGGATTCAGTTAGACCTCAGAGACTGGGGCCGCCTACAAGGCAGCAATACTGGATATCTTTTCTCCACGCTTCATACACATGTTGAGCAATGGATTTTGGATACTTTACGCCAGTTTTCATGACCATTCTGTGAACATATGAAAGCTCGGTAGTTGAATGTGGCTTAAACTTTTCAAACATTTATCGCTTTTTCTTTTGAAGATTTATTTTATCTACATGTTGAATGCGTTTTTGAAATGCATGTTATTGAGCACAAAGCTCTGAAGGTTGAAAAATGTATTAACACCCCAAGGCAATAAGTATTTGCTACAGCTGCACAGTCCATTTATATTTGCAAGTTGTATTGACAAAAAAAAAAGACATAGAAGACAATGATATGAAAAAACGCCTTCTTACTGTCAGCATTTGAACAATACATTTCACGGATTAAATAATTAATGCACTGTTAAGTGCAGTATTGTATCCTCTAAGGATGAAGCTGCTCGTGTGAGCTGGTCAATTACAAGTTCATTTTACAGCCTCTCAGTTGCTTAAACGATACAATAAAATGTGTGCCATTTTAATTTGGTTGGGATTGTTTGTTGTTGTCAACATTAGAGCTCCAGCACTGCACCCACACTCCACAAGTCCTCCCAAAAACACGCCAGATTAAGACTATATGTTACATGCTCACAAGCTAATTATATTGTTTCACACATGCAGATACAAACTGCCACCTACATGAATGGTCCCTCTAGAGTCTAGACCAATTCAACATCCATGAGTTGTACAGGTAGCTGTAAGCGGTAAAAAACCAATGTTGAGGCAAAGAGTAGCACCTGCATGTGTTGAACTAAGAAGCGAGGGTGTCCGCTTGGCGAGCGCTGGAGAGAAGGTTTGAAAATGTGAAAATAGGATTGGTCACTTCCAATGCAAAAACACCCACACAGAAAGCTGTACGACGCCATTATACGTCCACCATATTGGTCGGCCAGCAAACATATACAGTGTGTATGGAGCAGACCTGGGCATTATACGGCTCATGGGACAGACAGGCAGGCCTTCGTGTGGTTCAGCCTGGCCCGACAAGACAAACCAAACAATCATAGCGTCAACTCGTGGAAGACGTCAGATTTGGCGTGCAGAGATTGTTGGGCAACGCAGATGATGGAGGGTCGATTTTGATTCACCTGCTACTAATGAATGCTAAAAAGCGGAGGTTGACGGCGAATGTAGAAATAGTATTTCTTCACGGAGATCTGTGTCAAAGCTGTGTGGCTGTATTCAAAGAATACAACTTGAGCCGTCACTTTGAGACAAAACACGCAGAAAAAGATGAGAAATTGAGGACATCTAGCTGGCTGAGTTACAAAAGCAACATGACATTTTACAAAGCTGGAAAAGAAAACAACGTTCAAAAACAATGATGTATCAGCCCACAAAACTCAAAAGCAGAAAACCATTTTCTGATGGAGAATTTACCAAATCTCTACCTCTCAAGGCGAACGATTTCAAGGAGGGTTGAGGAGCTCTCTGGGAATCTGGAGCTACAGATAAAGACAAACAATTCTAACTTCTTCTCCTTGGCCCTAGATGAGAGCTGTGATGTAATGAATCCCAATGAGTAAATTGGCAAACCTCTGTTGTAGTCTTAAAAAATGCTGTAATGACTAATGCACTTTAAGATAACTTGGCAACGATACACACCAGCATACAGGATGGTTTGTGTCTTTAAAAGCATCTTCTTATTTCATGTTTAAATGTGCTGTGTGTGTGAGTCTGTGTGAATGTGCTCAAGTTTAATTTTCCCAATCTTTGGCATTGACAATCCACAATTATTGAGTTTCCCATGTGCATGTGTGTTAAGGTCAGGAGGGTGTGCAGGGGGTTGAATCTCTTTTTCATCAGGTTGTTTGGTTTAATTTTTTTAAACCCTGCTCTATGGACCGCATGTTTTATCTTTTGGCATACTTAGAGTTTTTTAGTTCAGTTTAGTTTTGTTAATGGAAACAATCTTACTAAAATCAGTCAGTCCTGCACAGTAGGTTGAAAAACAAGTGTAATCATGTAATTGTCTTAATAAGATGCTGTTTGGAGTGAATTTCAATATAATAAATGTTGAAAATAAGTGCACAGTATGTGTTTTGTCTGACAATACTTTTTGGACCCCCAGCACAATCTGGGTTTCTCATGTGGCCCCCCAAGAACAAAAAATGCAATCCCCTGGTATAGAGGGATGCAGACACAATCTACTGTAACTCGCTTAGTCATGAAATTTGGTTTGTTATAAAAATTAGAATTGACCCCAGGAAAGACAATGTACTGTAGCTCAGGGCATTGCATTTCTGCTCCAACACTGCATAATTTAGAAAGACAAAGCACTCACAAAAACATGAATTAATATTATTCCTTTCTCAAACCTTTTTGAATCTCACTTTTTCCAGGCTGGAAGCAGCCTTTTTTTAAAGTCAAAGTAGAAACACTGCTTGTCACTTTTCTTCATTTGTCTCCATGTGGATTGTGTTTTCTGCTGCTCCTGCTTTGGTCAATTGTGTCTCTCTCTGTCGCATCCAAAGTGCTATTGTGAAGAGCGTTTTGGGGCCTTTATGTCCCGGTGGGCTCATTCTCTCTTTTCTCCCACAGCTCAGAGGAGAACACACACACATACACATACACACAGCAGGCACCGACTCCCACAGCGTCAAATAAAAGGCAATACTTTTATCTCTGCTTTTCATATCACTCTCTGCAGTCTGTAGACACATGTTTAGATGCCTGACATGTCAAGAAAGGAGTCTGAGATGTGAAGCGGAAAAGAAGAAACGAGGGGGAAAGAGAGGAAAGGAGATGAAGGGAAGAGTGGTGGGGATCAAAGAAGGAGACTGAGGAAAGAAAGAAAAGCAGGTGGTTGGGTTGAAGTGAAAGAGCAAGAAGAGCAGGCTGTGGATGTTGATGTCCATATGGCTTCAGAGACAAGCAGCATATGTGTCACGCCAACCGGCCCGCAGCAGCATCTGCCAGGCCCTGCAAAGGCTGGACACGATGCTGGCAGGGTCAGTGTTGACACACAGACCCGGACATGGCCGATCATGTCCTCTGATGATCAGAGGTAGAGCGTGGGGGCTGGGGGGGTATGACCTGACAGAGAGAGCTCCAAGCTCTTCTGTATGGAGAGTAAAAGGGACACATGGCTGCACCTGACCTGCATTGGTTAGATATTACCACATCTTTCAGACAGTGATTTTAAAAAAAAATGTGTGAATGCATGGAGTTAGCAAAGGTGACAGGAAAACAATCAGACCAGATTCTCCTGTGGTCATTGATATCCTGACGTTGAATCAGAAATGGAGGCGTCTGTGTTCAGCCAGAGCTCTACAGTAGTACCTCATATTTACACAGAGAACTCTACGAAGAACGTGTTTGAACTATAGTCTGTCCATAGTATGAGCAATAATGCGGATGGAGAAGCTACACTTTTAGCATAGCCTAGCGCTAATCGATCCAAACTCCATTTCCGAAAACAAGGATTTTAAAAGTTTTTAACTTGCCGTGAATTCAGACTTCGGCAAATCAGGAAGTTAAAATGACGATCACAGCAAAGTGTTTATTAGGATTCCTACCACTGGAACCAGATTAATTAAGTTGAGGTGTGCCTCTTGATTTTATGAATTCAGACACAAACGCGTTGGTTTTCCCATCGTGTCTGGGACTTCCACAACATGTACAAAGCAGGTAGTGATGATTGAGATGATTGATCAAACAATGTTGGTATCGATATGGAGGTAAACATGGCATTACTCTTTGTCTTTACAGCAACAGTCCCTCAGACTTGTAAGCCCTTTAAAACAACTCATAGGTGTGCTTTGATCAGATGCCCTTATTTATAACAGCATTTTTCTGTGCCTACTTAAGATTGGTTAGGTTTAGGCACAAACAACACTTGGTTGGGGTAAGGGAACCAACATGGTTTAGGTTAAAATGACTACTAAGGTTTGAGGATATTCTTCATCCTGTTTGCAATGATAAACCTGTGGTTAAGTTGAGGGAACAATCAGGGCCTTGCCTTTAGTAAAACAAAGTCAGTTGGACAGACAAATGAACAGTCTTATTATTTTGTTGACCCATCTATCCACCCTGTCCTGAACCGTTGCACTATTGTAATGTCACCTGTAATGTCACCTTTCAGAAGGGGGTGACTCTGGCAGTCTTGAAAGCCGAGGGAAAGCATCACGAGACGAGAGATGTGTTGATGAGGTGGGTGAGGAAAGGAAGGAGTTCAGTGGCAATAGACTGAAGAAGAGGGGAGGGGATCGGGTCAAGGGAGCACGTGGTGGGGCGGTTAGATGTAACAAGGTCAAGGACCTCGTTAGGGGAGAGGGGAGCAAAATAGGGTAAGATGGGGTGTGGAGAGGGAAGGGGGAGCTGAGGGGGAAGAGCTGGAGAGGGTAGAGAGGGAGAGGGTGGACAGGGAGAGGGGGCTGAGAGAAGGAGGATCTGATATCGTTTACCTTCTTGTCAAAGAAGTTGGCGAAATCATCAGGGAGAAGGGAGGAAGTAGGAGGAGGGGGTGGGGGTTGGAGGAGCGAAGAGAAAGTTTCAAAGAGTTTTTTAGGATTGGAAGCAGAGGTTAGGATTTTAGAGCGGAAGAAAGCCGCTTTAGCAGTAGATAGAGAGGAGGAAAAAGTGGAAAGGAGAGATTGGAAGTTAAGAAGGTCCTCTGGGAGTTTGCCTGTTCTCCATTTACGCTCAGCCGCTCTTAGGCTCCGTCTATCAGTACGCACTGAGTCCCACAGCCACGGGGCAGGAGGAGTTGGGCGTGCAGGCCTGGAGGTGAAGGGACAGAGGTTGTCCAAAGAGGAGGAAAGGGTGGAGAGGAGAAGATCAGTAGCAGTATCGGGGGATAGGAGAGAGAAGGATTCAGGGTCAGGGAGGGCAGAGGTAACGGAAGAGGAAAGATCAGCGGGGAGAGGGAGCGGAGATGACTACGGGTAGAAACCATGTGGGTAGGTGGAGGAAGGAAGGGGGGAGAGGAGAGGGAGAGGGAGTAGGACATGAAGTAGTGGTCCGAGAGCTGGAGGGGAGTGACAGAGAGGTTAGCAGTAGAACAGTGTCTAGTGAAGATAAGATCCAGCTGGTTGCCGGCCTTGTGGGTAGGAGGAGAAGAGGAGCGATAGAGGTCAAAGGAGGAGAGGAAGGAAAGCAGTGGTTCTAACTTATCAGTCTGGATGTTGAAGTCGCCGAGCATGATGAGCGCGGAGCCATCGTCATGGAAGTGCGAGACTAGTGTGTCAAGCTCCTCCAGGAACTCACCAAGAGGGCCTGGTGGGCGGTACACAACAGCAATGGTGAGCTTGACTGGATAAGTGACAGTAACAGCATGAAATTCAAAAGAGGAAGGGGAGAACTGTGGAAGAGAGACAAGAGAGTATTTCCATTTTGGGGAAATTAGCAGGCCAGTGCCACCACCTCGCGGGTGTGGTGGTGTTTTCTGGTGTGATCCAGGTCTCAGTTAGAGCAAGAAAGTTGAGGGAGAGCAAGGATGCGTAGCCTGAGATGAACTCAGCTTTCGGTACTGCCGACTGGCAGTTCCAAAGCCCCCCCGACACCACTTGCTCACCATGGGCTGAGAGAGTGGGATAGACCACCGTGATTGGTTTAAAGAAACACAAACAAGCCACAGCATTTTTCCCTCTATACCATAATGACAATGGGTGCAGCCAGACCAAAGACAAAGGTCAGCCGTTTTATTTTCTTGGGCTGGAAACATGCTCTGTTTTCAGCTGAGCATGTGAAGAGTGGCCTGATTACAGTTGAAATGCAAACTGCATTTCTGGACGTTTTTGCAGCTGGTAGGGATGATGCTGGATCCCATCTCTCAGCAATTGGCAATTTCAGCTGCTTTCTTAGCCCTAAAACATATTTGCCCAGTTATGAGAGGCAAGCATTTTTTCGATTAGGACGGACAACACAACCCCGCTCTTCTTCATAAACAAGCAGGGACGGACCCGTTGGCTCCCCCTGCTGGAGCTATCTCGCTCTCTGTTGATGTGGGGCAGTGTTCATTTCCTTTCTCTCAGAGCCACTTCCTAATCGCCTGAACCTGGGGCAGATTTTCTCTCCAGTGGGAGTCCTCTTGTCAGATATTGGAGGTTGCACCCTTTGGTGGTTGGCTGAAATATGGGATTGGTTCGTCTGGGGGGAAGTGGGGCTCTTGGCATCTTGGAAAATGTTGATATATTATTTATTTATCCACACCAGGTATAAGATCCGCCCATCCCTTAAATTCAGCATTTGTACTTTTCCCCTTAGGTTTTAATAATAAGGTGAATTGTTACATCCTCACTTTGACCTCCATAAGGTGGTTGGGCGACCCTCATGCTTTTTCTATGCATCACACTTGTACCCAGTTGACCTCTGATGGCTCCAAGGTTACATTGCGCCTGAACACGACGTGGTTACCTTAGCCTATCCCTGCAGCATATAGCTCTATGGCTACAGGTTGCTACCGGTTGTTTGTTTTATTTTTAAAGGGGTATCAGTTAGTGATATCTGTGCTGCAGCCAGTTGGTCTCCACCTCACACTTTAACATTTGGATGTGACAGCCCCTTTGGATCATTGTGTGCTTCGGGCCGGTCTATGACTCACCAGAGTGCTGGAGGTTTGATTCTTGGCTGCTCTGCAGGGTGAGAATATACGTCTTATTCTACATGCATTGAATGGACTACAAGGTGTGAATGGAGTCATCATGTTGCTCACATGAGGCGTGATATCCCATAATACAAGTGTTGTACCGCGTTCCTCCTCTGCAGGGAACAGAAGTTAGGGACATTTCTAATTTTGTTTAATTTAACTGTGCAGATAAATTGATTTACAGTACTCTAGTTAAGCATTATATAGTTTCACGGAGCAGTTTATTTAATTAATGGGAAACAGATTGACACGTTAGTTATTTTATTCACCATAGAAACAGTAGATAAGAATAGTAGTTTCAGCTAATATGGTGCAGCTTCTGTGTTTGGCCATGTGCCCCGTACATGTGTCTGCCTGTGTCACATTCTCTTTACACTAGCTGACATGCTATATTCTCCTTCTTATCATAGCACAGCTTCAGTTTAGCCGGCACACAACCCTCCTCCAATAGAAAAAGAACAGATTAGTGACTTCTAATGAGAATTCATGAGAAAGGGTTAATCTCTTTGGAATCCTCACATGCACTGCCTCCACTTCTCAGTGAAAAAAAAAAGACACAGATGCTATCTTAGTGTTCTGAACCATTTTACTATTTAATAGCTTTGTAATTTATTTCAGCCTATTTGTAAGGGGAGAGAGAAAGTGAGAAAGGGAAATGAATCTCAGGGAAGGTGGCAAGTTTTTTTTTAGCTCAGACTGCCTTTCATTGTTTAATTGTGTCAGCAAAGTGGAACAGTGTGCCAATGTGACCTTCCACTGCTTCAAATCACATTTGGAAAATGAGCCTGGATTTACAGGCTGGGATGTATGCGCCGCTAACTTTTCTAGCACCTACTAAGACAGTGGGTTGTATCTAGAACAGGCTCTTCATTTTTCAAACTGGTTTCCCCCAAAGTGGGTCCGTTTACTGAATATCTTATATTCAGGTTATTTTAAACACTAAGAAAGCCGCTAAAAATATGCAATGGAGTCCTTTCCCATTTCGAGTTGACCAGGTCATTTTCATTTTCGTTTTTTTTATGGTTTATCACATTCAACATTACAAATACGTCAGAAAACTGGATTAGTAAACAGTAAGGCAGTATGAAGGCCAGTGAAAATTGGTTACTGCTCTTTATATCTGTAACTTGTTCAGTTGCACTTCAAACTTTGTGCAGACCAATTTGGAATGATTGGGGGGGAAATTGTGGCTGAGATAGGGGCTAATATTAGCACCTCAACCCGGGTGTCGTGTTTCCATCGCTGCTGATTAAAGCTGGAGCTGATAAACACCCGTTCCTACTGTAATCAAAAGTCTGATGTTAGTGTGTGCCGGTGGGTTTACTGTCCATGTTTATTTCAGGAAAGTACAGAAATGCGTCAGCACTCAAGTGATGAATTACCCATGCATCATTGAAGGCCAGACTGTAGAGCAGACTTGTGATGGCATGAAGTTAGAGACGAGTATGGGGGGTGGTAATGTTGGAAAGGTGCTTCTGCGTGGTTCCTGTCATTATCTATCCCAAATAATTTTGTCAGTTTGAGTGCATTTACATGCTCAAATGTATCTGCTTTTGATCTGTATTTTCTTTGTCTTGTTTGAATTAATGTGGTAGACCTTTATTCCAGGTTTGAGAATCCCTGATATACTACCTGGAGTACACCAATAGAAACCTGCACACTAAGGCCTGTAAAAACCTAATCCAGGTTTCTGATAGTGCTCAGTCATGTGTGCAGTATTCATGTTTTCTTAGTCAAAAAAATGATGTAACGCAATGATGATCAAAATCATAAAGGTAAATAAATATATGATTTTTCTTTTTTAAACAAAGCTTGTCTCTGTGATATTCATATTCTATGATAATAAAACAATACGGTTGAAGGCGTGGCACTCTCTCTTTCTCTGCCAGCTTCAGACCTGCAGGCTCAGCAGTAAACTGAGGCTCAGCAGGATGTCTTGGTGAACCAGTGTAATCTCTGGCATTTGCCGCTGTGGTGGAGGTAGATAACTCTGATGTCAGACCCTAATCTCTCTCTGCTGTCGACTTTGTATTTTGAGGATAAAAGGCAGTAGCAGCATCAAGCTGATACCAGTTTCCCATGATGCTGCAGATCACTGAAAGGGATGGAGGGGGCAGTAGTGCAGTAATTAGCAATCCCAGAATTTAAGACATGACGTCTCAACTGAGTTGCCAGTTTATAAACCGTAGTCAGCAGGGTGTTACAGCTTTCCTCCTCATCCCAAAGATGCTGGATTGAGATGAGAGCGGGGCAAGTCTGATGGTAACATTGTGATTATGGATAGAGGTGTTGGCCGTTAAGGAAACTAGCGTGGCTAGATAGCCATGTGACCTCAGTGGCTGAATGGCCGTTCTAACCAATGACCAATAATTGATATTGATAATTGACCAATCAATTATTACATTTTATTTTTTTTATTTCCTGAAAAGTACATTTTGAGACTAGCTTTCTGTACGAAAGCAAACATTTGCTAATGTAACAGCAAACTCACTGAAGGTTGCAGTCTGAAGCATAATCAGGTCTGGGATCGAGAGCCTGTTTTTCGATGGATTTTGCTGAACAGAGATCTGCCTTCTATATGTCTCTCCTCTGTTTCTGCCTGTAATGTTCCCAACAATGGCTATTCTCTCCAAACTTTAGAAGGCAGGGATGCTGTGACTAGATAAGGCAGTCATGTCCTTATCAGGACAGATAAGAGATAAACGTATGGACAGAGGCTGGGCTGTTAATTAGATTATCAATTCAACAGATCTCTGCTTTAGTAACCACTGGCGACACATAGGGGTGGGGCTTAGTGGAAAAGGGCTGGTTCACTACTCATTCACACACATAGCTTGTCCCAGGCTAGTGGTCAGAAAGCCGCAGTCATGACAGCAGAGGGCAAGGACAGGCCAGGGACCACTGATAAGCAGTGACAATCAGACAAGCACACAAACAGGCATACATGCGTGTGCAGACACACAGCTCACAGTAGAGCGTCAGTAGAATGATATTCATTTGATTGAATCAGAGGGAAGAGCAAGTGTTTGAGGCTTCGGGTTGACTTGTCCAGAAGACTCAAATTTCTTAGCAAATATTGGATGGATTGCCTCCTCTCTGACAGTTTCCATTGGCACTATTACTTAAACTTTCAATGGAAACTGTACAGAGTTAATTCTGTAGATGATCCAGTCACCTCTGTATTGGAATGATTCTGAAAAGAGACGTTGATTTATTTTTTATATCGAGGCACCACAAATAGAAATTCCATTCCCTTCGATCATATTAAAGGTGGAGGAAGTAACAACAGCGATAGAAACCTCCTAATTAATTATTCAAAAATAAACTTGACAAGACAGAAGCTTTGATGGAGCTCAAAACTCATCCTGAGAATGGCATATATGTATATATATATATATATATATATATATATATATATATATATATATATATATATATGGTGTATCGGTTCAATACGGTACAGTTGTGCCACTGTTCGGTACGTTTTCAGAAGTATAAATGCCAGACAAATGTACTTGATTTTAAATATTTCTATTTATTACAAAATAACATCATAAAGTGAAAAATGGGACTCCTTAACATTAAGCATGTCTATAAAGCCTGCGTTTTCCATTTCAGAGTAGGGTCTCATATCCCAGCTGTAAATGTTCCAGTCGCCGTGGTGATTGCTTTAGCCCGGTTTGAGTCAGAAGTGAATAGCAGCCTAAACGCTGCGGGGAGAGTTTGTAGCATGTGTGCTGCTCTTGGTTTTCCCGGTGAGCTAGTTTAGCGGAGCTGCCTCAGTAGAATGTTTTTCTTCCGTGGTCCGAGTGTCAGACAGCACGTTGCCTGTTATGTCGTGTGGGTTGCCTGTTTGAGCACAGTGGCTCCAACGAGAGCATTACATTTCACAATATTTAAGCTGTATTTATTTTACAAATGCAATAGTTTTATTCCAACGAATTGTTCGGTTTGTCATGCGCACCAACTGTTCGATACAAATACGTGTATTGTTACACCCCAAATATATATTTATTTGTCTGTGTGTGTCTTTCTAATATTGCTGAAATACTAAATAATATTACTGATGAAATATAACTATGCTATTTCATTTTCACACCTCGTAACTTTATCTTTGTTTGTTAAATAGTACCATTACAGCCAGTTTACAGTTTTGTAACTACAGACCTTTGTGTCTGCAGGGTTGGAAGTAACATATTTACATTTACTCTTATTTCTTTAACAAATTCCTATTCCAAATTCCTATATTTATATACGAATCCTCTTTTTGAACAACTTGAGTTAACATGATTTGCAAGCCAAAGTTAATCCAAAACGCTGCTTCTTAACTCGACTCTGGTTCATTTAGACTCTTGTTAAGACTCTCCTTCAGTCTCTCATTAAGACTCTCCTTCAGTCTCTCATTAAGACTCTCCTTCAGTCTCTCATTAAGACTCTCCTTCAGTCTCTCATTAAGACTCTCCTTCAGTCTCTCATTAAGACTCTCCTTCAGTCTCTCGTTAAGACTCTCCTTCAGTCTCTCATTAAGACTCTCCTTCAGTCTCTCATTAAGACTCTCCTTCAGTCTCTCATTAAGACTCTCCTTCAGTCTCTCATTAAGACTCTCCTTCAGTCTCTCATTAAGACTCTCCTTCAGTCTCTCATTGAGACTCTCCTTCAGTCTCTCATTAAGACTCTCCTTCAGTCTCTCATTAAGACTCTCCTTCAGTCTCTCATTAAGACTCTCCTTCAGTCTCTCATTAAGACTCTCCTTCAGTCTCTCATTAAGACTCTCCTTCAGTCTCTCATTCTCCTTCAGTCTCTCATTAGACTCTCCTTCAGTCTCTCATTAAGACTCTCCTTCAGTCTCTCATTAAGACTCTCCTTCAGTCTCTCAAAGACTCTCCTTCAGTCTCTCATTAAGACTCTCCTTCAGTCTCTCATTAAGACTCTCCTTCAGTCTCTCATTAAGACTCTCCTTCAGTCTCTCATTAAGACTCTCATTCATTCTCTCATTCAATCTCTCATTCAGCCTCTCGATAATACTCTAATTCAGACTCTGTTCAAGAGTCTTACTTCGTCCCCTCATTTAGACTCTCATTCAGTCCCACGTTTCGTCTCTTGTTCAGACTTTCGTTCAGACTCTCATTCAGTCTCTCATACTGACTCTCTTTAAGACTTTCATCCAGTCTCTTGCTCATTCTCTCGTTCAAACATTTGTAAAGACTATCTTTCAGACTCTTGTTGAGATTCTCATTCAGTCTCCCCCTTCAGACTCTCATTCAGACTATAGTTAGTCTCTCGTTCAGGTTTTCATTCAGTATCCCTTTCCGTCTCCCTTTCAGACTCTTGTTCAGGCTCTCTTTGATCTTTCAATGAAGTCTTTCATTCAGACTCACTCAATCTCACATTCAGACTGCACCCGTTTAAGATCAGAGTGGTGAAACATTCATTTTAATAAAGAGAAGTTAATGAGGAAGCAGTAATGTGCCTAAGATTCAACACTGATGAATAAGATAGAACACACAATTATTTCTCATGATTCCCGCAGTGTACCTACCCATAGTTTTGTAATACTTATAACAGAAACAGTGCAAAATCAGTACAAATGACGTAATGATGACCTTGAGCATAATGAACTCTTCAGAGATAAATGATTCCAATTTAAAATTTAAAATTATATTGCAATTGCTTCGAGTTATAACATTTAAATTATGTAAAATTAAAAATGACAACAGAGTAAGAGGCCACACAGGCAGCACAAATTAAGACCAATAGTTATTACTTATTAACCACAGTCCCCTCATCAAACTAACTGGAATGCTCCTATTTCCACAGACGACCTTGAATGTAACATGCAGGAGAGATGGGATAGATTGAGATCAGGGCAGAGGATTGCTTAAATACTGAGAGCTCACAAGGCCAACTATTAAGAGTTCTCCACTTTAACCAGAATGCATTCATGAAAACACCACTCTGCCTCCACATTATAAAATGTTAAAGAAAAAAACGTATGCAATTTCAATTGTTGAAAAGAAAAAAAAGAAATCCAACCTTCATCATAATAAAATGCATCAGCACAGGAAGGATAAGAGAAGGTCACATCGGATAATGGAGAAATAAGAGAGCAGCCCTGAGGAACTACTTTCACGGTAAAACTAAGGTGACCCTGGAAGGACAAAAGCTAATTTCTGTGGAGGCTGATAACTGAGAATTTTATACGGGCCAGCTGTGCTCAAAACGTTCTTTGTATCAAAGGGATGATATGTTCTGAAACCAGTAATTATGAGTGATTTTAAATATGATAAGAAATCAACAAGACAAAACACATCAGGCCTAGACTGTTGGAGGACTTCCTAGGATACACTGAGCTCCTTTCTCCTCTTTAGAAACTTATTAGGGCAGCCTGATAATAAAGAATTGCAGTGATGTAGTCTAGAGGTAACAAATGCATGAACATTTTTTCTGCATTGCTTTAAGAGAGGATGTGCCTGATTTGTGCAATGTAACATGAACAGGTGAAAAAAGGCTGTCCTTGAAATTTGCTTTATGAGGTAGTTAAAAGCCATATACTGATCAAAGATAACTCAGAGATTATTTATGGTGGTGCTGGATGCCAAGGGTAATGCCCTCTAGATAAATTATTTGGGAGGTGTTCTAGGCCTAGTAGAACAACTTCAGCCTGTCTGAGTTTAATATCAAGAAGTTGCAGGTCATCCAGGTTATTTATGTCCTGAAGACATGCTTTTAGTTTAGCGAACTGGCTGGTTTTGTCTGGCTTGATCAATAGATATAATTGTGTATCATCTACATAACAATGAAAGTGTTTTCTGATAATATTGCCAAAAAGGAAGCATATATAAGGTGAATAAAATTGGTCCATGGAACTTTCATCTTATACATATATAAACTGGGATTGATCAGATAAATATAACTTAAACCAGCTAAGTGCGGTTCCTTCAATGCCAATCAAATGTTCAAGGCACATCCTAGTAGGATGTGAGGGTCAATTGCATTGAATGCAGCAGTAGGCTGTAACAATACAAGTACAGAGACAAGTCCTTCAGGTCATTCATCATTTTCACCAGTGCTGTCTCTGTGCTATGATTCACTCTGAATCCTGACTGAAAATCCTCAAATAAACTATAGTTATGCATAAAGTCACAGAGCTGATTTGCGACTGCTTTCTCGAGGATCTTAGAGAGGAGAAGGAGATAATTGATTTTGTCTCTAATAGTTAGAATCTTATCATTAAAAAAATTCATGAAGCCACTACTACTGAGGTTTATAGGAATACACGGCTCAATAAATTTGTGACTGTCAGCTTGGCTACAGTGCTGAAGAGAACCCTTGGGGTGTTCTTATTTTTCTTTATTATAAATGAATAATATACTGCTCTACTCGTCCTTTGTTTTATTATCTTCTTTTATAAAGGGGCTATATAGTCTAGTGTCATCCTAGGTGAGCCTGTTTTACTATTTACAAGGTGGTCAATCTGGGATGGACTAAAGCGTCCTCTGTTATAATGAGACATGGTAATGAATTCAATGCAGATGGAATCACTTCTTTAAATTTAGCTACAGCACTATCAGATAGACATCTAGTGTAGAAACTTTTGCCTAATGGCGAACACTCCGGTAGAAAGGATTCAAAGGTTATTAGATAATGGTCCAATAGAGGGTTCTGTGAAAAGACAATTACATTTTCTATTTCAATGCCATAAACCAGAACCAGGTCGAGGGTGTGGTTAAAACAATGAGTGGGTTTCTGTACACTTTGACTAATGAGATAGACACAGCACTAAGGCTATCATTATCGATAACCACATGAATATTAAAATCACAGGTAATAATTACTTTATCTGTTTTGAGGATTAAACTTGATAAGAACTTTGAAAATTCAGTTGGAATTCAGAATACGCACCTGGTGCGTGGTACACTATAACAAATAGAACTGGCTGTAATGCTTTCCCACTCGGGTTTGAAAGACTAAGAACAAGGCTTCCAAATGAGTTATGATTTAATTTAGGTTTAGGGTTTATTAATAGGCTTGAGTCAAAGATGGCTGCTACTCCACCTCCTCGGCCTGTGCCTCGAGGAACAAGAGTATTAAAATGACTTGGAGGAGTTGATTCATTTAGGCTAACGTATTCTTCATGACACAGCCAGGTTTCAGTTGGACAAAATAAATCAATATGATTATCTGATATTAAATAATTGACTAGTACAGCCTTAGATGACAGAGATCTGATATTTAAGAGTCCACATTTAATTGACCTGTTTTGATGCACTGTTGCATTGGTTGCCTTAACTTTTATTAGGTTGTTTTGTATAACTCCTCTTCTGTTGACTTTTGATTTAAATAATTGAAGTGGCCGTGGGGCAGACACAGTCTCTATAGGGTTTTGGGTGGGTAACTGTGTGGGTAACTGTGTGGGTAACTGTGTGGGTAACTGTGTGGGTAACTGTGTGGGTAACTGTGTGGGTAACTGTGTGGGTAACTGTGTGGGTAACTGTGTGGGTAACTGCTCTAATGGAAGTGCAGAGAAGTGTGAAAGACTGCAACTCTGCTTCCTGGTCTGAACTCTGGGTTGTCATGGATTAGGTCCACTAATAAACTGGGTCAGATTTATAGATATGAGATCCGCTCCATCCAAAGTGGGATGAATGGCGTCTCTCCTAATCAGACCAGGTTTCCTGAGAAAGTCTGCCAATTTCTACAAAGCCCACATTGTTTGCAGGACACCACCTCGACAGCCAGCGGCGGAATGATAACAGGACCCTAAACATTTCCTTACTGGTCAGGTTTGGGAGGGGGCCAGAGAAAACTACGGAGTCTGACATCGTCTTTGCATATAAAACACACTGACTCCACAATAACTTTAGTGAACTCCGAATGGCCACATGAATTACAATCTTACGCTTATCTTTGGAGAGCAGATTTAAAGATGATTTAACATTGCAAACTCTGGCTCCAAGAAAGCATATGACTATGGCCCCTGGAGCTTGATCAGAGTGGTTTCTAAGCGTGTGTGTCAAGAAATAATTTGTTGTTCGTTCATATAATAATCTTTTTTAGTTCCCACCAACTCGGAAGACACTGGTCTTTTTTTGCTGCCTGTGGCTATTAGGGCTAATCTTTGTGGATGGACTGTGAATGGACTGTTTTGTGATGAGGCTCATTTGCACTGAAAGGGGCCAAGTGTCTGCATATTAACTAATTTAAATACATGCAATTAGAAGAGGGGCACAGGGACAATACTTTCTTGGCAGCAAAGGTAATGTTGAATTTAACAGTTTAAGCTGAAGAATCTTTTTATGAATTTGCCACTATGAGTTTTGTTACTCAACCCAAACTCAAAGGGTAGGGACAAGGTATTGTTGTTTGGGACTTTTCTTTGAATAAGGCTTCTTATAAGCTTAAGTAGACTCTCTGATTATGCCAAACTGATATTTAAGCTAACATAAAATAGATATGACCTTAAATGTCAGGGACTCCTAAGGTAATTACAGTAAAACACGTAACTAAGTGCATTATAAATGTTTGCTTTGACTTAATCAATATCATATAAACAGCCACTCTTACAAGACATAGAGAACAATATCTCCATTAATCATGAGGGATTTGTTCTTTTGTCCAGTTTTCCCAGAGAGTTTTTTTTAAACATTATAACTGTACTTCAGGTGCCTAAAAATGTAATTAATATTTCATAAGAAACTTGATAACCGTTACCATGCATTCAAAGAGGGTTGCTTGGAAGTCTTTCAAAACTTAAGAGCAAATTTGAACTTTGCAACAGATTTCATGAGTAAAATTTGTATTTTCTGTCTGAATCAGCTTTAATGTGATTCATCAAATGATATGCTAACCCTACCCTGCTTCTACAATGGCTTGTTTAATGTTACCATCGCACAGTGCATGGACGATGGAACAGTGAGCCTCAGTGCTTTCGCTTGGCCCGGTCCAATGTATTTCAATGGGTGCATACTAGACTCTGTGTAAACTTTATTCAAGATACCCTTTACCTTCACTTCTCTTATAGTATCTTCCTTATGTGATATAATATACCAATATGTCTCATTTTCTCTCACAGTATTCAAATAATTTGGCCATTAATGATCTGCAATGATTTAAGATGAAACAAAAAATATATAGTGTCAACTCTAGACTTATTTTTGGATCTCAAATTGGGCAACGGAGGGTGGGTTTAGTCAGATCTGGTCTGGGTACATTTTTTTGGGGGCCATATATTACCAACTTGTTAATTTTCCTAACATATCAACACAACGTTAATATTCCTAATTTCCGACTCAGCAGACACAAGAAACACAAGACTTTCACCCAGGAGATGAATTAAATGCTTACTTCATGGTTCTTACGTTACATTGTTACACTCGTTAGATAAGGATTTGAGGAAATTGTGCCAAGGGCAGGTATTATTGGTTAACGCTAGTTATTTTGTTAAGTTATCATCTGTACACAAACCTTGATCTTTCTTGTTTTTTGGAACCAGAAGTGACACGAGAATGTTGAGCGATGTACAATGGAATGCTGAATAAGTAATTTTAGGCGACCAAAATTGTACAATTAACTGAAATCACACTGTGAAAGGGTTAAAGTTGTAAGATGAAAACACAGACAACTTCCAGACCCAATACCGCCATATTAGTGACCTGTCAATCACAAGGTAGCCCCACCCTAAAGCATACCTTGCTATTTAATGAACATCATGCTGAATTGAAGAAGACTTGAAACAAAAGATTGAGACCATAAACTCATGTTTACAATGTTTACTGAGGGAATAAATCAAGTGGGAAGAAGAGTCATTTTCTCATAGACTTCTATAAGAAGTGAGGGGTCGCCCCCTATGGACATTAGAGAGAATGCATAAAGCACTCCACTGTTGGTTTCACTTTTCAGGTTTTGAGGTTGCAGCCTGGCTAAGTGGAACTGCAGAGTAGGTGATCATTTTCTCTGGGCAACCAGTTTGTGAGAAAAAAATTACTTGTAAGAAGACAACAGACAAGCTGAAAAGCCAACTCACTAATTGCATGGTCCAAAACAGACAGAGCCCCACATTTGCAAACATTATCAGACATTCATATGTACACACATGCTTTAAACACTGTTGATCGTACGGTAAACCAGGTCAAGCTCTTCAAATCTCAGCATGAAAGAGACCGTTTGTCAAGTGGTGTTAGCCATCCCTTTGTGGATGATGGGCAAGGCTAAGAAAGATGGATTCAAATGAGTGTCATGCCCCCAACCCCCACCAACCAACCCTACCCCTGTCCAGGTGTTATCAGCCCTCCGGTGTCCCCTCCTCATCCTAGCACTTCTTCAATTTACCTGTCAACTTTTCATCTTCCTTTCCAATTTCTCTCATATACGCCATGTTGTGTCATCATCCTCTGAAAAGGTGCCGTGCACAGTAACGTGCTGGTGCAATCACAACGCCATTCACAGCTTCTGTTTTCACTGTGTGTGTGTGTGTGTGTGTGTGTGTGTGCTTTAGCATGCCTCCTGTCAAAAGCAAAATCAATGCTGTAAAAGTGGCAAGTAGCACCCCAGGTTACACCTCTCTGTGGTGGTTTTACATCATGTAAGCCACAAGGACAGTCAAAGGCATCCTGGATTTGAAAGCACCACGCAATGTGCTGACGCTCTAATCTCCCTCGGCCTTTCCTTGTGCATGATTGCTATGTTTGTGTTCTCCAGCTCTCTTCTGCTGGCATCCAAGAGAGAAATTAGATTTTACAGGTTATTTCCATGAATTCAAGGGAGCACTGCTCTCTGTGCTGTTCTGTTTCCTGATTGTTTTGAAGATGGCTTTGTCTTTGACTGTGTGGCTTAAGAACTCTGCTTTGAGCCCGGTTTCCAGAGGAGATTTATTATATGCACTGAGTGCATTCCACTGCTTTTTGTTCTGAAACATTAAAGGCTCTGTTGCAACAGATACAGATTGTGAACCACTTTACCAACTGCTTCTGAGAACTACTCACACACTTGAACTGTATTTGTTCCTTTAATAATAATGCTAATTCTTAATCCTGTTGGCTAGCACTGTTGCCTCACAGCAAGAGGCCTTCTGTGTGGAGTTTGCATGTTCTCCCCGTGTCAGCGTGGGTTCTCTCCAGGTTCTCCGGCTTCCTCCCACAGTGCAAAGACATGCAGGTTAGGGTAACTGAAGACTTTAAATTGCCCGTAGGTGTGAATGTGAGGGTGAATGGTTGTTTGTCTCTATATGTCTGCCCTGTGATAGGCTGGTGACCTGTCCAGGGTGAACCCTGCCTTCACCCAATGACAGCTGGGATCGGCTCCAGCCCCCCCGCGACCCTTAACTGGATAAACGGTTACGGATAATGAATGAATCCTGTTAGAAATGTGTTTTTTCAAAGAAAAAAAAATCCTGTTCACTACACTAAGTAAATGTGAAAATCAATGTGTTGGATGTGTTGATAAAGAAACAAAATAACACCCATTTAATCAATGATATTTCAGATATTTCTTCTTTGCAGCTTCAAAGGTAATTAATAGTGGTGTCTATCTTTCCCTATGCATACGACTCAATATATAACTCAATACATTGTCTGTGCAACATTAACATTGGCCATGTTTCTAATTAATTAAAATAATGTTCATTCAACAGTTGTTGGCCTTAGGTCTCTAATGATACTGTGATGTGAAGCTTTGATTAATTAGTTTGTTTTTTGTGGTCGTTAACTTAAATAATTGGTTCAGATTCAGCAAAGCTTTTGAACTGAGATTCCTTGATGTGACTGTGTGTGAATTGGATTTGTTCAAGCAGGTGCATTAAAACATCAAGTGCAGCCCAGAAATTGTCAAGTTTGGTCATGATGGATGGATTACAGCTGGGCCTATAATCAAAATACAAAAAGTAAGGGCTTTTTAGAGGATTTATAGTGCTCTCCATGAACCACAATGTTCCTGGTTCAAGTCAACACTAACAAATTAGAAATAAAAGAATGTAGACCATTCAGGTGCTCTTCAGGTGCGTTCAAATGGATGGCCGGTATACAATATAATGTTCTTCAAAGAAAACATTTGTTTATGGTCTTTCATCAAAGGTCTTTTCAATAATTGCAGAATTGTAATTCTCACCCATAAAGTAGGTTACAATGACTGAGGATGTCTCAGAGAAACCAATCAATCATCCTCATGTTCTATGATCCTGCGCCAGCTAGTGAGCAGTCAACTCTCTTGATGAACTCTCTGTCTTTATTAAATAACAAATCTAATTACAACTCCATTTTGTTGTATCTGCACATTTGACTGTGAAATCCTTGAAAAGAGCCAAAAGACATAATGAAACTTGGAGAAAGTACCTTTCAGTGGCTGGTTGTGATCTCTCAGCCCCCGCTAACCTGGTGGTCATCACATTCAGCGACCCCGAAACGTGATGTCATCAGCTCTATGCAAAGTATGCAATAAGAGAACAAACAACCTGCTTTGAACAGGAACAGGCCTTAAGTGGCAACGCCAAGCTTTTCCTCCATCTGGTGTTTTTACTATCTCACCTCCTGTGTGTGTGTGTGTGTGTGTGTGTGTGTGTGTGTGTTAATGACAGAGAGGCAAAAAGCAGTCATTTGGATCAGTGAGCTGAATGCTTATAAGCCTGTATGCTAACACACACTCAACCTACATTTTAATTGGTCCTTGGCACGCTGCCAGTGAGCCGCTGTTGTTGTCTTGTTTTTGCTGCTCCCTGTTTGAGCATCTGAAAACAGAACATGTATAGTTCAACATTTCTCCGACTTTGTCATTTAGACGTAAGAGTCGTCAATAGGCCGCCAGATGTTTCCTGCAGCAGCTCGATTGTTCCAGATGATCTTTTAGAGGGACAGTATACGTTGTGTACTAACTAAATGATCTCAACGGCATTGTTATCGCAACTGTAAAGTGACCAAAAACAGACTGTATGAAGATGAAATATTGGAGTGGATAGAGTCACCGTCGTTAGAATCATGTTAGCACATGATTAGTTAGCACAGTTAGCACCGTAGGATCTAAGAGTTGTTGCTTTCAGTTGAAATAAATTCACCATCTGGTATTTACTCTGTATCGTTCCCACAGAAGTTGGATTAACCTGTCTATGACAAAAGAAAAAGTGCATTTTGCTCATTAATCAACACATTATCACTCCCAAGTGGTCAAACACTGTTACTTGGTCAGTGCCCCTACTCCTCAAACTATGAAGCTTTATGTCCCCCCAGCGTCAGTGATAGACTTTATACATTAAATGTATAGTTTATTTTCAAAATAAATAATTGTCTTCACAGGAAGTTAGTAATAAGCAACAAAACCAGTGTGGTTTATGTTAACTTGACTTACTCGCAGGAGTAAATGTCGTCAGGGCTTTTGAGACCAAACGCACAACTGCAGTGAAGCTGATTTAGTGGCACATGGCAAAATTGTCTCGCACACTTTGCCTCATCTGATCGGCTTTTCTGGACGTCCTTTAGAGAGACAACAGTTCAAACTATTTAGAGCGAGTATCAGCGGATACCATCGGTGGCCCATCGATAATATAAACTACTTAAATATCCAGCGTTCCACATGTACATGGGTGTGTGTGTGTGTGTGTGCGTGTGCGTGTGCGTGTGTGTGCGTGTGTGTGTGCGTATGTACAGCCCCTTGATGCAAATCTGTGATTTTTAATATTGGGCTATATAAATGAAATTGACTTGACTATATGTGTGAAGCTCCGAGTGGATTTCATTGGAACTTCTCTGCCTGTGATCCACCTCCTCGAATGTGGCTGCTGTTATAGTGAGTAAAGTTTGGACGTTATTTCATGCCTACATGGGAGGTTAATGTGTGTGAAGCATGTCACAGCACAGAAGTGGTGGTGCACTGGTCAGAGCCAACACACACACACATGCAAAGTTGCTAAAGTTTATCAACTAACTTTTGATCCAAATGTGGCTGTAATATATTGCTATAGTTTTTTTTGGTCGTTATGTTTCTTTTTTGTTTTATCTAACTTGTTGCAGGTGCCAGAGGAAGCTAACTTCACTTTCATGATTGCACTTCTTTGGTTGTGAAAACACTCATGGTGCAAATAAAGCGCTTTCCTCAAGAGTTTTCCTCAGAGGAAACTTGCTGTTTACTGGAATGTGCATTTCAAACATAAACACAGCAGCTAAAATAATGTGACAGGATCAGATGATGACTCTTTTTCAGTTGAAAATTTGACTTTTCATCACAATAATCCATGAAATAACTATCTGTAGCAAATGACATGCACAGCAGCTTGATTCTATCGAGGTCAGAAGATCACACGAGAATCTCAGGATCACATATCAACACTAAAATCCATTTTGTCAGGCTTCAAATGAAGGGGTTGTGTCTGGACCAATCAGCTTCTTGTAAGGAGCTACTGGCAGCTAGAGGCGTGGCTTAAGTGTGTGTGATGACACAGAAGGGAGACTGTTGGTGCTAAAGGCCATGGCGAGTCCTGAAGCGGTTAGCCTAGCCACGCATTATTTCAAAGTGGCCTGTTTCCATACAGTTCCCAATGACGGCTTCTCTTCCCTGGTGCATCAGGTTAGTACATTAGTTGCCTGTTTAATCATTATATTGCAAGATGAATATGATCCACAAAAACATTACAATGTTTATAAATCAATCACATCCTCTTGGTAATCACAGTCACACATCTACCTCTACTGTTATCAAAAATACTTGGCTCCAGGTGGTACTTTGGCCAATCTCTTTAATGGATGGAGACACTGAGGACGGATTGGCAGCAATAGAAGGTCCTCAGAGACTAATTAACAAGAAAGGTTAAGTTTTAATTAATCTGCTTCTTTTCATGTCACTGTGTGAACTGGTTGACTGCCCGTCTCCAACACACCTGCAGATTTGCAGTAAACACTTTGTTTTGTGTAATCAAATCAACGGGATGATGCGCACATAAACACAGAATTTAACCAGAATCTGCTGTGTGTTATGTGGTTTGACAGTAGGCATCATCACTCTTGTTAGAGACTGCAGATACCTGCTGCCTTCAGATGGCTGTAAAAAGGAACTAAAAGCTGCTGGAGATTACAGAGCTGGCGAGAATCACTCTCTCTCTAGATATTTCATACTAAGACTTGGTACCTGGGAAATGTGTGTTCAAGGCATTAACATAACCAGAACAAGTTGAGTTATTACATTTTTTTATATATATATATAGTCAGAATATATATATATATATATAGTGAGAAGATGATTTTCACTGTCTGAACAGATGCAGATATGCTGCTAACTCACGCAGGTGGTGTGGCTGCTCACACATTCAGTTTGGTGGTAGGGTTAACAGCAACAGTATTCTAAGCTGCTGTTGGATTAATATCTGGTATGGATGTTTTTTTCTTCCAGCTCAAAGTAGTGAAGCTTGTCTTGACGTCAACTTGAGATCTGTGTGGAGACTGGCTGGAGATGTCAAGGCATGAGTGGAGGCTGGTTGGGGTTCTAATGCCTCACTGCCATTCTACGGGGGTTCAGATTCAAACTCTATTTCTGGGTCAACGGACTGTGGCGAGCAGTTCACGCTCTGTTTTGGCTCATTTACAGAAACTAAAACAACCCAAAATAAAAAACAAACAAACACACACATGTATCTCCGACTTTACCTGTGTATTTTACAGGTGGCTCAGCAAAAGTTGGAGGATGACTTCTCTCCATGGGTCATCCTACAGCGCAGGTCAAGCCTTTGTGATGTGTCCATCCAGCCCCCTCTACGTCAAAGCAGGACGGCCCTGCTGGGTTAGTTGTGCCCTTTTGGTCGTTCCAAATTCAGAAACAACAGATGCATCCCACCCAAAAATGCAGGTTGAAATGCGTGCCAAGAAAATGGTGTACAACTTATGCGCATCAGAGGTGAATCTAAGCAGACAGTGACATTTAGCCATCGACTGAATCTGTCCTTCAGCTTTGTCTGTCCCACCTCCTTGCGGCAGCTGCTGTCCACATAGATGGCAACAGGAGGATCCACATGGGTCTCAGGGTACAGCAGACAGACAGGAGGAGCAAAAGGATGATAAACGGTGGTTTTATTAGAGACATTTTCAAAACAAAACTTACATGCCAGCTGAGTCCAAAAGTTAGAAACTGAAATAAAAAAATAAAACGGGCAAAATGACAAAAGAAACAAGATAAGGTAGAAAGGATAACTGCACAAATGAAACAAACAGGAAACATAGCAAATGAAACAAGTATTCACACAACAAGACACAGGTGGTCAGACACAAGGGCAGGCTGAAAGCTGATTGGTGGAATAAATACAAGGGAACAGAGCAAGGCTGGCTAGACTAACACAACACATGTGATCCACAGAAAAAAAGGAGGGAAAACCACAAAGACAGGAAGTCGCACAAACACAGGACACAAGGACAGGGAACCTCAAAATAATCGAAAACAAACTAAACCAAAACCAAGATCATGAGAATGGGGCGCCTGGTTCCTGAGGAGATCAGGACGGCTGATTCACTTTTGCATTTTAAATACGTCCTTAAAACATTTCACTATTCAAAAGTATTTTTAAAATGATTTGTTTCTTCTGAGAAGCACTTTGTAACAAGAGACACTGTGCAGGGCTCTTGGCAGGTCCAGTCAGTTTCTTGGTGATCCAAAATTAAAACGCCAGTAATCTGACTTTATTTTTGAGGATTGACTATATAAATGTATTATTGGTGAAAATACAGCTGTTGAAATAGTTTTTCTCATCTCTTTTGTAGAATCCGTTTTTCAAATGGATCCGATGTTGATGTTACGTTAGCCTTTATTTCCTTCGGCCTGTTGAGGATTCCTTGGCCATACCACAGGTCCTGGAGGCTCCTGGTAATGTGGTGGCAGCAAGCTAGAGGTGGTCATGAAACCAGCACACTCTGCTGTGTATCAAGCTACCTGCTGGAGCCACTCTGCACTTGGTTTGCTTGTACCTGTGCAGTGATGAAGACGGTATAGTTTGTTCATATACTATTTGAATACATTTGCAGTAAAGAAAGATTTTTTGAAAAAGACTTCTTGAGAAGATTTTCTGCTGTGGTTCATGTTTGAAGATTTGCAAGTGTAATGATTTGGTTTAAGGTTAAATTTACCCCAGATGTAGTGTGTGCTGGACACATAAAAACTTACAACAAGGTAAACACAAGGATTGTGACATGTGAGATGATTAACTTGAATTTTATACAATTTGGAATATTCACTGTTTTTTCTATATTGTTAGTAACATAATGTTCAAAGTACAAAACTGAAATTCAAAATTCCAGGCCCACTGATAACGAAGTTCAAGAAGCAAGGACCACAGCTGTAGAGGCTGGGCTAACAGCTTTCATCGCCGTATAGCTACTGTGAATTGAAGCCTGACTGTACAGTGCTGCATCTCACATATTTACTTCACCTCGTATCAACGTTATAGATCCACTTTATCATCAACATTGAAACCAGCTGTTTTATTTGAGCTTCCATCTTATTTGAAAAAACTATTCCATTTAAATGATCAAAGATAAAAGCCAACTCAAATCTCAAATCAAATTCCTCTGAACATTTCATCAGCACTATCGACACTCGTGGTCAGCTGTGGAGCGGCTGATGACATCATCATCGTTGTTGGTTGTAGAAATCCAAGATAACAACAAAAAGCATTAAAGAATGTGCTGAACAGATTGTCAATAGTTTTCAATAATACTGGGCAGATAACACAAAGTACCATTTCATCTTATCATTTGTATCATTTTAGGGTGTAAAATTGCTGCAGTGAACTTACTTTATTGATTAATTTAAGTTTTTTTGACGGATACAGTTTACTGTACACAGACTGAAAACAGCTATCTGATGTATTTATCAGAGCTCACTGGAGACACCGCGGTGCTTTTTCCAGCTCATAATCACAACCTGCAGATATGGATTATCTAAAAGAGTAAAGTCTTGAAATAAAGCCAGTGACAGCTCCATATCCTCATCATGAGTCCTGATCATAATACAGACAAAGTTCACCTTAACAAAACTAAAATAAATACACAAATGGTGTTAACCTATCAAACTTCCTTTAAAAAAAATGATGTCCAGGATGGGGGATCCACAGATTGTCGCAATCATTTTGCTATAAACATAAAAAGATTGTGGTAACACTCATAATGCTCCATGATGGATTCACTGTCAATGCTAGAGGACTTTGTTAATAGAAGAATTAGGAGGATGAACCGTCTTCTTGGTTCCTCTCGGTAGTTGTTGTGATAAACTGTTAAGAACACTTGATTTGCAGCTCAGTTTTATGCATCTACATCTATGAGCAGCTTTGCATTGACCATTTATGGATGAATGTGGGCATCTAGAGGACAGGATATGATGCTGGTCCACGTGCGGACAATACCAAGTTGAAATGTAAGGAAAGGAAAAAGGTTTTATAGATCTGAAAATTTCAGGGAAATCAGCTGATCCTGTTAGCCAACTGACGCCAAGACATGTAAACACACTTCACCTGCAGAGTTGTGTGTGTGTGTGCAGGGTTTGTGCAGGAGAGTGTGCATGTTCGAAGCTGCTGCGTCACAGAAGGGAATTCAAATCATGAAATGTTCCCTCATCTATCCCATGCATGTCCATAGCAGTCAGGCTGCTTTTTACATCCACTTCAACCTGCTAGAGTGATGCTCCACAGAGAGAACTTAGTGTCCTCATTCTGTCACAGAGGGAGACAAGGTGGGAGGGGACAAAAACTGAAAGAAACAGACACAGTGTAACATAACGCTCCTTCTGCAACATTCGTCCAGCCTTCTTTCTGATATTCTGAACATCTTCACCAAATATCCATACTAATACTGTGCACTCCCTGTCATTACACACAATACTTAGGAGGAACTGAGTGAAAGCTGGAAACCACCAGCACGGCTGACTGGTTGCTGAACTCTCATTCATTGAAACATAAGAGTTTATATCAAAGTTCAGAGTTGACTTAAGTTACAGTGGTTCCACAAAGCATCCACGAGTAAAACTCACTCACAACACGGCAGCTTGGCCCTGCACGGCAAAACTTGAGGCTCCATATACTTAATCTAGCGTCACTTTTGGACATGCAGGGCTGCCTCTAGTAGGCCTAGTAATTATGACGGCCGTGAAGAAGGAAGTCAGGTGATGGAGTGTAAAAATCAACAAAATCACGGAGGATGTCTGGGTGGATGGACGGGTCAAAAGAACACAGGACTTTAAAAGTAGGTTGGTAATTTTGAGAAACAACTTCCCACATTTCAGGTTACAAAACTCAATTGCCGACTCAGTTTCCTGTTTCTTGTACAAGAAATTCAGACGACTGGCACCAGCCTCCGTCTGTCGACTGCAGTCCCACCGTTTTCAGCCACAATCTTCAACCAACCCCGACCATATCTTTAAGGTTCTCGACCACTGGTCTTACCCAGCATACCTCACATACACCCGTTCCGACCTGAACAATATCGGAAACATTCACTTGCACCCATCTTCACGAAGCTATCTTTTGGGGAATCTGCATAACCAGTGCTCCGGAAGAGACAGCCCACACTTAAGAGTCTCCACTCCCCCAGTTACCGCCAACCATGGGACCTCAGCGGTCCATCATTGCCCTCCTCCATCCATCATTCCAGGACCCTCTTTACCCTACACCCTTTCTCCCTTACCCTACATCCCTTCATCCGACGACCCTCATCCCTTCATCCCACGACCCCATCCTTTCATCCCCTACCCTCATCCCTACATCCCTTCATCCCACGACCCTCATCCCTTCCTACCTTAACCAACTTTCGCTTCCGAAGCCCATCCCTTTGTTAGTGAAACAGTTTTTAAGATAGCAGCTGGTGGAAGACTCTGGTAGACAGGCAGGTAGACAGGTAGAACGGTAGGTAGATAGACAGGCTTAGTTCTTACAGCCACAGATAGAGAGTTTTTCTGCTAGAGTATTTGATTTACAGTGGGTACGGAAAGTATTCAGACCCCTTTAAATTTTTCACTCTTTGTTTCATTGCAGCCATTTGCTAAAATCGAAAAAGTTCTTTTTTTAAGCTTTAATGTACACTCAGCAACCCATCTTGACAGAAAAAAACAGAAATGTAGAAATTTTTGCAAATTTATTAAAAAAGAAAAACTGAAATATCACATGGTCATAAGTATTCAGACCCTTTGCTGTGACACTCATATTTAACTCACATGCTGTCCATTTCTTCTGATCCTCCTTGAGATGGTTCTACTCCTTCATTGGAGTCCAGCTGTGTTTAATTAAACTGATTGGACTTGATTAGGAAAGGCACACACCTGTCTATATAAGACCTTACAGCTCACAGTGCATGTCAGAACAAATGAGAATCATGAGGTCGAAGGAACTGCCCAAGGAGCTCAGAGACAGAATTGTGGCAAGGCACAGATCTGGCCAAGGTTACAAAAGAATTTCTGCAGCACTCAAGGTTCCTAAGAGCACAGTGGCCTCCATAATCCTTAAATGGAAGAAGTATGGGATGACCAGAACTCTTTGTTTTTGGGAAAAAACAAAGCGTTCTGGTTTATTTTTGTAGTTATTTTGTTCTGGTTTATTTTTGTATTTTTGTAGGGATGGCTCCCTAGTAAATGGCTAGGGAGTACAAAATGTAAACCATACTTTTTTGTGTTCTTTTTAACCTCTTTACTTAAGGAACCTATCATGTTGGACAGGCTTTGGTTAAATGCAAGTAAACAGTCTGTGTAAAGATTAAAAGAGGCAGATCATATTGTCTGAAATGCCCAATGGTTATTGTCTGACAATGCTTTTTATTTGTTTAAAATGAGCTTGTAAAATGGTTACTAAATAATCTGCTAGTCCACGCCGTCTCTTAACTCCAGTCTCACATGTTAAACTGGTAATCAGACTGGTAACAACGAGAATCTCATGGAAGAGGGAGTCTTGGCTGGACATCTGCTGGCTCCACTAGAACCTGGTAAATAAATCCCACGGCCCCCAGGGGCTCGGAACCAATTGGATAAGTGTAAGCCTTAGTGTGTCGGTATAAGGTGGCGAGAGTCTCTGACCAAGTGTTGGTATTTGACAAGTTGCGAGTGAGATGAGGTTGGCATACAGTAGACCACGTTTTGGCTCAATCAATCCCATTTTCCGATTTCTGTCAGCTTAGATCCTTGATTTTCAAAGACAAAAACATATTCATTTCAAGCGACATTCAAATCGAGGATGGGGCTGAGCCTCTCCCAGCATGCATTGAGAGGTGAACGCTGAAATATCCTGTGGACAGCTTTTTAGCCTATTTCAGGTCTTGTAAATCAAAACAGCAGGATTCTTGAGCAAATAAAAGTTGAAGGGATTGTCAAAGAAACTCTTATATGGTGAATTATGTCCTGGATGATACTAGCAATGGTTCAGTCTGCTTTCTGCTGCAGAGCTCTGGCAATCTGCTGATTTCAACCATCACTGCAGCTCTTAACTGTCCACCAGTGGGTGTGTAGCTGTTGCATTGTTTGTGGTGAGAATAATTCAGCCTGTGAACAGAAGGTTTGTGACTGGGAGATAATAGAACCCCTCCAGTTTGGGTAAACATCTTTTTACTCCTTCAAACACGTTGCATATTAACCTTTCCATTAGGAATGAAGAGAGGCAAATAAACAGACCACACACACTATGATTATTTGGGTTTACTTAGAGGTAGTGGGATTTCTATTCGGCCTCTCTGCACCACAGTGGGGAGAATATATTTGATTAAATTTGTAAAAGCATGGAGATAACGTAGGCATGGAAATTAGTTTGTGATTACATTACATATGCATGACTGGTTGTGAAACATAGAATTCCTGTTGACTCTCACTTACTTGTGGTAATGTGACTTTTAAAAGTCAATTTGCTGGTTTAGCCCTCACAGTAGGCTCAGATCACTGCTGCTAAGGAAAGGCGTAATAAAACAAAATGTTAAGAGTCAATACAGCCTTTTGTAGTGAAAACAAGAGACTTTGGACAACATGGAATGGCTTTGGCTCACGGAACTGACTGTGTCAATCTGACTGTTAGTATTCTGGACTGTGGCCAAGTTCTCTACATAGATTAGAAAAATGAGATGTCCTTTCCAAAAGTAGAGAAATAGAAGTGTGTCCCAGAAGAAGCAATAATGACACCATCACGCATTGCAACATCTTTCTTTTGCTTTCTGTCCCGAAGCAGAATAGAACTTTGACAATCAAACCTCCTTTTGTTCTTAAGATGTTTTTGTCTTGGTGGCCTGAAATTAACTGACCTGCTAGTGAATAAGTTCCAGTGTGAGACGTTAAACACCTCTGTCATTTATCAGAAACAAAGAGAGAGGTCATTATTACCTTCTGAAAACAAACTACATAGGCTATTTGTTGCAGTAGCAATTATTCAATGGGCTTGCATTCGAAAAAAGCTTCTCCTCACACTTTCTTACATTGTCTGTGTGGATCTACTTTGCTGATTTGACTAGTGCAGTGCCTGTTCTGAGCGCATGGCTGTTCGAAACAGGCTGATTGCTTGCATTGTGGTCAGGAACTGCTTATCGCATTTTTTGGGACATTAATATATCTGTGGACTGCTGCAGACGACATGCTGGACTATGTCTGCAGAACCCTCAAGCCCCGCCCCCGTTGATGCACAGAGTTAAATTGTCGGCTTTCCAAATTGCCCAAATTTCTACACTGCACTGCCTTTTGTCCCCAGCAATACACCCATCAAGTGAGATGTGGATCAGATGAACGGTTCCTGAGGTTTGAGAAGGAGACACATACAGCTGTTCCTCTGCGTTATTAGAGTGACGTCGCAGCAGTAGAAGCGGGGGGTGCACTTGGTAACTCCAGATCTAAAGTGGCAACAGAGTGTTTAAATCCTGATGACTACTACTATGACTTACTATAAAGCCACTTTGACCACTATGTGGGTTACAATGGCACAGCGACGCTGTCTGTATTTTAGCTCCTTGACTGAAACTGAAACTTTTCTTTGTTCAAGCTAATAAAATCTGTAGGCATTCAGGAGATTCTTCCCTGACATTTAATCAGCTATTTCTCCGCTGTGGATCTGGAAAAACAGAAAGAAGAGAATGTGTATCTCTGTGTATTTATGTTGGCTATGTAGAGGCTACGTGTGTGTTCGAGGATTCCATCTTTTCACTTAAGACAACTGAAAAGAAAGAATCCCATACTCTTGTCAAGGGGAATTCCCAAGTAACTTTCTATATAATATATATTTTCCCAGCCACATGCATCGCATTTTTACATTTTTAGGACTCATTAAAAGCTTGTGGTCTCTAAAGACAGGCTGCAGCATTTTAACTGATAAACATCTGATGTGTCCCCAAGTTATAGTCTGATATTTCACTTTTTTATTTTTTACTATAGCTGTTAGGCTAATGTCTGAATCTTACTATAATGTTGTTCAGGTGTCACTCGCAGAAGTACAACACACAGCTGTACTTTTTAATGCAGCATAGAAAGTTAAGTCAAGAAGGTGCTTCATAGAAAAAAGTGTTATTTTAAAACAAATGAAAACTGTGCTGTGCATATGTTCATCCAGTAAGCTAACATAACCTATTACGATAAACACCATACTTCATTAAAAACAACTTCTCTGTGATGTTTGGGGATGGGTGGCTAATTCAGCTCAGAAGACGTATTCAGATCCTGTGCTTCAGTAAAAGTATGTAAGTATTAACAGTTAAATGTAGTTTAAGTATTTTAGGTAAAAAGTATTGATTGATCAGCAAAATGTTTTACTATTATATCTGATGTGTCTGGATTATTAATACTGATGCATTAATGTGAATGTATCATTGTAACGCTTTCATATCCTGTTGGCTATTGTTTAATCTACAGCAGTGCATCATATTTTATAAGATTATCATATGTTTTTAGTGTCATTGTCCCGTGAGAACCACATATCTGTAAAAAGAAAAATAGCCTTTTTTTAGATTTTTGAGGATGCATTTTCCAGCTGATCCGAGAGGCCTCTTAAAGAATTTATTTAGCCTCTGTTAGCTGAGAAGCAGTTCACTCTAACGTTTACAAGAGAGGAGGGGTACAAATCTGTACAAGAGAGGTTCATTTACATGAAGCATTGTTATACGCTCTTGAATGTGTGTATCTGCACAGGAACACTGAGGGCAACCAAATTCAGACAGTCGGTACATTTTTTACTTTAATCTCCAAAAATGTATGACATATATTCTCAGAAAGTATTTGTGGGTTTTCCTCATACATTTTTTTTGTATTTTCTTGTAAAATTACCACTTTGATTTCAGAGAATTTGTTTTTGAATAATATGTCCCATTTTTCACCTTATATGAATCCTTAAGAAGAGTGAGTTATTTAGTTTGCTCAGTGCCTTTTGTGTATGACCAGTTCAGTAATTGTTTGCTGTTAATTGAATCAAGCAAAGAAGAAAAAAGTAGAAAATATTAATGTGTGTCCTCTGCATTTGGGTCAATTTAAGCATCAATTCACAGTTGAGATTAACAGGATCAAAACTCCCCAAAGGCCTTAATGACAGAGTACTTTCAAACAGTTTAAAGCTTGATGACTGATACAGTGTATCACTGGATTTCTGTTCTCTGCATTAAGTTGTGGATTGTCAGGTTTCAGAGCAAGGCGCAAGATATTTAGGAAATATAATAATATATATGGGACTTCAATTCAAACTGCTGCTGCGCTCCACTTTTCAAAGCTGCTGTTTTGAGACAGTAATGACATGGCAAATCAACATATAAAGAGAGATGATAATTATTTTCTAACCATGTATTTGGTATTCAGCATATCAGGCTTCAACCATTCTGCATCAGAACTGAGTACAGCAAGACTATTGAGGCTGAGTCTGATCATTAGATGGCACTGCAGCTCACTGCTTCACTGGAATATATGTTACTTGAATCAAATACATTCTGCAGAGAACACCCAAAAATAATACTTGTGGATCTGTGGCAACCTCTATGCAAAGAGGTTAGGTCTGATATTCCAGCAAATCAGATGCTAGAACATCAGACGTAAGCTCAGAAAGACCATTACAAAGAGGAAGCCATTTAACTAGACTAAATGTAAAGGTACAGGGAATGCATCAATTGTATTGCGTAACTACATCACATTACATTGTTGGGGGGCTTTTTTTTATATATATATATATATATAAAATATTAATATATGTATAATTGTAATATAATAGCGGTCTCCTGGCTGAAAAATAACCGCTGTTTTTTGCCTCCCACATTACGGCAGCACATCACAGTTTCAATCTTTTCGTTCTTTCCTTTCAAAATAAAAGCCCTGGACTGCATCAATGTTAACCAGAGGGAACTGAAATCCACTCAATACATTTTTTTAAAAGGGGCAACTCAACAAAGTAGCTAACACTGGCTTTGTCTTGGGCGATTTGGGTTTCTTGGTTTTTTTATTTCCCGCAGACTAGGCATGGAAAGTGTTTTTTGGCTTTTAAAAAGATGCTCTGTGTGTTATTGAAATTTGAGGCATTCATCCTTTAAAACTACTCCTTATATGTGTTTTTTTTTAATTCTTAGAATGGACAAAAGCTCAGGTTTTTACCACAGGCCTCTTTTTGCTGACTCCTAGAGTCGAGCATGTGTGCTTGTGAATGTGCAGGTGAAGTTAATCAAATATATGATACAGTTTTATTGGTCTACTAAGTCTGACTCTCATATACAAAAAGTGTGTCTAAAATGAGAAACAGATGTGTTGAGGCCCCCAAAGACTCAATAATCTTCAAATCCACTAGTGTCTGTGCTTTTATTTGTGTTTGCTTCTAGTGTTTTGACAAAATGTCCATGCCATGCTCAATGAACCGAGGGCTGAATGGTTGATTAAAAGAGGAAATACTGCCCAGTAAACAACTAAATACATAAGTAATCAAATACTTTACATAAGAGCAGTGAAACTGATAACATCCAGGTAGAGATGAGTTATGGGTCTGATATGAACAACATGAATTCGTCTCCTGGTACGTGAGGCTTCATGGGAAATAACACAAATGAAACCCCAGAAAGTTTTTCTCCTGTGAATACATTTTGCTATCATGCATCTTTGAGGTGATGAATCATCTGGTGTTATATTTGGCTACTAATTAAAAAAAGCCTTGAGATCTGCTAGCAGTGCCTTGTGGGCATTCAACAGTTCAACACCATCGTAGAACACATGTAATCTCTTGCTCTTCAACTGCATTGTTGCAACGAATACCGGGTCCAGATGTTTCTGTAGTTACAGTTCAGCTACAGTGTACCTCGGATACCAGCTCCAGATGTTTTGAAGAGATAGTTTTGCCAAGGTCCTAACTGCTAAGTCGTTTTTTGTTGAGACAGGGCTTTAGAATGGACTTTGAGTCGGTTGTACCGAACTAACTTAAGCCTAGTCGTAACTATGCCTGGTCCAAGTGACTTTCATGTAAATGCTCATCCTGCCTAGTTGTTTGTGTTGCAAGGATACAGTATTAACAATCTCCCACTATTTTACCAATTTGTAGCTTATGTGACGACCCTCTCTGGCCTGTCTGCCTGTGACTGCTTTCCCTGCAGGTACTGGAGGTGGGCGTGGCAGAGGCTCGTCAGCAGAGTGGTTACACCTGAGCAGCTCTATGCTATTTAAGAATCCCTCTTTGTGCTCAGTGCTCTCTCTCTCATGCTCGAGACACCCATTTTGGTTTCTGATCATGGTTTGTTTCCACACCTGCAACATAGCACACACACGTTCCACTCATGCACTCACCTACACTGCTGACATTACTGACTCCACACACCACGGTTAGATTAAGTTTTTCTTATATTTTGCCATTTGAATTAATAAATAATTTGTTAAAACTTCTTGATTGTGTGTATCTCACCTTTTTGTCATGGCCGTGCGGCCCGGTTTGTGGCGCTTATCATTTTTAATTTGCAGCAATGTTATGGTGGATCAGAGAAAAAGAAAGCCAATGCTGCAGACGTTGAAATAAGAATTAAGTGAGCTGTTCAGCCAGAATGAATCTGCTGATTGCCAACAGTCCAGCGTAGTGACAAATAAGAAGAAGCAGTCGACTTGGAGAGAGAGAGAGGCCATAAATGATTGCTCAGACTCATTCATAAAAAGAGGAAAGACCTCCTGAGCAAGGCCTAGAAAGACGTTTTGTCTTCAAAAATCCATCAAACTGTCGGGGTCCTCCCTCGTAAACCTCAGTATACAGTGACATAATTGATATTTTCAGAGAGGAATCTGCTGCTTACAGTGGTTTAGTGGATGTGGAAAGCAGCGGATTAAACCAACCGCAGGAAGAGAGTGATGTGGTTCAGATACAAGTGACAAGGGCAGCAACGTCACTGTGAATTGGTAAGGGGTGTTTTTCCACTCACACATTCATTGATTTAGTTAGTTAGTTAGTTTAATTATAGGTAAATAGACAAATAATTGTGTTTCGAGAGTTTAACGTTTTAGTCCAAATAGACAACAGTTACCACATACTCTACACATACATATTGGCCAGACTTTGAAGAATTGAATTTGCTATTTTATTTCAGACTCGATCAATGCAATGCAACAGACATATAGAAGGGAAAATTCTTTGAACTGAAGCATTACATTGGAAATATTTCAACGAAAAGGAGCTTATTAGAATTGTATGAAACAGTAAAAGAGATGTCTGAATTGAACAATGTGTGGACGGACTAGTCCTCCACCAACGTCCTCATGCATTGCAGAGGCCACAGGTTCCTGGGGAGGGGGATCCTGCAATTGACTTGGTGTTATTACGCCTGGTCATGGCAAGAAGAAGGCTTAAAGGTGCTATAAACGAGATTGGGACAATTTATTCGGCCTCTCAACAGCTGGCAGCTCGCAGCTTACAGTGCTAACATTGCAAACTACGGCAAGTACTGACAGAACTAACTGTGTTTGGATAACAAAAAGTCCTTTGCTGCTATATTAATGCTTTGTATATAGAAAGTAGCACCTCTAAGTGTAGATGGTGCAATCGTCTCTGACTATTAGGTCGGACTTAGCACGCCAAGTTACTTCCGACTTAGCTTTAACCAGGTGTAAACCCTGTTAGTGCAACTGGCCCCAGATGTTCACATTGTTACAATGTATCTGAAGTGTAGCCATGACGTTTTTTGTTGTTGTTGTAGCTTTGTATCAATAGACCTTACACACTTGTATGGATGCAGAGATGGAATTTCAGTTACATACATTTGGTATACAGAATTTAACAGAGGTTATGCATGTCAGATATGTGTTATCACCAATTGACCACTGAAGGGCAATATTGTCACATGAGTCTGATCTGAAATATCTGAAAATGAATTTAACTCTGTTTTCCACTCCACAACTACACAAGAAAAATGTATTATCCTGAAATCAGATGGGAAACACTTTGAGCGGGGTTATTGAATACTCCAAAGACGTATACAGTGTTATACCGAGCTACAGAGAATAATTGCAAGACACAGATGTTCAGTTATCAGATAGAAAAAAGAGGGGGAGGAGAGGAAGAAGGTTATTCATAGGTTCGGATTTCCCGGGCTGACTTCGTATCTTGACTTGAGATCTTCCTCTCAGCCTGTGGAGTGTCAGCCCTGACGCCTTTATGGGGTGGGGGTTTTGGGAGTATCTCTGCGAAAGTGTATTGAAACCTCCTCTGTAGAGATGAAATACCAGAGAGGGGGGTGAAAAAGAATATCTCGGGTTATTAGTCACTTCAGGCCTCTCCAACCACGCTACATCAGATTTGACTTTATAAATCCTTAGTCAGGGACAACCCCAATTTTGTTCTACTGTAACTGAAGATTCTCCAATTAGAAGGATGAGCACAAGTAATGTTCATGTCTAAAGCCCCAGCACTGTGAGGCAGTAAGCACTATTTAAAGGAGAACCGAATGTGTTACAAAGCAAAAACAAAGATATTGTCACTGTAAACTCTACTATGTTAGTTGTAGCCTAAGGACAGTAATTTTAAAGTTAGCAACACTAGTATCTGATTTTGAAACTGCCTAACAAATGAGGGTTTTAATGCAATAGGCAGTGGTGGATTTGTCTTATATCCCAACATGCTAACAAAACATGAATGCATAATAACAGAGATAGAAAGGCTAGACGATAGATTCACTGTTTCAACTGCTGTCAGGCACTGACAAAGCTAGAGCAAGCTGACAGACAGGCAGTGAGTGGGTGTTTGGATGTGGGCTGTGAAAACATCTAGACTTCTCCAAGACACACACAACTTAAGCAGGCTTCCCTCCAAGTGTTTTTAGGACAAGATGCCATGGCTGCTGCCTCAACTCATCTACCACAGTAATGGTTTAATGACATACGTTCAGTTTATTATATAAATACAGAGTATTATGAACCGATGATTTTGACTTTGACATTGTAAACACACTTCCATTGAGATAATAAGGCTGTAGACGAATGGGTCAAACAAACACCAGAACTCCTCCGAGGCCGCAGAGTCAGAATCCTTGAAGGCTGAGCAAGGCGGAGATGCAGAACCCCTCTGGAGGGGGCGAACAGGAGGACAACCAAGGCGGAGAGGCAGAACCCCTCTGGAGGGGGCGAACTGGAGGACGACCAGGCCGACAGGGCCTACAAACCCAGGCCGAAGGACCTCCCTGGGGTCGGCCACACTCAGGTCGGGAGGGTCTCTCGAGGCAGGCGGATCCTCTCTGGAGGTCGGGCGAGGGTCTGTCGAGGTGGGGATCCTCTCTGGATCTAGGTCTCTCTCTGGAGGTCGGGCGAATCCTCTCTGGAGGTCGGGCGAGGGTCTCTCGAGGTGGGCGGATCATCTCTGGAGGTCGGACGAGAGGCTCTGGAGACTGGGGCTCTCGCGGCAAGGTCTCTCGGACCTGGGGCTCTGGCGGCAAGGCGGGAACAGGAGCAGGGGGACGCTGGGACCCGGGGAGGGCTGCTGCCCAGCCGGGATGGGACCCAGGGAAGGCTGCTGCCCAGCCGGGACTGGAGTCGGCCGGAGCGCCGACGGGACGGGAGGTGCAGGAGTCGGCCGGAGCGGCGACGGGTCAGGAGGTGCAGGAGTCGGCAGGAACGCCGATGGGACAGGAGTCGGCCGGGGCTAGTGGTGAGATGGCGACCTCTATTGACCGTTTCTGATATTACACACATTACAATATAAATATAACTCATAAAAACTAGAAAAAAAAAGGAATGAGTATACAACCGTGTTCAATTTAGATTTTGATGAATTTATATCCTTACAACCAATTAAACATTTCTATCTCACACATTGAATACAGTGTCCGCGAGACTACAAACCATACACTCACCGCCAAACTACTAAGACTATTTGGGATGGGTATCATTGGGATTTTATCAATACTACTACTCTTATTGGATCTCCTTATTAGTTTGGTTCCTTATCGTTAATCTCATCAATCTTAACATTGCTATATTAATCTTGTACGTAAACAAATAGCAATCTTGAGCAGCACTACAAAAAGTAAAAACAAATGTAAAATACATTCTCAGCTAAACAATTAGCTAAGTGATTAACTTTCATTTTTTAGTCTATTTTTTTTTATCAAACTCCGTATTGCATCGCTAACGTAACCTGCAGTGGACGAGAATGGATTGCTGCTCTCAAAACTGTCGAAATCTGTGCATTTCTGTAGATTTATATTCTGCATGTTGGCCAAATGTTTTTATAAATTGCTGGTATTACTTCACTTACTTGTACAACAAGAGTTCTTAGTATCTACTGGAAAAAAAGGTAACCACACTTAAGATGACCTTTTTGTTCTATCTGCCATGATGCAATATCCAGGAATGTCAACCACTTAACTCTGGCTTTCACATTGCTCACTTTCAAGTAGTTGGCGGACGTCAAGCGTAGGAACATAAGACACAGGAGCTGATGTATGCCAATGTTTTAAGGAGGCCCCTCTGTTGATCAGATCACAACCCAATCCACCATCTGTAGCCTTCAACCATCCTTTTCTTCTGTCCCCCCTTCCAACACCTGTTCTCTCCAATAACTCATAGCCTACTCTGCTTTCTGGGGAGGCTCCAGTCATTCAATATCTGGAGTACCATGCTGAGGAATTTCTACCAGACAGTGGTCCAGACAGTTTCAAGCAAGGTCACACTGGAGATCAGCTGAGAATACCACCTACACTGAGGGGGTACTATCCGCACTGGAAAACAAAATAGAGAAGTGAGTTAAGGTTCAGTTGAGTCAAGTCTAGCCGAACCATGCAGTGGAAATGGGGCATTATACAATCTGCAATACTGTGTTTCTGAGGCCTCGGGATAAGTTAAATCATCAGTATGTTGATCTTTCAGTCCATTTGTTTTGTGGGTACAATGACAACAGATAACTATATTATTATATTTTTTATTTTCCTTGGTGAAGTTTGGACAGGTAATTTTTTTCAGTTATATGATCTAGAGCTGTTAAAGCCAAAATGCTCATATCATCCTCCTATTTAACCACCTTTCTCTTCTCTTTTCCTCATAGTTTTGCCAACGTCCATCCAGATCCACAGCTGAATTAGAACCCAGCAACCCAACAAACGTGAGTAGGCAGATCTCTCTTGGCTGTGTTATTGGCAACAGCTGCAAAAGGCTGAGTATTATTACAGTGAGCAGTGTAATTGTCATTTTCATCTCCCTTTCCTCTAGTTATCCCAATAACGCTGCCAGAGCAACATTAGCTGCCTTTTGAGGGAGACAGTTTGCAGGTGAAGGATGTGGCATGGTAATAAAGGCGTTAGTATGCCCTGCCATGCCTGCCTTCCCTCAAATCCAAACAAAGCAATTACCTCTAACTGGGATTTGATGGTCTTTATGTAAATGCTTATTTTCTGCTGTTTGCTTGATAGAATACACAACTCAGCAAATGCTTCCCTTAAAGAAAGTGCTGGATGCAGTTAGGCCTTTTGCAAATTCAATGACTCTGCAAATATAGTATGACTGACAAGGTGGTTCTCTTCAAAGTTTTCTGTTGGACAGAGTTTCTGCAACCTATTAAAGCCTCCGCAGGACTGATTAAGCATTTCCAATCAAATAATCTCAACAATAAGATACTCAATTCTTCTCATTTACAGAAGCATCCGAAATATTCAGAAAAAGGCATTTCTAGTCAAAGGTGCACTAAGTGGCCACCAGAGGGAACTGACTTGCGTAAAAAACTGTGGTTTAGTAGAATGTGGATCTTACTTTCGGATATGATAACGTTGTATTCTGTGAACAATGCAACAACGCTAAAAAAAGTTTATCGGTGCAAATACCCTAAACTTTCGGAGTATACAAATTGCCAAAACCAAATTACAAACTTTAACTTATTTAGAAAAGGAAACAAATGTGAATGTAAGATATTTTTTTATCTGTCAAAAATAACCATAAATCAGTAGAGAGGGAGCATTTTGGATATATAAAATGATCAGGGAGTCATGTGAACTGCAGATTAATAACACAGTTTAACCATCATTAAAAGGGAAAATATGCAATCAGAAGATCGGCATTGATGCTTTCTAGTCAATGTGAAGAACAAATCTGTGTTGAAATGATCAGGGGAAGAGCTAGTAATGACAGTAATAGCTGTTGTTATAAAGTATAAGAGCCGTATGGATGTTCCATTGAGTTAAATTGCGGTGTGGTCAATCTCCATTCAGTAAAATATGTATTAGAAGTAAATTATAACGTTATCATAATGTGTTTGAATGTTACTTTGTAAAATGTAGTTTTGGTGAGAAACTAAAAACTAAAACCGTCTTAGATATTGAATTATGATCTGTTTAACTTCCTAACACTAACTCTAAGCAGTTAATTATACATCATTAAAATTACTAATGTTTGTTTTTATCAATAAATATACAATATTTTATATACTTCATTTGAAATGTGTGATTGTATGCAAATATCTGCTATGGATGCCATAAACAAAGTAAAAGATGATGATAATAAATATTTTTTTTCCTTGGCCATAGGCCTATGAGAAATGGTCTGAAATGAAATAAGCAGATTGAAAACTTTATTTTATTAGATATAACAGATTTTGACAAACTGCATAATTTACAGCAACGAATCGCAATACATTGCAACGTTTGATATTGCAATACTCAGCATGTTGCAATATTGCAATAATATTGTACTGTGTCATCGTTATCGTGATAATATTGAATCGTGGGGCATCAGGTTCCGCGGCCATACTTTAATCTTGGTGTTTGTGTCTAGGATGGACCTCTCCATCTTTGACTACCAGTTTATTTATTTGAAACTTTGTTGTATGCTGCACCAAAGTTGCTGATTAATTCTGTTCCCTTTTTACCAAAGAAAAACCCAACTTCACTTTTTATTCAAAATAAACAAGCTGTTAGGAAAGTGTAATCAACTACACTGGACACTGTCGCCCCACTTACAACCAAAACAAGAACATTTGTTAATTCTCTCCAATGGATTATATGAGGATATTCGTAACCTTAAAAGGGCATGCAAGAGAACAAAATGCAAAAAAACTCCAGGTCTAATACCTACAAATAACAGATCAATTTATAATCTACAATCAAAAAGTAAGGCAAGAGACCAATATTTCTTTGAGTTAATGAACACCAACAACAACAGTTCCAAAGTCAAACCTGCCTTCGAGTTTCTCAGCTTCATCTGCTGCCGACTGTGAGACATTGCTATCCTTCTTTCTAAACAATATTTACCAAATGTGAGCAAACATCACCTTTCCAGCCTCCCCATGATACTTCCTTGTCCATGTCCGCATTTGCTAGATAGCTCTCAGCCAGTTGATATGGAAACTCTGACCAACACTGTGTCCCATATGAAACCCAAATACAGTCATCTGCTTATCATTCCAGCAAAACTGTTCAGAGAAGTGTTTGGGGTACAAAGGCCCAACTCTGCTTCTAATTTTAAACATCTCCCTTTGCTCTGGATGTGTCCAAGATTATTTAAAAAAAGCCTGTATTCAGTTGCTGCTAAAAGCACCTGACCTCGATCCATTAGTTTTACAATTTTGAGACCAATCTCTAAATTTCCCTAAATAAAAAAAAAAATCATTAACTGCTTTTAGGAAAACTCCTGGAAGAACTAAATAACCGCATTTGAAATAAATTTCAACCGGGTACTAAAGTTATGTAACAAACATACTTATATCAACCTAAACAACAATCCTTTCCTAAATCTAACCAAGTGGTTTTGTTGCTCAAACATTCAGGAGAATGCACGAAAAATAAAAAACTTTTTTGATACAATTTTATATCAATATAGCAAGATTTCATAGCGTTTTCCGTGTTTAATTGTGTAACACAGCAAAGCAAGCCAGGTCCTATTCAAGCACAGAAACCCATGAACATTAGATACCTTTACAGGCAGCTGATGGATAGAAATCTACCCATTTAAGGTCAATAGCTGTGTCCCAATCCAGCGGCTGCAGCCTTCAGAGGACCCAGCCTTCGTGGTCTACGTGGGCCAGGTTCTTTGAATACCGTGAAGGCTGGACCGAGCGGTCCCCGAAATGAGACGGTCTGGTCCACAAATTAATTCCTGTTTGCGTCACCAGCTTTGCGCGCCCCCACCCTTTTGCCGCTCCCGTCTCCTAGCAACCAGCTGCGGTTGTCATAAAAGAGTATAAAAAAGTTAAAATATTAAAATGGACGAGTTGCTGTAAATAGTGCAGCGGCTCCCGGTAGCGTCAGCTGGTTAGTTAATAGTGTCACGTAAATTAACCGATCATTTTAACATAAGTGTGAACTGATCAGGCCCCTTGTTTTTAGTTTTAACACTTGTATCTGTAAATATTCACGTGAGTTAAAACCCAATAATTACATTTAAATGTGAATTATCCCGTTGCTGGTCCACTAGTCGCCATGTCATTAAAAAAAATCAACTTTCCCGGCACGCAATGAATCTTGGGATATGTTGGGCCGTGAAGGATCCATCAGTTGTATCCTCCGAATCTGGGAAAAGTAGGCTGCATTTGTCGGCCGCATTAGAAGGAGTCGTTGAAATGGGACGGCCTCGTCGCGGCCGCTGTGACGCAATCGATCTACAGATACAGCCTCCGAAGGATGCAGCCGCTGGATTGGGACACAGCTAATGTCATCCTTGTGCTTTACAGCTGAAATACCTAAAATCTGTGGTTGCATTTTCTCTGAATGCCAGCTCCAGCTGCTAACAAGCGCAGAATAAACTCCCCAGCAAACAAGTGTATTAAAATACCTTGCATTGTGCATCAGTCCATATCTTAAATAATAATAAAAAAATAAAAACAAGATTAAAAAAGAGTGTATCAGGCTTTTGTGTGAGAGGGAGAGAAGCTGCGGGGTGTCTGAGCGCCTCAGCCGGCCGTGTTTGTAGTGCTGCTTTGGAGAGAAGAGGAAATGTCATTCCTGTGGCCTTTTCCATCCAGGCTTTCATACGCACACACCACACACCACACGCTACTGTCTTCAAACCTATCTATTGACAAGAGAATGGTGTTTGGTTGCATGTTTGTGTGCTCAGTCACACTGTTTGCGGGCTGGACTGCAGTATACATGTGTGGGTGATGGATAGGGACGAAGTTGCTCAGCGTGCGAATGAGTGTTTCAAATGATTGTGTTTTTTTTTCTTCTTCATGTCTCATCTTCTTTTCTTTTTATTCTTATTAGAGGTCTGCAAAAAACATGGACAACATTTTGGAAGTAATGTTGAAAAGGAGTGAAATAATAAAGGCCAGTTCCAGTGCATTATTGATTTTAATATTATAATATTGTTCCCTACAGATAAAATGATAGTGTAAATTCCTTGCCTCATTATAGTGTTTCTTTATTCATTAGATATGATGTTTCCATGATTTTTGGAGTGTCCATTGAAGGCCAGTATGGCGTCGGCCCCATGAATTGTCCTGTTGTCCACGAGTCATCACCTTGAGCCTTTGAAGGCCGTTTGCTGCCTCAGACATTTGAGTTCTCTGTGACAATTGTACAAAGTTATGTTTTCATTAACACATCTATTATTTTCTGTCTGTAAAAGGGGATGATTACAAAATAAACCCAGTGGCAATGGTCATGTGCTCTTTGTGTTCTGTGCGTGTGTTGACAAGGCAACATGAAGGGATATGAATGCCAGCGGTGCTTGTTTAAATGTGATTTGATGGAAATATTTAGTTAGGGGCCTGTGCGAGGAAACTGAGGGGAATAGCTAATGGTGTGTGTGTGTGTGTGTGTGTGTGTGTGTGTGTGTGTGTGTGTGTGTGTGTGTGTGTGTGTGTGTGTGTGTGTGTCTTTCTGTTCTCTTTGTTAAACATGAATACATTTTCTATTTTTCAAAATGTTGGTCCCCAAAAGTGTGGCAGTATTCTCGGTGCGTGCATGTACTATGTGTGCAGGATCATAACGGGCTTGCAGAGGTTTACGCACTGTTTATGACTCCAGTGTTTGCCAAGTGTGGTTTGTGCTAAAGGTCTCCATTAGCATAAGGCTCCCAGTGAAAGTCCTCGGCTCTCCCCCAGCATGCCAACTGGCTGTTTGTGCTCTCTGATTGAGAGTGTCAGACACAGCACTGCTATTTGCACTGATTGCTGTTTCCCCACAACACCAAGTGCTATTGTAGTCAGCATATGGACACAGTCTCTTTTCTGGTCTTAGCCAGGCTAGCTAGTATGTGGTGGTACTGTTGATCTGTCTCCCTCTCCTTTGTCTCTCTACTGGACTACATACCTTATTATAAATGATTATTGATATATTTTATTATATAATATACTATATATATATTGCATTATACTATACTACACTTAACTATATTATTCCCATACTGCACTAAGCTGTTTTTATATTTGATACTTTTTGTGGCCCCTGCACACAATCTCCCGTTGTGTACTAAATATGTGAAAGGGCAATTCCAGAAATGTCCTGACCTGAATCTCTAGACATTGGACAATGGTTGATTGTTTATATATATATGTGTATAATGTTAGATGAGGAAGAAGCAGTAGCTAATTGGCATCATGCTTCACAATGACTAGCAATGAATCGTATTCATGGAGGTGTACAGCATGGCCAATACCACCTGCCTGATTACATTTCCTGTAAGTCGCTTTGGATAAAAGCGTCTGCTAAATGACTGTAATGTAATGTAATGTAATGTAATTTCCTCATTACAATGAAACACATTAGCTAATACTGCATTCTGGGTTATTTTGCTGTAATATGCCATGGCAATGCTACAAGACCGCTGTAAATAGACAAACTGCAACAAGACGCATCACACAGAACGCCTTATGCTATTTCTCGAGAAGGATAATTTTTGGGGAAATTAGGTGAGTTTGGTTTATTTTGTGTTCTTCATGAAACCCGAGGTCTTAGGGTTTTTTGACTGTTGCGTACAGCCATTTTTTGCACTGTGGGTTGAGACTATTAAGTTAGCAAGCTAACATTGCAATGTCTCAGTGATTTTAGAGCTAACCTTGTGACTTTTGTTGTGGATAGCAGATGACTAACATCTCCATATACCGAGTGTTGTTTTTAGTTGAGCTAGAACAGATAATATTTGGTTTAAACATATCGGTGATGCTGTTTTGTCCTCATTGGTTTCCCTGAAGTTTGCTGGAAGTGATTCAATTTAGACCTGGTGGGTTTTATTTGAAATTAGTCTGTTTAAAAAATACCCCTTGATACATTTCAATAAGGACTCCATAGCAAAGCCGTTTAACAGAGTGGCAGTGATGCTGAGGTCAGACAAGGCAAAATCCCAGAAAATAAAAAAATATTTTATATGACTATATAAAGTAAATACCTTACCTACTGCCAAAGAAAATTCCTAAGCAAAAAGGTTATAGGTAAAACTTTTTAGGATGAGCTTCCATGAGGTGAGGTTAAACCAGAGTTAAGAGGGGTCAAGTTAACCATAGCGTAGGTTCTAGGATAGAGGAAAAGGATAGAGGGCCGCAGAACAGGATAGTGTGGGTATAGATAGACCAGAGAAAAGTCTCTTGTGATCTCAACAGATCAAGGAATTGATAGCGGGGGTCTCGATAGACGGCAGGAAAGGATAATTTCATGTTTGACCGCAGCAAAGAATAAATAGGGGACATGTTAGACAGCAGCACAGAACAGTTGGGGGTTACGTTAGACCACAGAACAGGATAGTTATTGTCACATAGACCCCAGCACAGGTAGTTTGGTCAGTTAAAACTGCCAAACAGGAAGGTTGGGTTAAGTAAGACCAGAGAAAGGTTGTAGGAGTCAGACAGAAGACAGTCAACTTATACCCGGGAATAAGAATACTGTCCAGTCAGCCCAGGGCATGTAAGACCAGGAAATGAGAAAATCTGGTCACTCTAGACCAGGTCACTACCAAGCAGGAAATGAGAAATTGTCTCACACTGGACAAGGTCAATTGCGACTGGGAAATGAGAAATTGGGTCACTCAGGACCAGGTCACTTCTAACAGGGATATGAGAAACTTCACCTAAGAACAGGGAAATGGAAACGGTCACTTTAGACCAGGTCATGTTAGAACAGGAAATGAGAAAACAGTCAAGTTAAATCGGGAGATTGAGAAATGGTCTGTTAGACAGCTAGATTGAGAAACGGTTCATTAGACTAGCAAATTGAGAACACACACATGTGAGACCAAAGAATAGTATCACTCAAATGAACAGACAGGAGTGCAATGGCATTATACATAATATCAGCTTAAACAATATCATGCGAGAGGTAGCTTTAGTGATAATATAAGGAACATGACAAATTTAATGACATGCAAATATTGCAAGACACTACCTGAAAGTTACACCACCCTAAGTTATATGAATGACTTAGCAGAACCTATTATAAGGCTTTACTGATGTTTGATTTATGAGTATTGTGTTGATGTCAGGGCGGACATAGGCGGTGAAGGCATAGGATGACCAATGTGCCATTTTTGCTCAGGGATATAGCTGAGATGCCTTGGTTTGTGGCCGAAGAAGCAGCCCCCATTCTAAAAGAATGCCCTAAATAATGCTGAGTTGCTTTTCGTGAGAATTAACCATGATTTAGACAGTTTTTACAATACGCCAGGGAGCAGAAACAAAGTTCTAGTTTTAGCAGCGTGGGCCCTGAAACTATCATGTGTGGCTGATTTAGCATGACTGCTGGTTGCTGCATGGAGTCCTGGGTGGCGGCGATGGTAGATGATGATGTAGTAGCAGTTGGAGCGTTTTCCAGTTACTGAAGGTGAGCATCGATGTTGTGGATGGAGCGAACCTGTAAATGCAGGGTGGAGATGAAGGAGATGTATGCCAGGAGGAGCTGGTGGAGAACGAGTACGGGAAGCAACCTACTTCCTCTTCGCCTGCATAGCTTTGGCTGAGCATGTTTTCTCACCCTCTACTCCAGGCGCGGGAGCCGGTGGGGGATCGACTTCATAACTTGCCAGCGATCGGTCATACCTAAAGGCTAACTAAGAGGATAGGAACCTGTAACAAGTAACAGGCAAGTTAGCGTTAAAAGTGACACATTTTCTCTCTTAATAAGTGCTGTTGGTGGATCTAATTTCGCCAATGTGTGAGTGGTTCATGTGGATATCAAAAAGTAACAGTAACTGATACATATTTGGAAATGTAACTGAAAATATTTATTGGGACTTTGAAGTGTTTCATTTTAGAACAGAATTTGTGGTGACAGAATTAGTTATTGAGTTAGCCCTCATTCCCGCCTGGCCCACCTGCCGCCCTACAGGAGTCAACACTACTAAAACACTACTAAATAATAAAAAAATTGTAGTTTAGGTAGCTCAAATACATTTTATAGGTTTTGAACATAATTTGCCATTAACAAATTAATTCTAGCTATTATGCCTTTTTGGCCAACAAAAGCCTAGGGCAGATCTCTATGATTTTCAGGGTATGGACTGAATGAATCAAAGAGAAGAATGTGGGTTCACTTATGGATGGATTAAAGACCTGGACCGAAGACTGTATACAAGAAGTGGACATGATCGTTGTGACGTCACTCATTTATCTGTGGAATGCTGTTTTGAAGCCTTGAGTTTGGTGTTTTGGCCTTTTTGCAACAAGTGATCTTAGGTGACCATATTTGGAATGTAATGGAGTGACGTATTGCATTCATAATGCTCTGCATTATGGTCTATCTATTTGACTCTAAATGGACCATAATTAACTTAATGAACATCATAATGTATTGAAGACTTGAAACTAGAGTTTGAGATCAAAAACTCATGTATACAATGTTTACTGAGGGAATAAATCAAGAGAGAAGTAGAGTCATTTTCTCATAGACTTCTATACAACCAGAGGAGTCGCCCCCTGATGGACAGGAGAGAGAATGCAGGTTTAAAGCACTTCTTCATTGGCATCATTTTTCAGAACCAGAGGTTGCCGCCTGACCTTGACCATGATGCCTTCCATAAGTGAACCCACATTCCTCACTATTCTTATGTATTCTCAACATGAAGTGTTTGCTTCGGTTTGTTTATTCTGATGTAGTTCACTGTAACCCGTACAGACACTGAGGCCAAGCAGATACCAGACATACCCAGGCTCATTATGCTTGGTGAGTCTGTGTTTTCTTCTACAATTTCACATGTGGATAGACACACAAACACGAACGCACATACACACCAACACCGACACAAGCACTGTCAAAAAGTATATATCTTTTTTTTTTCACCGATGCACATACGTATACTCATCTACTTAACACAGTTTTTTGGTGTCTGACCCTTGTATGCAATTTACTGTTGTAATAATAAATATGTACAAGCAGTGATGTACCTTTTGCTGGTTCAGAGTCGTCAATAGACATAACTGACACAAGGTTGCTTTCATAATAAAATACTGAAGGTAATTTAGTAACAGTTTTTCTTTTAATTTTCAAGCCATCCAATCATGACAGTCCATTTGGGAAAGGGATGGTGGACGCTTACAGCTTCCTTTGAGGTACTCTGTGCAAGCAACTACATCTATAAAGCAGATTACCATGAGGCTGCGGCTGTCCACTGGAGCTTGTTCAGATGCCAATTAATTTCTTTCTGCATTACACTTACATTTTACAATTAAATAAGGTGTGCAACAGAAGAGTTGGAGCTAAAAGTGTCAGGACAAGAGGAATTTGATGAAGGTGTTGAGTGCATTAAAGTCTTTTTTATAATTATTTATTATTATTGCCATTTATAGGCAGTGGAGACCACCCTTCAGCGTCAACGTCCAAAGTTGTGTGTGGAAGACCAGAAAGAAGTCCTTGGGGTAGTTATATTGCACCCCTCCCATCTTAAAACGATCTTGATTATTTCCTTTAACCTTACTTTATCGAATTAACACTAGTTACTTAAAAAGTAATTTTAACTCTTTCATATTTGAAAATATAGGGACTTAAAATATCAAGTTCTTTAACTTGTTTATTACAATTTGATGCTCTTCTTTGTCCTCGGGAATGTGAATGCTCATAAAACCCAGAAAGGTGGGGTCATAAGACATGGAGTCACCCCAAGAGTTACCCCAAGTCTTATCTTGAGATAGTCCAGGCACAGTGTAAAAACAGAGTTCAACCAGAGGTCCACTTGCTGTCTTGCTCCAGAGCTTTTAACTGTATTGTGCATTTTTTACTATTGTTCATTCCCCATGTGAAAGAGAAGTCTCAGTTGATTTATTTGTCATTTAACTTCTGTAATAATTTACCCAAACAACGCCCAAATTCAAATCAGGCCAGGGGCTTAACTGCCCCTTCCACACGTCTTACCCCCTACTTATGGTGCCCTTTCTGGGACCACAACCATCTTAAGACTCAACCTTCAACTTTATCTCAAATACACACTTTTGCAACTGTATCTTGCATGGCTATGAAGCTATTCTGTTGACAAAATCTGTCCACTCACAGACAAAACACTCAAAACCTCCTCAGTGCTATTTCCTGCTACAGTCGTTTTACGTCTTTCGTGTGAAGATGCTTTTTCCAGTCAAAGGACAGGAGAGACATAGAAGTACAGTTAATCACAGCTCCCGGCTGATGATTTCCGATATAGCCCTGTGTAAAACTGGTGAATAATGTCCAGCAGCCGTCCTTATGTAGAAACCTTCCCCTCTATTTATGTGTAAACCTCCTCCCCCCTCTTTGTTCATCCTCTTTCCAGAGCAGAGGGAGGATGTCCAGGGTTACACCTAAACTGCTTCAGTAACCAGCTTTAATCAACGACTCAGCCGTTCCTTTTATAGATTTAGCCCCTCTGTGTGCTACACAGCACTTTTTCTCCATCTCTCTTCCTCCCTCTTTTTTCAATTTCTTCCTTCCTATAGGAGCGGATGGTTCAAATTAAGCGTGAACCCTGTGAGTGCGAGAGAAAAGGGTGCACAGCTGGGCATATTTAATTAAGATAACAGACGTGTGCCTGTACCGCTTTGTTTTACTTTTCCTTCCACACATTACAGGCTCAGTGAGCATGGCATGACTTATGGACGTGGTGTTTGGGCCGTGGGTTGTGTTTTAATTAACCCTGGGAGGATTGGCGAGACTGATACTTCCTGCTTCACACTTTATGTTGGGCAAGAAGAGCAGTTCCCTGAGGGACAGTCGGGGAGCCCCTTTGGATCCCAGCTGCTTCCCTTTGGAAATAGCTTCGCAGATACTTCTGTGATACTGACACAAGCATGACTGTCTGACAAAATCACGACTGAAGAGTAGCCCAAACCTGGTTACATCTGTAATTTTACTGATTAAGAGACAGATCCACCATTTAGATTGGATGAGAATGACAGTTTACGATGATGTAAAGCAAACTGCAGGCACAGTACCCAAATAAATATGCACAAAATTAAATTAAAAACAGTGTAAAAAAAACTGGCACAGAACCAGTTGGAATATGATTTAAAAACTGTGATAAAAGTACTAGAAATAACATAAAAGTACAGGGGTTGCAGGTTCAGAATCAAACATTTTGTCCAGACTGGTGCAACATATTAATAACCAGATTACTACTGCAAAACATATTTGATACAAGAATCAGCAACATATACCATTTTCTGGTGTGATAACCTCAAATTTAAAGTTCTGCTATAAACTTCTCACTTTAAACACAAATTCACAAAAGGATTGCGTGGGTGTGCTGATGTTAAACCTGCACAAATAAGACAAACAAACTTTGATATTCTCAATACTGCAAATGGTGAAATACAACCATAATGTTAGTTACATATTGTAATCCAATGTTCTATGAGTATATACATTGCCATCTAAGAGCTGTTGCTATGGGGTTTAATCCCTGTGTGCATGCACAGTTGTGACGATTTTCCTGCCCTTGTGCCCTGCATTGGCATCTCTTTTGAATACACTTGGGATATATAACAGCCGTGCGACCACGGATCTGCTCGCAATTCAAACTGGCATTTTGTCTCATAGGTGGAGCCAAGGTGCCCACAGCTTTAAAAGGCTACGCCTACACTCATAGAAGCTGGTGTTTAAATATGTAATGAAATTTATTTTTCATACAGGCTTTGCCCTTATAAACCGTTGTTGTTGAGTTAAAGGCAGAGCTATTGTAGTCTATGTCCCACTGTGACACCAAGGTCCAAAAGCTGAAAACTCCAACCATTTCACAAACAGTAAATGCCAAGCCTTGTGAGTGCCCTCTGTAATGAATGAAAAGCTCCTGTGTGCTCACTGGGCCCAGGCAGTGAGACACTTCTTTTGCATAAAAATGATGACTCAGAAGGGAAAACCCTTCGACAGAACCCTTCCTCCTTTTGGAGGGATTTCTATGCTTTTGTGCTCACTAATAGAAAGGCGGCATGAATGGTAAATGGACTGTTCTTGAATAGAGCTTTTCTTGTCTTCCAACCGATCAAAGTGCTGTTGGCAGGGGCTACCATGCAAGGTGCCGCCTGCCCATCAGGACTTTCGAATTATTCATACCCATTCATACATCGCCTGCACAGCCTGCAGGAGCAATTTAGGGGTTAATTGTTTTGCCCAAGGACACATCAACATGGAATAGCGGCGCAAACTGCTGATCCTCTGATAGATGGAAGACCCTGCTCTACCACTGACCCACAATCGCCGAGAAACCGACAGCGCACAGAAAATGTCAGCTTGGTCACCGAACCTGGCGACCCAAATCCCAATGAATGCTCGGGCCACCTCATCTGGTGTTGTTGACGACAGCGGGATGGCCTCCGGCCAACGAGTGGTTCGGTCTACCATGGGGAGGAGATGTTCGAACCCATGGGACGGAGGAAGAGGTCACACCAGGTCGACATTTACATGATCAAACCTCCTTTCCGGAACCGAGAACTGCGCCAACAGGGCCTTTGCTTGGCAGTGCACCTTGGAGCGTTGGCACACCACAGTGCCGGCCCACTTTCGCACATCCTTCTTAAGCCCGTGCCAGACGAACTTGGCTGACACCAACTTCTGAGACGCCCTCTTGCCGGGTTGTGACAGTCCGTGAATAGCGTGGAAAAGCTGCTGTCTCCATGCAGTGGGGATGACCTGCCTCTTCGGACAGATCCTGACAGTCGGTGATGATGGTGTTGGCCAAAGCAGCCCGCACCTGCAAAGGCAGCTGCTGCAGAAACAGTTCAATAAACAGAAAATCCGGCTTGTGTCTTCCCAGGAGAGCTAGCATTTTATCCATTAGCTCCGACGGCTTGTTGTCGGCGAGGCCATTCAGAGAGAGTAGCCGGCAAGCCCGCTCAGAGTCAGAACGTCTGAAGATCTTTTACAGGTGATCTTTTCAGGCAGCATATTGTGATACTCTGGAGGATTTTCGAGAATGCTCACCACTCTGCCCGCTGTGGAACTGCCGAGGGCCGCTACTACATAATAATATTTCGTCGCATCCGCGGTGATGTCTCTGAGAGCGAACTGCGCTTCAGTTTGAGCAAACCAGACCGATGCTTGCATCTCCCAAAACTCCGGCAGTTTGAGTGAAACTCAAAACTGATTATTTGATTTATATTAGCAGAAGGTAATTTTCTCTGAATTTAAGGGCTTGAAACGATTTTTATAAATGTATGAGACCAGTACATTCATTTATTCCTCATAATTAGTGTTGAGAGGAACTTACATAATAATATTTCGTCGCATCCGCGGTGATGTCTCTGAGAGCGAACTGCGCTTCAGTTTGAGCAAACCAGACCGATGCTTGCATCTCCCAAAACTCCGGCAGTTTGAGTGAAACTGCGTGCATAGTCATGCTCTTCTCTGGATACGTCCAGTAGAGTCAGGGTCCCCAGTGTACGAGTGCAGAGATGAACAAAGTCAGCAAGCGTTTGTCTTTTTGGCTGCACACCGTTTAATCCACACTCAACACACATTCTATTATTCTGACCTCACATCACCTTTAACCCCCAAATGACCCTGCATTACCATGGTAACCCTACTTCTGTTAAAGGGAACATGTCATACTTACCATGAGCAGTATGTGTGTTATATCCCAGTGATTCCCATAACCATACAGTTAACATTAACATTACACCTGGTGAATTATGTGCTTGAGTCCATGACCGCATCATGGTTCTGCTTTGTTCACTTTGGCACAAGTGCCTGTACTGGTGTACAGTTTAGTATATATATATATGTTTTTCTCTGGCATAATCCGCATTTTTGGCAAATATATTTCTATATACACACATCCATCCGGATTGCTGATCTATTTTTCCATCACACATTTGCATGTGATGTGGTTTATTGGCAGAGAGAGCCGGTGACTGAGCTAAGGGCAGGCAGGTGGTGGCATCGATCAGAGAAGAGGGAACAGTTAACCGTGTAATTAAATGACTTAGATAAAATGATCTGGGGTTAAAATTTGATATTATTTTGAAAAATAAAGTTAAACTTGATGGATTAAACAATCCCAGTCTAATCTGCATAGTCCACTCTGACTCATATCAACACAGTTGACAGTTGGGTTTTATAACATCAGTGATCGGGGAAGACATTCTTGGATTTGTGAGAGCTGTTGAATGCTAAAATAATGTGGGTCTATATCTTAAACATATTGCTGTTTATTTGATTAAGATGCAGGCGATCACTCCTTGCCTCCCACTGACTCATTCTTCTCACTTGGCTGAGAACAGACCATCAAAGAGGGATTGATCTCAAAGTAGCTTTATTTTATCATTCCAGGATCCTGCTAATGCACATTATGTACACTCATCTGAGAAAAGCCTCCAAGAAGAAGCTTTTTAATCTTTCCTTGGGACAAGTTAGAATTGCTTTGACCCCTCTTTGTCAAGGATGAAGTATTCTCTGAATCCATTTCTGCAAGCTTCCCATGGAACCATGGCAACAACAAAATTACTTCATTAATCAAAGACATTTACCATCTAAACAGCGTTTGGCAGCAGAAAACAATGCAGCTCTTTTAAGCTGGCCCCTATTTAGCACAGCACAGCTGCTTGGATGGGGCGGTTTATTTAGAAGAAACATCAGGTCCCTTGGGGGAAAGCAGCTATAATGCCCACATTGGTAGTCGGAGTTATATGTTAATATATACATATATTTATATATATTACAGGATGAATTAACAATGGAGTTGACAGTGTATTACAACAAATCCTCAACACAGAAAAGAGAGGGGAGTAAAAGATAAATGCAAACATCAGCACCAGTGTTTGGGCACCAGTGTGATTGATTTCTCTGTCCATTCCCTGTTGGCTCTGCCAGAGAGAAATCATGAGGAGAGACAGACAGCCACTGACACTTCATCCCTGGAGAAAAACACTGCCAGGAATGGACAGTGTTCATGCATGCACTTTGGCAAACAGCACACCGTCCCACTTTAGAAGCAAAGGGATGTTGTTATACTGATTAGTATTCACAACATATCGGTGTTCTTCAAGAAAAAAAAATATTTTGGAACCTAGGTAACCTTAAGGTGCCAGTATACTTCATTAGAACTATATGATGTATGACAGGAAAGCTTCTGAGACTGCCTTCTGCCACACTTTACACACATCTGAATGAGGGGGCTTTGTGGGACCATTCCTGTAACTCTCCAAAGCTGACCATCTGACATTCACACATACTTCACACAGTGATTGGCACGCTGTACGAAAGCAAGAAAGGAGCTGGGAAGTATACATTTTCATTTGACATAATTATAAATATTTTTTGTTCAGTTAACCTTTAATGTCAACTAAATAGTGCAACACTAATGCCGTGTTCACACCAAAAGCGAAGCAATTTTTTTGCGCGTTCAGTCTACATGTAAAGTCAATGCACAGACGCAAATATACACGAGTAGACGCGACCTCGAGCCTGGCGGCGCGAATGAGGCGAAATTCGGCTCATTCATTGAAATATTTCAATTCGGGCGAAAAATTTGCGTGAAGCTGTGTTGCGAAGCCAATCAGCGTCTCGATTCTCCTCCTGTCATTCTGTCATGTAAGCAAAGTCCAGCACCAATCGATCCGAGCTCTGTTCAGAAAACAAGCATTTTAAAAGTGATTTCCTTGTCGTCTTGCAGAGAGAACTAACAAAACAGGAATTCTGACTTTTTACAAACCACCATCATTATGTTGTTATTTCGGTGTCCCTTTTTGTACAGTTTATTTTCGGTTCATACAGCTGTAGTAAACCAGCCGACGTGTGGCTTGCTGGATTCAGTGAATACGGCTCGATGAAATCCACCGAGCGCCACCGGATGATGTTATGAACCCAGACAAGACGGCGTTTAGTTTCCCGGGATATCTGGGACTGCCACAACAAGTATAAAGCAGATATAGTAGTTATTTCTTGCATGGTTGATGGCGGAAATAAATAGCTGCGTTGACAACGGTTTCCATGGAGATAAGCCCCTCACCCTCTCCAGCGAGTCTAGCGCGAATGAAGCGAATAAACACAAATGGACCTGCGAGTAAACTGACGAGAGGACGCGTCCCGAATATTCGCTTCGCTTTTGGTGTGAACACGGCATAAGACTCCATGAGAGAAAATGTGTGCTCTTATCCCCATATGTTTCTAAACCCCTCTCCCCCTCCTATCATGGCTGAATTTTCACTCTGCCTTAGGCCTTTGTTGCCCACTGATATCTAAACACACATCTCTTCTTGTCTCTCTCCAAATTGCTCTTCATCCAACTGTGATCCACCACAGTGTGGTTTTCTATGACCAGTGTGGGTAGCTAGTTGTCACAATCTCATTTGATTAGATTCTATTTTGCAACCAAATCTGATATTTTTGGCTTAATCCGTTTTTCAAACGGATAGTGCTTGACCACATGGAAGTACAGGTGTAAATGCACCCACAAAGCTTTGAGGATGAATTATGATCCGATCTGCCAACCACCTCAGGGACGCATAAGGAACGTATTGTGACGATGTTGCACACGTGTAAATGCAACTGCATTTTCAATCCACATACAAGAACTACAGGGGAAGCAGTGAGGCACAGGCTGACCCAAATCATACAGATAAGGTTACAGCATTAAGTTGAGGGTTTGCAGGTGGTTTGGGTGGTTGATTACATAACGGTTTGTTAGTGGACTTCTGAAATTGGTCCAATGTTGTAGGAGAGCGCTTCAGCCTGCAAGCTACTCTCAGGCTGCAATGTATTCATTTAGGGGCAAGCTGGCACCATCATATATATGTCCACCAAAAGTGCTTGCTTTTGCCACTGACTTATTATAAGTGTAAAAAAGTTTCGTTCAAGGAGAAGTCTTGTTCTGAAATCCTGCATGGTGTCATAATTTTGTTGGAGAATATTTAGATGACTTCGACAATGTGGATGAGGTCTTTAAATTCAATGGCGTCCTGTTTTCTTTTGAGCCAGAGTACGCTGATGAAGAGCTCCTACAAATAGAAGAGGGGAGAGACAGAGAGAGGTTGAAGCAGCTGCTGCAAGGACATGAAGCTAAGAAGACTGGTCATGTTCCTGTGGCTGCTGTGATCCTACTACCACATAGAAGGAATGCTGTAAAGAGTGGGACCTGTTGCTGCCCGACATTCAGATTTCACAGACACTTTTCCTCGAGCAAGACTTGGTTGGACACAATAACAAAAAGACCATATCAAGCAAAAGGCAAGGATGTTTTATTTTATAGTAGGGTTCTTTCCATAATGTTGTCAGACCCTTATAATAACAATCTGAGCCTGTCAGTGGTAAAAACAAACACTTTTAGTGGAGATAACGTTATATCAATGCTGCACAATTGCCCTTGCAGCTTGTTTTGCAGCTGCCAGTTACCGCATTAACCCTAAATACTGGACTAATTAAAAAAATGATTGTTCCCATTAGTCACTTTAGACACAATAGACAAGTGAAAGTAAGGTCCATGTTGTAACATAATGAAGTAACTATTGGTGTAAAGAGCGCTTTTCTAGTTTTTTCTACTTCCGACCACTCAAAGTGCTACATGTCTTTCACCCATTCATACACTGATGGTAGGGGCTACCATGCAAAGTGCCATCTGCCCATCAGTACTCTCTAACATTCATACCCATTCATACACCGCAGGCACTGCCTACTGGAGCAATTTGGGGTTTATGTGCCCAAGGACATATTGACATTGACATTGTGGGTTGCATCGCAAGTGAACATTACAATTTGAAAATTGCAATTTGAAAATTGATTTTAAAAAAAATTCCTCAAACCATCACCAATTATGGTTTTGATCAGATTTGCAAAAAATCTAATTCTCTATGTTTTTTGCTAACCAGACTTTCTAAAATGATTGGGGATATAGATATGCTGAAAAAAACTGATTTGGGCTGGCAGTCTGGAAAAAGGCCAGAGAATATTTGTTTGATGTCAGATGATTCATTTTACCCTTACAAACACATCTATACTGTTCAAATAAATGCATTTAGCCCAAACTATGGTATAAGACTCAGATGCTAAATTGACTACTTTTACGTTTTAGTCCAACAGCATGACTTGAAGCAATACGAACTTAAAGGAAAGCAAAACGTCATTTTATGCTGTGCAGTTCCACAACAAACCCCAAATAGAGAGAAACAGCACAGCTCAGTAACAAAGAACAATTTGTTTTATACAGGCCCACATAAGCCCCGAGCTTCCTGTTTTCACAGCTGAATGGAGTGGCATGGCAAGTCGTAAGGTGTCATTCAAGATCAAAAAAACACAAGTAATGAGAGCCAAAATGACAGCAAAGCAGCAACTCTCTCCTGGAGCCAAAAGGGAAAATGACACCAGGGCTGTGGTCCGCGTGCTGTGACACATGTTGTGTCACTGGCTGTGAAATTACTTCACCCCTCTGTTTTGCCTGAGGAGGACAGGCGACCCGAGTGGAGAACTGGACTCATTTGAAGGCTGAGAGTTATGATTTTGTAATGAACTTTAAAACAACTGCTGCTTTCCTATGCACCAGCTTTGGTGGTAATAAGGAGGATATGAGGGAGCAATGGAGTAAGGATATGGGGGAGCAGGGGGCACTGTCTGGGCACTGGCCCTCTGTTCTCCTTGTTATTTGGGATGGTGGGAATGTGTAATAGCTAATCTCATTACAGCTAAGCCCCTCTGGAACAGGTGCGCTCCCAAGGGACACTAGGCGTAAAGGGCTGTCTCTATGATACCACCACTGCATGATTGAACTGAAAAACAAACTAGCCCATAGCGCTTAAGTGGCTGGTTTGGCTTATGTTTTTTGTAAGATATCCAGTACTTTCTATTGAGGGTCTTTAGTCCTTTGACGGCTGTGGCTCAGTGGAGAGCACAGTCGTACCCCAATCAGAGGATCGGCGGCTCGATCCCTGGCTCCGGCAGTCCATGCCGATGTGTCCTTGGGCAGGCTGTTCCTGCGGTGTATGTATGTGTATGAATGTTAGTTAGGGTCCTGATGTTCAGGTGGCACCTTGCATGGTGGCTCCTGTCATCAGTGTATGAATGGGTGTGAATGGGTGAATGATTAGTAATGTAAAAGCGCTTTGAGTGGTCGGAAGACTAGAAAAGCGCTACACAAGTACAGTCCATTTGATTAACCAGCTCCAGCTTGCATTCAGCTTCTCCTTCTATTGGAATTCAAATCAAAATCAGCTTGCTGTTGTTGCCATCAGAACGGCTTCCACTTGAGCACTCTGTTCCACAAATTTTGCTTTTCCACCATCAAATTTAGGAATCCAAGCAGCCCTTATTAACCATGGCATAAGAAACTGTGCAGTTATTCTGCTGGGTACATTTTTTAAACAGCGGAGTTTGTATCCTGCCGACAACACAAAACTTTGTTAAACAATAATGTGAGGTTCTTTTTAGACCAACACATATTTTGACTGTAAAAATCCTTTTTCAAATGTAAAATATATAAGAAATAAAACCCAAACCAGGCAACACACATCAGAATCAATGAAACCAAATGTAAAATAAATACATGCAAATCAATACACAAACAATGATAATATCATTAACACTAATCAAACATGCAACCCTAGGAATCAAGTGATTTAAACTTAGCATAAGGAATGTCCCACTCTGACATCCATCCATTTTCTGTGCAGAGCAGCAGGCTTAAGAGGTTATTCCAGATGTCCCTCTCAGAGCAATGCTTTCAAGCTCTTCCTGGGAAACCCTGACATGGAGGCGTTCGAACCACCTCTGTTGGCCCCTTCAACGAGATGTAACAGTGGCACTTCTCCGAGCTCCCTCCAGCTGTCTGAGCTCCTCACCCGATCTCTAAGCTTGAGCCGAGACACAGACCGAGACCTACCAAGGAAGATCACGCTTGTATCTGTGATCGCATTGTTTAAGTGGTCGTAATGACCACAGGTGAGGCTTGGAAAGTAGATGGACTGGTAAATCGAGGGCTTTGGATTCCGGCTCTGTTCCCTCTTCACCAAAATGGTCCGGAACAAAGGCGGCACTGCTGACGCCCCAACCTACCGTCTTCCCATATCACCCTCGATTCTACCCTCACTCGTGATCAAGACCTTGCAGTTCTGGGACACTTATGTTGCAGTTCATAAGTGCACTTGCCCCGAACAACACAGCTCCCAGGGTCAACGGGGCACAAACACCAATTCTTTGGAGAAGCACTCTGACATAAGCTGCAAACATTTTGTGATTATAAGAAAATGAAATGTGTTTATTCACCGACTTACAAACGCTCCTTTGACCACAAAATATATTCACTATCTGATTCAGGCAGGTCGCATTGAAGTGTCAAGTGCGGACACATATGCGGACACAGCTGAGTTCCCAACTGGCTCATCTGATCATAAAGGTTGCTTTAAAAAGACAAGTGTAAACCCAGCTTTAGACACCAGAAAGACAGCAGAGAAGAGTAAAAATGTTTTTCATACAGCACATAGCAAAGGTGATCTATACACTGACAAAAACACCAAACGTGCTGCATAAAGTTTGACAGTTGAAGCCTGTGTTGTTTCATTAAAGCGACTGCACTTTGAGTACCACATCGTCCTTCTCTCCTGTTACCTGACACCTAGCCTACATTCACTGATGACACACTGCAGCTGGCTATGGGTTCTGGGTGACTGGCTCAGAGACTGGTAGCCACTCTGTTTAAGATAGCAGCAGAGAGTCTATAGTGTCAGGGTGCAAGTGTGTAAGCATTGAGCAGGGACTTCTTTGGCTGAAGAATGATGAATTGTGTTCGTCTGTTTAATAGTGGAGGTGCCCAGCTTCTTAAAGCCACAGAATTGCCAAGAGGAAAGCCTAGGGACCTGGTCAGCTTTTGTCTTTATCCTTACAGTCCAAATGTCACAAATGCTGTGTAACTGCTTTATTCTCGACAACAGTATATCACTGCTATCATTTGAAATGAAATGCTGCATAGTGAATGCTACAGCACTATTGTATATGTAACAGCTGAATGACTTTGAACAGACATTTAGATCCTTTTTCCCCCCATATGGCTAGTGGGGCTTAATAATGGTGATTTCAATCACCTATCAAAATGTCCTCTTGACTAAAACCATGTTTAACATTTCTCGAACACACTTTGTTTTCACTTTCTTTCTGAGAGTGAGATAAGAAGATGGATATCGAATTGATGTCCCTGTGTACAAAGCTGGAAACAAGATGTGTTTAGCTTAGCTTAGCATAAAGGCTGGAAGCAGGGGAAAGTAGTTCAGCAGTATCTAAGTATAAAGCAACAAATCTCTGTATGTCTGTCTTTTGAGAACCGCTCATCCAATCTACTTCATACTTGGCAGGTATGTTGCTTTGGATATGTGATACGTTCAGTATTAATACTTTTAATATAGAGAACAGTGTTCTGTGCAGCGGGGGTGTTGTTCCAGTATACCTTCCCCAATGGGCCTTTACACGCTGCAACTCATTGACTGCAATTTATTTTTGCTGCTGGATGCTGGATCCACCAAAATTAAGACAATTCCCTGGAGTCATCGAGCAATGAGAAGTTCTAGGCAACATTGTAAGCAGCACTTCTGGGGGCCAAGCAATTGGCCTACTCCAAACGGGCACTGCTAAAGTGAACAATAATTATTACAATTATAGATATAGTGACTAAATGCTACATTATGCTCATTCAGTGAGCATAACATTGCTGCCAACCTGACAGCAGAAAGGTTAGGTCCGTCTGATTTGAGTGGATAAGTATTCAAACCATCCAACAAGCATATCTTCAGTTATATAACTCTCTCCACAGAGCTGCTGTGAAACTTCTGATCTTCATTGCTCACTTGAAATGCTCTGGCTCCACTGATACTTGGTATTCTCAAATGTATTTGATGTCTTGGACAAGTTAAGCAGCTTGTCTAAATGAGTCAAGTTTCTCACTTAAACATGTACTTGAAGAGGTCCAAATTTGTGATGTAAACATCAAACATCACCATCAAGCCAAGACTATATACTACATCAATATAATAGATTAATCTTGTCATAAGAACTTCATAAATATGAATATTGTAGCTCAGAGTTTATAATAGCTTAATATAAAAATATCATCAATATAATACAACCTTGACTTGAAAGCAAGTTCACTAGGTTCCTAGAAAACCATCAGCAGATCTCTCCAAATTGGTTGACATTTGACCAATGTACATTTTTTTTTTGTCTTAATGCAACCAACCCTTTTACCATAAAATATAGTGTGATCAGATGGTGGGTGTGCATGCCAGATGTTGTTTGATTTACATCACATTAAGTATAGCCTTTTACCATTTTTGAATCTTAGCACACACTGAAGTTGGCCAAGCTACCTGCAGTGTTCGTGTCTTTTACACAGGGGGACTGGCTGCCTCACGATCCTGCAGCTGTCATTTCCATAATTTCTCCTGACACACTCTCTACTTAACCTATCCTTTTCAGTGGAAAGTCCCTGAGGTGAAAAACACAATCATTTCCACGATACTACTCAGTCCACCCTGTGTCAAAACTCCTTGTATTGTCCTGCCGCCCTCTTCTTTGAGTCCTCACAGGTAATGCTGAGCAGACAGCTTTCATTCCTGCTCAAGCAAAGATCACAAAATAAAGAGAGTGGACTGAAGATTAACCATTACAGTCATCTCCCGTTTGACTGGCCGTCACCTCGTCATACCACGACTGTACAGTGGAACCACACTTATGTCAATACTTACACATCAACTCCATTCAGGCCTGGGCAATTGGGATGTCTCGCTCTCGTCTGTGGAGGGGCTGTTTGGGGATTGTGCTGGGTGCGCCATGAACTGGGGCTTCATCTTTGCAGATGCACATTTAACGTTCCTTACTGTCTATACTGCTTTGCACCCTTCCACCACCTAGTCTAGTTCCAGACCACTAAATCACCACCCATCTCCAATCTGTTGAATAATTTAAAGAGCTATGTAGTTGCACCCATTTATGGCTATTTCAGCCATTCAGAGAAAAGTTGGCCAATCAGGTATTTGTTGGTGGTATTAAGATTAGGGACCATCTTCCTTCATAGCTTCCTTCATCATAGCTTCATCTTCAACAAAAATGGCAAGTATATAGATATTATCAAAAAAGATGTACAGGTTGTTATTTAGGACACTAAAATCAACATATTAATTTGATGGTTGAAAAAAAAACCCATTATCTGCTTCTATCAATCACTACCACAGCTTCGATGTTGACTGGTGGGATGGATACATCACTTACTACTGATTGGTAAGGTCAGCCAAACTCAACAAGAAGTGGGCTAACATGAACATGAAGCTTGGCTGAAAAAAGGGAAAACTGAAAGAAAAATAATGAGGGGGAAGGGGCGATTCAGTTTGATTATCGGTCCGTCCATTCCATGAGTAAGTCAAGTCAAAAAAGTATTTATATTTTCTACAATGTAAGCTCAATGTAGTTTACACACAACAAATATGAACAGGAAAACATTTGATACATTATACATCCCCTGCCCACCCACCAATCATAAGCATACCCACCCACACATACCCAAAGAGAGAAGCAGAGAGAGAGATATAGGGACTAGCTAGCCATAGGCCTGAGAGAACATAGGTCTTAAGCTTGCTTTTCAAAGAGGACACAGTTGTGGTGCATCTTCTTGTATCAGGCAATTTGTTCCAGACGGAGGGCCCATAGTAAGTGAATGCACCTTCACCTTTACTACTGGTGTTGGGTACAGTTAGGAGAACAGTGTCTGATGATCTGAGAGTTCAGGAGGTGTGTAAGCATTAAGCAGTTCAGAGATGTGTTCATGAGCATTACCATTAATCATATGTAAAAGGGATCAACCTGTAAAGGAATCCAGTAAAGTGATCAGACGAATATATTAATATTTTCTTGTCCTGTTGAATATTTTGGCTGAAGCCGACAGTCTTTTTCTAGGAGGTCCAGCAAGATAGCATTGCAATAGTTTAACCTGGAGGAGATAAATGAATGAACCAGTTATTCCACATCTGACTGAGATAAGATGGATTTGACTTTGGAAATATTTGCTAGGTAATAAATTGCTGTCGTAGTTATACTTGTAATGTGGCTTGTTAAGTCGACCTCTGATTTAGGGAGGAGGGAAAACATTGATACATCATAGCATCGTAAAATTTTGCCTCTCAATATTATATCGATACACAAACACCAAGTAGTTACCTTTTTATTATATAAACTATTAATGTTACATATAGGGATGTCGGTATTAACCGATTTGACCATAACTGCAAGAATACAAGTCCCAGTTTCAAGTCCATAAGAATAGAAGAGGCTATGGTAACTATGGTAATCTGATTAGTGCATCCCAGTTTCAAGTCCATAAGAATAGAAGAGGCTATGGTAACTATGGTAATCTGATTAGTGCATTAAGACACTTGTGTGTGAGAGGGGAAATCTCCTCGTGTGAATCACATAACACCTGTGTGTGTGTGCCGGTTTTCTTTTGAGTGCGGGAGAGGTGTCGCTCACCTAAGGCGTTGCTGTAAATATAGAGGGACCCAACACTCTATCCTTATATCCACCAGAAAGTGGCTTAAATTGTCAGTGAGGGAGCATAATAGATATAAAAGGACCAGAGAGTTGAGCGAAACACAAATTAATTACACAGGTTCACATCATAGTGTGAAGAAAAGTTTTACTACTGAGTGACCTAGATTAAGTTCTTATTTGGGATCTGGAGATCAGCTTTAAAGGTCACCTATTATGCAAAATGCACATTTTCAGTCAGAGTCAGAAAAAAACACCCTCTCTCTTTTTCCTCCTGCTCTGTCTATCTGAAAACCTGTTTAAAAAAGAGCTGATGAAAATAGGCACCTCTTTGTACGTCATTGTGGATCACACCCCACCCATGGAGGTCTGCAGAATCCCTTTCTGCCCGCCATTGTGATTATCTGGCTTTCATGGACCTGATTTTCTGTTGTTAGCTGCATGGATCAATAGAAAAATATATTTTTTTGACATTTCCTCAAAACAACAGGAAAACTCTTTCATTGAGGGACAGTAACATCTTAAAAACTGATGCCCTGGAAGGATCTGACTGTCTGTGATCCAAATTATCCTTCTCACGATCGTACCTGTCAAGAAAAATGTAAAGCAGTAATGAGTAAAGAGTACGTTTACGGTTAACGGTTTAGAAACATATGTCATGTAGAAGAACTCTGTAGCACTTTTAAAAGTAAAAACATGAAAGTAACATTAAAAAAACAATCTATTTACGGGATTTAAACTCATATTATTGTGTGGAAAAACAGTCAGCGGAAAGAAGACATTACTACTACGCCACAATTGGTGTAATGTGATGGGCTGTAGCTTGACACCATACTCCCTGTGTACTATGAAGTTCTTTACATGGAGAGTGCATTTATAAGAACAACAACTCATTTTATTGTCTTACAAATTGAATGCACATCCTATTCCTGGTCGTTCCACTTGGTGTGTGTAGTGTGGCCCAACACGGACCCAGACTTTTTGTGTCCGGCTTGTTTTTGACCAGGTTGTATGTTCGTTTGTTAAAGTATCCATCTCCAACTGATTTTTAATGATGACAGTGATGTGATCAGCTTAGGCGATAGCTGTAACTTTGGGTAAATGACCTACAGGTGTACTAAGAGATTATAGGATCTGAGTTGATTCTCTTTAATCAAAGGATTTATGGAGAGGATGTAAAAGGCAGCGCTCAGAGGACAGCCCTGCTTCACTCCTCTCTCTTTTTGAAAGGAATCGGTTAAAACACCATTTACATTTACACAGACACTTGATTTAAAATACAGATATTTCACTATTTGAATAAAGGCATCAGGTCAAATGTACAATAATTACTGTATGATTTAATTAAGTTCTTCTGGCTGAAAGATAGCTGTTACATTTGCCTCCTGCTTCCTTCAAAAACATTTGTTCTGCTGTCTGTATAAGGCCTTTAACAAACTTTTTATTTATTTATTCTGCACCTGTTGTAGTTTCTACTATCAGCTCTAAACACCTCAACTCAGTTTTACTCTTGGAATGCATGCCAATCAGCTTTAGCCAATTTCCATCTGGGTGTTATCACTTTATTCCAATAATAGTAACTATTGGGTAATGATCTAATGTTGACTGGTTAAAAATTCCAAAGTGCTAACACCTGTGATTACAGTGGATGTGAGTGTCAGATCGATTGCACTTTCTGTATTCTGTGTATTGTAATATCTTGTTCTCTTTCTGTCATTAATACACACTAAGCCCCTATAGTCCATGAATTTCTCAAATACAGACCCCTTTGCATCTGTATTATTACTACCCAACAAAGTACTATTGCATTAAAATCCCTACACCTGCTACTTTCCCTTGTGTTGTTTCACCAATCAATATGTTGGAACCAAGTCCAATAAAAGGAATATAGTATTTGACTATCATTACGTTGTCCTTTTCTTTCCCCACTTTGATTACAATTGATCCTTTTTTGTTCCCAAATGAATTCAATTATAGTTAATCCCGTTCTTCACAAATGTTGCCACCCCTCCACCTTGCCCGGTTTTCCTCTCATTTTCGGTTGCAGTAACCATATTAAACAAAATCCCACTGTGGCTTCAGCCCTGTCTCTTGTATGCATATTATGTGAGGCTTGTCTGATAAATGACCAACTAACTTTTTGGATTCTTGTACATTTGCGACAAGTCTTCTTGCATTCCAGTGTAGAATAATTAAGAGAGCCTGAGAGTTTGGTGTACCTTCACTTAATGAAGGTACACCATTAAGTGAAGGTACACAAGGTATTTCTCAACTGATTTTACTATGATCTTGAGCTTTTCAGTCTTTCTGCTCATCTGTGCTGAGGAGTTTATCACATCCACTGTAAACAATACAAACCCCTTATGCCCACAATTATCATATCTTTTTTTTACAGCAAGCTTGTCACATCCCCCACAGGGCCTGTTGTTGCTCTTTGTTGCCACTGATTTAGGGGCATCTGTGTGCCTGGACACTTTCTTCCCCGCTACAGCAAGTGGAATCCCCTGGGAGACCTTAACACGCTGCACCTCTGCTGCTTTCTTGCTGATTTAGCAACCACAATAGGCTGAGCTATTTTCTCCTCCTGTAGTTCCTTCTTTGCATTTCCCATACTCATGTTTGCATGCGTTTCTGCCACGTCTCTGATTGCCTTTGCAATTCCCTGCTAAATGGCCATATTTTTGGCATTATTCCACTGGTGGTGTATCATCAGTGGGATAAATGGCTAACCTCAAAACTCATATAGCATATATATAATTTAAATGGTAGTCTAGGCTCATTGTATTTGATCATGACAGACACAATGCCACATTTCTCTTCTTTTTTGGTTGTTTTCCGCCGATTTACTTTTAGCACTTTTGTACCTTCAATATTATCTTTGACTTGGTCAACTGACACAATGGTAGGTATTCCCAAAAAGGAAAACTCTATCCTTAACCAATGAACACTGCCCATCCTTACCATCTTTCTTACTAAGTCATATGGCTTTCCCTGGTAACTCATAATCACTACAGAAAATCATTAGTTATCCATTTTGCACTATTTTAGCAGAAAGCACCATCTTTTATGATCACTTTATACTCCTCTCTCTGCCTTGCTGTTTCTTTAAGCGTTAAACTTTGCACAACATCAGTTTCCTCGACACTGAGGGGCTCATTTTGCGTTTGCATTTCTTTCCGTTTTTGTTGATTATAATTTGGTTGTCGGTCAACGTAATTTCAAACTTCATTATCCTCCTACATCAACTCCCATCTCACTGCCTGATCAGTCACTTCCCTTCTTCTTCTGCCATCTCCTGACCATTTACATACTAGTTGTCACCACTGCAGGGCCGTACTGGTACAGAGATTTCATTAACTAACAATTGGTGCGTTCAAGCTCCATTCAGTAAAAAAATTGTATAGAATAAATCCAATTGTTTTAAGGAGATATTTTCACAGCAATATGAAATATATATTAAAGAGGGAATTATGACCTGATTATGATTTTTTTATGAATTGAAATCCAATCTTTTATTTCCTAATAATTTGAATAATGTTTTCTGAAGCAAAACACCACTATAGATGACTATAACAAAGCAAAAGACAATTATAATAAATATTTTGGTTCTTGGGTAAAGGCCCATCAACTAACTAAGAAATATTATGTTTAGTATTAGTGAATAATGAGAAACTGATATTTCCTCCAACAATAATCTTGATACAATAAACCTTTTGTTCACAATTGATTTTGATTCAAATAGAGGGTGCTGAGTTTTTCCTGGTGCAGTCATGAGTAAAGTAAGTAGGATGGGGCTATATAAACTGTAATGCAAACTGTTCAGTGTGACAAGTGCATGTTGCTACATTTATGACAAGTTTTTATGACAAGTTTTTATGACTGACAAAACCATTTTGCTACAATAATAATTGCTAAAGTGAGATGAACCGAGTGAAAGCTTTATCTCATGACACAAATCATACAAACATTAAACACAAAAAACTGCAAACTGTAAAACATGATATATCCCAATGGTATATCACAATACCGAGCATATATTAAGAGTCAACTGTGGCTCAGAAGATAGAGCAGATCGTCCCTCAACCAAAAGATCGGCGATTTTATCTGTTTCAGTTCCTCTCGTCCATGACGATGTGTCCTTGGGTAAGACATCCAAGCCCTTATCTTCAGGTAAAGCATCAGAGGAGGGTACCCTTTCCCTTGATGGTTAGAAGAGCAAGAGTTGTCATGTGTACAGAATTAACAACATAATAGAATATTCACTATATCCTGTGACGGCAGTGGAATACATGTTTGAAAAAAATGTGTGGGAGGGGACTGGTGCAAGGGTGGGCTGTATCGGATCAGTATGGGTAATAGTTGAAAAACGATGCATTGTGCCCACAGTTGTATGATGCACACCTGGATCCATTAGTTTGTGAAATTGTTAGATTTCTTCCTAACATCCAAAATATTTTCCTTGAAGAAGTTGGCCAATTCATGGATTTTTGTTCATGTGAGAAGCTCTCTATGATAAAGAATGTCAGTGGAATTAAAATTGTTGATACGAGGTAGATGACTTGCTCTGAATGATGCATGTAGAAAGTAAAGGACTGACCTTCAATGTGGCTAATGAGATTTTGTGGAGAGTATCGTCTTCTTGAGATTCATATCAACTTTATTATCCCAAATGAAGAAATTCATATGGTCCAGTTTCCAGACATGAGGAGACCATAATGCAATACACAAGGTAAAAACAATACAAAAAAAACATTAAACACACAATAAGATCACAAGTTACTCCTAAAAAAACTCATATTTGATCGTGTATTTGTGGTGGGCTGTTAGCCCTACTCCGCTGTGATTCGACGGCTGAGTAAAAAGTGAAAAATGTGCCATTTCATTTACATTTTTTAACTCTTGGCGACCAGATAAAAGGACCAAATTAGCAGCACTCATTGTAGAATAGACGCTTATTGATGAAAGACATCTAATGGCAAGTAGTAATACAAGGAGAAAACATGTTTATAGCAAATACAATGCCTACAAACATTCCAACAAAGCAGGGCTGAGAGACAAGGGGAGAGCTTTGGTAAAATAGCTTCATAAAAAGATAGGTCTAAATGCTGATCCCTCCTAACTGATTAAGCAGGCAAGCCATTTTTCGGTAAAGTAGGCAATGATGTGTCCGACAACAATCTTATATCTGAATGACATACTGAATGGTTTGGAGTGGAACTGGCTTCCCTCCATAAATAACAAACCCAAGTACAATACAGAGAGGAAAACTTGTCTTATCTGGTAAATAATAGAGAGCAAGATATATTTCAAAAAGGAAAGCCAATTTAAATCTCAGCGCTGTTAATAATATGTCAGTATAGACTTCAAAAGTACATTTGTCTTTGACCCAAACTCCTAGATATAGTTATAGTTATGATCTGCTTTCTCTATTATGGAGCTATTATCATAATGAATTTCAGAACTTCCATAGTCAGTATTTGTTGTATCAGAAAACAACTTTAATTTCATTTTTGCACATTTTAGGATTAGTTGGATAGTCATGGAGATCTTTTTGAAGGAGGTTAAATTAAATCTTTAGCTCGATATCTATGTTGTTATATGAATACAAGAGACATGGTTGAAGCCACAATGAAATTTTGTTTTATATTGTTACACTGCTACCGAGAATGAAAGAAAAACCGGGCAAGGTGGAGGGGTGGCAACATTTGTGAAGAACATGATTAGCTATAATTTAATTAATTTGTGAATGAACAAGATGCATTTTCATGAAAACAGCTCTATCAGTTGATAAAGGCTTGAATGGAATCTTCACAGGAAATAGGATCGTGACATCTGCAAAAAGATGGACATTACAATAGTGCGTTAAGAGGTAACATTATTTATAGAAATAGTGAATAAGACTGGTCCAAGGAAAGAACCCTGGGGAGGTCCCTTTGCAATGGGGAGAATAGAGGATTGAATATTACCAGCCCTCACATACTGGGACCTATCCGAGAGATAATTGTGAAACCACAGGCAGCTACCGTGGTCAAATCCTGAAGAAGAAAGTCGTTGTAAAAGCAGAAAATGGTCAACTGTATCTAAAGCCTTTGTTATATCAATAAAAAGAGCAGCACAGTGTGTTTTCTTATCTTAAGGTGAGACTTAATTGTTGAAGTAGCAGAAGTAAAGCTATATTTAGGCCTAAAGCCAAACTCAAATGGAGTCATTATGGAATAAGTGTTATTAAAACTGATGATTTACAAGTGACTCAATATTTTTGCAAGATCATTTTGATAGTGGACAATCATTTTATGAATCAGATTTGCTACCGCCTTTAATGACAGGAAGAACATGGACAGTCTTCCAAACTATAGGAATGATGCCTGAGGTAATGTTCTTATTAAAACAAATGAGTTACATATTCAGTGTCACGACTTGCATCTGTCATGTTTAACACTGCTGTCATTTCAGGTCCAGTCCCTTCTTCCAGCCTCTGTTGCCTCATTCCTTGCAACTGTGTTTCCCCACCCATACAGGCCTGCATCCCCATCCCTCATCTGTCCCTCTGTTTATTAACACTGTTTCAGTTGCATTCGCTCTTTGCCATACTGTCTAGTATTTTTTGCCTAGGATTCCAGCATGTATTTCTGTATTCTGGGCTGCTTGTTTATGACCTTTTGACTGTCTTTTGGTTTTTGGCTTTCCTTTGCCTGCCCTTTTAGATTTGTTTGCTACACAGACTGATTTTCTGGTTTGACCATTTGCTTGTCATTGATCTGAACATTGAAGTAAACCACTTCTACCTCAACTTGTATTTGTGTGTTTCTCATGCTTTTGGGTTCATGTATGCCTCCAGAAATGTACTCTGCTGAGGATTTCGAAACAACCAGTTCAAGTTTGTCATTGGCCGTTGATTTTTGTTCATCAATATTACATAAAGCGTCAGTTCCATCCAACTCGAGACAGGAGATAAGCAACAGCCATGGTTTACTTCTATGTAAATAGTAAGGAAGGATGACTCGTGTTCTTCCAAACAACTATTAGTAAGACTGACAAGATACAGAAAAATGACAGTTAAAAGCAGTGCAAATTACATGGCTATCTGTTATCTGAGCAAGGCTAACAACAAAGGTGTTAAAGGCAGATTTCTCTATTTTCCAGAATTTATTTGGGTTATGAAAATATTTAGTAAGAGTGGAAATACATATCAGTTTCGGCTTTTACAACAGTAGTGCACTTACTCCTCAAATGTCTAAAGGCAAGCCAATGACCTTTTTTTTTTTGGTGCACCTAACCAGAGCCCATGCTTTTTTCCTTGTATAAAATACATTATAGAGCTCAGCAGTGAAAAAGGGTTTGGTTTTAGTTTTTTAAAAGGCTTCTATCTAAAAGGGTTAAAAATATAAGAAAAATAACTTAAGGCTCGTTCAGGGTCAGGGATTTTGAGTGTCAAATAATTGGGCTGGAGTTAAGGTCTTTTGAAAAGGCCCGGTCATTAAAATTGATGATCAGTTAGTTTTAATCAGCAAATGGATTTTCCCTTTAAGATATTTAATCAAGACAACTATCTTTCCCTAACAGTAACTCTGTGCTTTGAGTGGCCTAAATATACAATGAATGTGACCGTTACATCTTGTGATGACACTGATGAAGGCCGCAAGATGCGTTTAAAAACTAGAAAGTGAGCGTTTGAGTTTGGGTAATTCAGTTCAATTATTGCCCCCAAAGTTAAAAATGTCGTGGTTTACATTGATTAACATGCTCATGTTTGGACTATTGGACAGATCTCTCCATATGGCTGTACTAGTGCCAGTGAACCAGTACCTCTCCTACACACCCACAGAGAGCCATGTATACTAAAACAGGGAACCATGGAAAAAATACATCAAAACACCAGCATCAGTGACAGTTTGGATAACATGTGGATAAGGCCACCATGTCCCACTTGTTGATGCATATGCCTTACAAGAATGTCTGAGATCTGGAAATCATTGGCCCGTATAATGGGATGTTTAGCCTCCACTTCTTCAGTGATGATCTTTGTTGTTCCACATCTATGTTGTAATGTGAGTTATGCACAATTGTCTCCTTTTCTGGCAACAAGACAAGAGCTTTTAAATCTCATGATCCAAGCAAAAGACTTTGTCAGACCAGTCCAAGTAGAAAAATAACAGATCATGCTAGTCCCAGCAACAAACTTTATTCTGACCTGCACAGCCCCACAGTCAAATACGACTCTAATCTTCCTATCTGTAGGAAAGAAACATGGTGTGGGATGTACCAGACCTTGCCATCACTCCAATTAACCTTCAGGCACCCTTTCATCATAACCTATGGCATCATTAATGGAGGCTGTATAGTCTGCATGATTTGATATATCATTCTGAAGCCTCTTCTTCAGTTGAAAAGCACACTGCTCAATTATTTTCTTGTTATTTGGCATGAGGAACTCCTATTTCCTCAATGGTAAGCTGATTTGGTAATGTACATTCACTTGTTTAGCTGGTTGTCACAGACTGGGCCAGCGTATGTGACAAAAAGGGAGTCCACACAAGTTAATACTTAAAACCCTTTAAGTGGTCCATTCACAGTCCATCCCAGCGTTGTCCTGATATGCATAGGGTTCACCTTATGCCTTAGGAACATTTGTCACTATCAAAACTTCAATCCCTAATCCTGGTCCCACTGGGCAGCACCCTCCTGTTCCAGTCCCTGCTGGGCCTCAGCAACCTCCTGTTCCCATTCCCTCTGTTCCACAGCAACCTGTTGTTCCTGGTCCAGCTGGGCCTTAACACCCTCCTGTTCCTGATTCTGCTGGGCAGCACGCTCCTGCTGGGCCGCATTAACCCCCTGTTCCTGCAGACCCAGTTGCAGGAGTTCCACTCGCCAGAGACTCAGTTTCTCATCCCTGGCCTCCCGAGGGGTTCTGCCCTTGTGGCCAGCCTCAAGCAGGGCCCTGCTCTTCTGGTCCTGCCTCCTGGTAATCCACCAAAGCAGTCCTGGCTGCGTCTCAAATGTTTGGTCCGTTTCGACCTGCCTGTCTGGTTTCACCCTCCTGTCCCATTCCCCGCTGGGCCTGAGCACCCTCCTGTTCCTGTACCCGCTGGGCTTCAGCACCATCCTATTCCTCTTTGCGCTGTGCCGCATCACCCTCCTGTTTCTGTTTCTGCTGGGCCCGAGCAACCTCCTGTCCCTGTTCCCTGCTGGCCCGCAGAAACCCCATGTTCCTGCAGACCCAGTTGCCGTAGCTTTGTCTGGTTGCCCTCCAGAAGTAATTTGCCCATCGGACCAGCCCCTCTGGAGGTTCTGCCTTCGTCGCCAACCTCTGAAGCGGTTCCATTTTCGAGGCCGGCCTCAAGAAGGGTCCTGCTCTTCGGTCCTGCATCCTGGTCATTCTTTAGATTTGCTGCGACCATCCAGTCGTCCTCCTGCCCTTTCTCTGGAAAGAGTCTGAGCTTCCATCCTCCCCCTGTCCAGTCCCCCATTCTTCGGTTCTCTGACTACTTTGTTCCAGACCTGTCACCTGTCTCTCGTCAGCCCGGTAGTCACCTGTCTTCCTGCCCACATGTGTCCTGTTGTCTGATCATGTCCTTGAATATTCATAGTCCTGTGTCTTGTCTCTGGATTTTGGATTTTCTTATTTTCTGACATTTGGGTCTTACTCTGATTTCCTGCCTGCTGCCTTGTGCAGACCCTGACAGTTTTAGTTTAAAAGCTTACAGCTGGTACTGGTGAGCAGATGTTGCTGCAAATCTGTATTAATATGTATGTGATGCATGTTAGTTGAGAAGCTTATTTCACTGTCAGCTGTTTTGTGTTGCTTTGGCCTCTCTGTGCGCCTGTGTGTCTTTGTGTTCTGATGGGTTGGTTTGATGTTGATTGATGTGTAATCGTATGCTGAAGCTGCTGTAAACAGGCTGCAGTAGGAGCTGTGCACAGTCCCTGTCACAGTGAGTATGTGAATGGATGTGTTCTTCATCCCCATGTGGACCACAACAAAACCATGTAGAAGGAGCTGACAGTCCTCATGGGTGTGTTAGATCGAAAAGAGAAACGCCATGTAACATATGTCTGTTTCAATACAAGCAGCCCACTAAATGCACAGTAACACTATGAATTATGACATTTCCATGAATTGTGGTGAACAAGGGGAAAAAGCCAAGCAGATCCAGCACAGCAAGGGGATCCCCAAGCACAGGTTGGGGGAGGTGGTAGAGGGAGTGTTCTATCCAGTTCAGGTGCTGCAGCCACTAGGCACATGACATTGGTCACACCTGCAGCCCGTCAGCTAATCAGAGCAGGCATGTTTTCAACAAGCTTCTAAGCAGCAGCGGCAGACAGGCTCGAGAGACAGGCTAAGCCGAATACCATGAGGATCTCCTGTAACACTGGAGACAAGCAGTCTCCAACAGGAGGTCATCAAAAAGACTACCGTATTTTCCGCACTATAAGGCGCACTTAAAAGCCTTTAATTTTCTCAAAAAACGACAGTGCGCCTTATAATCCGGAGCGCCTTATATATGGATTAATTCTGGTTGTGCTTACTGACCTCGAAGCGGTTTTGTGTGGTACACGGCGCTCCGTCAACATGTTTTAGTACGACTTTGGTAAACTACAAAGCCGCACCGCAGCAGCATCACGCCTACCGTAGTCAGGAGCGTCGCGGAGTAATACATACTGCGCTTCACCATCACATTACAGTGTGTGTAGATAAGGACCCAACATGGCTCCTGGCAAGAGACACGCTCAACTTCAAACTCAAGGCTGTCAGTCACGCAGTAGAACATGGGAATAGAGCAGCTGCGAGAGAATTCAACATTAATGAATCAATGGTACGGAAGTGGAGGAAGTTTGACTGACTGACTGTTTTGTTTCGCTTAATGCGCCTTATAGTCCGGTGCGCCTTATATATGAAAATAGACCATTCATTGACAGTGCACTTTATAATCCAGTGCGCCCTATAGTGCGGAAAATACGGTAATCTCTGTCTCTGCTCTACCCACACAGGACAGTGCAACTGCCTTGCCTTGAGAGGAGGCTGAATGCCAGTGACCCAGCACGCAAGGAATCCTTAGTTTGACCCCAACCCTTTACCTTACCACAGATTTTCCTCATCTACATGTCTCAGTAAATTTGTGTTTATTTTAATATTAGTGAATTACATTTTATTTTACGTTGATCCTAGATCATTTGTGTGGTCTCTGTGTTGAATTTGAACCGCTGATTGACCAAATGGGAGCTCGTCTGATACACATTGTCTAGTTTATTGACTTTTTGGTGTTTTTTGTAGTGGCAGTTGATTTTGGAATTCCCTTGTAAGTAACACATGGCAGAGTCAGCAGTGGAAAGTGTCTTGGGAGAATCACACAGCTAATTGATTTCAGGGGGTGAAAAAGCTTGGTTGGTCCCTGGTAATTCATATTTAATTTGAATTTAATTAGAATTTACTTTCTTTTTGGTGCAGTTCTGATTCTAAAATATTCATTTTTACCCTGCAAAGTTTTAGACATTGGGTTCTGTTTAGTGAATCTGTTTTTTCAACTATAGTATGGTGGTGAATGTGGGTAGATTATTCTGTTGAGGAGCTTCTGGGGGGCTTGCTGTGTATAAGTATCCCCACAATTAGGATATCGAAGATTAGGGTTGAGTTAGTCATTATTTGGTGAGGCAGGCTTTTACACTCCAGTTTTTGCCATTCTTGAGTGGAATCTGTTGCACTTTGTCCTCAACTTGTATGTAAGTGGCTTTTTAAATATGACCTTTATTGTGGAGGATTTTTACTAAGACTCCAATTGAGTTATTGAAGTGGAGTGTTCAAAGGACCAATTATTAAAGATTGCTTAGTTGACATTGAGGTGACGGATAAATGTTTAAAAGGAAATGTAAAATCTTAAAAAAGAAACTGGAGGAAGATGAGATTTTGGTAAAAAGAATGTGATTTCATCTTCAGGACTCTTCACTTCTCATCATGCATGCATTATAAATGATTTCACTCTAAATGAAGTCCCTCCTGATTGAAATACGTTTGGTAAAGCTGGTGTTGATGTGCAGCAGAATAGTTTTCAGCTCTTGTGTCACATGGGGGGTCCAGTCCTTACATAGTTTTTGGAAAACAAATGATTCCAGTAGGACTTGTAGTTAATGCCAACATAAAGGGCTCTTGAAGAATGAATTTTTTCAGCCCAGCTGGCACTCAACAGTGTTTTTACTGATGCCCTGTGTCCCCCTGTGGGTGTGTCTGAAAGCACAGGTAATTATTCAGCATTTATCATTCAGATTGTCATGTGTTCCTGCCTGGAAATAAAAAAAATCTAGAGACACCGGTGCACTATATATCTTTGTCTTTTTGTGGATTCTCCCTTTCTCTTCAGACACACACACACACACACACACACACACACACAATGGCTATTTAATTTTGATGCTTGGTATGGTCATGATTATTATTCCAGTACCCGTGTATAAATTGGAGCTGGTCTGTGCTTTGGTCACCAGAGAGGTAGCAGTTGTGGTGTGGCTGGCATTTCCTGTTCAAGGGGTTGCAATAATTTTATGGGACATAAAGTTTGGGCCAACACTGCACCACTCAATTTTGTTTACCCATATTTGTATGCTGCTGCTATAAGTCAGAGGTGGAAAAAATAGTTGTCTCAAACCTCAGAGGTAGTGGTTCCCAGCTAGAGCAACAACTTGAGTCCAAGTTTGCAAAAACGACGAAACTGGTCAGCAGGCAATAGCTATGGAGTGTCAATAATACCTGGGCCTCTTAGGTCAATCTTTCATGGTGAGTTAGTTCAGGAATAATCCTTTTAAAGGCTGGGCAAAGGAGGGGAGACCACACATGAGCTGTAACTAAAAAATAGTTTATATCAACTAAAAGGGAAATTAGTGTAACAATAAACTAAATGTGACAAAACCAAACAAGGTGGGAGCCTGGGGGAGAGAGACTCACTGCCACTAAGTTAAATATTCCACCCACCATGTTCCTAGAGGGAGAGACCTGCTTACTTCAGACACATACATAATGTAGGCTACGTTGCTAAAGTTACGCAACAAATGTTACTTATTTTAACCCAAATCAAGTTTTATACTAAACCTAACCAAGGGGGTTTGATTTTGCTTAAACTGCCACCAAGCGTCTGTTTTATGACTAGTTGGGAAAGAGAACAAACTGGCTGGGCAGGTAGTGTACAGTTTTAAAGCTTCCTCAGTGGAAACCAATGTCTGATTTTGAATCAAAGTTGCAGAGGGGCTGATACTGAACCAATACAGTCCATGTGGCCTTAAACCAAAACCGGGAACTAAATGAGGTCCTGATCAAACAGAGGGCATCTTGCAGGTGGAAAGGGCAAACTGCACTGCCTCTTTTTCCCAAACAGTTTTTTTTCTGGTTGCTAGGCAACTACTAAATGAATGAACAATAATGAAGAATATGCTATTTAATTGTTAATAGTTCAGTTTAAATGAATGAAAATAAACTGTGCAGAGGATTACTGTTTTTCTCTTCAGATTAAGGTAACTTCGGTTGGTAAAGTCATAAAGTTCTGGGTTTCCATCAAAAGTCACCACAATAAAAAAAATTAAAAAAATTAAAAAAAAGCTGCATCTTTTCAACTTAAGGTGTTCAGGGCACTCCTGTAGACTTAAAAAAATTGCGTAGTAAGGATAAATGAGAGGCGCTTAGCAATGCAAAACGCTTCAGTCTCATTGAAAACAATTCTAAGACAACCCAACATGCTAAATCACACTTTGTCTGATCAGGGATTTAAAAACGTCTGTAGAGCTGGTGAGCTGGCTAGTTTGGGATCTCTTGTGTTGTAGCTTAATGATTAGTGATTAGTGATTAATGATTATATACATAACAGAATAAATTGATTGTAGAAAGTTGACATGGAACTTGAAAAGGAAATGGATTCATGATAGAGTACACGTAAATGCAAACCAAGCAGTCAGTGTTCTCTTTTATTTCATCCAGCTGTTACATGGCCACCCAGCGAGGGCACCAGTGGTGATCAAATACAGGCTCTGCCAATGTTTCAGGAACATTGGAGGGAGGGTGTGTGTTTTAAAATCTCCAGCAACTCTTAATCAAGCCTGTAGGTGAACAGAAGGCTCTTTTGTAAAGCCAGTTTGATGTGTCATACTTGTCTTTTACTGTGTAAAAAGATAGAAGACTTTCTTTTCACCTTAGCCAACCATCTGTCCTCATTGCAGCTTAAGCTTAATACTTCCTTAAATCAAAGCTCACCCACCACCCATTTCACATCCAAAGTGATTGAAACAAGTACGATTTCTGTTAAATGTGAATTTTGCTCATCAGCACTCTATTTCCCAGTGTGCTTGAAGCTTATATTTCTATAACTGGGATTAATTACATGCACTAAATCATTTCCACTCACTGGAGTCTCACTTGTTGAAGGAGGCCCTATGTTACATCAGATACACATTCACTACTTTCACAAGACTGGTAAAGGCAAGTGGATTATAGTTCCTACAGTGCAACATGGGGACATGATGAAGATGTTAGATAGCAACCACACTCAGGTGTAGGCTGGCATCATGTTATATTATGTCTTTGATTCCCATGTGCAGATCCAAACCAACAGTGTATCCTACTGCTGCCCTAAAAACTAACTACAGCACCAACTGTGTACTTATCCGCTGCTAAAAAAATAGTTCCCAACACATTCACTATTAAAATGGATTTGTACTTGTATAGCGCTTTGTTTAGTCTTTTGACTCCTCAAAGCACTTTACACTACATGCCATCATTCACCCATTCACACCCATTCAAACACTGATGCAATGCTATGCAAGGTGCCACCTTCCCATCAGGACTAATCTAACTCACATTAACATTCATTCAGGAGCAATTTGGGGTTTAGTGTCTCACCCAAGGACATTTCACATCGGACTCAAGGATCAAACCTAGCATCTGGAAGACGAGCCACAAGCGTCCCATTTTAAACTTGTTTCATGAAATAGGTGCTGATTCTGGATGCCCAGGAGCTTCAGCAGCCATGGGAAAACCTAACTGAGATAATTCCCTGTTGGATGACAACATTTGTGGATCGAGAGATGTCAGTAGAGTCTCAAAAAACCAACACACACAAATGCAGTGAAGGTCACACATGACAAGCAGTTTGAAAATAATATTAATAATAATACATTTTATTTGTATAGCGCTTTAAAAGGTACTCAAAGGCAGAAAGATGACATAACAAAAATAAACAAAACAACAACAATGCAGGTTCAACAACACTGTTTTTATAAATGTAACATCATCCATTTGTTTTGGGTAATATTTCAAATCTGTTGATCCTAAATACATATATTAATGGATTTCAGTTACATTTAATTAAAACAAGAAATATTTGTCTTTGCATCAGAAATATATTTGTGAATCTTCTTTTTTATATGTGGATTTTGTTTACATTTACTTATTTTTGTGTGCATTGAAAAATGTTTTTGAGGAGGGAGTCATTTGTATGAGAATCACATAATACATTTACATAATGCATAATACAATCCTATGTTCATTCCTTAATATAAAGTCAAATGGGTGCATTGAATAAATCCTAATAGCCTTCCATTTGCATATTTTTTTATGGCTCTAAACATCATTTTTACAAATTTTGTGCCAACACCACGATATGCGCTGTTAGGGATCATGGCCATTTCATGTATTTCTGTGAGACCAGGTTGGTAAAGGCCTTTAGACAAAAAGACATTTCAAGATTTCATCTTGGGAAATGGAAACCTGCGTGTTTCACGATGAATTTAAAATTTATAGACTAGACTAGAAAAGAATAGGCAGATAGGTCAGTAGTCAAAATAATTGTCATCTATCACAATAATTAGAGGCAAATGTAGAACACTTGATCGCTCACTCGGACCACCTCGGTGGTTCGATCCCCAGCTCCTCCAGTCCATGTCAATGTGTCTTTGGGCGGGACACTTAACCCCAAGTCTCTCCTAAAGACTGCGTCTACGTTGAATGAGAAGACTAGAAAGGCGCTATACAAGAACAAGTCTATTTACCATTTACAATTTTAACAAACAAGCACAATTGACATTTCAATTCCATTAATCTGTCTGTTTGCTTTTTCTATACGGAAGTTTCAATTCTGCTCACGTCCTTCACAGAACACATTGACACAAAGAAATGTGATAGATACACTGTCAGGCGTCTGGTTATCAAAGGTGCCCTCAGAAAGGTCTTCTACCTCTGTCAGAGTTTTCCCTTCTGCTGGCATCTGGCAGACTGCCCAAAAGAAGGCAATTACTAAATGTAATATCTCTTGGCATTGTTTGGTTTTGAGCACAGTGAATCCCAGGTAGGAGCTGCCATCACAGCTGCCTTCTACGCACTATCCTCTAGGTCGGGGGTGGCCAACCTGCGGCTCGTCTTTGCCCGGTCTCATGAGGCTCTTTAATTCATATCGAATTTTCTGTGTCCATGTGCGAGAGTGTGTGACAGCATACAGTCTGTGGTGACAGCCATAGACCGTATATGTGACAGCACGTCTAATTCTGATGTGGCCAGAGAGCCAGTCACAAAAATGCCCGCGAAGCAGTGAACCAATCACGGTGGAGGGGTGCAAAGTGTATTTGTCAACAAACTGAAGCTGTTCAAGACACATCTTCAAAAGGGAGAATTAGCGCATTTTCCGTCTCTGCTAAAAGCAGCCAAGCCACCGGCGCCGCCCTGAAAAGGCAAACAGCCCAATATGCAACATTGGTTGAAAACCTGCAGGAAGGCTTTGCGACCCGGTTCCGTGATCTACAGCTGAAAAGGCCACAGATTACGTTCCTCGTCGACCCGTTTAATGCTGAGACTGTTTGAAAGCCCCGCTAGTCAAAGACGAGGCAGCGGCCGAGTTGGAGATGAATGAACTTTCAGAGGATGACCGACTGAAACCTGTTCTGAGGGAAGGGACCATTAAGTTCTGGAAAACTGTGTCAATGGAAAAATATCCCAATGTCAAACGGGCCGCGCTCAAACCCCTCTCCATGTTTGGGTCAACATACGTCTGTGAGTCTGTGTTTTCTCCCCTGACATCCAAGCATCGATCTGTTCTGACTGACACACATGTGAAAGAACTGCTTCGTGTGGCCACAACGGAATACAAGCCCGATGTGAAGAGGATGGTTCAAGGCAAGGAATGCCAGAAGTCCCACTAAGTTCATAGAAGCAACAAGTTTTCACATATTCTGTTATTGGACACTATTGTAAATTGTCATATTTGTTGACTTGATTGAACTGAGTGTTTGTGTGTGAGACAGCGCACACAATGTTAATTGTTGACAATGACTGGCCTCTAGTCTTAGTACTGGTAGGAGAGGTTTAAGTCCATTTCTGTCAATACCATGTTGGTGTGTTACTTTTGCAGTAAATCTGGCTTAGCAGAGGTATGTGTGTGTCTGTATGAAGGTGTGTGTGTGTAAGAGGACGTTAGGTGTGAGAGTGTGTGTGTGTGTGTGTGTGTGTGTGTGTGTGTGTGTGTCTATGGGAGGGTATGTCTGTGAGTGTGTGTGTATGTCAAGTATTGTACATTTTTATATTTTCATTCTGTATGTGTGTGAGAGAGAGGAAGAGAGTGACGGAGGCACAGAGAAAGGATGGGAGCAAAAGAGAGGAGAAAGTGAGAGAGGGGGAGGGGCATGGGGTGCAAATGTGTGCCTGTGTTTTATGTGTTTTATGTGTTTTATGTGGCTCTTTGCAGTAACACGGTAAAGATGTTGGCTCTTAGTCTCTGACTGGTTGGCCACCCCTGCTCTAGTCGTTATCCCCCCCAACCTCCACCTCAACCCTTCTCTAGTAAGAGCTTAGAGCAGCTGCAATCCAAGTGAAGATGTGTTAATATTTGACCGCCAATGGATCCACTGTGTCTTCAGCAGGGTCAAAAACAACAACCTTGTTTGGGGCTTCACTTATAAATTATGAATCTGCTTTGCCTTAGGTTACTCATTAGTGTGTGTATAGAATTGAGTTTCACATCAAATTACCAGCTAAATATGTTCATTATTGAATAGGGACCGACAAGAGAGGAAGTACATAAGCACAATATACATTCAACCATCATGGCCCAAGTCACCCCTACACACACACACTCATCTATATTAGTGAGGAAAGTAACTGACATAATGCTTTCTCCAGCCCGGGTGTAAAACTCATTGTAGTTCATTTGGGCCACATACAGCTGAATTTGATCTCCAGTATGCTGCACCAGTAAAACCATTGCACAATAACAACTCCTCTAAACGTTTCCTTTTCTTTTGATTCATTTATCTTCTCTGTTCACAGTTGTCCTTTCAGGTTCTGGTATTTTTCTCCATGATGTGTCTGATAGAGGTGCTGAATATTATCCTCATTGAGCAGTGAAAGGTGCTAAGGACACACCATGCACAATGACTTCCCATATACCTCTCTGAAGAAATAGGACTCATTTTTCCTGAGTAAACAGCACGCTCCGTGTTCACTTTTCTCCTTTTTGTCAAAGACACCTCCAACCGGCGGCTCCTGCACGAACAGCGGACTACGCTCAGCAGTGTTGTGTCTCGTAGCCTTTACATGCACGTGGGCTTTTTAATACCGTGGGAAGTAGCTACTCTTATTAAGACAACGAGATTAGTGGACAAATAGGACGAGCAGTGCATTTTATTGAATGATAGGTGTTAATGACCTATATATATATGACCTATATATATATATAGACACACACAGACAGAGGAAAGAAGCAGAGAAGTTGTATAAAACTGTCGGATTTTAGTTTTCATCACACAGCTTATTATATGGAGCAATAACACAGTCTCTATCATGCATGTCGGGACAGATGTACGGGACAAACAAGCAGGACATACACCCAGAGACAGCTGTTTGTGGCTTTAGTGAAACCAAAAGTCGTCGTTGACTTACTTTTTCTTTCTTTTGTTACGTATTTGCTTACTTTACTAACGCCATGTGCGTCAGTTTCAAATAATAAAAAAAGTTAAAAAAACTTATTTTAACCCCAAACCCCCCCATCTTATCCTTAACCTGACCAAGTTGTTTTGATGTCCTAACAGGTATGTGAAGCAAACTTATTGCTGCCGTTGCTGGGCGTTCACATAAAAACGCACTAAAAATAACGTTTTGTAATATATTATAGGAGTTGTTGAATGGGGATTGATTGTGGGAAGAAGCCGAAGAACCCGCTCTGCCACAGGGAGAGCATGGAAACTCCACACAAAAGGGCCCAAGACGGCCAGCGGATTCGTACCTGGAACCCCATTGTTGTGTCAAATGCTTAACGGCTGGCCACCGTACCACCATGCTGCCCACCCCTACAATAAGGATGAATACAATAGACAATAATCAAGTTCCAAAGATAATGGAGTGCAAATTACAAAATAATTAAATAAAACAGATTCCCCAGAATATAGACACAAGCTCCAGGAAGTGATCCAAACACACATGCTGTCAGCTCATATAAAGAAACTGTATTCCACATTGTCTTCTTGCTGTCTGTGTTTATCTTTTGGTCGGTATAGCCTTCTGTGAGAAAGCATCATCATGCCAAATTCAACAGTGGCCCCCCCTTGTTTCCAACTCCTCCATCCAGAGGACCTACATCTCCCCAGACCCTTGTTCTCTTCCACAGCCCAGAGGCCTGGCTCTTTTCCTGGACACCTCAGGAACCAACAGGTGGCTAACACCTGCAGAGGCAGTTGGCTATCCGTCCAGCCATCTGCATGACCGCTTTATCCATGCAGAAAGACCACAAACAGCCGGATCCCGTGGGACTGCTGTGTTGGTTTAGTTAGAAAGGAAACATTAGCAGAGGGCTAATATATATAAGTCCCTGAAACTTTCAGCCTATTGCGCCTCATCATTTGCCAAAGCATGCCATTGGTCTTTAGTTTCTAACTTTCGGGTAGCAACTGGTTTAAGTTTAATTTGGCATGCTATAAACAAACATTATTACATTACATTACAGTCATTTAGCAGACGCTTTTATCCAAAGCGACTTACAGTCAGTAGTATATTACATATCATTCACCCATTCACACACTGATGACAGGCTACCATCAAGGTGCCACCATCAGACTTTCATTCATTCACATCCAGTCCACACCGATGGCAAGCCTTCAGGAGCAACTTGGGGTTAAGTGTTAAGGACACATCGACTGCCGATGCTCTGATTGGAAACAAACATGTCCCAAACTAAGTCCAGACTGAAGAAAAATGTAATTTGTGATTTGAGTTTTCCTTCCAAGAGGTTCAATGCCTCAAAAGCTCACATTATCGCGCAATGGGCTGTTTGGGCCAATCCTCCAGACTCCGGCTCCTCTGCACAAAGCTCACCTCAGCTGCATCACAGACAGCGAGACGCTCCCTCCAGGAGGAGGCTCAGCGGAAGCAGCTGCTGGAGGGCGCTTCTTCCTTCCTGCTCCAGCATTTTTTCAGCTTCTCCAACATGGACAAACCCTCCCCACACAAAATGAAGGCTCGCCGCTGCAAACACCAGTCACAATGCAGCAGGCGCAGCCCAGTCACTTCCTCACGTTGTCACTTGTAATAAATCCTCTTTTAAATGTGCGTTACTAGCCTTCAAGAATTATCAACCACCTCCCACCCAACCGGGCAAGATAGTGGTTCGATCCCAGCACAAGCTGGAGTTGAGATGCGTTTTCAGCACCGTGGCCAGCACACAGCCATTTCCAGGCAGCTTTCCCAAGTGCTGCAGTGAAGTCGTTTCACACAGTGGAGGAGAAGCTACAAGCTGGCTGCAAACTATCTCAACAGACGCCTCAGAAACGTGCACGCCAATTACAGAGCACAGGCGGGATCCAGCCTGATAACTATGATTACATTGATGTCAAAGCTAGTTTAAAGAGGCTACATGCTGCAGTAAATGCAATAGAAATAATAATAATAATAATAATAAAAACAAGAACCCTTAAAGTTATTCGTTCAGGTATTGTGAACAACATATGTACAGGACATATTACTGTGTAAAGACTTTACTCCTCTCTGGTGCACATACTATGTAACAGATACACTGTTTCTTCTACCTCAAACAACAGTTTTCTTATTCCCTAACACTTTACCTGACAAAATGATATCTGTGATAGGCCAATATATCGGCCAGGTCACTGAAAGCTGCAAGTAGTATCATCCCTTTAAAGCTCAAAATCATCATCTCAACTCAAACCACAAGCTTTCTCCATGATTAACAAAGTAGATATTGTGTCTTAACCCAACATTAACCACAGAAAATATGGGTCATTTGAGAAAGGGCAGACGGAATATACATTTAGATAAGATAAGATAAGATAAGATAAGATAAGAGATAAGATAAGATAATCCTTTATTAGTCCTGCAGCGGGGAAATTTGCAGGCTTACAGCAGCATAGAGTAAAGTGCACACAAGAGACATAGTAAAAGAAAGACAAGATAAAAATAAAAAATGAAATAAAAAAAGTATTATTTAGTTTTGTTAGTGTGAGGATTTGTTGTCAAAGATGCTGCAGTCACTCTTTGAGGATTTGGGGCCAATGAGAATTGATTTCCAACTCAAAGTCTTGTGATAAATATGTCTAGTTTCTTTTTTTTTTGAATTGATAGAATATTGCACCCCTGATGCTAATAAGCTTATCTCTAGAGAAAAGGCTAATGCACTGCAATTGTATGCATAGAGCAGGTCAGGGTCATCCATGGGAGCAGAGTTTACCAATCATCCAGTGATATGGAGCAGACTGTCAAAGTCATCTGTAATTCAAGAATACAATTTATATTTTATGTATAGATTAAATTAATGTGCCAGTATTTGTAAGATTAATTCATCTTTATTCAAAAACACAAGTTGTAATAGCAAATAATTGTTTCTAACTGTTCTGTTCAAGAGAACCAAATTAGTGGTAGCAAGTTGCTAGAGATGGTGTTAAAGGATATTTAAATGGGATGAAATAGGAAAATTCTAGGAATGGGAAGCAGAAAGTGGCATTCTTGACATGGTTGTCCATCCATTTCACCATCTTTCACTGGGTGTTGAAAAAAAAAGTAGAAATTCTGTATTTAAGCATCATGTGTTCAGTTAATTAAAATGTAAATACTTTAATATAGCTTAAAAAAGCAGTTTGCTTTTGAAAACAGCTGAAAATAAAACAGGCTTAACAGTTTCTGTCAGTTGTGTGGGTGTTGTAGGATTCTGTGTTGGTTATTCTCATCGTATTTCAAAGCAAATATATGTAAATATTCAAATTGGATCTATATTTCTTCCGGTATCAAAGGGTTTGCATAAACTCCCGTACTGCTGTAGTGAAACCTTGCCAGCAAAAGTGGAGAGCAGAGAGAAAAAGGCTGGACTCTTCTTGGCATTCTTCCTGTATATTCCAGCCTGAGGCCGCCTCCACCCACACCTCTCTCCTCCATCCAGCCAGCCTTTCCCACCCCCATCTTCTTCAATCTCCTCTCATCTTCTCTTCTCCTACTCTCTCTACAAAAGTGCTTCTCAGGACTTCCAGACTCATTTAACTTTTTTCCCTCCCTGGCTAGTAACCTGTGACTGAAGAGTGGAAATGACATATTGTTAACTTGAAAGTGTTCATTTATCATTTAACTTTCCATTTCCAAAATTGCTTTTAAAATCAATCAAGCTGAAGCACTGGTCTAGCAGTATGAAAACGGAAGACATCTGACTTGCTTTATTACCCCGGATGACCAACAATTCACAGACAAATTATTAGTTTAGCAGTACTTCACTTCTATCGGTGCTTTATTTTGAAAGTGAAACCAGGATGGTACTCGTAAATGCCATACCACCGGTATATAAAGCATTTATCTAAATGATTTTTCAACCTCATGTGGTTTCGATGATTTGTTTGTGACAGAAACCTGGCTGTGGAATGTTGGTGAGTTGAACTCTTTTTCAGAACTTTTACCAGCAGATTGTACACAGTTCAACTCTCCGAGGACTACTAGATGAGGAGAAGGGCTCGCAGCTGTTTAAGAAGAGTTTTAACTGTACGGAACTGCAACAGGACACTTACTCCAGCTTCTACTTCTATTTGAGTTCTCTCTTTAGTGTTACTCTCCCATGATTAACTTTTCCAATGCTGTATAGTTTCCTACTGCTTTTACAAATCCTCTTAAGAAACACTCAGACCCCTTCTTTGGAGTAAACACTGAAGAGCTAACCTCACTACTCTATTCTACTCGTCAAACCTGGAGCAGCAGCATCTCAGCAGCCGACAGGAAGAGACTGAACAAGCTTGTCAGGAAGGCCAGCAGTGTGCTGGGGTGTCCACTGGATACGGTGGAGGTGGTGGGAGACAGGAGGGTGATGGCCAAGCTATCATCCCTGATGAACAACACCTCTCACCCCATGCAGGACACCCTGGCAGCTCTGTGCAGCTCCTTCAGCCACCGGCTGCTCCACCCCCGGTGTGTGAAGGAGAGGTACCAAAGGTCCTTCCTTCCGGCTGCTGTCAGGCTGCACAACCAGCTCTGCTCCCAGCAGACCACATGACCACATGATAATAAAAACATGACAATAAAAACCTGTGCAATACATTACACTGTGCAATAATAGTTGAAATAGTTTTTTCTGTCTGTAAATATAATATTTCAGTTATTGTTGATTTTCTACTGTTTTTTATTGCTTATTTATAATACTTGTTTTTTTTTTATTTTCATTTTTTACTTTTATCTTGTCTTCTTCTACTATGTCTCTTGTGTGCACTTTACTCTATGCTGCTGTAAGCCTGCAAATTTCCCCGCTGCAGGACTAATAAAGGATTATCTTATCTTATCTTATGGTTTCATGTTATTATTATGTTGCTTCACTGTGTTGTTTTTACGTCTATTTTATGTTTGCTTATACAGCCCTTTGGTCAACTGTTTTGCTCTGTAAAGACATTTTGATTGAATTGGATTGGCTTGAAAAATAATGAATATTCTATTCTATTTTACATGAATTGAAACAGAATAACTCAAACAACTATCAGTCCATTTTTTATTGTCTAAAGGTTTTCCTTATCTGAATCGACAGTCTAAGGAGAGAGGGTGTTGTACAGATTGTAGAGCTCCTTGAGGCAAATGTGTGCTTTGTGATTTAAGGCTTTATCAATGAAACTGACTTGACTTGACTAAACCTAAAATGGTTTTAATATTGTTGATTGGTTCCTGAACATCCCTGATGAATACAACATATAGAGACACAAGTCAGTACAGTCATTTGCTGTGTTGTTTGGCTGGAGAGTATGCTGCTGGAAATCTCCACCTCGTTGTTCAGCTCAGAGCCTGAGGTCACCCTTCTCAGTTTGATTATCTCAGCCTCGATCACCCAGTCCTGGCTCTCCCTGCCATCCCATCTCCATACTTGGCCATTTTGTCCTATATTAGTCTCAACCTCCTGTCCTGCACCGCAGGATTCTAACTGCCCATTGGCAACACTGCAGTTACTACAGCCAAGCTAGCTATTCGTTTTCCAAAGAGCCAAAACACTGGAGCAAAAACTGATAGATTCCCGGGCCGACCAGTTAAATGACTATGCAAGCATCAGCGGAATTAATGGCTGAATTCAAAATGTGCCCTTCCCCTCCATCCCTTCTGCTTTAATTTGATTTTCAAAGGTCAAATGCAGAAAATGAGAGGTGGAGCAGAGATGTAATAACAGATGTGAAGCCTGCCTTCTAAGCTGGCACAGAGCTGTTTCATTTGGAATATAAATCCTACAGTTAACAAGAGCTGAATTTCGAAGGAATTTTGCTCTATTTAGTGTAAACTTGATCATTTGTAGGAGGAGGGAAAGACCTAAATTGTGATTATTCACACTTCCCACTTGTGAGATTATAAACACTTTTACATTGATTCAATTCAATTCAACATGCTTCATTGGCATAAGTATAACAAAGACAATATTGTCAAAGTAAGTAAAAGTCATGAGTTGACCAACAAATGAATTCCTAACCTGTTGTTTTGCAACATCAAAAAGGGCAAGAGACCATCATACCAACATCTACTTGCTTGTGTGGACAGTCTTGTTACACAAAAAGAGCGAGGAACTTTTCAATTAAAAAACTAGTCCAAAAAATATATGATAATTAACTTTGTACTGAGATTGACATGAGAAGATGGCTAGAAATCCCATGTGCGTTAAGTAAGAGCTGGAGATGAGATGTTGTTAGCCTTGCTTAGCATAAATACACATAATAGCTTAATTGAAAAAGAAGTGGGGGAGTAGGTGTATTATGGGTATCACACAGAATTATACCTAGGGGTGTAAGTAGGTCAGTACGGTCAAGTACTCCTTACCATAAAAAGATCCAGTGCCTGTACGTAGTACTGGTAGGAATGGACAGCAGCTGCCTGCCAAAACCCACGTTCAACAACCCATCACTATCGCATTCCCAACAAGAACACACACCTGCAGCGCTAGGCCAACATACAGAAAGTTACCTCTGTAAAGGAGGTTATATTGTCGGCTCGGTTTGTCTGTTTGTTTGTTTGTTTACACATTACAGTGTGTTTCACATTCATTAATATTGTAAGATCAGTGTTTGATGGTAGGTATGAACGGTTGTGAATTGGTGAATGACATGTCGTGTTAAAGCACTTTGAGTGGTCAGAAGACTAGAAAGGAACTATATGCAGATGACACTCACTACAGTATTGACAGAGGGCAATCTCCCCAAAATAATTAATTCTGATGGTTGATTTTAATGTGAGGATAAATAAATCTAAGATGAAAAAACAAAAAATGAGCACTCAAAGCACTTTAACACTTCATGTCATTCCCCATTCACACCTATTCATACCCTGATGGCAGGCTACCATACAAGGTAGCATGGTAGGACTATTTTAATCATTCATACATTGCAGGCACACCCATCGGAATAAATAAGGGTTTAAGTATCTTGCCCAAGGACACATCAACATGGACTAACAGGGATGAAACCGCTGATCCTTAGACTGAGGACGACCTGTTCTATCACAAAGCCTTATACAAACAGACTAACTCCAACAAAACTGAAAAAAATACATTGCATTCACATAGTTGTACGCTACTGGAGAAATGCAATTTACTGAGCATTGAGAATTTTTAATTATTCGTGCCTGGTTTATACAATTTCAAATGGTTTGCATGTCATGTGTGTTCTTTCTTGTTCAACTTTGTATAATGCTTTCACCCTTTTTTTCCGCACCATTACTTGTTACAGGTTTAGAAAAATATCATTTTTTGGTTTTAAAAGAACTATGTTTGTTTCATGCGTAGCTGTGGCAAATCTTAGGTCAAAACTTTTGCATTGATATTTAAAAGAAAAGAAATACATCTGATTTTGCATAGTGATGTGGTCTACATGAAACCATTGACTTAGTGCTGTCTGTCTGATCGCAGTTCACGTTCTGTTCAGGTGTTTTTGAACAGGGTTTTCTTCATGAGGATTTAGGATAGACTGTGATTACAACATAATGTCACTTCATGTCCACTCGTGGGCTGTGATTATGGGACTTCTAGAGTAGGAACACATCATATAAAATGTGTTTTGGATTTACAGCTTATTGGTATTACCAACATCATTTGACGGGCTACCACTGTCCTTTAGAGATTTACTATCATGGTTTTTCTTGGCTATTTGCAAGACATTATAAGGAGGGAAGGTTAGTTATTTAAGATAAAATGTTGTTTAGTAAATAGTAACAGCAATTCGTTCTAAATTATTATTACAGCTATTGCAGCAATTTGAATGTTGATTAGTGATATCTTTTCATTCTCAATTTGACGGGATTTAGTCATAGTATTATTTTCTATATGTTGGATTTGCAGGTCTGTACTGTATGCCTAGAGGCAACAGCTCATGATCATCAATTATTCCTGAAAGAAATGCTTAGACTATGAAATTCTTTTTTTACACCTCATGATGAAATGGCAGGCTGCAGCCAGACCAGCAGCTATTATTGTATGTTGAGATCGACCACAGCAACTTTTAAAGAAAGCCTGCTGTATGTGCTGAAGACATGAGATACCAGTTTGTTAGAAATAAACTATTTGTTAATACATAAATGATGAATAAAAATGAAATAATGTTGGCCGATGTGGGAGACGCCAAAGTCTCTCTCTAGAGCCAGTGTTTGATTTGTCCAGTCTGGGCTACCGTAGAAACATGGTGGTGCAACATGGTGGACTCCCGATGTAGATAAAAATGGCTAATTTTAAGGTAACAAAAACAAAATGATTCTTTTTTTTTAAGGTGATTATACACAAAAGAAAATATACTTGTTAATATCACATTCCTTTTATGCCATTATATCTCCCTAAATGCTACACACTGTTAATTTACTTTTATTTATTTATTTTATTAAATTTGTTGGTGCTGTTTGCTGTGTATGGCCAAACACAGACGGACGGCCTCTCGGCGAGCTGCGCCTGGCAAAAGCCAGTGTGTGTGTGTGTGTGTGTGTGTGTGTGTGTGTGTGTGTGTGTGTGTGTGTGTGTGTGTGTGTGTGTTTGTGTGTTGTGTACGTGTGTGTGAGAGTGCTATGTGAGAAACTGCAGAACAAGGCAGGAAGCAGTAAAAACAAGGTATGGAGTTTCATTGAAGTGGGCGTTCTCTCAATAGCAAGTGGAATGGATTTGATAATGAAGCACTGATGTGTTGTTATTTGACATTGTAACAGAAGGGAAGTTTTAATAAATAATCTTAAAAAGTTAAAGGGACTTGTCCCACCTTCATATAATAGCTGCCACGCCCGTGTTCAAACTGCCAATAACTTAGACCCAGTTTAGATATTAAGCAGCAATATACCAAATTCTTTGTTGTGTGAATTTGTTGTATTGAGCACAACACTGGAAACACATATCATCATTCACCCCCACAGCTCAAACCTTGAGTGACATTATGAAGACAATACAATGTCCGCCCTCTTGGTTGCATATGCCACAAAATTGGAATGATTCCATTTTGTTGTGATTAAAGATATTGAGAAAAAAACAAAACATACCGAGTTCTGCAAGATTCTGTCCTGGTCCCACCAGGGTGCATCCAAATAGAGGATATAATCCACCTGGCCTTCACCTATTAATGAGGGAAATGGCAGTTTAAATAACTGAATATGTAATTACAACTCACAAGCTTTAACCTGTAAATTTAAAAGATAAGAAGAAAAAACATTTCTGCTCAGGAGTCCCCAGGGCCTTGGTCCTTGGTTTCCTTATTCTCCCAGAGACAGCCTGGCCAAATGGAGCGAATAATAAATTGGATCACTCTTATCGGAGGGTAGTCAATCTGTTGGCCCTGTGTTTGAACCTGGCTTTTTATGCCAAGTAATGATGATTAAACAGTGAAAGGGCTTTTCATGGTCTCAGCACAATTTACAGCAGGAGGGTCGGTGGTAAGGGACAAGCAGAGAGAAGGAGAAGCACACACTACAGTCACTAAGCTCTCTCTTATTGAAATTCTGATTCAAATGCTTGTGACGGTTAGCTGGTTCATCAACACTCAAAATAACGTCATCCAGGCAAAAACAATAATAGTTATTGTTTATACCATAGTTAGTTCATGGTTTATACACATACATTTATATAAATAGAGTATGTTGCGGTCTCTTTACAAATATGAGGTACTATCATAGAGCTCTGGGTGACCACAGACTGATAAAGTGTTTGTATCCTCCATTTCTGATTCTACATCAGGGCGGCAGTGATGACAGGAGAAGAATCTCAAGAATAATACAGATTATCATCATTCCTTAAGCTAACCCTAACCCTACGCCATAAGACACGAGCTGTACAACTGATTTCAAACGCAAGCAGGAACCAATGAAGCTACAAACTGTTTAGTACAAACAGTCCACATTTGTCTTTGTTACGCTCCATGGAAACACACAGTGGCGGGAAAACACACAAATGCAAGAAGTGAAGTGACCTGAAATGAGAGGAAAGGTAAGTGCAAAAAAAAGGAAATACTGAAATTACAAAAATAAAGAAACTAACTAGGGAACAGAACGAGACATGACAAACACAGATGCTACACAGAAAAAAGCAGGGAAGGCCACAAGGACAGGGAGTCAAACAAACACAGGACACAAGAGGCAGTGCTCTTCAAAATAAAACCAGAAACAAACTAAAGCAAAGAAAGGATCATGAAAGTTTAGGGATTTCCTACAAAATGTAAATATCTTGTTTCTAATTTGTTGAATTCCACCAGTGGAGACAGTACTTATGGACAGGGTCAATTTAACATTCCAATGTGATCTCAGTGGAAGGCTGATGAATAGCATGCCTAGAAATTACGGGCATTTCTTGGGTCATGATTTGCATATTAAGCTTCATGCGTGTCATTAAAGACCACAGGGTTAACATTAAAACAAGCACAATTATGTTCAGGCAACAAAATCATGTTAATTGTAGCAGTTGGGTAAGGCAACATCAATTATTCAAGTTTAGGAAAAACATACAATACATGCTTGCTGTAAAGGTGCCACACACCTTTGCCAGGTTCCACAGGCTTGATGTTACAGCTTCCCCATTAGCCCATTTGAGTTTAGTGTGGCTAAACCACAGTAAGGCTTATTTCAGTTGGTCCCCCAGGAACATCTGCCCAGCAATCTGGGAGTCAGTATTTCCTAATGTGAGACACAAAATGAATGCTATGAAAGAGAACTTTAGGTTACTTGCGTAACCCTGGTCCTCTGACTAGCATGAGTGAGACCGCCCTCCTTGCTCATTTGAAGCGAGGAAGAGGTGAGCATTTTTGAATTACTGGCAGTCAAGCCCTTTAATAGGGGAGGGCCTCCACCCTCATTGATACTGCCATGCATAGTTCCAACCAATCCTGGCTGACAGAATGCGATAGGAGCTTCTGATGAAGTCATGCCATAGGCGTTCCCCAATGTCAGAGAACCAAGGTTACACAAGTAACCTAAAGTTTCGTGTATCGTTCTGTAAAATATTACCAATGACGGGCTACAATGTGAGGATCAATACCAGAAGTTAAAATGCACCCCCAGGGCAGTCACCTACCTGTGCGACCCGAGAGCTTTTGGTTTGGTTTAACGGATGTTTGTCTGCGGGCTCCGTTTCACTTTTTAATCGCCTTGGACTTCATGTGGAGGGGATTTTATTCATGAGGGGTGTCTATTTGGTAAGTGGTAAATGGACCTGCATTTATATGGTCTTGTGACCATTAACTGCATGTCAACATTCAGACATTCACACAAACATTCACACACTTATTACATAGGCTGCCAAACAAGCTGATGAAGTAATGCACATACACATACACTCACACAGCAATTTGGGGTTCAGTGTCTTGCCCAAGGACATTTGGAAATTCGGACTGAAAGAGCCAGGGATCAAACCACCAATATTCTGATTAGTGGGTGACCTGCCTTGGGGGTCTGTGCTGAACTTTAGACTCTTTTCAGCTAATATGCCTGAGGGCTTCATGATGGCGGTGGCATGTCCATTAACAGTTTTACATACAGCTGTGAATTACTTCTTGCTCTTTGACCGGCTGCAAGTTACAATTCAATGTCGATCCCAGGTCGCTACAAAGTAATTGCCTTAAATAGCTTGAATACTGCAGCAAGCTGTTAAAATATTACAGTTTTATTATTGCTAACATGCATTAGTCAAAACTAAACTAAATTTGTCAAAACTCAGTCATTGAAACAGAAGTCTATGTGGACAAAACTTTGAATCCTTTTTTATTGCTTTCACACAAAATGCATTTAATGGCCACATTTCATACTTCACCACCAACAAAACACTTTATGTTTGCTGCTCATTTTTAAAATGCTAACACACTATTTTCAAAACACGTTCATATACTGGCTAATTTCAAGCATTTCTGCAGTAGAATATTAACAATGAAAATGAAATAATTATCATTACAAGCACAGCTGATTGCAATTTTTTGAAAATGTCCTGTTTTCATTCTCGTTACAAAACGGACAAAAGGGGAGAGATTCACATGATGATTTTTTACTGAAAACATGGATGAAGAAGACAGGTTGATGGGGAAAGTAAAGTGGTAGGGAGAGGGAGAAGGCATGGAGCACAAAGAATTGGAAGACCAAGAGCGCTGGTCTCTAATGAGATAAGGGCCACAATTATTGACCATGTTGTCAACCATTGTCTATCTTTGACAGCTGAGTTGGAGAGATTTGGAATTTCAGGAACTGAAACAACTTTTTATTTTGCAAATGTAAATGATGATATGCAAGGATAAGAAACAATAAAGGATTATGAACAAATTGCTGCTTTTATGATTCACTATTGTTACAAAAACTTTAGCACAGTAAATAAAGTGAAAAATGTGTTATACTTACACAGATTTATCATGTGTCATTAGTATCAGTGTTTCCTCTCTGTGTTTTGGTCCAACAAGCTTATTTTGAGACATGTATGAAGTGTTTTGGTGGTTTGAGTGAGTTTGGATGTGAGATGAATTGTTTGGCTAAGATGCATGTTAGCCAAACAACATGCAAACAACATTGGTAATGCAGACTGTATGACGAGTTTTGAAAAAGTGTCGGTTTTCACCAAGGCTTGTCAGCAATTGAAAAAAAACCACAACAAAAAATAAAAAATCGTGTTGCACAACACAATATCTTTGAGCTTCACACATGAAGCCCTTTCATCTCTGCATCATAAATAATTATGAGATTGCAGTAAATATCCAAACAGGAACATTTCAATTGTCCAAGTGCTGGAGGGGGCAAAGCCAAATGTAGGTCAAGTAACAGATTAGCATTAAGCCTCTTCCATATGTATGCTGATGATTTAAATTCACTTAGAGTGCAAAGGGTAATCATGCATGGGGGACTGCACCAAGAAATTGGTTATATATTGAAGTGACACTGTGTAGGAAATTGAAAGCAGAATGCGGAAAGTTCAAATAATTCAAGGGAGTGCGTGTGATTGTGTGTGCGTGTGTGCATGTGTGTTTGAGTGCATGTGTGTGTGCATGTGTATGAAAGGATTTACGCAGCAAAAATTACTCAGGCCTCAATTGACCATCAAAATTATAAAACTGCTTGCAGTGAGTGTCAAACCTGAAGCCCCATTTAACCTGGACTCCCACAGCAAACACAAGTCTGGTGGTTTGTAATAATTATCTAGATCATGAGACCGAAAAGGTGAAAGCTTAGTCTTGTACAATATGTCATTATGATTTTTTTAAAAATAACATTGCACACTTTTACCAAAAACTTTAAAGCCTTTTTTCAGGTCATGTTAAAACAAGTGGCAGCTAACATAATTACCAGTCGGCCAGGAAATTGCTGGTATGTAGTCAAGCTGGTATGTAGGTAAAAGAAGCCATCAATGTATTTAAGTTTAGCAAATAATCAATAACCTGGGATATTAAAGGGAACTAATATAGAAAAAGAATTACACGTGAATATTGAAAATTCACAAATACTATATTACAAAACAATATAGATGATTCCTCATGAAGGGTTCCAATGCTTAGCTGTAGTTGGTTCATCCCAAGCTGGGTCATGCATCCCATCGCTTATAAGTACATCAGGCTGCTCATGCAGCATTCATATTCCACAGAGTGCTAAAGGGAGGTGGGTGGTTCAAACTAAAACTAGTGTTTCACACAAGAAATCGATATTTGTTCCGCCTGTGTAACGAGAAATTATAGCTGATGTATTTGTCACACAATGCCGCTGTCTTAGTTAGGTTAAGGCAACCAAACCATTTGGTTAGGTTTAGGAAAAGATCATGGTTTGGGTTAAAATAACTCAGAGCCTGTGTCCACATAATGCCTTTTTATGGCAGGAAAGTGGCTGCAGAGGAGCTGGGCAGCGCTTCATCCAGGCTTTTCAACTAAAAACAGTTTGGGTTAAAATAACTAAGAGCCTGTGTCCACATAATGCCTTTTTATGGCAGGAAAGTGGCTGCAGAGGAGCTGGGCAGCGCTTCATAAGATCCCCCAGGCTTTTCTTATGTTTCAATGACAACAGCATTTTGACATCATATCACCACTCTAACCACCTTTGTATTATAGACTTCTAAGCCAATTATCTATTTGGGTAAATCTATTTGTTTGACATTGTTTTTCCACCATGAGCATCAGACAGAGGATGACTGCTTCATACTTTTTATAGATTGTCACTGCTCATCTGACAGACGTAACGTAAGAGTAGGCTGAAACAAGGCGTACGGTAATAAAAGCACAACTCACCAGCAACATTCAGTGTAATGCCAACTTTATTTGAGAAGTTTCCTCAAATATTGGTGGGGACAATTCTGTTCTCCCAAATTACAAACATACTGTCCATATGCAAACCTACGCCCTTGATTTAGTTTGCTAACTATATATCAGTCAGATGAGGAAAAGATAATTGTTTATTATAACAGATGATATGTGATGATAAAGTCTTGACAGAGTCTTTGGCGATTGGACTCTACAGGGAGATTTGTTATCAAGGGGTGTCTGCCCTGAGCAGCAGCAAGATAAATCCCCCCGTGGAGTCCAGACACTGGTGGTGGTGGTGGCTGATGAGGCTGATAGAATGATGAGTTGATGGAGCTGATGAATCTGCGGAGATGGGGAGCTGGAGGGGGCACGTAGCAGCAGCATGAACGTACTGAAGGTAGAGAGACAGTCTCTTTAAAAAGAGAGAGCAGAAAGATGATAGGCTAACGATGTAATTGTGTCGCTGTGCTACTGATATCAGCTGATATCACGATTGACACCCCCGAACAATGACAGCGAGGAAATCATGAGTGAGCATGCGTGAGGAGAGAACGACAGAGAATATGTGAGAGAAACAAACTATGAGACTAAGCATACGAGAGTATTGTCTTCCTGACTGAACTTACGCTAGAGCTTCATTTGTCGCACAATTTTGACAAACATGTCTGCAAAATTAATTCCATATTAAGAACACACTACTTCCTGTTTGACATTGAAAATTGGCATTGGATGCAGAATCATCAAATGTTAAGGGAATTCCTACTACTTAACATATAGCAGTAATTTCATGTATTTTACACATTTTCAACTTCAGCCAGTGATTACAGTGCCACCATAGAATTTGAGATTATTTTGAGAGTTTTGGAACTGTTTAAACTGTGCATTTACTTGTTAAGGGGTAGGAGGAGGCGAAATGAAGGCCACATCTTCCAACAATGACACCTTCCTTGTCAACATTGAAGATATACCAGTAGTAAATATCAAAACATGTCTTCAGACTTTTTGGGTTAAAGTCATTCTAAGACAAAACAAATCTTCTATATCAACAATTGTCTGTAACTCTGACTGTATGAAACTCCAGAGACCCTCCCAGACAGAGATCTTCTCTCCTCTACAGTAAAATCAATATGTCAAACTGGCCACAGGACATTTTGAGAACTTTGAGCGCTGAATGAAAGCAGAGAGCTGGGTAACCTTTACATACTCCCTCATCAGACTGTCGACTGTCACCGTCTGCGTGAAAATTTGTCTTTACTTTCTGTCCTGACAGGTTGATACCCCTCCTTCCATCTGTCTCTGTACTCTGTGGCATTTCAATTAGATGTGACAGGCACCTTACCATTCAGTGTAGCAGTGTGGCGAGATGGGGCTTGGCGGACGGCACTTCAAAGCCCCAATTCAGCAGCCCAGATCTGCAGACGGGTAAGTTTAGACCCCAAAGGGGCCTGGGGAACGAAAAATAAAAAATCCTTAATGAAGGAGCTATGAGACATATTGTTACACAACGACAGGCATTGAGAAATACGGCAAGAGACAGTGACAAGACGGGTAGGAAAATAAATGTGGTTGGCTGAGTGAATAATGAAAAAAATGAAGAAGCCAAATCAGGAAATGAATAAATGATACATCATTCATGTATGAAGACAACACATCTGTGTACACACTCTTTAAAACACACACAAACACACACACACACACACACACACACACACACACACACACACACACACACACACACACACACTGTCATATTTCACAGAGAGGATCAGTTAGCAGCTGTGCAACTCAAATTCAGCCAGCATGGATCTTGGTGCTGGGGGTCATGGAGGCCTGGTGGCCAGTGGTAGCGCAGGATCTAACCTGTGTAACCGCAGCAACAGAAGGTTTGTTGACCCGGTGGGGAGTTGTAGAGGTCCGGTATCAAACCCTTGGCATAGGGTCTTACGCTGACCCTGAATAGTCGACTGGTTAAAGATCGGATGTAAGGAGCCTGATTCAACAGCTGAATTGTCGCAGTGGTGGAAAAATGTGAACCATCGGAGCAGCATTTATTAATCAGAGCACTCACACAAGAACACAGCACTTTCAGAGGGCAAGGTCAACTTTTAATTCATGACTGTTTCTCTGTCAAATCAGACGTTTGCCCAGGAGTAGTTTGATAGGAAAATGCAAAGCAAGTCACAAGACATGCATTACAGGCCCGCTGTAATGGAAAAACAATGTTCGTGTTATGTAGCTTTTAGAAAACCCATTTCTAAACAAAGTGAAAAAAAAAAGCAACAGTCAGCTAGGCTTTGAAATGTCCGGGGTGGAGGTGGCTCTCAGCACTGAACGTGAGCTTTACAGCAGCCCAGAATCCTTAGATAGATTTGTGAAAAATCTTATTTTGGGTTAAATTAACTGTGGAAGTGCTGTTACTGAAGTAAGCAAGTTAAGTGACAATAAATCAATGATGTCTTCTCGTTTAACATGGGAAATGAACAGCGGTCAACTGGCTGAAAGATTGCTGTTCGTTGGACCCATTCAAGCAACAAAAACCATTGCCGTCTCTCAGCATCCTCTTTTCTCTGGATTCAAACATCTGCCATCAGGAAGAAGACTACCAAATTGCAAAACCAACCGCTTGAAGCTATGGTTTGTTCCAGCCTCCATTAAGCCATGGAACTCCTGAACAATTTGCAATAAATACACAACATTTTAGCATTTTGAACTTTGGCACCTGTTTTGTCAATGTGGAATGTCTCTTACTGTATGATTTATGATGGTTTTATGTTGTTTCTGTGATGATTTTTATCTAAAGCAACAGACTGTAGCACTCTGCCAGACACACATTTTCTGTGTCTGTCTGTCTGTCAGTCTGTGTATCTATCTTTATATTGCCTGGAGAAATAAAAGATCAGAAAATAAATATCCTTGGCCAAATAGCTGGCACCTGCCAAATGAGCATAACACTGAACTGACAGATAGCAATCAATATTTAAGAAATGTATAATGGAAAAATGTATGTAGTGTTGTGAGTCTACAAATGTACAATTCACAGATAAATAGTCATGGTTGATGAAAACAGGAGAAGAGTGGCTCTTTACTGGAACAGGTACACCAAAGTAATGATACTATTTCAATACTTTTGAGCATAGACTGTATAAAATATGGACATATTCTGTGTGACGTCACCCAGATCAAAGTAAGATCAAAGTATCCAGCTGTAGTTATCTTGGCAGTGAAGACACAGTCTAATTCTAAAAATGATCAAAGAAGAGGATCATCGGTGGAGCTGAGGCGACTGTGTGTTCATCCACGTCCTTAATTATGTCTTACTTTAAACCTTGATATAATCCAAATGGGTGAGTTATGTAAAAAGTCCCCCACCGTACAGTTCAATCAGGAGATACAAGTAAGGTTAAGAAAAGTTAATTGTTTATTATAACAGATGATATTTGATGATAAAGTCTTGATAGAGTATTTGGCACTTGGACGTTACAGGGAGATTTGTAATCGAGGGGCGTCTGTCTGAGCAGCAGCAAGATAAATCCCCGATGGGAAAAATAAAACCACAGCCTAATATTTCCCTTTCACTTCGATCATTTTTTAGCGAAGGCAGTGATGGCTGTAGTGGAGAAATGCCCTGCTTGCCATGTATAGGATTAAGCCAGAAATGGTTAATGGTCACCAGTGACCTGAATAGCAACAGTTTGAGCTTGACAACATCTCTAGTGTTTGGAATAACAGTCATAAAATGATATAGATTTGGCTAAGCAGTAAGTTTCTGTTACATGCCACTTTGTATGAAACGATACAAAACCGATAAGAAATGGTCAACCTGAGATCAGCAGAGAATAGATTTAACCAAGAAGTCTGCAGTGACCTGAGAAACAGCAATGTGATAGATCTGACACCACTTTTATATAGGATGTATATGACGCAAAAATTTCTACATTTCTGTTATTTTCTGTCAAGATGGGTTGCTGAGTGTACATTAATGCGAAAAAAAATGAACTTTTTCGATTTTAGCAAATGGCTGCAATGAAACAAAGGGTGACAAATTTAAAGGGGTCTGAATACTTTCCGTACCCACTGTATAATTGATATCATACACATATCAGAAAACAATGAATACAGTCAATTAGTAGAATATGATGAAAATGAAACAATTTGAAAGTACAAATAGGTAGGTATCAACAAAATACAAATTATTCAAGTAATTGGCAAAATAAATGAATATGGAGTAATATTAGAATACCTTAATGTGAAGAAGCTGAATACATGAATATATAACTGAACAGAAACCACAATGCTGCTGCTGCAATGATTGTGATTCTACTTAACAGATCCTCCAATGATGGGCAAAATGCTATTTATGTTAATAACCTTTATTTAAATAAAAAAACATGCACTGAGATTAAAACCTCTTTTACAGTGAGACCCATGCAAGCAGGGGTCAAATAGCAGCATCCAGCAAACGACAGGACAACAGTATGAGGAAACATTAGTCCATAATGCAGTGTACGAGGTTGCATTAGACCATGAAGCAATGACAGTGACCCACAAACCAGAGTACGGCCGATGGGAGTAAATGGCAAAAAAGCTATGACGGATATTTGGTCCTGAGGCCTGCATGAATAGTTTGTTGGATCTAGCAGGAGACTACATGGTGCCGATCCGGTTGTTAAATGCACAAAATGTCCTGGTGTAACCAGTAGGACTCCCAGGCAGGGAAACGAGAGGAAGCAGGAGTTTCCTCCTCTGCTGAGGGTCTGGAAGTCGGCTTGCTCCTACAAACGAGGCAAACGAGGCAACATGAGCATACTGAAGGTAGAGAGACAATCATATTTAAAAGGAGACGGCCGCCAGATGAAAGGCTAACGATGTTATCGTGTTTAGATTAGAATAGAATTGGATACCCAACAGTGATGGTAAGGAAATTCTGAGTGAGCAGGCGCTAGAGGAGCTAATGACAGATGTATAAGAAATAAACTACTGGCCTAAACTTGCAAACTATTGTCTTCCTGACTGAACTTGAGCTTCATTCATCCTAAAATCCTAAAATCATCATAAAAGCATTCTAAACTTGTCATAAAACAGGTCATAGGCCCCAACATCACTGCAGCCTCTAGATAGAGTGATGATGCACACAGCCAAGCCACAATCACGACAGACGAGCTACATGTATATGCACATCAAACATGATGTCTTGTTTCATTATTCTACACAGTTCTTTCTGCACATCAACTGTTAAAGACTGACACATTGGAAACAGCTCACAACTCTATTCAAAATTCTGAATCACTTAAAACTTCTGGCTGCACTTATAACTTGCTCTGAATGATCGGATAAAGAACCAAATTATTAGATTTCATAGGCTTAGGCGTTATTGCCAACATTCTATGACCATAATACCTGGCTTAGATCATGTTATTAGTACGACACCTGAACGTTAGGGGACAAGTCTTGTTGTCCTGCCTATTCCAGCACCGGTGACCTATAGGCACGACTAAAATTAAGACTGTTGGCAGTGACTGAAATCCCCTAAAACTGAAGAATGTGCTCAGAGCTGTTTGAGTTGCTGGATTGACCTAACGAGGCTATAGCAGCAGGCTGTAGCAGTAAAAGAATAAAGACTATTAATGAATCGTAGGGAATGTGTGAATTTGTCAACACTGTAAACTTCTAGTAGAAGACGTATTTCTACGACTGTTATTCTTAGTCACATGCTGGGGAGAAAAAAAAACTATAAATCACTACAAAATGAGACCAGGATCAGTAGCTGGTTTAATAAAGTGAAAGTGCAAAAATAGTGGATTCATTGTGTTTGTCCACTCATAAATTGGGTTTTATTTTATTCTGTAAACCACCATGGTGTATAGTATCACATTTTATTTTTTTAGACTGGGAAATTTCCCACTTTATGTTCATTATTTTAAATTGATGTTGTCATGTGTTGCCTGTATGCCTTCCCCATCCATTGATCCACTGTTTCTAACACCCTTAAGTAAACACACTACCCTAGGAAACCAGAGTCTCTGTCAACATGTGAAAAAGGGGTAAAACATTCCTGGCCTTTATATTTCATATAAGTATGTGTATTGTTTATTGTGGTTCAAAGTAGTCTGAACATGGTTATGAATACTAACTGTGTAAGCCTGTGTTCATGACAATGTATGAACACATTAATTATATATATCCTCTGACACCATTTCCCCCTTTGCTGCTTACTCCAGCACCAACTTCAACTTCAGTAAAGAGAGTCTCTATACACTTTCCAAGTCAAAAGGAAGTAAGACAAATAAAATAAAACACACACAATGCTTTACCCTACTTTATAAAACATACATTCTGTCCCGTGCCATTCAAAGTCAATCTTGTGATATGAGTTCTTTGCCCAGTGTCTATGTAAATGTCAAATCAATGTATCACATTAATACATGGTTGCACAAGAGGCTTCTTGCTTGCACTGCATGTTTGTATAGATTGTTTACAGCCAACAGAATGAAATGTCATATTCAAGCAAAGTTTTTCTAATAGTGTCCACCGCTCTTATCAATTATTTTCCATATCTGTTCACTACATCACTCCAACTCACACTTGAAGACCCTGCTCAATATCTCACCTCTTATTTTAGTCACAAAACTGGCTGCTATCAGTGGGGACGACAGGCGGCCGGTGTGCAGTGAAGATGTATAGACTGATAGCATGCATAGCTGTAAAGCGATGAATCTGATGGCATTTTGAGCAAAGCTGACATGTGAACAGACAGATGATAAGCAGATCGATGGATGCTAACTTCTACCCAATTGATCCCTTCATTACCTTCTGTCATGGTCTTCAGAGACTGATCATTACTGCTATGCTTCTGAATTCAATGACATATTACTCATCCTTGTTAAACTATGGTTTATTACAACTTGGGTTTTTCTCTGATTTTATCAGTTATGTCAGTTCAGTAATTGGAATCTCTTAATAAAAAACAATACAGCTAAAAATGTGTCCATACGGTCAAGTAATGCGAGCAGTCAATTAGACAGTGAGAAAAGACAACTCAACAGGACTTTGATTATTTGTCTGTGTCTTACAAATCCCTTTTGAAAAGTAAATGTTTTATCTTGACCATTCTATGGTTTCATTAGGTTTAAACATTAGCCATGTTTCCATTCACTTGTCAAGCTAATTTTAAGCACACCTTAAAAATGTTGCAAGAAAATAAATGCAAATTAGGTAAGTTTCCATCAACTGATTTGGCGCAAATAAACTTGACTACAGCATAGTTTGACACTATAGGCTACGCATGGCTGTACTCTACAACTAAACAGAGGAATCAAGAATTATTTTAAATTGGGCGAGAATAAATTGTTGAAAAAGTACAGGCCATGTTTCCATTGCTGTATTTTTTTTCAGTTTTTTGTGTTTTGCTTTGATGGTATTAAATCATTATTTTACAAAAGGGATACAAATATTAACGATGTAAGGGAACATATCTTAAGATATGGGCAGTAACAGTGACGCATCAATGCTTTCTGTGTGACACCACATGTGTACGATACGACAATTTCAGTGGCTGCAGTCATGTTGCTCACACAGTTTGTGTGAAAAATGTCATTGTTGTGTAATAGTGATACTTGTGCAGTTAGTGACAGAGCGGGGTCAATGGTTATGTAGCTCTGAGTAGCAGTATTGGGAGTAGCAGCATTGGGCGGGGCTTAGTAAAGGATCAATTAGTCCATGCACTTCAAAGTGACTCAGAAAGTACCACAGTGACAATTGGTCTTACTGGACAATAGGGGCCTTGGGCTCTGTAGCCTTTGCCCATTGTGTCCCATTGGCAATCCAGTCTTGACTAAAAGGTACCATTTTAAAGGTATAATATGAGGTCACATTGTCGGACGGTGCAAACACAGCATTCAAAATTCACCCCTCCTCTCATTTTCAGCGAGCAAAAGAGAGAGAGGGCACAGTGGTGGTTGAGCAAGCTAGAGAGTCAATGAAGAGAGGGGCCATATTAGTGAAAACAAAGCCGTTAATCAGAAGACTAAAATATAATAATACATTTTTCTCAGATTTTTTTTTACAGCGGTTACCTTCCAAAGTACAAATAAGCACATCCAAAACTCCCCACCAACTCGAGGGAAGGTGCTGGATTTAAATGAATGCAGACGAGGCCGCTCCGTCCTGCTGAAGCCTGTCTATTGACTCTGCGTCTGTCTGTGTCTCCGCTCTGTGAGAATTAGGGTCATTTTCTCATAGACTTCTATAAAACCATTGGCTTCACTTTTCAGACCTAGAGCTTGCTAAAAAATGGTCTGGGGGGGACAATTTGTTGCCTATTGTACTTGACTCAATTTGTAATAAAGCTTAAAAAACTGCCAACACATCTTTTGTGATGCATCAGTAAAATGACAGGGGGAGAGGGTGACCACCGAGTCAATTTTCCTTAACAAAATTCTTGGATTCAAGTGTTTTGCTGAAATTTAATTTGAGAAAAAGCAAGTTCTTGCTTGTGAACATGTAAACCTGTTTTTTTTCGTTCCTTTCTCCTACAGTCTCTCTTTAATTCTTGGGCGGATTCGTTTCGCCAGGCCTGGGGTGTTCTATTTGACCTTTTGTCTTTCAGGGTGGAAACAGAGTCCAGAACATTCTGACAGGTGTGATTAAAAAGGGAGACCAGCTCCTCTAAATTAAAATGAGCATTAAAGGCAGTTAAAAAATAAATAGTAAAAAGGTCAGAAAAATTGTGTATAACTGGTAGAGGATGGAATAAAACCACTTTGCAAAACGTGTCTGGGAAGGGCAGCAGACATGTACGTTAAAATCACCTCAAATTTGAATTCTGTCATACTTTGATGTAAAATGTGATTGTAATTCAGCAAACTCTTGGATAAATACACTATACATCGTTAGCCCTGGGCGGTCTGTAGATTATTAAAATGATCACTGGATATTTAGAGTTTACTATAAAATCAAAATGTTCAAATTAAATAAAACAGCTATGTAACATGGGAGTGCAATTAGAAACTTTTCTGTAGATATCAGCACCCCCCCTCCTTTCCCAAACAGCCGGGGTTGATGGAGATGTGTAAAATCTGCGGGGGTTGCTTCAATGAGAGAACTACAGTCTCCCTGCGACAACCATGTCTCTGATGATAAAAAAGTTTCATTTATTAAAAGTAATAAAAACCGGAGATAAAAACGACTTATTATTTAGAGATCAGATATTTAAAAGGCCAAAATTGCTTACAGTTATGAGCCGGTGGAAGCAGAGGTTGCAGGGTGATTTGAATTAAATTGTTGTGGTTGGCACCTGAGGGCTGTGCAATAGAGCGTGCTGCAGAGGCTCTGTGATAGGAGATGGTGGTCGTTAAAGGATTGAGATTACTGCTCCTGTTTATGAGAGCAGAGTGTTGTGCAGAAGTAGAGGATGAACACGGTGACTTGACATTTGCTACCATGAGGGACCTGTGGGGGGAGTTCTCATTGGAATCCATGTGCTGAGGTTGTGACGTAGGGGAAGAGGAAGAGGGGGGGTCCGTCTGCTTGGTGTTTGTGTGGAATGATAACACTCACACGGGGGACTGCTGCCCTGTATGCTGCAGGTTAGCCGAAAGCATGTGGCTGCCCCTCTTGTTGAGATGGATCCCGTATCTTTTAAACAGAGAGGCACCATCCCAGAACAGGTTAAAACTCTCCTTTAAAACGTCAGGAGGGAGCTGCTGGAGATGGCTAATGGAGGATCTCCAGCAGCATCTCTCTTGCGGCCGCGGTACACCACCTTTGTCCAGGAAGGCTGGCACTGTTGATTGGCTGGGTTTTGGAATGGAGCTATGGGCCGGGGCCTTGGGCCATGATCCAGTGCGAACCACTGGATCCTCTGGCGGCATCAGCGGTGTTGTGGTGCCCAAGTCCAGTGCAGCAGTGGAGCTTGCTTCCGCTGCTTCCAGCTCAAGTTCAGAGGACTGGCTATGCTCTTCCTGCGGGCAGAGCGATAAAATGCCGATGTGCAAAGAGGGCAGCCAGGGTAGAGTGGCCCCAGAAACCGAGACCAGATGAGACACTACGGAGATGGATGATCTGGCTGCCGGGACATCAAGACTGGAAGATTGCGTATATGAAATATGCTTTGCCTGGGCAGTCGCTACTGATACGAATAGTAAAGGTAAAAAAAATTATTTTATTTGGCCGGCTTAAAAGTACAACGGGATAAAAGCAATCCTAAAATCGATAAAAGAATAAAGTAAAAAGAGTTTTTTACTTGGCTGAGTGGCGTCCATGTTGGGAATTCCTGTGACGTCAGACTATAACTCAGGAGTTAGAATGCCAAAGTACTTGTTAGAAATAGCAAGAACACTCTTCGGGTATTTTCTAAAGCCAACATTTAGTCTGTTTAAATCGTGTGGTTTGTTTCAGCAGTTGTGAACACAGTGATCACATTCTGTTGCAAACCAAAATTCACAAACACATCAAAACACACCTTTTTACTCCCTCACTTCCTTTTAGTGATTTATCAAATGAAGAGCACTATCGACAGCTGACTTGCTGGATTGGAGAACAGTGTGGGTGGGTTCTGTTTTGTACTCGTCTAATTCCACAAAGTAAATATGTCATTGCTGTGGTTGGTTACTTAGAAATGAAACAGAGAAGAATTGAGTCAATGTTATCTCTTGAGTACCTGCTCTAACACAATTGCTTCTCCCTCATGAAATAACGAGTTGGCACTCATATCAAACCAAGAGATGTGTCACAGATAACATGACACATCATAGAAATCATCAAAGCACTGTTTGTGTTACCTTATGGGATCTCATGGTAAATTTTCCCTTAATTATGTTTTTGTGGGAATGAACTCATGCATCGGGATAAAGGGTACTTTAAGTGAGTGACTAGTGTCTGTCTTATTAGCTCCCAATGGAAAAAAGCCCACTAATTATTTTCGGTTACATCAAAGGTTGCAAACTATTTCACATCAGTTGCCCCAGAAATGATTACGTTTACATGCACACTCGTATTCCACTATTATTCAGAATATGCCAATATTTCAAATTTGATATTGCTCATGTAAACATCATATTCCATTTGGATATTCTGAATTAGACCTTATTCAGAACGGAGCATTTTCCAAATAAGACATGTTGGAAATGCCGCTGTTATCAGGATTTAAGAGCATTCTTTGGACATTTATGTAGTGCATTCAGAATATGCATCTAATTAGGGATGCATGCTTAAAAGAAAAGCCAACATTACAGGTTGGAAGGGGAAGCACACCTCCTTTTTACCATTATGAAGGACTTATGTGTCAACAGGTTTCTGGATATGAACAAATATCAACCCCAACACCAACCTATTCAAGAAGGTATTTGAAGGAATGAAAGAGGGAGGACATGTTCACACTGTCCAACAAGTCCTCCAATAGTGGAAAAAAACATTTAATGCATAGAAGCAAAATTTAAAAAGCGGCTCCTGCTGTTCCAATTTTACATGACGTCACTTAGGATTCCAGTGTGCTACTGTTGTTATTTTGGTTTCTCCATCGTTACCCACGTGAGCGTTGAAGTCTCCCAGAAGAACTATAGAGTCCCCAGTTGGCGCCCTTTCCAGGACACCACCCAAGGACTCCAAGAAAGCCGCGTACTCCGAACTGCCGTTTGGTGCATAGGCACAAATGACAGTCAGAGACTTTCCCCCTGCGATTCCCAGTCGCAGAGAGGCGACCCTCTCGTTCTCCGGGGAAAACTCCAAAACAGCGGCGCTCAGCCGGGGGCTTGTGAGTATCCCCACACCCGCCCAGCGCCTCTCACCCTGGGAAACTCCGGAAAAGGATAGAGTCCAGCCCCTCTCCAGGAGTTTGGTTCCAGAACCAGTTCTATGCGTGGAGGTGAGCCCAACTATATCTAGTTGGTACCGCTCCACCTCCCGCACCACCTCTGGTTCCTTCCCCGCCAGAGAGGTGACATTCCACGTCCCTAGAGCTAGTCTGTGATGCCGGGGGGTCAGTACGCCCAGGATCCCGCCCCAGCCTGCCGCCCAGCTCACATTGCACCCGACCCCAATGCCTATCCCTGCGGGTGGTGGGCCCACAGGGTGGCGGCACGAAGTAGATTTTTCGGGCTGGGCCCAGCCGGGCCCCTTGTGGCCCGGCCACCAGATGCTCGCCGGCGAGCTCCCCTCCCAGGTCTGGCTCCAGGAGGGTGCCCCGGTTTCCCTTTTCCGGGCGAGGTGCCAAAACTTCATCTTCCGATTCTGTCTTTTTCTTTCACAATATAATTAGAAAATAATCGACATTGCTTTATTATTCGTAGTCCTTGAGCAGCAACAGCAGCACAGCTTAAATAATTCACTATTGTAGAATGCCAACAACAAATGTTAATAATAATAAATTATTTTAATGTATAAACTATATAAAATAAACAATATTCTTGGCAGTAAAGGGCTGAATACATTTCAACCACACAGCTGCTCCCCTTAATAATAATGATTTATTTTTAAACAACTCAGCATACACAGACAGACTTATTAGTTGTTACCCAAATTCCTTTAATTCTACTGTCGAGAAGGGTAACAACCCTATGACCCTCGGTCACCCTCTCCTGGCACACTGACACAGAGAGCAGGCTTGTAACGCTGCTTTTTTGCGCAGAGATCTCACTCCGTAACTTCTAAAGTACCTATCGCATCCCCACTAACTGTTGAAGAAATATAATCTCATTTTTGGAACGAACTAAAAAGCAATTTGAGAGAGGAGCAGCCAGAAGGGTCTACAATATGTGTTTGAATGATATATGCAGGATTTCAAACTAATTCAGCAGAGAAAGCAGTTTAAAAATATAAAGCTAGAAGCTAAAGCTTCACAATACTGCGTAAAAGTGAACCACCAAATCACAAACTCCAGATCTCCTAACCCTGCCTGAACATGAAGAACATCCCCAATTGTTGAAGAACAATTATTTGATATGATAGCTGTCTGGCTCTTGTCAGAGCTTGAAAAAACTATGGTATAATTGGCCTGGAATGAAAGTTAGTGAAGGGTCATTTGCCATTTCAATGACAGAAATCAGTGCTGCTTGTTAAAAAAAAGGGTTTTCCATCAAGACACCAGTCAGAGTCGAAAGCTTGACGTGGAACAAATTTGACGGAGGCAGCTGCCTCATAGTTCTACATGCAGAAAAAGCTTGCACACATTACTATGGTGCTTCGTGTTGAACTAAAATAAAATCAATGGCTGATCAATGATTCATCTCATATTTCTCATGGGATGGAATAGGAATGTTCTCTCAGTGTGACCAATTATAGTTATCGTATCATACTTAGTTATTATGTGATTATGAGATAAGTGAGGACGAGTCTGGTAAAGTTTAAGTAGATTGTAAAAAAAATTGACTAAATGTAGTTCAAAAGAGATTCAATACAAGCTCTAATTTAAACTTATTAAATTGTTCCCTCAAGGCGGCAACTTAGTTTCGAACAACAGTTTTTCACCCGTAAAGGTTTATTGTTGTGAAGCATTGTGGGAGCCCTAGCTACTTTTCACAGAGATAACCACAGTGCAGGAATTGGAAGAGCTGAAGTCAGTCACCTTTGGTGAATTACTGTTTTATAGAACAATTCCTCTGTTCGATTCATCGCTGCCGCTCCACAGACAGAAGGTATGACCTTAAAATTCATTTACTCAAATGAAAAGTGGACATAATAGAGTACAAATGCTGCTCATTTGCATTTCCAATTATCTTTAAAAAAAAAAGGTACTTAACTCTAATGACTGACGTGGGGAGTTTAGACTTCTTCAATGAAGTTGAAATAAATTCTATGAAATACTCATATGTCAGTGACAGGCTCAGATTGCAGTGTCTGACAACATTATGGTAAGAACCCCTACAGAGAGATACAATGTTGTTCTTTACCTCACAATAGATCAGGTCTCTTTGTTATTATGTCATGTGACTTGTTGCTAAAAGACAACTGTGGGAGCGTGAGTGACAGTTTAAGAGAAGAGTGCTGGTGTGATGGCAGTGTGTTGTGTTGGACTGCAGAAAGTGAAGCTAGTGTTATCTAAAAGATTTAAAATGTCATGGCTGAATATTCAGCTTATCTTCACAATGTGGATTTGATGCTAGATTTGTGAACGAGACTTTTGATAGCGAGAAACACAATAACAAACAGGCGGTATCAAGTCTAAGGGAGAGAAAGACTTCTTATTTCTCTATAGGATAGATAAGCATCGTGACTTGAGTGATAAATACTCACACAGGAGAGACGGGCGAGAGACCGAGTAGTCTGAGAAGTACGTGAGTCAGAGAACACATGGCGTTCTCCGAAAAAAGAGAAATTTAGACGGTGAAACCAAGTCTTAAACCAAGAATAGACAGGCCTTTTATGTTCATTCTTAGCAAAGACAGTTCAACACAAATGTGTCTCATACTGAAAAGGTGTGCAGACTCGCTGCGTAACCGATACCCCCTCCCAATGGTGGTAAGTCCCTGGGAGACGGCTTGTTCCGTGACCTCTGACCTAAGTAACGAACGCACCCCCACAATCTACACGCAGGACTGTCTTAGCCTGCTTAGGGGGCAAAAGCCAGGATAACTTAATACACTAGCCACCGCCGTATCACTTCTTTCAGGCTAAGAAGTCAGTCTCTCCAACAGCCGGATATCAACAGATTTAGATGTGTGTGTGCAATAGGTGTAGGAGGACTGGCAGTGTTTAAAAGGGCCACCGCTGGAGGAGGAACCCGTGTGGTAGGGAACCTCGCTTGGTTATGAAGGGCAGCTTCAGGCCCCTGGCCCTAACACCCTCAATTTGGATACCAATCTGACCCCTATTGCTTCACTATAAACACAACAGCTAATGTCTTAAGCACTATAATCACACTGCAACATCGAGCATAATAATCATACAGAGCATCAAAACCTTCTGACCCGACCAAGTTAGTAAATCACATAATACTGAACAACATCACTTTAACCTTAGCTTGTATCAGGTATGTTCTTTTATTAATTTATGTTCAAATAATTTACTAGTGTCAGCCTATCCCAGAGGAAGGGCTCTCTTACCTTAAGGAGACTACGAAGGTACCCTCAGAGATGAGCGAGACTGGACTTTGGTTGGAGTGTACAAGATACAAACCAGTTTTATTTGTTTTTTACAATAAAAGCAAGATAAAGGGATACAAAAATGTAAAATATAAAAAGAAGAGAAAAGACAAAATGTCAAAGGTTCAAAACCTAAAAATGCCCTAAGTCCAAAGACCTAAAAAGCCCAAAACTAAAAAGCCAAGAACCAAGACCTAATCCAACTCACGATTCTTTGTTGCCTCCTCCTATTTATACCTCTTTCTTGGCGCTTCTTTTACCTCCTGGTCCATATAAGGAAAACAAATAATCATTGTCACACCATTGGGTAAAACTCGTTACATAATCTCATATTCTTTGATAGACCAGAATGAATAAAAAGTAGAAATTTAAGATTCTACTATGGATAAAGGTTACAAAAAGGTTACAAAAGGCACGCATCGTACTTGTTCGCCAGGTGTGAAAACCACAACATGCCTATATGTTTTCCATGTGTAAGAGTCAGCACACCGCAGTGCCACAGTTGCACAATGATCCTCGCATTCGTTTAACTTTACAATACAATAAGTCAATTCATTTATTGATGACTCAATTTCTAGAAAGATATGTTTTTGGGTATGGTGTGTCTCGGACATTTTTGGTGGATACCTCAACAATACGTTCAGAGACAGTGACGATTATTAACAGTGGCAATGTGAAGCACAACTACAAGACAAAGCACAAATCTTTTGAGCAAAAAGCAAAAAGTACCAACTCAAATCCAAAATGAAGGCACAGAAAACAAGCAATCCAAGAGCCCAATATGATCAATCCGACAGATTCATGACACGTTTTAGCATACCCAACAAGGATTTTAATAGAGCGGGCAATAGAGCTAAAACAAGTGGTTTCAATAACCAAAGATAAAGTCCCTGCACACATTTCTCTTCTTAAGAGATTAAGAATAATAGGGACATTGTGGCTTTTTTGATTCTCATCTCTTCCTACCTAAATTAACTAATTTAAAGTTGCAGGGGAAGGACAACTTTTGTTCAATTAATTCATCAAAATGAAGTACTTTATTTTAGGATGCACGTTTTTTAAAGCTCTATTTTACTTTAAAATGCTGCCCTTATTTTACTTGAAATGAGAGAAGAGCATTTATTTATAATTAGAGTATGTATTCCTTATAAATCATCCAATTTGAAATCTGACAATGAATATTGTTGAGGTATAATTCAATTGAACTTGATTTATTTGATTTGACAGTCAGTTGTTGAAAACATACAGACGTTAATAGAACTGCTAGGCAAAAATCATAATGCAATTGAACATTATAGTGATGTTCCGGATCTTTGCATAAGGACATTTTCTGTAAATGGAGCTCTTTGAAGTTTTATTTAATACCCCTGTCCTAGAGTTTAAGCATGGGATGCCCGGGCCACACCGCCGGCGTGAGCAGTGAGCAGTGCATGGCAGAACTTCCTGCTTTTTATTTTGGTACTCATGTTAACAGGTTTGAGAAGCCAGATTCAGGTGCAGCTTGGCTGTAACAGACATGGAAAAAAGGTAATATTACTGTTCACTTCTCAACCCCTCGGCCTCTGGCTCTGGCTTCTGCTCGAAAATGGCAAAGAAGAGAATATCTCTGCAACTACAAGGTCTATTTGAATAATGCTGCTATCATAAGAAAGGTAACATTTGTGAAATGTATGATGATGATTTGTAAGCATCTGTATATAGGTTAGTAGGTATATGTAAATGAAGATGGAAGACAGAATGGAAAGCAAAAATCACTTTGGAATGATGCTGTTCTTTCTTTACATCTGGCAAACCATCACACAACATCTGAACATAATAAATGCTAAGACTCACGCTAATAAAATGAAGCAGAGCAAAGAGGCATGTTAATGCAGAATCTTCAAGTCAGCCATTTGGGTATGATCTGTGTCAAATGAATTGTGTCAGGTAGCTATGAAACTAATTTAATTTCACTATGTATTTAATTCCATCTAAACTGTTTTCAACACTGGACTTTATTGAAGATCAATGCATGTAGAATTAGTATAGCACCACGTTTCATGCAAGATGAAAACACAGACCTTATTTCATATGCAAAGATGAGGATAGGCTTTTTGATGCCAGAGCAGCACACGGTTTGAATCTGTGGAGTCTCATCTTTCATAATTAAATGTTGTTTGTTTGTGTAGCATGAAGAAGAAAACATCAATACGCATGCATGCCCCATTAGCGTGTTCCTTGCTGTGTGCTCATTTCTTTAGGTAATAATGGTTAAAGCTTCTTCCCATTATGTGGGTGTGTAGGACAGATATGTTGCTACATTGGGATTCTTAGGACTCAGATTCAGAGGAGAAAAAAAGAAAAAAAGGTAAAAGGACTGGACTGTGAACATTAGGTTTTTAAATGTGAGAGAACTACTCATCCCATAAACAATTGCTTATTGCGTCTGAAACTGTTGCAGATCTTATATGAAGACAGATACAGCAACTGCTTGGTATATTTCAAACCTCAAATGTTTTCAGAAACACATTTTGGTGAACCTTTATTGTAATATTAGAAGACAAAGTTGCCAATAAACCGCCATGTTAGCCCAGCTTGAAATTTGTGAGCAGAAAATGAGGCAGATGCTGTGGACATCACAGGCCATTCAAAGATATAGTTCACATCTCAATGGTAACAACAAGCTCCACCAATCCACAACATTGTGAATAAATCATGTTTTACTTTAAACAAGGTTGATATCATTGGGATGTGTGGCTTCTACAGAGCATATACCATCGCTTCACAGTATAATAACTGGTAAGTCCACCGCTGTATTTCTGCCTAGATGACGCTACAATGTTAGCATAGTCGTGCACTAATCGATCCGAACTCTGTTCAGAAATCAACCATTTTAAAAGTTGTTTTTCTTGTCTTCTTGCGAACAGATCTAGCTTAGCATGAATTCAGACTTTTTACAAATCCGGATTAGTATATCGTATTTTGGGTTTGTACAGTAGTATTAGCGGTACAGTGTAAACCAGCCAACAAGCTGCAGTAGTGGTTATTTCAGCCATGTTTGATGAAACACCTGCATGGAAGCTGGTGAGTCTAACGGGAGGGATGTGAATAAACCCAAATGATCACATGTTCCAGTGTGTGCAAGTTACACAATGTGAAATTGACTTTGCATTTGGTGCGAGCAGAATATTAGATGTTCAGAGCCAGCTGTATACGTTTTAGCTGCTTTGCATTTGGGCTAATCACACATCACCTTAGATCAAAGAATGCTCGCTGTGATTGGCTGAGAGCAAAGCCATAAAGGCCTTTTTTCTAGATCTAGACACAAAAGGATTTGATTGCAGGTATCCTCTGAGCAGAGAATACGGTGATTCTGCTTGGTACTGGGTTATTTCAGTCAATTCATTAGAGGTACCGATGGCCAGCCCTATCCTTTGATTTGTTAGATGACATGACTTGGTCTGTTTGCAAAGAAAAGCTTTTTATTGGCTGCTTACACTTTGACGCACAATTCATAAAGACAGGCAGAGCTATAATCAGATTCTCCCAATTAAGTCATTATAATACAGCTGATAAAGCCTCTCTTGGTTGTATACTGCCAAACTAAAACCTACTGCAGAATTATATGGATCACAATGGATGTGTCCTTAGAAAGCACACAGAAGAAGGACTCTCCAGGATTTTGCCTTTTCATTTGATGCTTGCAGCTTTAATTTACTGTAAAGTTTCATCAGCTCACCACTTTACAGAACATCTGTGAGGATGGCCTCTTTTTCTTCCATGTTCTTTTTTTATGTCTCCAGTCAATCTGATTCATTACAACTGGCCCACTTATCTGTACACACACACACACACACACACACACACACACACACACACACACACACACACACACACACACACACACACACACACACACACACACACACACATTATACGATGATAATCCAACCATTTTGGTGGGGAATCCTAGAGACGTGGAGACAATAGAATTGAAATGTTGCGTGTAATATGGCAATAGAGAGCTGCCAATGGTTGTGCATACAAACATGCATATATATGAGTCTGTCTCTAATCCTCATATATGTATTTGTGTCTGTGTTGCCTTGTTTCCTTTATCCGAAAGCAGAAGAAAAGGGAAGATAACACCTCCCTCACATTGTTTTAAATGTTTTATGAAATGTTAAATCCCGCTTTCAAGCTCACTTCAGTCAAGCACTGTTGAACATTCTCTTTTTTTTTACCTCCATCAACCACATTGATCGTGTTCTGCCTGCTGTTACCCTGAATCCCTACAGCTCATTTAAAACAAATGCTTTTTTTTCAAAGGTGTAGATATCATTGCCTTTGCAAACGATGTGATCTTATTGAAATGCAGGGACTTCAGGGGAAAACACCAAGAAGCTGTAAACATGGAGGGTTAAATAAACTTGTGGAAATTGGGACTGTGATGGTGAATGTGGTCAGTGGCTAAATTGATCACAAACATACAGTGTTCTTAGGCACTGTGACTCCACTAAAAGGTGCGAGTTGACCTGACCTCGAGGTTGCTTGGAAACTGGAGGGTGGCCGGTTCCAACACGAGTGAGACCAACGGTCCGATTCCTGACTCCTCTGGTATGCACATAGAAAGTCTACTTGGGCAAGATACTGAACCCCAAATAACTCCTGAAGGCTGAGCCATTGGTGTATGAATGGGCGTGTGAATGGGTGAGTGTTGACATGTCATTTAATAGTGGTCAGAAGACTAGAAAGGCTCCACATGAATGCAAATTCATGTCACAACAGTCTTTAGTCACTAGCCTGTGTATAAATCAAGTCACCATCAAACGTTTTACTTAACCTTACTAAGTGGTTTTGTTGCCTAAACCTAACTTCCTGTGAAGATACTCTGCATTAATGAGTGGAACTGACACGCCGTCCCTGACTGTTCAAAACTGAAGCTAGAGGGCTACTTAGAGCATCATGGTTTGAAACTGACATTGGACTGGAAGCTGGAGACAGTGACAGTTGTCCTCATGGGCACTGCTCTGTGCAAGTGTGTATTTTGGGCCTGAGTGTGTACGTGTAAGATAATGAGAAAAACTATTTAATTTTCCCCTGGGGATTAGTAAAGTCATCTTTTTCTTTTAAAGATCTCCATTATTATTTTTCTGTTCAGAACCCAATTAAGCTCAGAATACTGAGAAAATATGGGATGCATTATCAACTGATTGTATCATTGGAAGTTCACATCAAAACATTCTGAAACAGTCAGAAACTGAAAACAGTATGTCCCTATTTCATTCCCTATTTCCCTTCAGGTCAAATGGATGAGTAAAACCTATTGATCTTTAATAAGATAATTTGACATGAAAAAGTAATATAACAATTCAAACACAAATTTTGTACATTAACATTATGATGAATAGATTAAAATGTGCCTTATGCTTCCTTGTTGCCTCCTGGTTGCCATGTTTGCTGAAAAAGGGTGTGTGGCTCTACCTGAAGTCCACTGTAGATGATGTTGAAGTAGGCAGACCACAGTTTCTGGACTACCTTTACAACAAAATAGAATATTAGAGTGCTTTGACCATCATAAAAACAATTCATATGAGCGTTCTGCCATTCCGGTGATAATTCTCTGTTGGATCCTTATTACTTGCGGGGTGTGGCTACATGTTTGGACCAATAAACGCAGGTCTCAATTAGAAGCCGGGTAACATCGGTCGGTTAGATTCTCCAAATTGCAATTATTCTGTTCATTTCATGGAAACCATCTATTCAGATCCATTCAGGTTTAACAGCTTTGTAAATAGGGCTGAGCTGAATGTATTTTTTTTCATTGAGGTATTTGAATGGAGCTTTAAATGTCTGTTGTCATCTAAAAATAGGACTGGGAACTGGGACTTTTGGACTGGGACACTTACAGACACAACTGAGCACTGAGTCGCTCGCTGTGAGAGAGAGAGAGAAGTTGGACTTTGCACACAATTTTTCTGCATGTTATAAATAATCAAAATATCGCAATATGAATGAAGCTCAACCCTAATGGTAAACAACAGAAGGAAAAATAAAAGGTGACTCCCCACCCTTGAACGGTCATTAGGCAAGAATATGTGTCCTTTCATCAACTTTTAATATTGCTTTAGTTGGTAAGAGGCTAAAGATCAAAATAATCCAATTTTGGGGGGAATAAGAATAATCTAAGCTTTTTAAATTTGTCATGTGAAGTCAATGTTCTAATGTCTGCTAATTTTGTTTGTCAAACAAAGACCGCACTTTTACTGAAATTAGGAATATTTTGTCTGTGTTGTTGGTTAGGGTTGTTACCTGGCTGGCTGTGTCCCTACGTTTCTGACTAGTTTTCACCTCTTTTCTTTTTCAGTATGTCAAATAAGCTTATGTGGCATCTTTACACAGTCGGTGATGGAACAGTCCTGCTTTAGTTTCACTGTAAAGCTTTAGCACTACATGTTCATGTACAAGCTGAACAGACACATCACATGACTTCACATTAATGGCTACTGTACTAATGTTTGACAGCGTGGTAAGTAAACTCAGCGTGGTAAGTAAACTCAACAGGTGCTGAGATTTCAAGCTCTCTGTTGTCAGTGAAAACGCCAGCCGTGGAAAATAACTAAGTACATTCATCCAGTACTGCATTTAAGGATGTCCCTGACTAAGAATTTGCATAGTCAAATCTGATTGGTCAATTCTTGCCTATTGGCGACTAATTGACTAAAGACAATTTTTTTTTCTTAATGATCCCCCTCTGTTTAAGATGTCTGTATTTATAGATAAAAAAGCATAAATAACCCAAATGTTGGACTCTATTTGGAAAAGGAGGTTATGCTTCAACGATGAGACACATGCTGGATTGCTAGACCCAAAATCTAATGAGCAGGAAAATGTGATAGGGTAGCTCATCCCATATTTAATTAGAGGACAAAATACTAGCATTTCACTTGTTTTATTGGCTCACATCACAATAGAAATAGGCTTACTCATTTCAACACAAAGCTTTCATTGGAGCATTTGATGTATGCAGATTTAGTTCACTTATATACACAAGGGCACAGTAAACACACAGCTGAGAGTTGAAACGACATGTCATTCACTCATTCATTGTAATGAGGCACTGGTGGAGCATTGATATTTTGAAGAGGTTTGGTTAGAACAGGTTGACAGAACAGTTACATTCATAATAAACAGTCAGGGCACACATATATGTGTCAATCTGTTCGGCACATTTTGAATTGACAGGGATAAGTTGTTGTGGGGACACTGACATAATGTAATAAAGCAGCATCTTTGCAGGACCTGCCTCATTTCATCTTGTTGTATTTCTAGCAGTGTAAATGCAACATCAGCATGTTGCTGCTGCCCACTTTTTCATACCTCCACTGCACCAGAACGACCAGAGGATAAAGAATTGCAGGGCAACAGACAAAAGACACCACACAGTGTGCATGGACACAGGAGACTAATTCAATCTTTGAAATAACATACAGACCTAGTAAATGTCTTGTTTAGGTGGGAAGCAGCGGTGAAATGTTATGATGTCGGTCTTAGTCTAATCATGTCATTTTTTTTAAACACACACTATTTGCATTTTGAAGACTTTTGAACGCTGCCTGGTAGCCGTGTGTGTGTGTGTGTGTGTGTGTGTGTGTGTGTGTGTGTGTGTGTGTGTGTGTGTGTGTGTGTGTGTGTGTGGTGTGTGGTGTAATCCATGTGCACCAGGAGACCCACACAGTGCAGAGAGTTGGCAGCCTGAGGTTCAGTAGGATCTTATTACCATTCACATGGATTAACCACCGTCCAACAGTTACCTAAACACACACACACACACACACACACACACACACACACACACACACACACACACACACACACACACACACACACACACACACACACACACATCAACCTGTTCTGCAGATGATTGATGTGTGTGCATCAAACCTCAGATGGAATTTTTTAGTTTTGCAGACACTCTACTTCTTTTACTCTCTTTACTAAGGAGACAGAGTCATAGTGAATACGCCATAGCGTCAGTGAATGGATAACTTTCCCTGAAGGCTCCCATCAGACCCCCCCCCACACACACACACACACACACACACAGGGCCCATAGCCTTTGCCTAATGCTAATTTGGCCGGTGGCAACCTTGCTGATTGGGTCATTAGTTGCTCCCTAACGTGCTGTCAGGGGTTTCATTTCCTGTGCCCTCTGTGGGTTAATGAGGTGTGTGGCGGTGGGGGGGGCTGTTGGGACAGTTTACTGCCGGTGTTTTCTCTCCTGCTCGGCTTCATTTGCATGGCAGGAGGAGGCAAGGTCCTGAACAGCGGGGATTCTCTCACGGTGCCCAGAGAATGAAAGCTAGTAGAGAATAGATGATTTTGGTCAATTAGGCCATCCAAACGGCAGCAGTTAAGAAGTCGTAATGGCTGCTTGTTCACACAAACAGGGGACTACACGAAGACATAGCCAGCCAAACACTTGGGAATAAAAAATAAACCTCCCAGGAGACACGAAGTGGCACACAGTTATCTTATCCTCACATCTGACTGCCAAGGCACAGAGCAGAGTTTAGATTTAAGGAACATCTTGCTTTCTTTCTGATACTGAGATGAGAAGATACATATCCCTCTTATGTATGTGATTAAATAAGCAATATGAAACTAAATTGCTACGTTAAATTGCATTAACCACCAACCTGCTAATACAATATTTAATTTGGATTTTAAGGGTAGAAATAATGGAAGTTATCTCAAATAAAAGGTTCAAATAGGATTAGGGGTAAAATTTGAGGGGCATATATTACGTAAAGGGCCATGTGTAGGATTTCAGGCGATCTATCAGCAGAAATGGATTCATATTCATAATTATGTTATCGTTCGTGTATAATCATGTCATGTCGTGTATGTCTTTGTTAGCTTAGAATGAGTCCTTCACATATACCTCTTCACGGAGTCCTCTGTGTAGCCCGACGGACAAACAAGCCCGTTCTCATTACCATGGGGTCAACTATGGACGCTTTGTCACGCCACCCTATAGCATCTGTCAAGTAACTACAATGTATTATTGTATGATTAGACACTCCGAGAAAATGCTCTGGGAGTTTGACGACATGTATAACGAGTTAAAACGAGCGTACATGGTGGGAAGGTAGATAGATGGGTCGAACAAACACAAGGCTTTGAACAAGGACATCAACACCAAAGGAAAGTTCTTCATTGTACTCCAGCTGAAAGCATCCATGAACAGTGAGTTTTTAAGACATCATTGAAACGTTATTACTACTGCTACCTGTAAGATCAACAGGAGCAGCAGCGTATGGTAGTTATGTGTAGTTATGTCAGTCTTGACAGATTCTGAGCCTAAACTATTTCCCGTATATGGCATCTTCTCATGTGATCAAATAGACTTGATATTGGTCAAAGAAAACATACAGTACATATTCCCCACAAATCAGCATTGCATATTTGTATATGGCCAAAATACTTAAGAAAAAAAAAAGTGTGCTCTCCACGTGATTCTCTTTCATACTCACTGCAAATCCCCTCTTCTTCTTCTCTGGTTCCTCCTAAATCTACTGACCTGGGTATTAGCTCCCCCTGCTGTCTCTGTCTGTCCCCAACACCTTCACCAGTCCACCTCAACATGCGACCATTGTAACAAATAGGGTTTCTCGCCCACTTTGCCCCACTAAGCAGGTTAACAAACCCGATCTTCTTCGGCCTGCACCACTGTTGCTTTTACATCCATTGATTTATTCAATGCTAGGTGTCTGTCAAACCAAACCTTTAGAACCTTGAATGATCTGAACACTTCCTATAGCCAGGATGGCTTCATTCTGACTAAGAGTGGGGACTGCTGACATTTGGTCAAACTCTGCCCTTCCGACTTGGGTTATTTTAAATATGAGGTGCACCAGCCGTTGTGGAGTTAAATGATATATAGGTGGAATGAATGACAGAATTATTACTGTAGGGGATTTTAATATCCATAGTAATGACCTATCCAACCATTATGCCACTGAATTTATGAACATTAATGATTCTTTCAACCTGGTTCAGCATGTCTCTGGTTCAACTCATGATTGAGGATAATCCCTTGACCTTAATATACGTTCCCTCTCATTGATAGATTTTGTGTCTGACCATAAATGTATTCTATTTGACTCCTGCATTCAGGGAAATTCTCCAATTCTGGAGTAACAGTAACTTTCAGCACTTTTAATAACGAGCCTGCTGTAATGTTCTTATACCTCATATCTTCTCTGATCTATATAATCTGCTTCAACCATATCTATATTTTCATCTGATCCAACAAGTTCTGGTCTTACTGGTCTTACGCTCGAATTTCCCCCATGGGGATCAATAAAGGAATATAATAATAATTCTGATAGTATACAAATATACTAACTCAATATGTTCCCATTACCTTGAACAACCTCACAACCTCTATTGGTACATCCCAAGTCTCTTAATTGCTTCCACCGTTCCCTCACTTGGGTATTTTCCTTGTATGTATGGAGAAACGATGAAATATGTTTTAAGAGAAATGCGACATCCTATCCTCTGCGGTGTCGCATGAAGCAACGTCTTATATAACAGATCTTGAAAAGAAAATTCTTCTTTAATAAACAAAGAAAGCTATTTGTGGTCTTTTCGTTGTTCAGATCTACAATGAACATTTATTTTAACCAATGGGGAATCAGAAAACAAATCAAATATAAAACTTAACTTTAGTGTGATATGTCTTCACTGCTATGAAACTCCAGGGATGATGAGATGTATCAGATCAGTACGATCAGCTGCAGCATCAGATCAAATAACTGATGAACAATGAGGGGGAGTGTCGTCCCTTACAAAACGTCCTGGAAGGCTTCCTTACACAACTCGCATCCACTTAGTTCCAGCATTAGATATGCTGTGTCGGTTGAGCTTTTCAAAAAACATCTTAAAACCTTTAAGTTGGCCCTTCAATAAGCATGTTATATATTTTTTTTATTATATATTGTTTTTTCATGTTTGGCTGTTCGCTTGGAATCTTAAAGCACTTTGTAACCTGTGTTAAAATATGAAAAAAGTAGTACTTACTTTCTTACTAGCAGTCCACTCCCACCTGACCTGAGAGGCCTCAGAGGAGTGTACTCCTTAGCATTTCTGTAATGTGTTTTGGTCCTTCTCGATATATTGATTCTTAAACAAGCAGCATTGCATAGATTCAATTGTGTGGCTGACAAAGAGCCAGTGTAAGCCTGGAGTTCTTTTCATTTTGGCCGGCGCCATCTTGGTTTTTGGTACCAGGATTAAAGTTGTAAAACGAAAAAAACACGGCCAATCCAGACTGGAATACGCCGTGGTAGAGGCATGTCAATAAAAGGGTAGCCCCCCTTAAGCATCCCCTGCTTTGTGGTCTATTTCACCCTAAATGGACCATAATGTACTAAATGAACATCATGCTGTATTGAAGAAGACTTGAAACTAGAGATTGAGACCATAAACTCATGTTTACAATGTTTACTGAGGGAATAAATCAAGAGAGAAGTAGAGTCATTTTCTCATAGACTTCTATACAACCAGAGGAGTCGCCCCCTGGTGGACAGGAGAGAGAATGCAGCTTTAAGACACTTTTCAGAACTGGAGGTTGTGGCCTGGTGCAGACTCCAGCTCCACATAACACACATGATATTGCCATCCCTCTAACTCTTAGAAATAAATCAAACAAGCACTATTATTGAAAAAAAACTGGTATAAAAACCGGGTATTCACTTTCTATGGATAATAGTTGATTTGATATTATGTTTTCAGAGAATGGTGAAGGAAGTTGGAAACAAATTTCCATCTGCTCCTCAGCTACAGGGAGAAGCAGCATCCACCTTTCCCAAAGATTAGACCTCTTTCATCATATACACACTGTGCTTCTGACTGTAATGGGATTTGTGATTATGCTGAAAACTTCCTAAATGTGACAACCAAAAGCAAAAACAACATAACACTTAATCACAGCTTTGACTGTAGCACATTCTGTTTGAGGGGGGTCTTCTAAATATACTGTATATATGCATATCTACTCATATCTTTATGCATAGAATCCCCATCTAGTGACTTCCATATCTGTAATAGAATGTGAAAAGCCGTTGCAGCCTTCACAATGGGGCATGTGACAACATGCATGCACGCGGCCTCTTTGGATAATTACTATCATTTCAATATTAATGTGGCTCCCTTGTCTGCAGCAGTGGGGCATGCTGGAGCCTTTGCATGCAGATGGCATCAGACTGAAAATAAAGATCAAAGACGGCAGAAATCCCATTTGTTCCACTCCCTGTGTAATGCCAAGGCTTTAGGAGAATCTGCCTGCTCAAAAAGAGGAGCTGAATGTGAGATGTGGCTGGCGCAGATGGCAGCAGCTGATATCCAGCCAGTAAGATTGAGAACACACTCGATGGCTGCTTCTGTTACTACCGCCGGCCTGGCTCAACTCTCTGGGTTGCTCTGGGAGTGTCAGACTCGCTAATTTTAGCTGTGGTGTCCCAGTCCACAGCAGCACACATACAGTCCGGGCCATCTGAAATGATGGATAATGATTACCAAAAGAATAATTATGGAAATAATAAAGAAAGACACAAATATCTCATATTAACCAAAAATATCTATTTATTAAATCAGACTGTTGGAGTTATGATACACACTGCTATCAACTCTCATACGTTTTTACCAGTACAATACATCTGTTGGCATCTGTAATCTAATATGAAACACCGCAAAACTGTGTGTGTGTGTGTGTGTGTGTGTGTGTGTGTGTGTGTGTGTGTGTGTGTGTGTGTGTGTGTGTGTGTGTGTGTGTGTGTGTGTGTGTGTGTGTGTAGCTATATTTGTGAAGACCAATTTGAGTTTTAAAACCTTAAGATAAGATAAGATAAGCCTTTATTAGTCCCGCAGCGGGACATTTACAGGATTTACAGCAGCATAGAGTAAAGTGCAAAACAAGATCAAAAACAAGTATTATAAATAAGCAAATAAGCAGTAAAAACAGTAAAGAATATTAAATGAGTAGACAAAAAGTAAAAAAATCCACAGTAACTAAAATATTATATATACAGACAGAATAACTAGTATACCTTCAGAGGGAGAACATTTTAACTGGTCCTCACTTTGGGACAGACATTCCCAAAGACTGTTTGAGGGTTCAGACAAGGTTTTAAGGTTCAGGTTAGAATTAGGTTTAGGTCAGGGTTGGGGTTGGGATTCGGCATTCAGTAGTGATGGTTAGTGTTAGGGTAAGGGACTAGGGAATTCATAATGTCAATAAGCGTCCACACAGGGACAGAAGTACAAGATATATAAATTAATTCTTGGTGATGGTACATTCAGTGAAGTTCTGACGACAGAACGTCACCGTTTAGCTTAAAAGGAAATACAAAAAATGATCACACATGATAATTACAGGCCTAAATACACCACCATTGAATGGCACTCGACAAAACAGTTCATATAATCTCAGTACAGGTTATAATTTGAAGTTACTAATCAAATATAGAAAACTACAACAGGTAACTCAATAATTGTGTTTTGACAATCATTACTGCCTCACATTTGTATGCTTTGCCGTATAAATCCATGTCTGAACAAAATGTCATCGCTTCATAATTTTATCTGATTAGACATTTGTGCGAAATTGACATAATTGACATATGCATTCTTGAGTTATGGCTAAAAAAGGTGGTTTGTGAGGTCACAGTGGCCTTTGGACTTTTTTGATGAATCTGAAGAAATTCCCTCCAGCTGTACCTGAGATATCACTTTCATGAGAGTGGACTAGACGTAAGTACGCACGGATGGACAGAAAATCGGGAAACATAATGTCGCAGCTGTGGCCGGTTGGTAAACTGGGTGGTCTTCTGTTGACGAGCTGCAGTGCGAGGCTTCCTATTGGTGCTAGGGGCCAAATCTGACTCGCCCAGTGTGTTTTCAGCTTTGGTTGTATAGAATAGTCAAAGAAAAAGTTGTTCTGACTTCATACTGTTAGACAGTTTTAGCTACATGGCAGCACATGAACCGCTTAAACTAAAGATTGTGTATGCATGAAACAAGAGAAAATTGTCAGGTTCAAAACTGACGCTGGGGACTTACAGTGTTTAAATAGCTCCTTTGTTAAAATTGTGCATCCCTCCTTACGAGAATGTTTTGGCCAGAAGGGTTTTGCGCTTCACGGAGCAGAGTCCGTTCTGTCAGCATTACTAAACAGGACATCTGCTATCACTCCCAACTCATGAAACATGCAAGTTTAGTCAGTGGCCCTATGACGCTCTAGAGTCAGTTTTTGTCAATACATGCAAAGTGTGTTTTCAAAATAAACTACCGTGTTCACTGAGAAAGTGCAGTTTCTGCTTGTCATATGCATAGAAAATTCATTCTTTTTTTTCTTTTGTTGAACTTACGCAACAAAACCAGTTGGTTAGGTTTATGAAAAGATTGTGGTTTGGGACAAGATTGGTAGCTTTGTTTAGCAAATAACTATAATTAGTAAGGTAACCGGCGTTTATAAAGTACGTAGGAGCTACGTAAGAATCCATGTTAAAATAAGTAAAAAGTTGACTTGCTTTCACATAAAACATGAACAGTGGTCTCCTGGGTGCAAGTTCTGTATTTGTTTGACCAATCGTACCAGGACTTTCTCACTCTCGATCAGTTGCTCTGAATGTCTAATAATGACGAGGATGGGTTTACATCACAGATGATAAAAGACCGGTGGACTGGGAGGTAGACCGAGTCTAAGACGATGTTTGTAATGTAGCACATACAAGGCAGTATCCTAAAAAATGTGTATATACACATCAGTGCAGTTTGAAATATGTAAACGGATGAGGAGAAATAGGTCCAATAAATTGCAAGATTAAAAAGTTGCCACGTAGAATCAAGATATATATATTTTTTTACTTTTAAATCTATTGAATCAGATAATTAAATCACCAAAACTTCCCACATAGAATTATTACTTTTGTGAATACACATAGCACAAAAATAGAGGATTTAAGGAGCTATTAGTAGCTAGTCTGTTTGTTTTGCTAAATCATGAATTATTATTCATTATTATGAATTTATGTAAAATCTTATGAAAATAGGTTTTTATTTTGAAAGGTAGGCATTATCACGTTGTGAGAGTAAATATGTTGCTTCTTATAGGATTAAATGTGTGTCCTAACGGTAAATTAGACACTTTATTTTGAAACAGTTCATCTCTTTCATGCAATGTCAAACTGTTAACCAAACAAGTGCTGTTGTTGCTGTTCACAAACGCACAAAGAGGAAGCATGGACACATACTGTACTGTATGCTGCTGTTGACATCTGTGCATTTATAAAACGCTGCAGAATTACTTTCATACACTGTTTCCCTGTGTGCCAGCATAACCGAGGAGGAAATTGGGAGAGCAAAGTGTGAAATGAAGAGATGTGCTTCCGTTGGATGGATGCAAATGAAATGTCAACACTGCAAAGGCAGTTAATGAGATTTTGCCCTATTTAATCTTCACATTGTTGACTAAAGTGTGAAAACTCCAAGAAACCGATTAATTTGACTATTTCTTCGATAGAATGTGAGTCACTTTGAGTAGCTTGTCTAAGAATAGGTACTCACACCTTCATCAAACTTTAAGGACTGAGCATAGATATGTATGAAGATTGAACTACTGAACTTCATCTTCACCACAAATAAATACAGCACATAGTACTTATAGATATACATTGTCATTTTGCGATACAGGATTGCACAATGAAATGCAGCTTTGGAACCCTTCAAGCTACACACACTGAAAATATATAAACAAATGTTGAATCAAATAAGAATTACAATATAACAAGAAAATTGAACGATACAAAAGAAAGAAGCCCCATGTCATTTATTTAGGATGAGTCTCACAGTCAGAGGTTAGAAGCTGTTCTGAAGTCTGGTGGTTCGTCAGCTGATACTTCTTTATCTTTTCCTAGACAGCAGCAGGGTGAACAGGTGCTTTTGTCTTTTAATATCCCATGTACAGTTGCTTTTAGTTCAAATAGTCTAACTATGTGGAGACAATACATTAATAAAAGACACCTTTAAACCCTTTTCTTTAGTTTTAACCCTTCGTGGATTTGGAGCAGCATTGGTGAGAATGATACTGTAATAGCTCAACATTTCAAAGTGTTACCAACTGCATCCATCCTGTTCGGATTCAGTTTCACTTACACACAAATCAGAGACTGTAATAATAATGACAAAGCAAGTTAACATGTGCTTGATGGCCTTGAGCAATACTAAAGCTAACAAATCTTTGATCAAACCTTTTGTCCTCCTATATTCGTATTATCATGGGGAATAAACCGGTAACATTAGCACACTTGATAGTTAAAGTGAACCTTAGTGGCAGCACACAGCTGTAGCTAATGGATACCAATGATGTTACAGCTGATATATAACTTAGTACTTTGTACTTGGTAAAAAAAAAAAATATACCATTCTTTAATCCCACTGTACGTAAAGGTGGAATTTCCACTGGAGAAAAACTAAATCCTATTTTAACTGTCTGGTTAAAACGTTTTTTAATAATTGTATTGAAGTGAAAGGGTGGAATTACTCAAGTAAAGTATATTTCCTCAAAATCATAATAAGTGGACCTTGACTGACATCCCTGACTGTTTCTAAGGTCAGTGTTGAACTTTGAAGTGGAGTGTAAGTTAAACTGAATAGTCATTCTAACATGGACTGGACAGGGAGTTCATAGGACGCCAGTGTTTCTGGAGAAGATGAATGCACGTGTCGATGCTGTGCACTCTACTCTCTGATCCTAGCAGTTCTTCAGAGATAAATTAATAGCAAACATGTTGTGTGGCATGAAAAACATTTCTGTATTAACAAAAAGAAGAAGCACGTGAAAACAACTGAACCAACCTTGACCACTGATGGAGGCCATGACAGGAAGTGTGGACAACATAGTGACTGGACCTTGAGTTCAAATGTTTTTCTAGTCTCATAGTCGAGAATTAATTTATGTCGCTCCAATACTGTGATCGTATAAAATGTGGTCTTGTCTATGGTTAGCTGTTTCGTTGATTAGTAATGGTCTTTATCTTTATTCTTCACCTTCTTCTCCTCAGCAGCCTAACAGCTATTAGGCATCGTTTGTATTATTCTTGGTTATTTTTGTTCCAACAGAGTTTAAAGGCAGAAGGCTTACCTGAACAAACAAATAACAGGGATTTTATGCCTCTTAATTTGAATAGATCTTGCAGTTGAAAGCCAATTTGACCGTACTTACAGTATTCACAGAATGTGATGGATATGCTGTAGATGTACACTTGCATTTTCATATTATTAATAATCTGGCTTTGACATACTGGCTGAGCTTCACAGAAAGTATGAGGCTGGAAAATAGATTTATTCATGTGTTTTTTTTATCTTGTGGACTTTACTTTGGCCTCCAGTGACGTCATGCTAGGCTAGCATAAATCATTTTGATTAGTCCTGCCGAACAACAAGCACTCTCCTATTTAAAGCACATTAGTCGGAGTAGGAGCTGCAGATCATATTGATCACACACACACACACACACACACACACACACACACACACACACACACACACACACACACACACACACACACACACACACACACACACACACACACACACACATAAACACAAGCAGAAGGAACATGATCCAATTTGAAACTTTGCTGGCTGAGATCAGGAAGCCACATAAAAGACAGTCGATTTCCATAAAACGTGAAGCATAAACGTGTGCCTGAGTGAAGCAGCAGCTCCGCCACACAATGTGCAGGTCTGTGTGTGTGTGTGTGTGTGTGTGTGTGTGTGTGTGTGTGTGTGTGTGCACAGTTTTTCAGTCGAAACAGACAACACACCAACAAAAGTGCATCCCCGCGGAATAGAGAAGGAGTGTAAGAATAAGGACAGCGAGACGACAGAGAGAGATAGTGCTTCTCTGCCTGCCTGGGGCTTGGAGTTGTGCATGCTGTTTTGTTCATGGCCCGAGGTTGTGCAATCTGTTTGACTGTTTAATGTATCAATTAAAAATCAGTGTTTTGCCTCCTGCCGCGCTCTTCAGTCTGGCGTGTCCAGCGCCAGGCAAAGCTCCCCATCCCCCTGGAGGGGCCAGTGATTCAAACACAAACTAGATGCAGACACCCAGACCTCCCTCTAGTTACACACTCGGCAGTTAATCCACCTTGTGAGCGTGCAGAGCACGAGCTGCTAAACCAGAGTGGGAGTCACTCCGAAGTCCTCGGGGATCGTTTGAATGAAAAATAAAGCAGCTCTGCTAATGATTGTTAAATGATGCTCATGCACGGGCACTACTTCAAATAAAGCGAGATGGACTCACTCTTAAAGGTATGATAACTAAAACGTGTGTTGCACATAGCACAAAACAACCATAACACACATTTTTGAGGGTGGGCGGGGTGATACAGCAAAGTTCCAATAAAGTGTTGATTTTGACCATTTAACGCTCTTAAATGTGCATAAGGGTGACTATTTTCATACTTTATAAATGATGTATTCCCTATTCCTAAATTAAGTTTTATATCAATTAGAAACCAACAGCTATAGCAGTCGTGATAAATGTTAGCTAATGTGCAAACAGGTATTGTATATTTATATTAACAACTACGTACAATGCAATGTTTCAGAACGAAGACTTAATATTTGTGTTGTTTTTTATTTTCAGTTTTCACCTGCAGTAAATATCAAACTATTCATGGCTGCGTTTTAACTTGGTGTTTAATCAAAGTTTCAACACCCTGCTTAAGAACACTACAGAATCTGTCTTTGTTTTTTTACATGAATGAATGGCTGATGTGTTTTTATGAGTACATTGTTTGCACTTCTGCTCACACTTTGTGTGGGCGTAGTTGGAGGAGCTCAGCCCAACAGAGAGAGCAGAGCATATGTGCACTGCATCGTGATATTAAATGACACCAAAACATTAAAAGTACTAATAAAAAGCACCAGTATTGTAGTCAATACTAGGATCTTTAATAATTTAGCACCTGCACAGATTAATACCGGGTTTCGGATCGCATCCCTCCCTTGAGATGACGTTAAACCTGAACGGCTCTCTAGAGCCAGTCGCCCTTCTGGGCTGTTGTAGAAACATGGCAGAGCAACATGGCGGTCTCCCTGAACTATGACCCTCTCCCTATGTAGATATAAATGCCTTCTTCTAAGTTAAAGAATACATAAAGATTTCTTAGTTTCAGTTATGGATATTATATTCAATATCTGCAAATAACCACCCCTAAATGTTATACACTGTCCCTTTAATACGAGGTGTCTAGTTCTGACCGTTGCATCCTCATTTGAATGCGTTTAATTTGTGTGTCCAACACAACAAGGGTTCCTCATTGACTTTCTACTGGCATTGTTTTTGAGCGACACCACCAAAATATGGAAAATGCGTGTCGATGTACTAAAATCACTAGATTTCAATTTCATGACTGTATCACAAACTGGACCACACAATCAGTCAGTCAGCTATGTTTGTGCAACAGATCCGATTCTGACTGATTTCAGCTTCTCTCGCTTTCCCTCTTGTCTCTGTAGGTTCATTTAGCAGAACCACATCAGCTCATGCATCGTCCTCCTGCCTTTTCATGTAATAACACTGTAAAAGTTGCTTTGCGTTTGGTTGGAACACACAGAAGTGAAGTATTACCACCGATTTTGGATGGCCACACTAAGGTGTCGTACATGCCTGTGTTGATGGCCTCCCCTGCCTCGCCGATATCTTCCCAAAAGAACAAAGCACACATCCAGATGGTCTCTCCTCGAAGATGGTTGTGGTGTTGCACTCATTTGTCATTGTTTAAATGAAAAGCAACAGAAGTTCTAACCCTGTCTACCCCCCACGCTCCTGGCCAAACACTGCATGAAGTGGGCATTGTCTGTCATTTTAGGCATACTGACAGTTTTGCACCAAATTATGGACTGAAACATTCAAGCATGTTACACTTCTGGCCACACAACAGTTTTTGGTTTTGGTTTTTCTTCTGACAATTGCAAAATGCCTTCATGTCAATGAAATGAATGTGCGAGCACAATCAGATCATTGTTTCCCTGTGAGTTGTGGGTGTTAAACTGGCCTTTAACCAAATACTGTGTCTGACCTTTACCACACCAGTTGTGTGATGGGACTGAGCTCAGTGTCTGGTTACATTTCTGTATTCATATTTGGACAAAACGGCAATTTGGATCAATGATGGAGCAGACATACTCCCTCCCTATGCACCCCCCCTCTGCAAACTGATGGTCCAGAGCCAGCGGACTGACTCTCTCTCAACTCTGTTAAGGTCAGAGGATGGCTGCCCTGCCCCGGGGCTCTGCATTAGAAGGTCACGAGCAAACACACAAACACACACACACACACACACACACACACACACACACACACACACACACACACACACACACACACACACACACACACACACACACACACACACACACCCCTGTGGTCAGTGGAGAAAACACATCTTTAGAGAGTAAGAGCAGGAAACAAAGTTTGGGAGCGTATGACAGAATGCAGGCACAGGACAAGACTTAACTTAGCAACAATATTTTTTTTCTTAGATCTAAGTTCTACAGCAGCCCAGTCACCAAGAACAAATGTTGGCATTGTACTTAATATACAATCTGCAGGTCAGACCAGGTGACGTTATCTATCGACTGTTATTGGAAGTGACGTGGTAATATAGGAAGCGAGAGAATCTACTAAGGGGGGAGAGACATAGGTGGACACAGGCGCAGTTCCAATCCCTTTGAAAAGTAAACGCTGACTTTTAACCCTTTAGAGAGAGAGAGAGAGAGAGAGAGAGAGAGAGAGAGAGAGAGAGAGAGCACACAGAACACACCAACAGATGCATGTAAAGAAGAATCGGACAGAGAACTGGTAGTTAACATTCAAATGTTTGAACCACCTGAAATCCACTGCAACCCCCTCCACTCTAAAGACCTCCCCACCCAAGAGCTAAGCACAGAAAAGAGACCCCTATGCCAGCTGGTGCTGAGGCTAACTCATCACAACACAATGTGAAGGGACTGCATTGTGTTGTAAATATTCACAACATCAGAAAGAAGAAACTTAAATCCACAGTAGATCAGAATGTTGTCTGATGAAATGTCTCTCAGATCCTGACCAAGTACAGGCTCAATGGCAACTAACTGGAAATATCAATAGGAAGACACTAGAAACCATGGCAACCAAAAGAGAACAGAGTATGTGGTCACTGTAGGACAGGTGAGGCGGAGACAGAGATGCACTTCCTCCTAAAATGTGTAACTTTAAAAAAATAAGGAACATTTATTTTCACAAATACTCTGTAATCCAAGATTACAAAGAGCTAATGAAGATATCAACATTATTAAAATACTGCTAGGAGGAGGAGACAAGGCAGATCTTGCATGCTTAGTATGTATCATGCCACAACACACACACACACACACACACACACACACACACACACACATCACACACACACACACACACACACACACACACACAAATGCACATAACAAACATTATTATTTCCTTTTTCCAGTATTATTCTGATAATATTAGTGCTATACTCTCATTACATGAATCTTTTATATCATATAGATTAACTATGTTGTTACTCTGTTGTGTTGTCATCCTGAGAGAGGGATCCCTCCTCTGTTGCTCTCACTGAGGCTTCCTTATTTATTTCCCTGTTCAAGGGTTTCTTTTTTGGGTGTGAGGGTCCTCGGACAGAGGATGTTGGATTTTGTACAGATTTTAAAGCCATTAAGGCAAATTTGTGATTTTGGGCTATAGAAAATAAATGTAATTAAAATTAAATCCATAGAGAGAGAGAGAGAGAGAGAGAGAGAGAGAGAGAGAGAGAGAGAGAGGGTTCCTCAGTCCTCCCTCTGCTCCTTCATAAATACTGTATATAAAGTATATGTATATACTATATGAGTGCTCTGATTAATGAATGTATGTTTTGATTTTTAACTTGACCTTATAATGTTGTTGTTATTTAGCCTCTCCGAGGCTATTGAATGGTTTTATTAATACATTATATTTTATGAAAAAAATTACCACTGTCCAAAAAGTATCCTGTAACGTTAATTTGATATGCATATGACTTCCCTAGCATCATCTGTGACAAGGGGGGAAATTATAATTCATGTCATGTAAAATGTTTGTTTTTCTCCTTTTACATCGTCCCGGTAAGCCCATGCATTAAGACGGCATTGAGTACAATTCCTTGTATTCTACAATGCATTTATGCCTATTTCATTAGTGTGTTCACATTCCATTCACTCTTGCTGCATCTATAACTCCCAATACATTCATTACAGTCATTATAATGTGTTTTTTCTTGTGCAGAAAGTTTTCATTTTGCTTCCCTTTGCACCACTTCTAACCTTGTTTTCTATGGAGGCTGTATGTCATCATGTCTCAAATCTACTGTTCTGATTCGTTATTTCACTGGCAACACTGTTGTTAACAAGCTTTCACTTTTACTTTCTGCCTTAAACAACAAAGACACCAGGCTGCAGTTTTTTCAAGCTGTTTTTACCTCAATGTTGGCAAGAAAGCAGGTTGTTCGATAAGCAGTTTAAGACATTGTTTTTGTCAAAAACACAACTCTCCGGTATGTTACTGTAGAATTCCACTCCGTTCTCCCATTCCTCCTCACCAAAAGTTGACTGGGAGGAGGACTGATTAGACAAGCTTTTGGCCTACTTTCTAGGTGTTCTGTGTTGTTGTTCATCATCGCAATCTCGGGGAGAAGAGCTAGTCTTTGGGGAAAAAGCCTCCCCGAGGGAAGAGCGAGATCTCAGTCCCCACTGATTCTGAACAGATAACTCTCTGAGGAATGAGGTAGTGTTATTAAGGCCGAACAGTCGCACGCACACACACACACACACACACACACACTGACAAGATGCTCACAACATGCTCAAACCTGTATTCACTCAGGCGAAGGTGAAGGTGCCGTCTATGTTTGACTGAAAGCTGAGATGAGAGTTGGGGACACCAAAGCTGGGAGAATGAATGTCTGAAGGAAACCACTGCTGATGTTATTGTGGGGTCTGATGGATTGCTTACATAACTCATTTGCAATTAGTTCTTTTTTTAGTCACATTTAATTGCATAGGCCTTAATAAAAAGACAACCCAACTGCGCTTCATGCACCTGTTCTTTGATATGGAGAAAACGTTGAGACACAAGTACAACGAGGTAGAGATAAACACTGTGTTTCACAAAACATAAGAGAAATATACCGGCAGATACAATATGTTAATGTCACTACAGGCCAGCAATTATCATGTTCATGCTAAATATAAGCAATAATTTCATTTTGAGCCTGTATCATAATGAAAGGCCTCCAACCTCTGTGGGGACCAGTCCAGACCACATCATTTTATTTATGTATATAAATTTAAAACAAGAAACATGATCATCAAGTCAGCCAGTTTATTTACAACCCTTGACTCATTCAAGATTGATTGAGACTGACTATGTTTAATTAGCAGGGCATCCTGGGAAATATGGATGCACACCCCCTTAGTAATAAAAACCATTACTTATTCAGCCAAATAGTAGCCTCCTAAATATTATTCTATATGTGAAATGCATAACAGGAGATCTGGGGGAGACAGTTTGAACGAGCCTGATGCAGATAATAGAAGTGATAATAACAGGTGCTATGCAGCCATAACCTATAGGTTCATGTTCACATTGTATGGCTAAAGCTCATTGTATGCAATGGTGAGGACTAGACTAATTACCAGGCAAATATGTTCTACGATTTGTATTTTCATCAATTTCTATTTAAATGCTTATAAGAGTAAAGCAGATCTGGGAAGAATACTTCTACCAGACATGTTCAGGGTCCTAGCCCTTGCTGAGGGAAGGCGTGAAGCTGGATGTTATTTAACATTATTAATTATATTTGTCATTAATTAATTCTCTTTTACTATTTATGTTTGAAAGTGATGTATCTTAATGTTATTGTCATTTGTCAATTTACAAAATTATTAATTATAAATGAACAAAGAGAATAATGCTGATGTATCTTAATGTAAGAATATTAGTATTCTTAGGGTCATGAAACACAATAGACACACTTATTCTGTTTGTACTACCACCACATAGAGAGGGAAGAACCCATCACTTGAACGGTTACTTCCAACCAGATCTCATCTTTGCAATCTTTGCTTATTCTCACACGACTAGCAGTTTTTCATGCAGCCAACACCCTCCGATAGGAGATCATCAGATTCTCCACGCGTCTTTACTCAACTATTCATCTTCATCTTTTATTTATCTGGAACATCTCCTTTTTTTTTCTTGGCCAGAACAGTGTGTACTTATAATTTATTTACATCCCTGAACTGAAAGTAAATTGGAAAAAGACCATGAGTATATCAATATATTTACAATCATTTTTTTTTTCCATTTGGAGAATTTGGACTAACTGATTTATGTTGTGATACAAAGACACCTCCCCCACCCCCCTCTGTAAAAACCTTTGATTCTGATACGTTAACAAAATGAATAAGAATGTTGAACCTGGCTTCATATAAACTGTACAGTGCTGGAAAGAGATGCAAATAAGCACATATTATTAAGATAGTGCCTTCTTTGCATTTTCAAACATTTCAAAAAAATCCTCATACAAATGACAGTTGACTCAATGTAAGTTTTGATCTTTTAGTGACAATTTTTTCCATTTTTCACCTGCTCTCTGCCCTTAACCAACCAAAACTAAGTACACACATGATCGACCTGGCATTCCCCTCTTTCTGTGGGAGGACAGTAGAAAGCAGACCATGACAGACATGACAAAGAGGCCTAATGTGACTGATTTACACCTATATACTGTAGATAGTGGCAAATGTCATATCCACTTGATAAAAATAATTCAAAAAAGAGCATGAGGACTATGCGTCCTCAGGAGGAACGGTGTTTTTGGGGGAGCACGGCTAACCTATAAACAGGTGTTTGCTTTTTCTTTCCTATTTTAAGACAATCATAAAGATTGCAGATCCTGGCTGAATATTTCATATGGGTGGGGGTGGTTGGGAGCCGCGGCCATCTGGCTCATCTAGTGCCTTTTTTCCATTAAATAGGGAAGTGGTGGGGTGTTGTGGAAGGAAACAAAGATGCGGAGAGTCCTGGCTGAGAGCCGAGTGCCATGCCATGCACACCTATTGGTGAATATTTCATGTCCAACCCCAATCAGAGCACCAGAAGACTTTAATGTTTGTTTGCACATCTGTTCTCCTCTGCTGTATCCAGGTTGTTCTAATAATGACTATTCAAACACAAGGAGAAAACAAGGAGCCTCACACTGGCCTACTAGAGCACCTGCTCTGAAGGAGGGAACCTTTTTACACCTTCTGTTATGATGAATTGATTGAAATGGCCTGACATGTCCTGAAATCCCAACAAACACCCGAAGTTCCTGTTCATTTTTTGCATCTTAAAATAACTCCTTTTGAAGACATATATCTACCAAAACACCTCACATATGAAGTAATATGTAAACTACAATCGCTGGAAAGGGAACTAACCGAAACTCCAAACCAAAGGGAAAACCGAAACATTGCTTAGCAGTAGAAACTGTAATAGACATCCAACGTGGATGCCCAACTAAACTGCCTCAAAACACAGGCAAACTAAAAGAACGAGTCTTGGAGCTAAAACAAAAGTTATAACAGAGTTGAGGCAACTAAAAATACATTACATTACAGTCATTTAGCAGACGCTTTTATCCAAAGCGACTTACAGTCAGTAGTATATTACATATCATTCACCCATTCACACACTGATGACAGGCTACCATCAAGGTGCCACCATCAGACTCTAACTAACATTCATCATCCAGTCCACACCGATGGCAAGCCTTCAGGAGCAACTTGGGGTTAAGTGTCTTGCCCAAGGACACATCGACTGCCGAAGCCGGGTATCGAACCACCGATCCTCTGAATGGAGAAATACCTTGCTCTCCACTACGCCACAGCCGTAACAGAGAGGGACCAAATACTGGTTACTATTTTAGTGACTTAGAAAACTGAAGGTGTTTCCCTCTCAGGAAACCAAACTCACAGAGAGAAAGAACACAGGAGCTGGGTGTGGCAGGATTTGAAACCTTGTCCATCTCTCCCAACCATGAGCCTGTCACTCAAGAGGACTGACAGTCAAACAAGCACAGACAGAATCAAAAACATAGTTTGCTTCACTCATAGAACATGTTTTATCAGTGAGATGAGGTTTTCATGAGCTCACGTTCAGGAGACTATTGAGGAATGATGGACACCATCAGTTGAAAACACTGTTGCCTACAGTATTATACATTCTCTATTTATCATGGAAATTCTAACGCCTTGAGATGTACCAAACCTCGTTTTCAACGGGGTCCTCAACGACAATAATACAACACAAGCACAATTAGACAAAACATTTAACATAAATAACAACCAGATAATTAAACGATACCAAATAGTAAAACAAAAAATATGTATAATAAATTAAATAAAGTCAGGAGGTCAAACTCAAACAGAGCATGAAAACGGATTACTCTTTCATAGGTTATAGAAAAGCATTAATGTCAGTGATAGCATTAAGTAATAAAGTCATAAGACTTATAGAGATGTCATTATGGACATGCGCAACTGATCCTATAATACGAAGACGGCTTTTTTTAACGGGTGGAAAGATGATATCTATAGAATATTTACAGGTAAATTATTACAATCAGAAGGAGCATTAAACATAAAGGCGTACTTTGCTATTGACTAAAAGACTGCAGGAACAGAAAAGAATAGCTGTAGAAGGTGTCTCAATTGATAATTTTAGGAGAAAGGTACCATCAACTGTTTTAAGTAGTGAGGGGAATTGAAACGTATAAATAAAAAAATAAACTGTAGGCAATGCCGCTGTCTTCTTATGGTGGGAGGAGGCAAATCAAGAGTTTCATACATTGTACAGTGAGTTATGAAAGGACAGCCAAAAACAAATCTGCATAATCTATTATGAACTACATTGAGAGGAAGAAGATTGTTTTTGGATGCAGCCTGATATAAAACATCAGAATAGTCTAATATTGGTAGGATTAGTTGTAAAACAAGCTTCTTTCTAACAGTAAATGAAAAGCAGCTTCTGGATCGGAAAAGAACACCAATACAGAGATTTATTTTCTCCAATATATAGTTAATATGGCATTTAAATTAAAGTTCAGAATCTAGCCATAGGCCAGGTATTTGGTATGATAAACTCTTTGCAGAGCTGTACCATCAAGACAGGTAATAACACAAGAATAAGCTTTAGATTTGGATGTAATGCTTTGGCGAGTACCAAAAATCATAGTATGAGATTTAGCTTTGTTGAGTAGTAATTCATTGGTGGCGAGCCAGTGTTGCAGGGTATTAAAATCAGACTGCATAGCTGATTCAATCTGTAATAAGTCATTTTTTGATGTGTATATTACCATTTAGTCAGCTGAACACAACATTCAGAACAAATGGAGGGAAGGTAATATAAATGGAAAAAAGAAGTGGATCAAGAGTTGAGCCAGATTTGCTTCCTTGTATGACAACAAATTGTTTTCTGTTATGAAGATAGGAATTTAACCAAAGTAAAGAATTACATGACAGACCAACAGATTAGAGGTTATCTAAAAGAAGGTAGTGGTCGATGAGATCAAAAGCCTTGGTCGAATCAATGAAAATTGTGCCTGTTAATTTACTATCGTTAGATGAAGAGAAAATATTGTTTGTAAGTTTAACAAAGCAGCAGTTGTAGAATGATTTGATCAAAAGACATATTGGAAAGTTGAAAAGATATTGTACTTATTAGTTTTTCAAATATTTTTGCAGTAGAACAAATGATAGAAATTGGTCTATAGTCATTGAGTTCGATGTGCATGGGAGTAATACGGGACCATTTCCATATAGCAGGTATTTCACAAGTAGATAAATACATGTTAAAAAGATCACAAAGAGGGTACATGAGAATGTGGGTCGATAATTTGAGAAATTTGGTTTCAATACCATCTAACCCAGGACCACCACTCACTTTAGATCATTAATGACATCCTGGACCTTGACTGGTGATATTCTCCTGAAAGAGAGGGGACTGTGACTAGACAGTGCATTGTTAAAATCACCACTAATGGAAGTATCAGGCATAATAGTAGAACAGGCCGAGGAGAAAGGCTGATTAAATGCAATATGACATTGTTAATTCTGATTAGTTAAAGTTTTATCTGATACATTTTGATTGTATTCTAAAATTGTTTAGGACTTTTAAAGTCTTGAGCAAGACATTCTTAATATTAATTGAATTTTGCATTTCTGGTCATAGTTTTTCTCGTCTGCACCTTTCCCAGTCTACGTGATCCTTTAGAAATGTGGCCCATGTATTATCTCCCTGCCTGAAAATACTTAAAAGATCAGAAGTTATCCAGGGAAGATGCCTTCCCTTTATTTTGGTATTTTTCAGAGAAGCATGTTTATCTATAACTTCAGTAAATTCTGAATAAAATAATTCCCAAGCATCATGAACATTTGGTATTAGTTGATCCCGGTCACATCTATCTATACTTATTTTCTTGTATTGCATGATTCTAATTGATTTGGGTCGCAATTTGGGTAGTTTCATTTCCCAAACACAGTACACAATAGCATGATTGCTGAAGCAGTCAGACATAAACCCTGCTTTTAGGAATCTATATGGGTGTGAAGCCGATATCCAGTCAAGCAGAGATTGATATGTAGGTGTAACACAAGTGGGCTCACTAATTAACTGAGTTAGGTTTTTTTCTTTACTAGAAGATTTATTAATCCAATTCTTATTAAACCTTATTCAACCAATACAATAATGAATTAACTCTGAAGCCAGATTAGAGGACACATGTGGGGCTACACCACCACCCCGAGTGCCTCTGTCTACTGTGTACAATACATGCTGTTAGCTTCATTTCATCATTAGACAGGGTGTTTGTGAGCCGAGTTTCAGATAAAGTAATAACATTAGGTCCCAAACTCCAAATGATGTTAGGTTTTTTCATTATTTTGTCTCTCTCTGGTGTTTATGGAACTGACAGTGTTGTCGAATAAAGCAAACAAAGCACAAGCCTCTAAAGCCTCTTAAAATATGGCCTGCTGGGGTGACCTCTTCTACACAGACAAGTGAAATAAAATGTATTTTCCTGTCACATCACAAGCAAAAACTTCACACTGACCTGCAACAAAGACATGCATTGCTGTGGATGTGTTGTGTATGAATCCTCGCACTCACTGGGTGGTCGGCACGCTGGGAACAATGACCTATACACTTTATTGTTTTCCATCAGACATCCCAAAGCATATTGCTTTTATTTCCTACAAAAACATGTCCTAGTGTCATTGTCGCAGACATAAGTGAGAGGAAAAGACAAAAAAATCCTCCTCTCTCCTCTGTCTCTCTCATTTCCTATTCATAATTAAAGTGTCTCGGAGGACCCTTGCACTGCACTGCCCTATTTCCATATTCACACACAAAGAAAGTCTTTTTTATGCTTTGTTCTGTCTGGAGAAATCACTGCATTTCTCTCTCATAAATGGTGTCTTCCCGTCCCCACAGAGTTGGATTGTTCTCCCATTCAGAATGTGGTCTGATGCCTACACGGCCTGTTGGCCTACTGACGGTCCCATCATGACATTTCCTTTACATGCGAAGTCTGAAGTCCAAATAAATAAAACAATGCCAACATGATGAAAGCACTGATCACAGCATAACCAGTCAAAGGACTGACACACTGCTACAAACCAGTCCAGGACCTTATAGCAGAATGAATAAAATGGTCCATAGTGTTGCTGACAGGGTGGATATTCTGTAGTTTAATTCAAACTGCAGCACAAAGTGTCCCAATTCTGGTTTCATCTCTCTTGTGTGGCACAGATCTGATGTTTTCTCTCAGTGTCCATGTCAAACAGCTGCACCAAGTCTCACTTTACTAACTCCAAACCACATGTATAAAACAAAAGACTGTAACATCCAAACGGATACAGATGTTAAATCTGTTCAGCACGAGGGTTTTCATAATGCAAATGTCTAATTACAAACTAAAACATTTCAGGCCTCAACTTTTACTAAAAGTTGAGTTGTTGATGTTGTCTGAAGCCTACAAAAATATCACACACCGCCAGAGCAGTCATGTGGACTGGTTACCATTATTGTACATTATTACCATATTACGTCATTATTTTTGTATGTGTTATTTGAGACCACCGCTACCACGTATATAGGAACACATCTTGTGATTGCTATGGAAAGGCAGCGCATGTATATGCTGCTACCGATCATGAATTAGGTTACATGTGTTTGTTTTATTTTGATGTTTAATACTGTAGCACTTATGGCATATGACTGAAGGCACTCAACATCGGGAGACAACCACTGCGCACGGCCGACCTGACGGACCAAACGGCACCAAACTGCCAAGGGAGGAGAGGGATGAGGGCAGAGATGGAAGCTAAGCTAACCCAGCTAGGACCTGAGGCTACTCCACTACCCAGCATGCTCCTGGCTGTCTGATGTTTGGTAGCAGGAAATTAAGATGAAATAAGACTTCAGGAGAACCCTGTGAAGGAGGTCGGTGACTTCATCATGGTTTCCCAGATCAAGCTGGACTTGAGGGGAGGACAGCGGGACAGAGAGGAGGACTCTGTGTTTACATCATGATGCTTGGTGCTCAAACACAGTCAAAGCTGATGGACAATGTTTTCCTCATGTTGGATATTTTATATGAAGGTGTGTCTTATATAATCTGCACAGAGAATTGTTTTTGTTGCTGCTCTTTACATTCGTTTTGATGCTAATTCAACAATGCACTGTGGAAAATGGGCTACAACTGCATTTTGTTAAGCATCCCTTTGTTGCATAATGACAATAAATGATCCTTTAATCCTAAAATGGTTGACAAGTCAGGAACACAGCCTCTGATTGGTCGACAAGTCAGGAACACAGCCTCTGATTGGTCGACAAGTCAGGAACACAGCCTCTGATTGGTCGACAAGTCAGGAACACAGCCTCTGGTTGGTCGACAAGTCAGGAACACAGCCTCTGATTGGTCGACAAGTCAGGAACACAGCCTCTGGTTGGTCGACAAGTCAGGAACACAGCCTCTGATTGGTCAACAAACCAGGAACACAGCCTCTGTCACTTAAAGAGACAAGATGTTTGGTGGTAGGGGGGGAATATTACCATCACCATTGAGGCTACATTAGGTACAGCATAGGTTTGGCTTCAACTCTGGACAGCGCTGGTGGTCATTCTGCACATATGGTTACTGAATAACCATACAATCCCATCAGGTCATTTCAGTTTTTACTGGGAAGCATGATTTAGTAGAACAACACAGTGGGCCTATTTATTTTCAAATGTGTTCTAAACATGTCACGCAGCAGAACACTCAACCTTGCAGTGTGTTAAACCCAAACAATGAGCTGGAAATGACTTAAAAGCTGTGTAGATCTATTACACATTGGTTCTCAGTGGGTTCAACAGTAAGAGCAACCCTTTCACTTAAATCACTGGTTCAACCAACACGTTCTCATTCCAACTCGTCAACACACAGTGTAGCCAAGCTCAAGTTCACAGTAAACACATGGTTAATGTTGGGCAAAAAAAACACTAAGTTAGATTTAGGAAAAACAATATCATTGGGCTTAAAATAAGTATGTAAACTTATCAAAAAAATGTAACATCAGAACAGGTTTTCTCTAATGAAGCCCATGGGTTTACTTTGCAGTCATATGAAAGGTCGTTGGGTCTCATACAAACACTAAAGCATTCCATGTGCTTCGGTATCAGACAGCGAGGGGAATAGCAAAGCATCGATATTTGAAACCCTGGGAATGAGAACTGGCTGGGTCAACAGTACTAGCAACACTTTCACATTAATCATTAGTTCAATGTCAAGGTCACATATGTTTTATTCAGCCTAAAAGTGGAAAAACCAAAGAAACTAATGAAGTAAGTTAACATAGTTTTACCATTGTCACTTGCAATTGGCCCCAGTGTGGTGATTGTTTTCATACAGCATCTAATGTAATGTCTTAATCTAACTAAGCTCTCTTTCATTTATTTCAGATCGTCTTTTTAAATTGCCATTTCACATATCAATTAGTTATTTAAATATCCAATTCTGATTGTAAGTTTTCTTAAAATATATATATATTCCTAATAAATAATTTAGTTAATAAATGTAATTTATTGAATTATGACTTCCCTGAATATATTATTTCAAAAATATAATTAAATTGATATTAAAATAATACATTACCCTTTTCTAACCCTTTCAGGTGCTTTTATTCCTCTTTTTAACGCGGATTACCATGACCAGTCCGGAGGAAAGCATGAGTTTGAGTTGTAAACTTTAAAAATATGTGTTCAACAAACCAACACATGTTCTAATACTGTTCAATGAAATACAAAAATGTAAAACTTTGCTCCTGACTCCTCGGCCTCCCCCCCTTTCTCCTCCCGCTCCTCCCTCCCTCCCTCATTAATCTCCTTGCTCTTGTCCACAGCCCCTCCCTTCCTCCCTGTTGAACTGTAACAGAAAAATACTGTGCATGGCTCTCTCAAAACTCTATTTCGGATGCATTTCAGCCGCATAGTCTGTTCAGTTTTACTGACATGTATATCAGGTCACCAAGTCTATTTTCAGTCATAGTTTGAATTTTAATAGGAATATAGCCAGTGATGCATAATGCCCAATTTAATAAACACATGATTAATCACAATTTCCTTCCAACAAAATCAATATTCAGAAATATAAACAACTGTATTACTGCGTAGTTTTTACCTGAAGTTACCAAAATACAAATAAACAGGGCTGCTTTTTATAAATAACAAAATGGCTGTTTGTGGAATGATCCTTGTAGGTCATATAAACTCAAGATCTCTGTAACACACAAAAACAACAAATTAAAAGTTCTCCTCTTGTTTGTTTTCAATATTACAGTTAAGATTTAGTGAGGTGTAAACTGTCTCTCTCGAAATCTACGACGTGCACAACTTCATACATCCCGTCAACCCATTTTTTTTTGCCCCTGTAGTGTGCACATGTACCACAGTGTGCACATGTACCAGTTTTGAATATATATTTTGGATAGATGGCTTACTGACAAAGGCCCCATTAAATTGTTTTTGACAATAAATTATTACTTGAAAATCCAAAGTAAGTCTCATCACTTGGAACAAAATGGGTGTCTCAATTAACACAACACAAGAAAGTCATCATTCATCAAATAGACTACACTATAAACTCCAGTTTAAGTGAAGGAATGTGTCAAAGCACAGACTTTTGATCTGAATGTGAGTTTCTGTCTGTTCTTGTTTGTGAGGAAATGATAGAGAAGACATGAGAGAAGGGAGTGAATTGCCAGCAGACATGAAATCTGCAAGTCTCAATTCAAATCAATATTTCACGAGACAAGCTATGACTATGGAAAGAGGCACCGAAACTCAAAGAATGATGTGAAAAAAAGAAGGAATGAGGTTAATAAAGAAGGAGGACGTGAAAGTGAAGAGGTTGCAGATGGAGGGAGAGGGGATGCTTCAATCTATAAACCATATCTTCATCTCTCTTCCTTCCCCGTTTCCTATTTCATTATGCACGCTTCTCCCTCCAGACCTCACACACACACACACACACACACACACACACACACACACACACACACACACACACACACACACACACACACACACACACACACACACACACACTGTGGCACACTGTAATAAAATGTAACAGCTGTGTAAAATGTCAGGCTGGCCTTTTCTCAGATATACGGTTTGAACTAATCCAAACGTTACCCTTTCTCCTCTTCACCAGAAAGAAACAAGGAGGAAAAGGACGAGGAGAGCAAGGATCTACATGACTTGAGGGATGGAGGAGACAGGGGGAGGGGAGCGGCGGGCTCCGGGGAATACTAGACAACAAAGACAGAAGAAGTCTGAGACGTACGAAGAATACAGAAAGTAGCTGAGAGAGGAGGTTTGCAAGCACTGCAATTTGGGGGTAGGAAAAGCAGAGACAGCCTTTTCTTTGTCCAAACATTACAAGAGTAAAGAAACGAGGGGAAATAATCCCTTATGTCAGAAATACATAATAACAGTGACCTGGGATTCACTGGGCTTGATTTTAGCTGGGACTTGCAGATGGAGAGGCCTTTTATGAGAACTCCAAAAGGGTGCGAGTAGGATCTCTTTGGCAGTCATTTTGACACTATTCCACAATACATAAAGATTCTGTTTTAACGAGAATCTGAGAATGCTCGTTAAAGAAAGAAAAAAACTTTACAGGGAAATAAAGGAAGAACCCTATGGGAGAGCGACAGAGGAGAATAATAATGTTATTAGAAGCAGTAATAGAAATGTGACTAATAATAATAATAGTAGCAGTGGTAGTCAGCAGGGCCAAGGCAGCAGGCTTAACCACGGTCCAGAACCACCATACATGGAAACCTGTGAGGAGAAAAAAGCACAGAGAGCAAAGTTAGAAATGTGCGTTAATGGTACATGAATGTATACAGATGGAGAGACAGAAGAGGAGAGAGGAGCTCAGTGTAGCCTAGAAAGTCCTCCAGCAGCCTAGGCCTATAGCAGCATATCCAGGGGCTGGACCAAGCCAAACCTGAGCCAGCCATAAATATAATCACCTTAAATAAAAAAACACAACTTGGAAATTGTTCTGTAGTTACTTGGCCTGGGATGAAAGTCGGCCGTTACGGTTCGGTGAAAATACAGTTATTTTTTGGTTTTTTTGGGGCTTGGTTTGCCTTTTTGTTTGTACACACATTACAGTTTCACAATTCACGTAAACGCTGCTTCAAGTCGGAACAACATGTCAAAAACAGCTCCCGTGTTCAAGCACTACACATCTTCGTAGTTGTTGTTTCCACATTCACAGCTTAAAGTTCTTGAACAAACCAAAGTCAGAAGAGTGGAAGATGGACCATCCCACACCTGAATGCACCATCGTCTGCACTCTCCCAGTGATATTCTAGTTTTCTTATAAATTGTTTCTTAGTTGTTCCAGTGGTGGTGTACTTATGTCCAGCACAGATCTGAAGGTTTGTGCTTGCTGCCTTTTCAAAGCTGTTCAGTTGGCCTTCAGATGACAAAGGTCAACTTCTGCTGCAGCTGACTGTCTGATATCGAGTGCTACGGGTTTCTGGCAGGCAGACTTTTCTTGCAAAAATATCCGAGGTAAAATGACAAAATAAGTCTAACTAATAGCCCAACAACAAGGTCAGCAGGTCAAACAGATGCAGACTTCTGTAGCTCTGCTGGCATAACGGTGGTCGTGTGCATTTTTACAACCTTAACACACGCAGTGCTTGAAGACTTTATACTGTTGTCCATGAATTCTACTCTCTGTAGTGAATTCTCTTTTTCTAGAAGTCTTAGAAGTGTTGCTCATGCCATCTTCGCTGTCCTCGTCACTGTTCAGAGTGTTTTTGCACTTTTAAAACCAACTAATTGTTACATTTTTGTTCACAAAAACATTCACAAATGGTTCTGTGGCACTTTTTATATAACTCTCACCCCCGGCGAAGTAGAAGAAGATTTAGGGAAGTACGTGAATTTGCTTATTGTGTAAAACAAAAAAGGACAGGGCACATGAGGAAATCTGTGTGTGTTACAGCATCCCTACCCCCTGGATAGTGGGGCACACCTTCATTTAGGACCCATGAAAAGGCTGCATACACCAAATGAATACACTTGACAGAGTACTCAGTTTATGGTGAAATGGATTGAATAAGGTTATAAGAGTCTAAAAGACCGAACAAGTGAGGGGTGAGGGAATGGGGAGACATCACACATGAATATTTAAATCATCATCAATAAGCAGCTTTTTGGCATGACAAAAATAATTGAGTGGTTTAGGTATTAACATGTATAGTGAGGGGAAAAGGCCAGGGCTTAGGAAGGAGTTTCATTGTTTCGTCCTTTAGGTCTGCCGTGTGGATTGCAGGCTCTATGCCAAATGACAGTCTCATTACAGTTTGTGAAACTGGAGTTCATTAGAAAGGGGCACGCAGCAGCTAGAGAGGCTTAGATGAGGTGACTAGACATCCAGAAATCCTTTTAGGCTGCGGACAACCACTGATGCTACGCAGTCGAGTAGGAGGAAGGCCGTGGAAGGAGCGAGTAGGTGAAAGGAGCCCACATAACTGTGTCCTGATAGTAGCTCTGAGCGAGGCAATCAGTCCAGACTGCCCCGAAGCCACCTCTATGAAGCTGGGCAAAAGGAAATCTTCATTTTCGGCTCATCGAAAAAGCCACAGGATATCCTCCTCTAGGTCAGTGATGTTCTTATTTTCTTTCTGGAGTAACACGTAGTCCTCAGAGTTCAGAGAGGGCATAGTTGTGTCTGCTTTTGTGTGTGCTCAGCTTGTTTCCCAGACAATGTAAAATCCAGATGCCCAAAATGACTAAAATCCTTCTCCAGTTAAAAGATCTTGTCAAATACAACCAAGATAAAAACAAAATAGTGGGGTAGTGGATAAGAGCCTGCTATGGAGATCAGGCGCCGATAGGTTTGTGCTAGTTACAATTTAAAATATATAGTTTAAAATGACATGGCCTCAAAGTGGACACCCGACAAAAAGCTGTGATATCCTGTCCACAAGGAAAGGGCCGAGCTGGTTAGGAGGACATTTACTCACATTTCTAAAAACAACATTTTCAACATCTACAACATCAACAGCAATGAGGGAGGAGGCAGAAATCATCACCATCTCATTGTGGGGCGACCATGGGAGACCATCGGGACGCTCCCTCCCGTAGACATTCCTTGCACTGTAGGTCTGCTCCAAGCAGGACCCTCCCGCTGACGAGGAGCCCTTACTGAGCTCCGTTCAACTCGGCTGCAAGGAGAGCGATGCAAGGACGGCCTGAGGAAACATCTTAGCATCTTAGCGTCCAGATTGAATGTCGCTGTTATTCTCCACTTCCCAAGTCATTGATTTTATTTCTTATCATTTAGAGCAATCATTTTCATAGTGAAAACTTTATTGAGGCGGGAGCTGGCCCTAAAGGTTTTGTGTGGGTTTTGACATTGTTTTACAGACCTTAGACATATATGTGTTTTGCTTCAAATCGAATACACAACCAATTTATTTATTCCTCTCGTGGTGTTTTAAAATGAACTTCCTATCAGTTAACAAGGATCACATGTTATGGTAATCACGGATCAGATCTGTAAGGAAAGTAAATAGTTCCAATGAATATCATTCCTTTCAATCTCACCACTTATATCAGTATTACAAAGTATTGCACAGAAAACATCATGACTGAATGGCATTGGTGACTAGGTGCCCAGTGTTTTGTACTGTTTGTATTTTTGACCCACCCTACTTCAAGCTCTGTCTGCTGTCTGACCACATGTTACAGTACAGTAGAGGTACTGAACTGTGGGACACCTTCTTGTTAATTGTGCATTTTATCAACAGCTGGGAACGTACTCGAATGAACTGAGCATACATGAATTGTTAAAAATTGAAATGGAATGTGGAGCAGGGTATTCACTTCAATACAATGGATCTCTTTGGAGCACAGAATAAATCCAGGATTATTCTGAGTCAATACAGATTCATTTCTTAGTAGTCAAACAGAACCTACACCAACATTTTGCACTTAAATGCCATTTAAAGCAGATAATGGAAGCAATAAAAGGATGCTGGATTCATTTTGATTCTAAAATATTCAGATCATCGATTAGAAACTAAGGTATTCTTAAATCGTTAAATATTCTGTAGCTGCAAGATGAGGCAGCCTGAATGTTCCGAATATTATCATTATTGTAGCCTGCTCATACCACATATACAATATCATCTAATATGAAAGGCTAGCGTACATTTTAAGAGGAATAAACGAGAGTCAGGTAACTCTGCCTACTCTGAAACCATAGAGTATATATTACATTGCACATATTATTAGTATTAGTATATTAGAGTGTATATTACAGTGAATATATAAGCAGTATTAGTATATTATAGTGTATATTACAGTGAATATATAAGCAGTATTAGTATATTAGAGTGTATATTACAGTGAATATATAAGCAGTATTAGTATATTAGAGTGTATATTACAGTGAATATATAAGCAGTATTAGTATATTAGAGTGTATATATAACTAATTACTTTATTAATTATTCATATATTATTCACAACTAAGTAATTATTAAAACAATAATAATGTTAATTGTCAGTTGTTCCATGTGGAGGTGCTGATGTCATTCCTGTATTTAAACCTGCGGGGTTAGGTTTGTGTAAGCATTATACAGCATGGGCAAGCCATTGCATGCAAGAACACACACACACACACACACACACACACACACACACACACACACACACACACACACACACACACACGCAAATGAAGGTGGCTGGTGGTTTTCCAGGCTTCATGCATGAACACAAAGCATTTACATCAGGTCACCGGCCGAATGTTGAGCACATTCAGAGGGAATATGTATTTGACTTAACACTCACCTTCCTCCAAAGCTGAGGCGAAGTGTCTGCACTCATGCAGAGTGAAAACACTGGTGGTCCCTGGTGCCAGACTCACGCATCACACAGAGCCAAACTCTAGTGCTGCTAGAGGGACAGATTAACTGTTCAGGCTATTCATCTCAACACTTACCGGCTCATTGACCATTTCAGATCGTTTTCATTAGCAGACGTGAGTTCGTTCAGCTGCCATAGAGCTGTGGATGCTCATTATGATGATGTGACAATTTTAATATGAAGCCCAGGACCGCCGACTGTATAAAAGAAGTGGACGTAGGCACCATGATGTCACCCATTGATGTGTGGACTACCGTAGAGAAGCCTTGAGATTGGCAGTTTGGCTGTTGCCATTTTGGTTATTTGGAGCGTAAGTGACTGTGGAAGTGGGGGTGGAGCTGCAGAAGAGCGAGAGAGGTACTGTTACCATAGCAAACGCTAAGTTAAAAGAAAATGCTTCAATTTTGACATTTAAATGTGTCTTTTTTGACTCCCCCAACTTTATTGAAGGGCAATTCTAAATCCCTGAAGTAGACCTTTAATAGAACATGCATGTAAATAGATCATTTCTGACGAGTACTGAAACAAGTTTGAGTTATATTATTCATGTTATGAGTTTGTGTTCAGTCCTAGCACAAGAGTTCACTATTAAAAATTAACAAAGACATTTTCTTTGACCTTTCATTGCAATTGTTTACTTTAATGCATCTCTCTACAAAGTACATGAATCAGCCAAACAACCTTTCCTTGTTCAATAAATAACGAAATTCCATCAATCCAACCCATTTTCAGTTTAAATGATACACAGCCTTAGCAACGTAATGCGTTTCAAGAGTGAGACATGAAATGCTGAAAGAAATGCAAAAAATACACATATACACAAACAAACAATACACTGAATTCTTTAAGTAAGTCCTGAAATGTAATATTCACCTGAAGCTGCGTCAGTGGCGCTGGGAAACTATGGTCGCCCCAGCAACAGATTGCACATCAACAGGTCACCTTCCTCGAAAAGATAAAAAACTGAACAGAAAAATAAAATCATCCCAGCAATTTCTGCCGACCTGCACCGCTGCCTATGTGTTTGTTTCTCTGTGTGTGTTTTCAGCTGGGAGGCAGGCCAATCCATACATAAAGTGTTCTTTTCCTCCACACTGCACAGGTCAAATGGATCTAATAAATCATAACTAAAAGAAATGAATTGGGTGTTTTTTTTCACAGGGCCTTTGTCTGGTTTATTTAGGTGTATGAAGTGGAGATAAGGAAGCCATCAGTCTCCCTCTGTCTGCTGCACAGCTCAATTTGTTGGCAATGAAGGAGAAAAAAGGGAATGACAGAGAGAAGAGGGCAGCAGAGAAGTGGATGGAGAGGTGTTTTTGTCTGCTCTGCCTTTTGTTTGTCTCTCTTTGTCTCTCTGAAGCTCCTCTATCTTTTTCTCTACTCTCTCCTTTCCTTTCTGTTTTTCCTCTTTTGCCAGCTCGTCTCTACAGCTTTTCACATTCATCCAGAATCTTCTCTCCCCTTCCTTTCTTAGTGAGCAGTACCTGCTTCAACCCATATGAGTGGGGGGCCTTCAGGGGCGACTGGCTTAGTGGTAGAACGGGTCGTCTTTCCCGGCTCCGCTAGTCCATGTTGATATTTCAACTTAACCACCAGCAGGAACTTACTCGGCTTAAACATGACGGGGGTGTGGTGGTCACAGTTTGAACCTCGGTCGACACTTCCTGTTCCACATGAAGCAGCCGATAGGACTTTTTTTTGATGGTGGCACCTTGTTTGGTAGCCCCTGTCATCAGTGTATGAATGGGTGTGAATGGGTGAATGTAGTTTTAACATGTAGTGTTAAAATGCTTTGAGTGTCGGACTAGAAAAGACTAGAAAAAGTGTCCATTAACCATTCACCCAAAGGGATCAATGCTTATTGTTACAATAAACCACTATGACGGCGTATTATTCCGAAACCCCAATAGTACTAAACATGTTCAATTGGACTTAACATTTCTCACCCAAAAGGCATAGAATGACACTCAGTGTGCAAGTCATTTTGCATACAATAAGAACAGCTTCCTTGATTTTTGCGTGACCTTTTTATGCTATATAGTCTGAACTGAGAGCAATATAAAACGCATGACTATGATACGTTTTCGACCAGTCACATGACATATCACATGGTATATCACATGAGGGAGAGTGTTTATGGTGGGTGCTTGAGGAGGTACATGGCTTCAATACACCTAGGTTTGAGCCATCAACTAGGATCTTTCCTTAAACCTCATGGAAACCTTTTCACGGCTACAACGAGGCATTAAGTGACATGTGCCGTTTCACAACATTAATAGATGAAACACAAAGTGCCTAAACAGTGTACTTATGAGATACGGAAAGGTTGAGAAACGTCGATCAGGTTGGAAAGCACATTTGTCAGACAGTTAGCAATTATCCTGAAAACAAACTCCCTTTGCTACTACTATGGCGGAGACATGAACCGCCCTACTTTGCCTCTGATTGGTTCGCACTCGTTGCCCTCATTGGTTGGGTTGGTTCAGTTTAGGCATGAGGATAAAGATTTGAAAAAGGACCCCAAACTCCCAACTTATTCATATTCATACATTATTTGAACCTGTCTATGGCACTTGAGTCTAATATATCATGACCATTGATATACAAGAGTAAGCTGTTCTACGACTGGACAGTCACCAGAAAGTGGCCTTGTGTGAGAGACAGAAGGGACTGGTAAAGAGTCAACAAGCGTTCTAAATATACGTGGTAGGCAGTAAATGCGTATTTGGGAGACCATTGAATTTCAACTTATACAGTGAGAATTAAATCATGTAGTTTTCAGACAGGTAGGTAGGGATTCAAAGTTCTGCCCTGGATAATATCATCGAAGGCCAAGCAGAGTAGGGTGGGTCATGCCTGCGCCTTTGTAGGGTAAAAATGGCACCAAAAACGTTATTTTGTAATTAACCATGCGCATGTATTACAATGGGAGTATTGTCAAAAACAATGGTTTGTTTTCGGGTCATTGTCTGTCAGGACAAATGGTTTTTCGATCCAATGGGATATTTTTAGACACACTTCGACAAAATGGGCCTGTGAAACAATGGCATGGCACCTTAATGTCTGTTTCCAGCAAATATGTATTTAACACTAAAAAGCTAGCAGGTATATTAATGCAAAAAACACTGGGGCAAAAATACATAGTGTGGACACACTATTAGATGATGCAAGTCCTCCCTGCTTTAATCCAAGCTGCTGCTGGCAGCCATAAATACACACGTGTACCTCTCAAAGAAAAACCATACCCATTTGAATGGCATGAAAGATTAATAATTCTCCATAATTACTAGAGCCCAGGTGTGCAAGGTGCTCGGTAATTATGTTATCCCTCAGCCACCACCTTTTGCAGCACCATTGAGCCTGTCAGGTGTGCACAAAGAGAGAAACAGCTTCTGCATGAGCTGACTTTTTCCTGCTGTCAGATAAGATGCTCTTCATCAGATGCACACAGCAGAGGCCCTAATCTCACTCATCACTACCATACCTGTTGTTTATAGCTTGACTTGCACTTCTGCATCTCTGCTTGCTATACTGAAATTGTTGCGATGACTGACAGCCACTCAATGAAGTGCATCCAGGCAACTATCTGCCCGACAGCAAAGAAATGTCACTGTGTGATCCTTGTTGTGTGACATTTATGAACAACATGTGCATTATTTTCAAGTTGTCATTTAGAAGGAAAAAGTATGTGATGACAGACGAGAAAAACTTTTCTCATTAATTCCAACAAGTTTTATGTTAATCCATAATAATTATAAAAACAAAGTTATCAGCAACTGGAGATTTACTAGAAAATCCTGTCCAATATGGACAACGCGTCTATTTGAATACTCAGCAACAAAATTCAGCTTGAATGTACTAATCTGATAGGATCAAATTTGTTTCGTTATTTAACATCTATCTATCTATCTATCTATCTATCTATCTATCTATCTATCTATCTATCTATCTATCTATCTATCTATCTATCTATCTATCTATCTATCTATCTATCTATCTAGTGATGGGAATCAACAGAGGCCCCACGATACAATATTATTACGATACTTGAGTCACGATACAATATTATTGCAATAACAAGAATTGTGATATATTGCAATATATTATCTATTTTCATTTGCAAATTATGCAGTTTGTCAACATCTGTTTTATCTCATAAAATAAAGATTTTTTAATCCGCCCATCTCATTTTAGTCCATTTCATAATAGGCGTATAGCCAATGAACCAAAATACTTATCATCAACTATTTCCTTTTACTTCGTTTAAGTAATCTTTAGTGGTGATTTGAAAAGAAAAATTCAATTTCAAATATTTGGAAATAAAATGATTTAGTTGTAGCAGAGGTCCACCAAGACAATATGAATCTAAGTGTCAATGAGAAGATCTAAACGTAACTTTAGGTGACCCCATGTTTTATGACCCCACCTTTCTGGGTTTTATGAGCATTCACATTCCTGAGGACAAAGAGCATCAAATTGTAATAAACATGTTAAAGAAACCTTTACTTGATATTTTAGTACTGGTCATAGTAAGTTCTTATATTTTATAATCTGTATTAAAACATCTGAGTTTATAAAGTTATGGATAGCTAACTTTGTCTGCAATTCTCTTAGTTTCCTGCCATATAAACTTATCTCAACCACAGCACAGCCTCTGCTAAATGAGTGTTCCTACTGGTGGCCGGACATCAAGGCGTCCTCATAACTAAACATAACAGTCACAGCCTTCAACTAGTGGTTCATCTTGTGAAACAGTCACAGTTTGGTTATGTTCAAGCAACAAAACTACTTGGTTAGGTTTAGGACAAGATCACGGTTTGGGTTAAATAAGTAGTAATATAATATAACACGCTGCTTGTATAAATAACCTATGTGTTTGTTTGTACAACGGGACAAGTCTGGTTTAGTTTGGATGAGCAGCTGGTCAGATACGCCTGCTTCTTGACACCATCAGCGACGTGTTCAGTCAGCAGGTGGTTGAAGTTCAACAAAACACTGCTTGACTTCCCTCTGAAAACAGTGAGTATGGAAATGAAGTGTCTTTATCTTTACTTCTTTAATGTGGACAGTTGTAAGAAGCATACTGCAATTGCTGTTTAACTGTGGCCAGGAGCTTTTGGGTGGGGGCCGCAATATGAGATTGTGAATACAAGGGACCAAAATAAATGTATTAAGCAGGTAAGGAGAAATAAACAATCTGTTGGAAAGTCGCTTCCCCGCTGAAACACATCAAGTGGACATTTGAAATGTAAAGGAGACTTGACAGTGATATAGTGCAATGAAACCAACTGCATCAAAGGTTATACTGCAAGTCTCATGGAGGGCATGATGGTGGGTGTATAAACCCCATTTTGATTTTGACATCAGCAAATGCAATTCTTCTGTTCATATGTTGAAAAAGTCAAAGTGCATCCTGTTTTGTAAATTAAGCATTGATCATTCTTTTTATTTTTCTGACTTTAGCTCTTTTATTTAATTTAAAAGGCACTGGATATCACCAATATGTTACCATGACTGGAACCAATGGGCCAAATGGACCAACACAATCTGTTTTGAATTGGATATCTCCTCTTCATTATGTTGCTTCTTGACTGAAAGAGGAAGGAAAGCTGTTTTGGGACTGTTGCAGAAGCATGAGTGTGGCTGATCGTGAATGGTGGGTGGATACGTTATTTTTCTTTATGTCTTCGTGTTTCTTCTCCCTGCAGCTGACTACACACACCCACACACCCACGCACACACAGAAAAGTTTTATTATTCCACACACATCTCACACAAACTTTGTGAAGCAGGAAATGATATTTCTCACCAGCAGTGGGATTTAAGTGGGGTTGATTCTGTGCATGTCCTTCAAGGTTTAAACTTATCACAAGGCTGCTGCTTTTCTCTCAGCCTCCTTCATCTCTGCCAGATGGGAAACAATGATTTAGCGACCGGCCTCGGAATTGGAATAAGAAGTTGATGAAAAGAGAGGCGCCTCTGTATTTAAAACGACAGCATTGGTTGTTTCAAACGACTTAAAATGAAATTATACTACCTCCTGCTGCGTGTAAATGTTGGGGACTTTCCTTCCCCCAAAGGTCATTTGAACAAGCAGCTTTTTACAACCCATTTTTACATTTACTGTTAGCCAACAACCTCTAGTGACTGTAGTAATTATGATGGGAGCAAAGGAAAGTCATGTGGGGAGGAGTTCAGGGTGTATTGATGTGTCAAACAAACACAAGACATTCACCCAGGAGACTGCTGTTTGTGTCCCAAAGTCAACGTCACCTAAGAACGTTCCTAACTCCTATAACTTAAATGTGTGTACCTCCGCTAAACTACGTAACAAACCTACTTTTTTATTTTAACCCAAACCATGATCTTTTCATAAAGATAACCAAGTAGTTGTGTTTGAATTCACAACGTCAACAACAAGGTTTAAAACTGCGACCGTATGTGATGACCATTGCGTGCCATTTATACGCCTTCCCATGTGATCACATTAGCCCAACAAACACGGCGCCTCAGGATGTTTGGAAAATACTTTGTCTTGGTATTTACCCATGTGTCAGAATGGGGAGCCATCTTGGTCACACTATGGTTGTGAGGTATTTTCTGTTTTTGACAATGACGGATGGGAACCAGCAAATGAAGGAGAAACATAGAGACACACAGTATCTCTTTAAGGAGTACTCAACGATTTAGTAGGGGAGCATTGCCTTACATGTAACCCGTAATGCAAGTTATCGCTTGCTATGTGAATGCCATCATGACCTCATCGCGTCAGCGTGTGACCATGGCACTACACAACATCCTGAAGAATTATCAACAGGATTTGTCAACTCTGCCGGGAAAGGCAGGTGTAAAAATTGTAAAGTACTAAGTAAGTAAACATTAAGATTTTGAATATAAAGTTGAATTGTGTATAGTGAGGAGCTATAATCCACATGGCTGTCTGCTTGTATCTGTTCTTCATCACTTAGCATGGTTTCCACATACCATGCATGCTAGTTCTGGTCTGTGAGAAATGCCAAAGCATCGGCATGAACAGCAGCTCATTTGAAACACTTGTTACATAAGCTGCTGCCTAGGTTTGCGAGCACAGCATGAGTCCTTTTCCCCTTTGTTTGCCGTTTGTTCACTTTTCCAGAGTGTCATCAAATTGTGAGAGGAAGAGAGGGTTACATCCCGGGGATAATAGAAAAGCATCAGAAGAAGTCATCAGACAGGGTTTCTCTGTACTCACGGACCTCCTCAAACAGCATGAAGATGACATTCAATTATACTTAAACAAATTAGGTTTGCATAGCATTTTTACAACCTCTCTCAATCAAATTTGCTAACTAAGTGTAATCAGTGCACCCGCCAACGAGGAGAAATACAACTGTGCCAGGTGAGCTCGTTAGTTTTAAACATTATCTTTTCACATTCTTGGTATGATACCAACATAAAAACACTGCTTGACTGTTACAACCATAATTCACACTGATAACGTTGACTCCAATTGTAACTCCAGGTATGTCCACTTTCAGTTCAATTCCTTACGACTTGCCCTCTCTATTGAAAAACTTGAAGTTTTTTAATAATAGCAGACACATGTAAGTAGTTTGCCTAAAACTATTACATTTGTCGGTAAAAATAACAATTATCTCCAAGTTAACAAGTGAAAAATGAAAAAATTACAATTATGGCGACTCTCTCACTGCACTTTCTTAAAGTTGGGACACTTGTGAAAAGAAGCAGAATCCAAGGTTTTTGGACTTTTGGTCCCAAAGTTTGGGATCCTACATTTCCTGAAGCTCTACGGCATTATGCACCTTTCAGGAAACTATCTGAAAGATGCCAGAAAGAATCTGTCCATTTGTAAGATTTGTTGAGGCTGCTAAACGACTCAAGTTCTTGGACAGCAATCGGGGGGGCTATGACGTCAAGATTGTCGTCCTGCTACTGTGGTCATTCTGAAATATCTATAAAGACTTTTGGCCTCAGATGTGGTTGAACTAACCTTTCTATGATCCTACATCATGAACATTATTTCATTAACATAAAGGCAATACCGAGGCCTTAAGCTCCTGAGTCTACCATACGTAAAGACTACGACAGTATAACGTATGAACCTTTGCCTTCAGGAAAAAGCTGAAAGAGAATTGGGAAACAATCCCACAGGATTTGACTGGTAGATTCCCAAAGAGACAGGTAGTCAAGGGTAGAAATGATTTAGTATAGAAGCTGTAGAGACTCCCCAAACAACCTGAGAACATCACTGCTAAATGCTGTCAGTACAGAGGCTGCTGGATTAGGGAAATGTGCAGTTTGGGCACTCTTAGTAAACAATACCTGAGACAACAACGGTTGTATTTCTAGAATACGTTCTTCTGAAATTGGGGGGGTCCACATGAACATAAGTGGTTCTTACTGTATCTGTTGTCCACAGCTGCTTTACATTGTATAAGAAGCTTCTCCTTCAGTCCATAAAGCCCCTGCAACTGGGGGAAAGCAGCAGGACACAGTTGTAGATAAATCTGCAGCCTCCGATTGTAGAAGTTCGACATCAGAGTGCGCTGCTCTGCCGTCCACCAATTAAACCCACACGGGTCTGCCTCTGGCTGCAGATCTGTGATGCTGGGTGTTAACGTCTGCACCATCCAGACAACAAGATGGTTTCCTGAAGAAGCTCTCCTGTGATTGGCAAAACCTTTCCAGAGAAAGGAAACCATTGGAGTGATTGGCGGAGTGAATATTTATACTACTTTTTTATTTATGCAGTCATTGGAGTTCTCCTCTAGAATTAGACGGATCTGCAGAGAAAGCTTCTTTCAAGAATGGTGGACAATGATAGGACAACCAATAAATGCAGCAACAGCACCAATGATTTGGAAGCTGTGATTGTCTTTACTGAATCAAAAAGCTGCAACATTTTGTGAAGACATAGATTTTACAATTCACACATCAAACTTGTTTTAGTGAACGAAGGCGTTTTATTCTTGGTCACCATTGTGACCAGTGAGACATTTTAAATGGGTTGGAAAGTTTGAGAGTTTTTGAAAAACATAAAAAATAAAGACCATCATGCAATGGGGATCACATCAGCTGCAACACCACATTGGGTCAGGGGCGTAATTGTACCTCATGTTAGAACAGAGTGTTTAAATGTATGTGTATAAACCATATGGTACAAACAATAAATAAAGCTGACGTGTTTATGCCTATATGACGTTAACTTGAGTGTAGAAGGAGCTGCTACAATGTTAGCAAAGCCTCTCAAGAATCGATCCGTGCTCCATTCAGAAAACAAGCATTTTAAAAGTGATTTGCTTGTTGCCTTGTGGAGAGAACTAACAAAACACGAATTCAGGCTTTTTATAAATCAGCATCATTATTTTGTTATTTCGGAAAACCCTTTTCTGTCTGTTTATTGCAATTAAATCACAGCAAAATTGTTTATTTTGACTCCATATAGTTGTAGTAAACCAGCCGACTTGTGGCTTGCTAGATTCAGTGAATACAGCTCGATGAAATTAACGGAGCACCTCTAGATGTTGTTATGAACCGGGACAAGACAGCGTTTCATTTCCCGGGATATGTGGGACTTCCACAACATGTACAAAGCAGCAATAGTGGTTACTTAAGCCATGATTGATGTAATCACAGAGGGAGCCACCGCCCCTCTCCGGTGCATCTAGCGTGAATGACACGAATAAACACAATTGATCCCGCATGTAAACTCCCGGGAGAACGGCGACGTGCAAATTTGCTTCATCTGTTAAGATGAAGAGGTGGTTTAACTCATTACCGACCAAAATTAAAGTCAAGATGTGTGTGGATGTTTGTGTGTGTCATCTCATCTTGTGTCCACACAGCTGGAGTGTCATTACAGTATGGTGTGATTGCTGCTGACAACACACACACGCATGTACACACATGCACACACACTGTCCAGGAGGCAGGGTTATTGTTGTGTATAGGGCCAAGGTCATCCATCTGTCCTAATATGTGTCCAACTAAGAACAAATTCATAGTCCATCAGTGGGATGGATAGAAACTGTGGGCTGGGGATTGTGAGTGTGTGTGTGTCTGTGTGTGTGAGTGTGTGTGTGTGTGTGTGTGTGTGTGTGTGTGTGTGTGTGTGTGTGTGTGTGTGTGTGTGTGTGTGTGTGTGTGTGTGTGTGTGTGGGGACAGAGAAGGAGAGCATGCCCTGGTGTCAGGGTATATTTGTTGTGTGCGAGTGTGGGTTGTCAGGATGTTGGTAGAAAAGCAGAGCTGACAGGGGAAGAGGGCCATGATGGCCTCTCAGGCCTAAAGTCCTCGGCTTAATGTCAGCCTGCTAATGGATCCAGTGACAGGTCCTGTCCCTCGCCGCTTCCACCTGTCCCAGCTGGAAAACAAAGACTAACACACCCTTCACACATTCCTTTGAGCTGCTCTCACCAATGAGGATCAGGTAGAGCAACTAAGGAGAAACTTCCATCCCCTCTATGCTCTACAGACACTGCTGGTAGGGCTAGCCACTGTGTTAAGGTACTGCTGTATCATCGGGCCATTCTGGTTTAAACTGCAGATATTCTGATTGTACAACAAAAGCTTTTCGAGATACAGTAGTGTTGGTTCCCACTGCCCAAGAAAGTTGATTATATGTCACTCTTGAGAGATGTATGGAACATAAAAAGGAATTTCTGACCAAACACTCCTTGTTTGGAGAAGCATCACTGCCCTAGTTCAACAACTCATGGTTTGGATAAAAACAAGTATGTTTTTTACGTCATTTAAGTTACAGACGTAGATTAGAATAGGTCAACGTTGACTTTTGGTTTCACACAGGACATGAAAGTGGTCTCCAGGGTTAAAGTCCCCAAGCTCCTCCTTTCGTATACTTGGTGGACTCATTAGAAATATATATGTGATAGATGAAAAGAAAAGACATAATCTGGGAAAAAATAACGTAATTGCCAATGTGGTTTCGTTGAATGGGAGTTTGTAGAGTTTGTAACTCTGGTGTAACCTCTTACATACGCTGACAATCAGTTTGGTAACAAACAAAAGGGAAGTGGGCGCAAGACGGTAAGAGCTTTTGTCTGTAGGACCGTTGCTCTTTGACCCGGTACTTACCAAACATTTAACAAGAGCTTCGTTTGTTCATTTGTTGACAGCACTAATTGCTTTACTATCTTCTTTCATTGGTTTCAGTTAATTTCTCTGTCGCAGAAACTTGAAACTTTCAGTTCAGTATCATGAATGTCCCGACAGAAGTGCTTAAAGCTAGATTTATACGTGACAAAATGCTAATGGAAGTTCTTCCATGCAGGTTCAAGGGGATTTACTAGCTTTATGTTTGTACAAATCCATCATCTCAACTGTATAACATCGTCAGTAACTTCAAATGAGACGCCAAAGAAGTAAATCTCAATTACCTCCTTCCACCTTAAATTGACTGAGACCAGAGAGTTGTATGAGAGCTGTTGGTTCTCTGCCTGTCTTTCCAAAAGTTATAGGTCACTCTGCTGTTTGATCTTCAGGACTACTTCCAGTCAAAATGGCTGTACCGCACACTATGACGGTCCTAGTCAAATACCATTCAAATCAGCGGTGATGGAGCCAGGTCTGTGGCCTTTGTGTGGCTGCCATTTGGTTGGAAAATTTGCAGCTGGTGCCCAGGGACTGTCTGTGGTTTCAAACTGAGTTATGAGTTTATTTCATGTGGACCTTTACAGTCCCTGGAGAAAAGAATAAAGCTCTTGCAGAGAGTAGTAGCTCCGAGCCACAATGTTCCACTCAAAGAAGCAGTAAAATAGCAGTTATGCAGATACAGGTCTTATTATTTGTGATAGTTAATCTCTTTCATATATATATATTTAAAAGCACAAGATGAAGGAAAAGGTAGTAAGGAATTCTGTTGAACATTTAAATCATTAGAAAAATGTGCAATAAGAGCAAAATTAAAGTAATTATTATTATTAATCCTATATGCCTCAGTCTGAGCTCCTTGAGGCTAATCATTGATGCATGAGTAGCATGCATAGCAATCCCCCAGCTCTCACTGATCGATGGAAATGTATGACCCGGGAATGGAAAGGGCACATCCAAACCCATTCTTCACTCTTATATAGCCACTGCCCTTCCTCTTTGGGTGTCTCCTTAAAATCTAACAGTGTGCTGGATCTTTATAGTGACTGTCATGATGACAAACTTTCAGACTCTTCATTACAGTTCAGGGATATTTTTCCCTGAGCTATTGCTTGTTTCACCTCAGTAAATTATTCTACTTCTCATTATGTTCACATTACAAATAAGTTGTCATATATACCATGTTTGACAATTATATTCAGTTTGCCCAAACGATATATCGTACAAATAAAAGAAACTCAGGTCCATCAATGTGTGCAACAAGATGTTGCCAATTTCTTATCAGTCTGTTGTTGCGAGTGCGATCTTCTTTACTGCAGACTGAACAAACGGATCTGTTCTGGGAACCAGCCTGAAGCCATTAGAGGTGGTGGTGGTGGTGGTGGAGAAGAGGATGCTGCACACACTGTTCATTTTGATCCCTCATAGTGGTAGTCAATAAGGACTCAAACGTTTTAGTCCAGTTTCAGTTTTCCCCATAGATCCTGTGTCAAATGTCCATTTTTCATCAGATTATGTTGAATATTTCAGTCTATTTCACATAAAAAACATTCTGGCACACTTTCTAATACAACTCAATGAATGAAGGGTTTATTCTGACTAAATGTTGGAAGAGACTAACCAAGACGGTTTTGGTTGTTTTATGTAATCGAAGACTAAGAGACGGATTTAGTGCTGCCAGCCCAGCGTGGCATGTGTGAGTGTGTGTGTGTGTGTGTGTGTGTGTGTGTGTGTGTGTGTGTGTGTGTGTGTGTGTGTGTGTGTGTGTGTGTGTGTGTGTGTGTGTGTGTGTGTGTGTGTGTGTGTCTGTGTGTGTGTGTGTGTGTCTGTGTGTTTGAGAAAGATTAAGAACGATCGTGTGAGGGGATGAGAAGGTGATAAAAATAAAAAGAGATTATGGTAAAGTTCATCGTTTTTTAAACTACATTATAGTCTGGTCTTCTTTTGTCAACGAGACGTCAATTGCATGTTTGATATCATCATCTTTATTGTTTAATGAAGTCCACGCTCTCACGTCATCATAGTGTTACGACCAGCTCGTTCAGGTCGCAACAAGTGAGGGAGGTCCACACAGTGAACCTTGCTTAAATCAACATTTATTAATTGAACAAAGCATACAAAACATAACTTGATAGGGTGGCTTTTGTCTCTTTGTAATTGTATGGTGCAAAAGTAAACAAACAACCAAACAAATCAAAAGGTGTCACAGGGCTGGCTGTCCAGGGAGCGAGAGAGCGTTCCATGCAGAAGCCTGGCTTTTAAACCCTTCCTCCCAAGTGCAGACAGTCAGCAATCAGAGGAAGGCGGAGCCAGCACAGCACGCAGAATGCCAGCCAGACCAATGGGCGGGCACAGCACCTATTCCTGAAACAGAAAGCAAAGAGCCAAGCAGCGTGGGAAGACCCAACAGCCAGGGCCGTCACAATGGGTCGTTGAACATGTGTCGTCGTAGTTGTAGTTGCCCTAATGAACACTGGGTCCCTCCTGTTATGGGGTTGAAGCATCACGCTCCCCTGACAGACGTCACCTTCACGGGCGTCCCGTGCGGCCCGGTTTTTCGCCCGTCCGTGCAAATCCGACATTTTCCTTCCGAGCAGAGGCGAGGAGAAAAGACCGTCCGTACCGAAATCATAACTTAGGCTTGACGACTGATTCACACACTCACCCTGGACTCACCATCTTCTCCTCATCCATAACCACACTACATCTCACCATTATACTTCTCAGTATACTACTGTGTGTAAATCAAAACAGTCTCCAACTTTTTGTATTAGTTATTGTTCAGATTGTTGTGTAGTGTTGTTGATAGGTATTAAATAGTCGTATTGCTCATTATCAGTATGTATTAATATTTTGTGATCTTTTGTGATCAAAGCTGCTGTAACAGTCAGCTTTCCTGCCAGGATTAATAAAGTACTTTAGCTTCTGCTCACCGTTAGCTGTGAATGTGAGGGAATGTTTGGCTCAGTAATGGAGGTTTCTTGCTAAAGTGCATCTTGGAAGTCTCTCCTTCAGTTTTTATGTAAACAAGCTTGTACCTTTGACTTTTCATCAAAGAAAAAATGTTCCAACAGTCGATTATCTGTGTACTGATCATTTACCCAGGAGAATTTCTATCGAGAACTCCAACTGTGAGTCATGTCATATCTACCTTGGGAAAAATTGAATGGAGCTTTCCCTTCCTGATCCAAGTGTGATGAAGAACATAAAACCCCATGCTGAATACGTGAGAAGAGAGACTTGTGAGTATCATCAAAGGACAAGTAACACAGCTAGGGTGAGAAACTGAGTGGGACTCTGTGAACAATTGATGCTGGAAATAAAATTCCATTCTCCCCTGTCGGAAAAGCCGCGGCACTCTTCACTGGTGAACATGTGATTTCATCCTCCCTTATAGAGCGGGTAAAGAGAAGAGGGAGGATAAATGATGTGCCATATTGATCAACTCTTCCGTGTGTTTTAAAGCTTCCGGATGAATGCTGCGACGCTTTAATTGAAACATTCGCTGTGTGTTGAGAGCAGGTCCTGTGGCAGCTGTTGTATAAAGCCTGCTTTGCATTTCCTCTCTGCGTATTGACGTGGTGTCACCTCACAGCAGCAGGTTGAATGCTAAGAGGATTAAGATGTTGCAGTGAGGAGGAGACAGAGGAGAGGAGAGGCACACAGTCTGCACTCATCCTGTGTTACCTGGCTGTGCTTATAGGCTGCACATCAGCTTACAGCTGTGATTAGACACGTCTACAGTAGAGGGCTGAATGAAGGGATGCTAAGCCAGCTACTTGATCCGCATTCAAGTCATGGAGGGAAACTTTCCTACATTTTAACAATCGGGTGATGCTGTGGACCAAGCAGTCACGGCACAAGGAAACACAAGTTTTAAGCTCAAAGAGCGGTTTATTTTCCCAAAAAATATTCCATAAACTAACTACTGCAAATATATTAGTTAACAGAGTTATAGGGCCCCAAATAAAGAAGTCAACAAAACATATCTCTATTAAAGAATTAGACTAACAAAACAAGACGTTAGCTCCATTAACAGACCTCCCGAATGAACTGGAGGGAAACCAATTCAAATGCATACAGGGGACGACAACATAGACAATAACTTAAACGTAACACAAATTAGTCATGCAGTTCGTAAACACCTACATCAAATCCAGGCTCCACCCTCAGCCCCATCTTCTGTCAGACCAGGAAGGAGAACTCAGAATCCAGGTAATCAAGATTGTAGGATTTTTAATGAAAATGAAATAACTTAAAATAAGTATTTGGTCACCATGACAAACAAATGTAATCTCTCAAGACCTGTAACTTCTTCTTGTCAGAGGTGCTAATAAACAAATTCTAAACCAAACAAACTGATGCACCTGTTTTAACTGTCATTTATAAAAGTGACTGTCCACAATAATTGAACAGTCACATAAACTGATGGCCAAGTGAAAGAGCTGTCAAAGAGACACTTAAACAAAATTGTGACCTGCACCAGGCTGGGAAGACAGAATCTGCAATAGGTAAGTAGCTTGGTGTGAAGAAATCAACTGTGGGAGCAATTATTAGAAAATGGAAGACATACAAGACCACTGATAATCTCCCTCGATCTGGGGCTCCACACAAGATCTCACCCCGTAGGACAAAAAATGGGCCAAAATGATCACAAGAACGGTGAACAAAAATCCCAGAACCACACGGGGGTTCACCTAGTGAATGACCTGCAGAGAGCTGGGACCAAAAACAAAGGCTACCATCAAATGTAACACACTACGCTTAGGGACTCAAATCCTGCAGTGCCAGACGTGTCCCCCTGCTTAAGCCAGTAATGTCCAGGCCTGTCCTGAAGTTTGTATAGATTTGATGATCCAGAAGAGGATTGGGAGAATGTCATATGGTCAGATGAAACCAAAATAGAACTTTTTGGTAAAAACTCAACTCGTCGTGTTTGGAGGAGAAAGAATGCCGATAAAAGAACAATAGCTACTGTGAAGCATGGGGGTGGAAACATCATGCTTTGGGGCTGTTTTTCTGCAAGGGTGACCAGGACGATGATCCGTGTAAAGGGAAGAATGAATGGGGCCATGTAGATTTTGTTAGTTAAAACCTCCTTCCATCAGCAAGGGCATTGAAGAAACACTAATACTAATGCACCAACAGAAACCCCAGCAAAATGGCTGGGTCTTTCAGCATGAAAATGATCCCAAACACACCGCCCGGGCAACATACATAAGGATGGCTTCGTAAGAAGCATTTCAAGGTCCTGGAGTGGCCTAGCCAGTCTCCAGATCTCAACCCCATAGAAAATCTGTGGAGGGAGTTGAAAGTCCATGTTGCCCAGCGACAGCCCCAAAACATCACTGCTCTAGAGGAGATCTGCATGGAGGAATTGGCCAAAATACCAGCAACAGTGTGTGAAAAGCTTGTGAAGACTTACAGAAAACGTTTGACCTCTGTCATTGCCAACAAAGGGTATATAACAAAGTATTGAGATGAACTTTTGTTATTGACCAAATACTTATTTTCCACCATAATTTGCAAATTATTCTTTAAATCAGACAATGTGATTTTCAGGAATTAATTTTTCTCATTCAGTCTCTCATAGTTTAGGTATACCTATGATTACAGGCCTCTCTACATACTTTTTAAGTGGGAGAACTTGCACAACCTTGGTGGCTGACTATATACTTTTTATGCCCCACTGTGTATATATATATATATATATGTAAGGGGCTTAGATTTTGCAATGACTTCAAAACAGATGACTCATTATTTAAGTCTGCTACATTCTAACTAATCTAACTTTTTTCCATCTATTTATATATATCAATTGATGGAAATTAATTGATAGGAAAGGAATCTTCTAAAGGGTGAAATTATGTTATTATTTCTGTGTTACTTTTGTTGATGTGAGCAATCTGGAGGTTTTTCCTATTCAGAATGTTGTAAGTGCTAATCGGACAGTCTGAGCCTAGAGGCCAAGTATACCTGTACATACTGTACACATAATATTACATCACCTGGCTGAGGGCCTCAGGAGGTCCAAAGTATTCATCAATGTGTGCACTGAAAAAGCTAAATTCCTAATGCAGGTGATGCTTTCTGCTTCAACGTGTGTGCAGTGGAGGTGTAGGTAACTCCTGACCCTATTAAATTAATTAAGCCCCAGCTTATGATAATGGAGGGATGGAGTGAGCAAAAAAAAGAGTCTGGTGGAGTGTGGTAGAAGTCCCTCTGAAAGCCTCTCGCTGATGAGGCTGGAGGGTAGGCACACCGCACAAACGCATAACTTATTAAATTAGTGTCGGTCTCCACGGGATGCACAATAATTGCCCTCCATGTCATTAAATTCAGCCTGCTTTTGGCTGCGCTTCACAGGCTTCTTCAGTTGGCCGTGTAGGATGGTCCGCAGACACTAATATCTGCACGCACTGATATCTTCACGCACTGATATCTGCACGCACTGATATCTGCACGCACTGATATCTGCACGCACTGATATCTGCACACACTGATATCTGCACGCACTGGCCTGTGTGACTGTGTGTGTTCAGGCATAACAACTGTCTAAAGTTAAGGGGAACAAAGGAAAGGTTAAATCCTGTGCACGACAACTCAAGTATTACACAGGCTGTTTTGTCCATATATGTATATATTCAACCATGGTGCAGTTTTGCTCCTGTATGTAATGACAAAGTGTAGTTAGTTTACCTGCCCAGACCTCTGAATTACCACTGAATGTCTCATATTGGTTCAATATGGGAAACAATCAGCCAGTCAAGCACTTAGAATGTAGGCCTTTTTAATAATAATAATAATAATAATAATAATAATAATAATAGAAAATAATAATAATAATAATAACATGGCTAGCAGTTTTCCTATTATATTATTTTGTGGGAAATAGTAAATGATAAACGTGGATGAGATGGATGCAACAGTACAGGTTGTTGTAAGTCAACGTACAGATATGCAACAGGTCTCAAATAAAAACAAATCTGCAACTAATGTAAAAGAAATGACCTTAACTGCTCTCAGCAACCACACCCAGCTTCTGTGTCAATTGCACATTGGGGTGTGGTGGATATGTATCCTGCTGCTGATTGGTTAAAGTAAAACAAGATGAAACTACAAGCGCAGACCTACGTCAAGGCCATTGATCCCAATGCGTTATTCTTCCGTCAATGCTACACCCTTCCAACAAGTTTCAGGAAAATGATGAAAATTCTGATTTCTGAGAACTAGATTGAAATAAATGTAAAATAATAGCCATAAAATAAACCTTTAGTTTGATAAATTATCCAGGACATTCTTGTTTCTTTGTTGTGCAATATTGAATATTACCTTTTAATACTTATTTACATTACTGTATATGGTGGATTATCCCATTCAAAGTGAGAAATGCCAAGGTGGACACTGTCATTCGTAGCTTTGTATAATACTAAAGGAAATGTACAGTTTCTGCTGATAACATGCATACAGTGTATTTTCAAAATACATTTCCATCGTAGGTTTACTTAGTTTTAAGGTGTACCTGGTTAGGTTGAGGAGCAGATTGTGGTTTGAGTTTGAGTCGTTACAAATGACATTACTGCACTTAAGTATCCTTGTTCTGTAACTTACATTCACAGATTAGTTGGGTGAAGCTGTGTGTGTGTTGAACCCATCCATCCACCAATACCTCCTCCCTAAGTTGACTTTCACATTCTTCATGCTACATAAGTTGTGTCTAACATTTCCATAGATGGGTTTGTTTCTGCTTACCCTTTTGAGGTTCATTTGGCATTAGGCTCACTGTACATTATCATTTATTTATTATGAGTAATACAAATTACTCTGAACTCTGAGTTGACTAACCCTGAACTCTGACTTAACTAACCCTGAACTCTGACTTAACTAACCCTGAACTCTGAGTTGACTAACCCTGAACTCTGACTTAACCCTGAACTCTGAACCCTGAACTCTGACTAACCCTGAACTTGACTTAACTAACCCTGAACTCTGAGTTGACTAACCCTGAACTCTGACTTAACTAACCCTGAACTCTGAGTTAACTAACCCTGAACTCTGACTTAACTAACCCTGAACTCTGAGTTGACTAACCCTGAACTCTGACTTAACTAACCCTGAACTCTGACTTAACTAACCCTGAACTCTGAGTTGACTAACCCTGAACTCTGAGTTGACTAACCCTGAACTCTGACTTAACTAACCCTGAACTCTGAGTTGAACTAACCTGAGTTGACTCTGACTCTGAACTCTGACTTAACTAACCCTGAACTCTGAGTTGACTAACCCTGAACTCTGAGTTGACTAACCCTGAACTCTGACTTGACTAACCCTGAACTCTGACTTAACTAACCCTGAACTCTGAGTGAACTCTGACTTAACTAACCCTGAACTCTGAGTTGACTAACCCTGAACTCTGACTTAACTAACCCTGAACTCTGACTTAACTAACCCTGAACTCTGAGTTGACTAACCCTGAACTCTGAATTGATTAACCCTGAGACAGGAAACTCTTCGGTTCCAGAACAGCTAATCAGAGTTTGTTCAGTCAACTCTGAGTTTGTTTCAGTTGAGCTTGTTCGTAGTGAATGAAAAAAGTCATCATCAATGGAGTTCCGACACGATTCACCGTGACAACAGTTATACTGAAGGCAGTTGAAATACGATGGTGGAATCTGACTGTGTAAATGGTAACTGGACCTGTATAGCACTTTTCTAGTCTTAGAAACTCTCAAAGTGCTTTTACACTACATGTCATCATTCATCCATTCACACCCATTCACACACTGATGACAGGGGCTACCATGCAAGGTGCCACCTGTTGAACAGGATACTACCTCATCGTTCATACCCATTTACACACCGATGGCACAGCCTCCACGGAGCAATTTGGGGTTAAGCGTCTTGCCCAAAGACATGTCGCAAGGACTACCGAAGCCGGGAATCGAACTGTCAATCCTCTGATTTGAGGACAACACTCCTCTACCACTGAGCCACAGTGGCCTTAATACTGTTCATTAGTCTGTAGCGTACAGTTTCCATGGCAACAGACCCAGAGTTTCACTTACCTCTCTTTCTGGAACTGAAAACACAGACTTCGCTAACTCAGAGTTTTTTTACTAAACATGCTTTCTGAAACAGGGCCCAGGTGATAAAAATAGTTTTGCCAGGATAATCTTTAAAAACATTTCGGTAACAACAGATTAGCGCTGATTAAAATATGTTCAGCCAAAAGAAAGACAAGACTGTAATGTTGCCTAACTTGCTAACACACAGTATATATATTCATGTTTAGAGAAGATGAATATAAACTCACCTGGAAGAAAAAAAGTGTCAATAACAACACTTCACTCTCTTGTAGCCCAAATAATCTTGGTTGCCCTGGCTTTTCACGTGTTCTTAAGTCATAAACACAGGAGACAAAACAAATCATGTCAGACTTTGACAATGGATCACCACTTTTTTTCTCACTTGCATCTCAGGCCACTGTAGGATCTTTAGAAAAGAAGCTCTCATTCAAGTATAAATGTGCATCAGCTCCCTCTGTTTGCCATGCAAAGCAGACTAACAACTATTTCCCTCTTTTCTTGTCATCATACCATCTCCATGTTTGCAGTGCCGTAGATGGAACGCAATAGGACAAAAGCTCTCAATACAGAAGGGCTAAATGTCAAGATAGAGAGAGAAACACGAGTCCTCGAGCAGGGAAAGAAAACTCTGAGATAATGAAAGATGGAAGGAATGATGGGACGAAACAAAAGTGAGAGGAATGATAAAGAACTGTGGCGACCTATAAATAATAAAGACGTTTTTACAAAGACCGGGGGGGCGGTTGAAGCTACTGACTGATGAGCAGCTTAGCGACAGGCCGACCGGATGTTTCCATCCCAATGAACAAAAGAAGAAAAGTCTGAGAGTCGGTAATGAGGACTCTCCTGTAAACAATGAAACACTTTATGAATGTGATCTGTGACATACGCAGAGTGGATACAGACACATTCTGGTAATTAGCATGGCTAATTAGCTGCAATGCAACAATAATTAATTAAAAAGTGATATTTAAATTAATTATTGATTAGATTAATTAAGTTAGAGGGGGCAAGAGGGGGAGTGGGGGTAATTAAGATAAATGTTAAATGTGTTGGTAATTAGGTTAGGATAGGAGCGAGCTGATGATGATGATAATGATGTAAAGACAGGACGCCATGGATGAGGAGCAGCAGACTGTCATGTGGCTGTTCAAAGCTGAAGAGATGGAGGGAGATGGATGGATAGAGAGGGGAAGAAACAGAAGAGGGGGAGGCTCACGCACTTCAGAAGCATTACTCAGAGACTCCTTGCTCATCAGCTGTGGACTTTGCGCGGTGTTCTTACTAATGAGTGCCTATTGATTGGTCTAACCCCTCTCCAGCCCCGCTCACCTGCTCCTGATCAGAGCGCTGAATCACTGCTTAACACTGGACCGCTGCTGGACGGAGACAGACAAGCTGCTGATAATGAGAGCAGACGGCCTTCTGCCTCCGCTCTACATCAAGGACAGGAGAGATCAGATGAGTCTGAGCCACCATTTTTCTACAATTAAAGCTAGGCTGGATTAGCACCTTGGGAACACCTGGAGAACGAGATCCAACATAGAACCTCTTCAGCATCCACAAGGGCGGAAGGTTTTTCCCTTTGGTCCATCAGACACACAAAGCACATTTTTATTTTTTTATTTTTTTATTTCAAATGTATTTAACCAGGAAAAGCCTCATTGAGATTAAAACATTCCTTTACAAGAGTGTCCTGGCCAAGACAGCAGCAGCACATTAAACAAAGTTTCAGACATACAACATAAAACAGTGACGGACAATAAAAAAATAAAAAATAAATAAAAAAATAAATTAAGAATCCCAAGTATTTATATGACGATACAGACTCAATCACATTGCCCTGAAATGTAATTATAGACACATAACAACAACAACAACAACAACAAGAGTATTAACTAAAACAATTATTAAACTAAAATTCATAGAGCTTAGGTAAAACACCTTAAACCTGCAATGATTGGTCTGACGAATCAGCACCTTTTAGGTTGATTGTGGTTGCTCATTTACTTCTCCGACAAATTATTGAGCAACATTATCATTTGTTGTGTTTGTGTCCACCTGATAAAAACAAGCTCAATGTACAGTGCTGCAGAAATGAGCCATTAACTGTTCCCACCTGATAAAAACAAGTTCAATGTACAGTGCTGTTTCCTCCTCTCAAAGTCAATGTATTGTCTGAATATGTTTTTTTTAAGCTTTTAAGTGGCAAATCTGACCCTAATACAATCACGTGAGTACATGTACCTAAATGAAGAGGTCCATGTGTGGTTCTGGTAACTGGTCTTCATGTGTGCCCTTGTAGCTTCAGCTTTCAGAGATATCCCCTCATGGACATGGAAGGTCTGTCTCCAAGACCATGAGTCCAAGTGAAAATGAGGAGAGCAGAAGGCAGCTTCACCTCCAAATCTGTTGACAAGCCAAATGATAATGTGATGGAGTGAGAGAGACAGAGAGAGAGGGTGATCACACCAGCTGGGAATAGGGAATAGATATGCAAGGTAACTCAATTAAGGAGGCAATTTCCACCCTCCCCTCTTGCCCTGAAAGAACTAGAGCAAGTGAAGCCACTTGTGGACACAATGGTGTCAGAGGACAAATGGAACACAAAGGCGTGTGCATTTAAAGAGAGAGGACACAGTCATATAGCAGAACCTTCATGTTACGACGAATGAAACCATCCTGTTGAATATCAGGCATTGGAATAGAATCAAATGTTGTTGTAGAAAGAAGTCCCAGTAAATGGCCTAAATGAAGAAAGGTCAGGGATTCACTAAAGAGACCACCACAACTATGACATCATTGGATGTTAGTTTAAATCCAGACCCCAGAAACGGTGGGGAGAGCAGCGTCTCAACAAATGTGCTAGGGAAGTCAGTCGCTTCAAAACCGCTATCAGGTTAGATGGCAGGAAGAATTTTGGGAAAAACGATGGCATACATTTCAGAGCAGAGAGCTTTTGAAAGGCAGCACGACCTCAGCCGTACTCATAGTCTGATGACAGATGACAGGTGTGACCTCGTTGGGTTGAGCTGTACTCCTTGTGTTATTCTGGAGATCAGCCATTTGTCAACTCAGGAGGGAGTGGACCGACCCTACGGTGGGCAGCCTAGCTCAGGAAATCCAAACATGAGGCTGAGACTGTTAACCCTGTCACAAAATCTATTCCTGTCGCCTAAAATTAAAATTAGCTCCACCAAATAATTCAGATTCCTTTTTTTTAACTAGGAGCCACCTACAGAAACTTTGTTGTTTTAATTTATTGTTTTATTTGAAAGAAGGTCAATGATCTGCAGGTATTAGGAGCAGGTTTAAATAAATGTGCCGGTTAATTCCACGGAGCTCAAGCAGATTTCACAATTCTTAGCCAGTCTTGATTCCATGTCTTCATCGGTGTACGTCTCGGCCTTTTTACCTCTTTGTCTCAGACACACACACACACACACACACACAGTCTTGTTTTCTCCTCTAAATAATGAAGCAGCAAACCCTAAATCTCAGCCAGCAAATCAGAATGAGTTTCTCCGGGCCTGCCTCACAGATGGAGCCTTTCAGCAGGTCACTCTATTTATGTGCCATCCAGCCGTGACTCACCACTACCATTACTTTCATTCAGGATTATTGCAGATGCCCGTCCGCTCTAACTCAAGTATATATACCTGTCTGGAGTTTCAAATGGAATTTCTAACTATCTGAATGTGCCTCCATGCTGTGAGGACATCACTGTAATCGCATACTAAAGAGAGACATCACAGCTTCAGTACACTGTGATGCACAGCAGTGAGCTGTCTGTGCCTTCTGTCTGTCCAAAGACAGAAGGCACAGACAGCATCAATGTGCTCCACGCGAAAGCCCTGTCTGCTCTTATGTACTATATTTTTATGGATATCTATCTATTTTCAATGAATACAAATAATAATAATGAATAAATAAATGAATTTCAACCGTGTATCTCACAACCGGATTTGTTGAGCAATCCACTGTGTCTAGTTGAAACGTATCAGTTTGTTTGTTAATGTTCAATAAACAAAACAACAGTTTATCCAGATTATCTGAGCCCAGATGGAATCTCAGTATCAATTCAAAGTTAGCCAAATTTACTGGTTAGAGAAAACAGAGGTGAACAATGCTGAGTGAAAGTTAACTGACATAATGTAGCTGACATGACTTCATGTAGCTTAACCTACGTAACATAAGCACCAAACACACTTGTTTCAACCCAAACCGTGATCCTATCCTAAACCCAACCACCAACTTTGGTCTGAATCCTCAGCGGTTACAGCGCACGGGTGAAGCAGTGACAGTAGTGGGTGAAGCTTTGACAGCGTGCGGGTGAAGCTGCGACAGTGGTGGGTGAAGCAGCGACAGTGGTGGGTGAAGCAGCGACAGTGGTGGGTGAAGCAGCGACAGTGGTGGGTGAAGCAGCGACAGTGGTGGGTGAAGCTGCGACAGTGGTGGGTGAAGCAGCGACAGTGGTGGGTGAAGCAGCGACAGTGGTGGGTGAAGCAGCGACAGTGGTGGGTGAAGCTGCGACAGTGGTGGGTGAAGCTGCGACAGTGGTGGGTGAAGCAGCGACAGTGGCGGGTGAAGCAGCGACAGTGGTGGGTGAAGCAGCGACAGTGGTGGGTGAAGCAGCGACAGTGGTGAGTGAAGCTGCGACAGTGGTGGGTGAAGCAGCGACAGTGGTGGGTGAAGCTGCGACAGTGGTGGGTGAAGCAGACAGTGGTGGGTGAAGCAGTGGGGTGGCTGGTGGGTGACAGTGTGAAGCTGCGACAGTGGTGGGTGAAGCAGCGACAGTGGTGGGTGAAGCTTTGACAGTGGTGGGTGAAGCTGCGACAGTGGTGGGTGAAGCTGCGACAGTGGTGGGTGAAGCACAGTGACAGTGACAGTGGGTGAAGCTGCGACAGTGGTGGGTGAAGCAGCGACAGTGGTGGGTGAAGCAGTGACAGTAGTGTGTGAGTGAAGCTGCGACAGTGGTGGGTGAAGCTGCGACAGTGGTGGGTGAAGCAGCGACAGTGGTGGGTGAAGCTGCGACAGTGGCGACTGCAGTGGTGGGTGAAGCTGTGGACTAACAGTGATAACTGAAGGTGCCGTTCAGTCGGCTGAAACATTCAGAATGGGTGAGGTAGCAGGTGGGTGTAGATCCAGATGTGAAGTGTCTCACTGCCCCATCACACTTGAAGTCTGAGCAGTGCTGGGCCGCAGTTTGAACTTTCTAAAGGTTTTAAAGAGAAAGTGTTTGATTTGAGGCGGGACGGCTGATTCCGCAGCTTGACGTCCATCTGCATCCATCCTCCGTGCTTCTCTATCTCCATCTGTCTCCCCCTCCCCTCTCTGCCGCTGTGGGGAGGCTCGTGTTGGCCTCACACCGGCTGCCTCTCGCCAGCTGACTGACTGACTGAAGCTCCTACTGCTTGAGTGATGCCACCATGACAGCAGCATTCTGGACACGGTCGGTGTGTGTGTGTTGTGTGTTTGTGTGTGTGTGTGTGTGTGTGTGTGTGTGTGTGTGTGTGTGTGTGTGTGTGTGTGTGTGTGTGTGTGTGTGTGTGTGTGTGTGTGTGTGTGTGTGTGCAGGCATTAAGGGAGGTTTTTTTTTTTTGCAAAGTCAGCACACATGTGGCTGGAGCAGCAGATGAGTCTTTGACAGTGGCTACCGTCACTAAAAAGCAGCCTCCGTGTTGGTTTTCAAACGAAAGCATCTGGACGTGTGCGTCCTTGAGCTGATTGAGCGAGGATCTGGGAGAGTTAGAGCAGCTTTAACAGCTTCCAGACGATGCTGCCAGTCTGTGGCAATGCATTCCAGCTTCAAAACCCATCGGTTGGATGAAGTCACGTTCCACTTTAGTACGCGTGTTCCTCTGTACACGTTCATGAGGGGTCAACACGCTGCTCCGGCTGTTTGTTCAATCGTTCAGACTTTGTGAACAGGCAGCCCGTTGAAGTGTGAATCACTTTGGCCCTCACTCTTCTCTATTTTTGCTTTTATGAGATTACTTTCTGGACAAGTTGTCCATTGAGTGCCTTTAACAATGAGAACGGAGGCACTCAAGGTTAACAACAGCAGTTTGTACTGAGTTCTAATATCCTCCATTTAAGTTAACAGGTAACTAGAAATAACAGGAGGTCACACACACACACACACACACACACACACACACACACACACACACACACACACACACACACACACACACATTGGGGAGCAAGTTCTCTGAAAATGGAGAGGGGGTGAAATAATGACCCCTCCAATGAACACTGCTCTGTGCTGCTTATGTTCTCTGTGTGATGAAGATATTTTGTCAGCTCCATGACGAAATATTTTGAGGTTGTGTCCAGTTTCTATCATAGTAACTACTAGCATAAAATAATTAGCATGGCTGCCGTGGGGTTGTTCAAAGAACCTTGTGATAATAATGATATGTAAAGACTTACAACAAGATGAACAACTGCTAGCATGCAAAAGATGTTAACATGATGAGGTTTAGTGGGTATAATGTTAGTTTAGCATACATGCTAACATTTGTGTTTTTCCTAATAAGATAAGATAATCCTTTATTAGTCCTGCAGCGGGGAAATCTGCAAATAATATGAAATAATAATAATATGAAAACTGCAAAGGTGATATCAATATTTAAAAATGGAGCTACGCATTACATGGATAACTGTAGACCGGGATCCCTTCTTCCTCAATCTTCAAAAATATTAGAGCAACAATTAGATCTCTTTTAGTAAAAATGGATTATTGAGTGAACATTAAAATGATAGCTCACTCTTGGCTGAAAAGCTACCTGGAAAACAGACAGCAGTGTGTGCAAGTTAATGACATGGTGTCAGGACTTCGGAAGGTCCCCTGTGGTACACCACAGGGATCAGTGATTAGTCCACTACTTTTTATACTTTGTATTAACAAATTAAAATGTGTCACTTTTGCAGTCGATACAAATTTATTTGCCTGGAAAACGTTAAAATCATTATTTTTTTTGCTATCAAAACTTGGTATGATGTTTTCTCCATATAAAGAAAGCAAAATGTATGGTTTCTGGAATTCAAAATAATTAAATGGGGAGATTTAATAAAACATCTGTGATGATAAAACTGAAAGAGTTTTTGAGACAAAATTCCTCGGGGTTGTGATTGATCATAAAATAACATGGAGACAACACATTTACTATATTATTGGTAAAATGTCTAAGTCAACAGCAGTACTGTATGAATCTAAACATGTATTAAATCATAAGGTCTTGCCTATCATTTATTGCTGAATTATACCTTCTTACATATCTGATTGTGTAGAGGTGTGGGGGTCAACCTATAAAACGTTTAGAAATTCAACAGTCCACGTCGTTACAAAACCAGCTACCACGTATTATGAATAAGGCTAGTTACTATGATCACAAAAGTCCATTGTTTGTCAAATCTCATGTTATTAAATGTAATGCACAGTGTTGAGAGCTAAAACAAAGTCACTTCCAGACTGTGTACAAAGTTTTATTTCAAAACACCATGTAAATATGATTTGATCGATGTGTGTCGTGCAAAAAGCTAACAGGAGATGTATTTTATATTGTTGGGGGTACAAGAATGTATAACTCATTTTTGGTTTTCCTAAGGATTGTTTATAAAGCTTTTTTTAAAGGCTATAAGTGTGAATTAAATCTTTTTTTCTTTTCTTCTGTTATGTTGCATTTTCTTCAGGGTAAGCATTATGCTTCTGCCTTTGCCTTTTCAGTCATATTGTCTACTACATTGTATATTCTCTGGAGGGAGAGTTTTTTGAAATGTGAAACGTCGACCAATCACAACAGAGCGGGCTAGCTGACCAATCAGAGCAGACTTTGCTTTCTGGAGGGAGGAGCTACAACGGGGCATTTCAGAGAGAGGGTGAGAAGAGGTGGTAACTGTAACTTGAGATAAAAATATGCACCCATAAAAGAACATAATAGGGCCTGTTTAAAGCTCTTTGAGTGGTCGGAAGACTAAAGGAAGGAACCATACAAGTACTAGTTCATTTAACATTTCAAGTCAGAGCAGATCCAAACCAGCAGGTCTCCAGGCTGCTGTATTATGCAGCACTACAGGCCAATTTAGCAAATGTATGCAAATTAAAAGGATTATATTGTTTGGAAGGAAATAACAAATCACTGACTTATCTCACTCTATGTTTGAAAAAATGTATTTAGTATACAGAAAATAATCCAACCATTTAAGAGCATTGTGGCATCGTCTCAAAACCTTGCATTTAAAGGGTTAAATGAATGAATATTTTTGATTTATGATCAGGGCTCTTGGTTACTTGGTAGAAGTGGAAAATAATATTAATATATAGTATTTCTACAGCAGTTTCAGTTGGGGGCACTTTTGTCCCCTAACTATAAAACAGGGAGCTTTGTTCAAATCTGACACGACATATTTGTTGTGTGTTATCATGTATTTGCCATAAATAATTCTTAAAAAACAATAATTTCTCATGTCTTAGAAGGTTGTACATGTTGGCAGCCACTGCAGAGTCTTAACATTCAAATGTGATAATCTGAGGTTCCTCAGTTTGCTGGTGTGAGTTGACAAACACCCTGTACCTCCTACTTGTGAAATGGGATTATGGGGGAGCACATCCATGGTCAGGGACGGGTCGAGCTTGCTTGGGTCCAAGTCATGAGATCCGAGTCCACGCCTCTACATTTACCGGTACTGTCAGTGAGTCAGAGTCCGGTCTTATTCAAAGCACTGTTTGTCGTATTGCAGTTTGTGTGTTTGCCATAGCAGAGCAGAGGCTTCTAGCAGACTTTCTTGTCCCTTTACGTGGCCAAATGTTTGTCCTCCCCAACACCTAAACGTGACAGCACAGGAGGGACTCCACTTGCGTGATAATTGATAGTGCGCTTGTTAAAGCCAACAGGAGGAGAGACAGTGCTTGGTTTCCGATTAGACGGTGCTCTCTGCTCCCTGTAGCTCTATAACACTTGATGATTACATGCTGTTTCTCCTGCTCTAATTATCTTCTGGCTGGGACTGCTTTAGGGCACCTTTTTTTTATTTTTTTTACTCTATCTGCTCGCTACATTGTGTGGGAAACTTTGATGTACGCGGAAGACCTTATTTTTACCCACAAAAAGCCAGCAATTACTGGACGCTACGCTGTATTTTTAGCCCTTTAAATGACTTGAGAATAAAATGGCATGGACATGTAAATCAGGATGAGAAGGCTGTTTGCTGCTGCCTTAGTGTGTGAGAGGGGTGAAGAGCACTATAATCATATTTATGCAGTGATTGTTCTTCACTCTCTCTCTCTCTCTCTCTCTCTCTCTCTCTCTCTCTCTCTCTCTCTCTCTCTGGCTCTCTGGGCGGTCAGTGATGCATGTCCGACTGCACTGCTGACTTGATGGAGTTTGATTGAGGAAAATCTCTTCTTTTAACCAATTCATGTTTCTCCTCCGGTGGCCTGTTCTGTGTGTGTGTGTGTGTGTGTGTGTGTGTGTGTGTGTGTGTGTGTGTGTGTGTGTGTGTGTGTGTGTGTGTGTGTGTGTGTGTTTACTCAGTGCAGCTCGTGGAAGTGAGGCTGTGGGCATTCTGGACCACGCCACAGGGTGCAGCAGTGCGTGTGCTGTAGAGCTGCAGCGCTTCACTAGGGGGAGCACTCGCTCTACTGCTCTCCTCCTCCTCTGAACACTCACCAGGTACTGAGCTCACACTGACGGCACTGAGGGCTCCTGTTAAGGCCAAGGTCAAGTTCAGTCCACAGAGATGGGACGAGAGGGGAGGGGGGCTTATGGAGACCATCCATTTTTCCATCCTGCTTATCCAGTTAAGGGCCGCAGGGGTGCTGGAGCCGATCTGGGTTCGCCCTGGACAGGTCTTCAGTCTATCACAGGGCTGACATATAGAGACAGACAACCACTCACCCTCACATCCACACCTACGGGCAATTTAGAGTCTTCAGTTACCCTAAGCTGCATGTCTTTGGACTGTGGGAGGAAGCCGGAGAACCTGGAGAGAACCCACGCTGACACAGGGAGAACTACAACCACTACAACACCGTGCAGCCTCTTATGGAGACCAGCAATAATTAAAAATGAATAAAAACACTTCTGCACAGTCTGGCTCAATGCTGGTGTGTGTTTATGTGACGTTTGGTCTACGGTCGGTACATGAACAAGCAGCACACTGCCACGTGGATGATGGAGAGAGTCCCCGATAGACAGAAGCTGAGAAACACACACTGCCACCCAGTTCATTTTGTAAAGGCAACTTTAAAAAAAAAAAAAAAAAAAAAAAAAAAAAAAAAAAAAAAAAAAGAAATCTGTTCTGTCGAAAGAGTTGACAGTCACAAAGGGAATCAGGACAGGAATCGCCAATACTCACCACAAATGGGAGTCTTGGTTCTTCAACAACATTGAAAGTATCTGTAGTATTAGAAATTCATTTGAGCTTAATAGTCATACTTAGTTATGTAACTTGCACAACTTGTTCCCATTTCTCTATTTGTGATGAACTAATAATTAATGACCACAGTAAAATGACTTTGATGCCATGTGCACTTCCTTCCAGAGTGCAACACTAATGATCTGATGTTCAGACAGAGATGGGAAAGCATGCCTTCATGTTTCCTGCTGCAGCCGCTTGGAACAGTCTGCAAAAGAAAATGAAGTGGCTGAATGTGATTCTCTGACTGAATCCCAGCCTGGAGAGCCTTAAGTCTGTGACTCCGTCTGTTACCCTGTCTGTTCCTAGCCTGCTTCCTGTGATACTGTCTGTGGTAGAATTTTCATTTAGTATTTTTGCATAATTTCTCTGCCAATTTTTCGGGCCAGTTTTCCTCGCAAAACAGGTTTCTGTTGTCGTGCTGCACGCTCCTTTGTTTGCTTTCGTTGAGAATATTGTCACCACTGCTGTGGTTGGTGTCCAAGTCTGACCCGGTGTGACTCAAATGACTCTGTGGCCTTCCCCATGAGCATAGAGCCAAAAGATCCACAGCAGACATACAGCTGGAATATAGATATTAGTTGACATAAATACTCATATTTAGCCTCATTTGTAGGATTCAGTGGCGTCTACACACACAGAGGAGCAGACTGAACGTCTCCCAGCTCCATGGACCGGTCCAGAAGATGATGCTGATCATCATTTTTACAGTCCCGGCTCTGAAAATGTGTTGTATCTAAGAACTGTTATGCTGCTCATTCTGTACACATGACATCTATTGCATTCTGTCCATCCTGGGAGAAGGATCCCTCCTCTGTCGTTCTCCCAGAGGTTTCTTTGATTTTTTTAGGGGAGTTTTTTTTTGTCCATGTGCCAGATTGTAAAGCCCTCTGAGGCAAATTTGTAATTTTGGGTTATACAAAATAAACTGAATTGAATGTGTCTTAACTGAATAGTACAGACTAATCACCTGTTTGAATTCTCAGCTCCACCATCTAAGAAGTTTGAAGAATCTAAAATATAAAACATATTCTGGTTTGTTGATTATTTGTTTGTTTACCACATAATTCCAAACAAATGTGTTCCTTCATAGTTTGGATGTCTTCAATATTAATCTACAATGTAGAAAAAAAAAAATATATCGTTCTCCCAGAGGTTTCTTCCTTTTTTCTCCCTGTTAAAGGTTTGTTTTAGGGGAGTTTTTCCTGTGAATGTGAGGGTTTAAGGACAGAGGATGTCTCATGTGTACAGATTGTAAAGCCCTCTGAGGCAAATTTGTAATTTGTGATTCTGGACTAACAAAATAAACTGGATTGAATTGAATCTCCTCCGCTAGGGGTCGTATGAGGTCCGCGTATGGAGCTCTCCTGCCTCTCCATCCTGGAGGAGAGTTAATATCGTTTCAACTATCGGCTGTAATTAGAGCGCACGGCCTTAAGAAGCACACCCTGCATACATATCACAGCATTTACATGCATTAACCCCTCTGTCCTCAGGCCCGGACCGGCCCGGACCGACCCGGGACACAACAAGTCCTCCACTGGCCCATCACACGGTGGTTCATTAGGGGATGCACTTTATACTAGACAGTGTGTGTGTGTGTGTGTGTGTGTGTGTGTGTGTGTGTGTGTGTGTGTGTGTGTGTGTGTGTGTGTGTGTGTGTGTGTGTGTGTGTGTGTGTGTGTGTGTGTGGTAGAGCGACACAGAGCCGCAGTGAGAGAGAGAGACGGACAGCCCGGCTATCCAATCAGGAGACAGCTCTCAGCTCTCAGCTCTCAGCGTGACTTACAGCCGGGGGCGGCGCGATGCAGGGGGAGGAAAGAAAAAAGAAAAAGGAAAAAGAAAGCAAAGAGTTGAGTGAGCAGCGTCAGTGGAGAGTGGAGAGGACGGGACCACCAGGACCAGCACAGAGAACCCAGAGAACCAGCACAGAGAACCAGCACAGAGAACCAGCACAGAGAACCAGCCCGTCTCTGACTGCTCATCACTGGATATTCATCCTTCTTCTCTCATCCAGACCTCCTCCATCCTCCTTCACTGGGATGGTGGCTGCTCCGGACCCGGCTGAGCATCTCGACAGCGGAGAGAGGACCGAAAGCAAAGCTCCGTGGTCCTCAAGGCTGCTGTGAGACAGAGACAAGGCTCTGTGGTCCTCAAAGCTGCTGTGAGACAGAGACAAGGCTCTGTGGTCCTCAAGGCTGCTGTGAGACAGAGACAAAGCTCTGTGGTCCTCAAAGACAGAGACAAGGCTCTGTGGTCCTCAAAGACATGTCTCTCTTTTGACGGGACCTCTCACGCATTCCTGGAGACTTTTACGCATTTTGGAGACTTTTACGCATTTTGGAGACGTTTTGCATGCCGAGGGAAACGGGTGATGGAAGTGGATATTTTGCCCATTAACAGAGGATACTGAGGTTTATAACATTCTCCACCCAAGTGCACTTGTCCTCCTCCTGCGATGATCGTGCTCCTGCTCGTCCTGAGCATCGCGGACGGGGTGCTCTCTCAGATCCGCTACTCGGTGCCGGAGGAGGCAGACCATGGCACCTTGGTGGGGAATATCGCAGAGGACCTGGGACTGGACCTCACCAAACTGGCCTCCCGTCGCTTCCAGGTGGTGCCCAACTCCCGCACGCCTTACCTGGAGGTGAACCTGGAGACCGGCGCCTTGCTGGTCAACGAGAACATCGACCGGGAGCAGATCTGCAAGCAAAGCGCCACCTGCCAGCTCAACATGGAGGTGTTCCTGGAGAACCCTCTGGAGCTGTTCCGGGTGGAGATCGAGGTGGTGGACATCAACGACAACCCGCCCAGCTTCCCGGAGACAGACATCACGGTGGAGATCTCTGAGAGCGCCTCTCCAGGAACCCGCTTCCCTCTGGAGAGCGCCTTCGACCCGGACGTGGGCTCCAACGCGTTACGCACCTACGACATCACCTCCAACAGCTACTTCTACCTGGACGTGCAGACCCAGTCGGACGGGAACAAGTTCGCAGAGCTGGTGCTGGAGAAGCCTCTGGACCGGGAGCAGCAGGCGGCGCACAGGTACGTGCTGACGGCGGTGGACGGAGGACAACCTCCCCGGACCGGCACGGCGCTGCTGGTGGTGAAGGTGCTGGACTCCAACGACAACGTGCCGGTGTTTGAGCAGCCCGTGTACACGGTGAGCCTGCAGGAGGACGCACCTGTGGGGACCCTGGTCATCCAGCTGAACGCCACCGACCTGGACGAGGGTCTGAACGGGGAGGTGGTGTACTCCTTCAGCAACCACATCTCCAGCCGCGTGAAGGACCTGTTCAGCATCGACCCTCGCACCGGGCGCGTCGAGGTCCGAGCCCAGGTGGACTTCGAGGAGAGCGGGCTCTTCCAGATCTTCGTCCAGGCCAAAGACCTGGGGCCCAACGCCGTGCCCGCGCACTGCAAGGTGCTGGTGAAGGTGAGCGACGTGAACGACAACGCGCCGGAGATCTCCTTCAGCACCGTCACCGAGTCTGTGAGCGAGAAGGCTGCTCCCGGCACCGTCATCGCGCTGCTGAGCGTCACGGACCGGGACGCCGAGCAGAACGGGCAGGTCCAGGTGGAGATCCTGGGCGACGTGCCCTTCAAGCTGAAGACCTCCTTCAGGAATTACTTCACCATCGTGACCGACGGGGCTCTGGACCGGGAGCAGGCGGACTCCTACTCCGTCACCGTGGTGGCTCGAGATAAAGGATCTCCTGCTCTGGCTGCCAGCAAGTCCATCCGGGTCCAGGTGTCGGACGAGAACGACAACGCGCCCACCTTCACGCAGGAGGCCTACGACGTGTACGTGACGGAGAACAACGTGCCGGGGGCCTACATCCACGCCGTGACGGCTCTGGACCCGGACGCGGGCCAGAACTCGCTCCTCGGGTACTCCATCCTGGAGTGCGAGATCCAGGGCATGTCGGTGAAGACCTACGTGTCCATCAACGAGGAGACCGGGTACCTGTACGCGCTGCGCTCCTTCGACTACGAGCAGCTGAAGGACTTCTCCTTCCAGGTCCAGGCCAGGGACTCGGGCGGCCCGGAGCTGTCCTCCAACGCCACGGTCAGGGTCATCATCGTGGACCAGAACGACAACCCCCCCGCGGTGCTGGCTCCTCTGGGCAGGAACGGCACGGCCCAGGAGCCTCTGCCCCGCTCCGCAGAGCCGGGATACCTGGTGACCCGCATCGTGGCCATGGATGCAGATGATGGGGAGAACGCACGGTTGTCCTACAGCATCCAGAGAGGCAACGAGAACGGCATGTTCAGGATGGACTGGAGGACAGGAGAGCTGAGGACTGCCCGTCGGGTCTCCACCAAGCGAGACCCCCACCAGCTGTACGAGCTGCTGGTGGAGGTCCGGGACCACGGCCAGCCGCCGCTGTCCTCCAGCGCCAGCGTGCTGGTGGTGCTGGTGGACAGCGTGGCTGAGGGACGTGGAGGAGCAGGAGAACGGGGAGGAACCGCCAAGGCCAAGGAGATGACCCTGGACCTCACCCTCATCCTCATCATCGCGCTGGGCTCCGTGTCCTTCATCTTCCTCCTGGTCATGATCGTGCTGGCCGTGCGCTGCCAGAAGGACAAGAAGCTGAACATCTACACCTGTCTGACCGCGGACTGCTGCCTGGGCTGCAGTGCGTGCTGCTCCAGGCAGGGCCGGGCTCGCAAGAAGAAGCTCAGCAAGTCGGACATCATGCTGGTGCAGAGCCCCCCCGTCGGCGGGGCCGGAGCGCCGCAGGTCCCCGTGGAGGAGTCCGGCAGCTTCGGCTCCCACCACCAGAACCAGAACTATTGCTACCAGGTATGTCTGACTCCAGAGTCCGCCAAAACCGACCTCATGTTCCTAAAGCCGCGTAGTCCTTCTAGGAGCACAGACAGCGAGCACAAGCCGTGCGGGGCCGTAGTGACAGGGTACACTGACCAGCAGCCCGACATCATATCAAACGGCAGCGTTTTGTCCAGCAGCGAGGTAAGAGACCCTCTCACCCCCACACACCCTCAGCATGGAGCCAGACCCCCACACAGCAGGCCAGGCCTTCTGCATACTTGACAGATATATAGATATATCTATATATATATATACAGATGTGTTTTCATACAAGAGCCATCTCCATCTCCCCCTCAGTTCACTGACATGTCTGGTCTAATGGTGGATGTCACTGGGAGCTAAAAGCACCCAGTTTGCCCCCCCTCCATCCTCTGCCTCCATTAGACTCCCCGTGCTGACATGTTGCAGGCCTCGGCTCTGAAACAGCAGCGGCTGCATGTGTGTTGTTAATATAAATAACTGTATTTAAGTTCTATGGTGGCTCAGAGGCTGCTGGTTGCTGTGAGTGTGTGTGTGTGTGTGTGTGTGTGTGTGTGTGTGTGTGTGTGTGTGTGTGTGTGTGTGTGTGTGTGCCCCCCTCCCTCACCATGAAGTGTGTTGGTTGATGGTAATCATGGACTGGAGGCTCTCACACACTGAAACTGGCCCCCTTCTCTTTCAGACCAAACACCAGCGAGCTGAACTCAGCTACCTGGTCGACAGGCCGAGACGTGTCAACAGGTAAATATGGAAGGACACGCTCCACCTCTGTGTGATAAACCTCTCACGGGCTTCACCTCCCCCACTCCGCCCGTTGATATCTGTCATTACTGTGATGAAGCTGCAGAGGATGAGGATGAGGATGGGGATGAGGATGAAAGCATCACAAACTGCTAAGCCAGGCTTCCATTTCACGCTCTCTTTTGTTCTGGTTGCAGCTCGGCGTTCCAGGAGGCGGACATGGTGAGCTCCAAAGACAGCGGCCACGGAGACAGTGAGCAGGGAGACAGCGACCACGACGCCACCAACCGAGGCCACTCCTCCGGTAAGCTGCTGCCGAAGTCTTCCCCTTCTTCACTGGCTTCCACACGGCTGGAGTTATTTGATGGTCATGTGGTGGGGGTGGGTGGGGGGCAGGTTGCTGAATGCTGGACTCTTCCGTCATCAGAGTCTTTCACATTAACACCGAAGCAACAAAGCAACGTGCTTCCTCAATAAAACAGGCCTTTAAGTTCAAGTACCCCTGCAGGGTAATATCTACATATATGTAAATACATGATTGCAAAGTTTAAACATGAACAACTTCGGGGTTATTTTCCCAGTGACCCCAGCACTCTGGTTAACTTAGTGGACAATTTCCCTAATTGAGCCCATCGGGCTACGGAGGGGTTAACTTGTCTTTTTTATTTTTTATTACAAAATATATTTGAATTAGAATTTAAAAAAAGTAAAAAAAAAACAACATAACCATGTACCCAACTAAGCTGACGGTCTACAATACTTCTTCTGCAGACAGACTATTTAAAATAAGAATGTCTGAAACGTGAGGGACCATTTTTTATTTGAGTGGACATTAATAAACTGAGATATGTATTCATTAAAAACAAAGTCAAACTAATTGTATTTATTTGCATAACTGTCACTGTGAGAACATCATGAAAATTATAAATGAAATAAAATGTCCTAGAAAAGGTTTAGTTTAAAATATGCTTTCCCTCAATTTATTTTAATGTGAGATTTTTGAAAAAACAGAGAAATACCATTTCCATGAAATGAACCTCGATGAAAAACTGAACGCTCATTTGAATCAGGGCCAACAGAAAAAAGAAAAAGAACAACGCATCTCTTAATATTTGCGTTCATTGTTACGTGATGATCCCCCCCCCAGTATGTAAATCCGTGGCCGTGTTAATGAGGAGCCTGCTCCCCATGAGCTCGGTCACTCGGTAGCTGGAGACCACTTGACGGGACGTGACGGGCTCTTTAATGAGCTGGGGGTTCTGGGAAGAGGACCAAATAGGTCGCTGCGCCGCCGTCAAAAACAAAACACACGATTCAGTCGTTCATTAGAATAATTAACGCATTCACTCGTGCAGCTACTCTCTCTTCTCTTTTCCCTTCCCGAGCACATTCTTCCATACCCATCCTGTGTGTTTCTTTGTAAAGCCTCCTCCTAAAGCACCTATCTGAGCTCATACAGTCTGGCCCTCTGGCTTCTGAATGCAGGTCCTGATGAAAGGAGCCGGTCCCGGTGTCCGGTCAGCCTCAGCACAACCGCTCCAGGTTTTACTCTTTTTTCTTTTCACCACTGTGGAAGGTTGCGCTCCTAATGTGGACCCGAGTCGGCCAGCTGCTCCATGTGGAGAGACTTGAGTGCATTAGCATTTCATGTGATCGCTGTCGGCTTCTGGTTCTGGTGTCAGTACCAAAGGGAGGGACGCTTGATGGACGGCGCACTTTGAGGAATATAAACTCTTTAAGGCAAAAACATTATTTTTTCATCCTCTGATAAATTCAGAGGTTTTCCTCCGCTTTGCTTCCGTGTCTAGTTTCAGACTAGCAGAAAGAAGACATTTATTTTACTACTCTGTCTATGTGACCTGCAGATTTCTCCTAAATTCACCAAAAGTTACAATAACATAATGCATCACTTGCATAATTAAACATAACATTATTTTTTACCGTATTCACCAAATTGTATGGCATTTAACAAAACATATCTTTAAAGCCAGAAGCACTTCCATTCACCAATCTCTGCAGTTTAATTCCTTTAATATATTCTGAAGGTTTTCACAGACGGGTTGCTCATATATAATCCATAGTGTTATTTATAAAACATTGTATTACTAAAAACAGAAAAACAAAAACAAAATGATGTCTATTTCCTAATTTATGAGTGGTGCTAAGAGATATATAAATTCCCTCTGTAAAGCCTTCAACTCGAATCAGTCAACACAATGAAAGAATCGTTTTAAGCCTGGCTTCATCCAAATTAGTGCATATTTAATAAGATGCCTCATTTGCATGTTTTAAACATAACATTCCTGAAAACTTGTAATTCCCCAAAAAAATTGTAATCAGCTGAAGGAGTTTCATGGTGATATCTAGTAGTTCACATGTTTACCATATTCACCTGTAGTGTCTGTCCTGAAGAAAACCTAATCAAATGTTGGCTGTTGTCCAATCACATTCAGCCATAAACCCTGCGGCCTGTATCGAGGCCCTGCTGGTCCCAACGTAGTGAGAAGAGCAGCATGTGAGCTCTGAAGGGTCAGACTGGATCCAGACCTTCCAGAAGAGACGCTGCTGATACTCCCTCAGTGTGACGGAGGAGCCTTAAACATCTGGATACTGTATATTCATCAATAAGTCACATGACCATATACTACGTGGTCCTCTGCAACAATTCTCTAAATAACGACACTGCAGGTTGGAACTAAACGATAGCCTCGTTAGCACCATTAAACACCGACAGTTGATAACTCACAATTATTTTTTTTTGTCTTACAAGTTGTCAGGAATGTACTGTTTAAATATGCAAATGATGCATTGTCTTATTAAATATGTACTCATTTGCATATGTTTCCAGAACATAAATCTGAACATTGGATGAAGCCAGGTTTAATATTCTTATTTTATTGTTTTGACATATCAGAGTCAAGGGTATGTACAGAGGCAATTTCTATCTATATATATCTCTTTGTATCGCTCCATAAATCAGAACCAGGCATTAAAAAAATATTCTCTGCATATTTTAAGTAATAAAATGTTAAAATCCATCTATGAATGATATATGAACAACATGTTCAGAAATAGATAGGGATGAAACTGCAGAGTGTTAGTGCTACTGAAGTGGAGACTTCTGGCTTTAAAGATATGTTTTGTTAAATGACATACATTTTGGTGAATAGCGTCAAAAAGAATGTTGTTGTTTAAATATGCAAATTAGGCATTATGTTTTTGTATCTTTTGGTGAATTGATGGGAAATCTACAGGTCAAATAGACAGAGTGGTAAAATAAATGTCTTCTTTCCACTAGTCTGAAACAAGACATGGAAAACCTCTGCATTGATCAGTTCATGTGAACAACGTTTCTGCCTTTACTGTCGTCTTAAAACAATCAGCTGTGCGATACACTGTGAGGAGTGAAATCAGGAGCTCCTACGAGGAAGTATCTGATCAAAGGTTGAACGTTCAGCGGCTACGTTCTTCTGTTTTAGAGCTTTTGGAAACATTTACATTGTGAGGCAGGCAGCTGCTTAATGTCCTGTTTAGAGTGTGTGAGCTCTTCCTGTTCGCCCAGTCTCACTCCGGTGTCTGTGCTGTGTCTGGGCCCGGCAGCACTCCACCGCTGACTTTGAGTACCCTTGGCGTGGCCATAGGAGACAGTTACTTTGTGGCAGAGTTATCGGCCGGGCTTAGTGCCTTTAAACAGATTATTTGCTCCGTATTAAGTCTTTGTTTGATTAGGATAATTGATAGCGTGGCTTAGCGTCCCTCAGTTCTGCTCCCACAATGCTGATGGAGAGAACACAGGCTTTTCCTCTCTGTGTGCTGATGCGGTTTGTCAGCGGCGAGGGTCCACTCCGACCGCGTCACTGTTTAACAGACGCTAATGTAAAGTAAACACATGTCCATGTCACTCATCACGGCGGCGTGTTCGCCTCGTCTCTCGGCTCTGATTGGACGTCAGGAAGAGGCAGTCAGTTTTAGATTGTTTTTTTTTTCATTTAATCAGATTAATAGGAGCATATTGTCGTTCATCTTGGGCTAAATATGAATTAAAGCGTAAGTAGTACATTCTGACTTACAGATATTCCAATCAGATCAGTTTGATGAAACAATCCTCTCGGAGCAGGGTGGTGCAGTTCACCCTGATGACCTCCTGACCTTTATTTATTTGATTTTTTCCCCCGTATTGGTGGTGGTATGGTGTTTTTGACAAGCAACCACTATGAGACTGTTGACGCAGCCGGTTTTGTTCTTGTTCCTGCTGCAGGCTGCGTTGTAGTGCCAACAGTTTTTATCCATCAAGGACACACTTAAAAGAGTCGGAGAAATCATCTGTGTAGGACATATAACCGGGATGAAACACACACACACACACACACACACACACACACACACACACACACACACACACACACACACACACACACACACACACATATACTTGGAGCAAGGACCAAACAAAACTCAGGGCCAAAATTATTTTCCAAGCTTCTCAGTGTGTGCTGGAGAGTGACCGACAGAGAGAGAGAGAGAGAGAGAGAGAGAGAGAGAGAGAGAGAGAGAGAGAGAGAGGGGAGGATTTGCATTAAAGCTCAACAGAAGGATTCAAATGAACAATTACTGCACATTACGTGTCACAGAGCCGTGTGCAGGTGTGTGTTTGGGTTGGAGCAGCGATGAGGGTGGCGTGATGGTGATGTGAGGCCTGTTTCAGTTTGGTCAAAGGCATGAGAAGTGTGCATCCTCAGAACGCGTCTCTGCTCCTGTAGAAACAATGTGGAGACAGAGCAGCTGATTCTGTCCGTCAAAAAGCACAAAGGGATTCTGTTTACAGTTTTTTTGCGATTGCTAAAACACATTTCTGAAACTACTTGTACACAGATGTCTCAAATACAAAAGCAAACATTCCAAACTACATGAACTCTTCTAAAAATGTATTTTCGCATCACAACTTTACGCACCAATGTTAATCAACAGCTCTGTCCACCTGCCAAACTCTATCTAGAGTCTTTGGTATTTTCATTTGAAGCATGTTGTTAATATAGAACATTCTGGTATTCTTATCTGAATTTTTTTTCTCGTACGATTGAGCCACGCCAGATTCAGCAGAGGCTCCAGACTTCAGATGACTGTGAATGGCCTGCGATAACATGGCGAATAACACCATATAAGGTGACGCATCCTGCAATTAGATATCCATGAAGGGAAGTTTTAAAAGCCCCAGCAGCAGGGTTAAGTTAAGCTAACTCTCTCTCTCTCTCTCTACATAATTGGCTTCCTTTTTTGTTCACATCAAAAAAAGCAAATGCGAATTCCTGGTTATAGTGTTCAGGCTGTGTTTTTTAAGTCATCTAATTGGTGACAGGTGTTTTCACTGGTGCATTCTGGGTGCAGATGACTGCCACAAGTACTAGTAGTTGTGTCTTAACAATTGCACACAGAACAAACTCTTACTGTACTGTGTAAAACTCAGATCTGTTGTTAAAGTAAGAATAGAAATATCATATTTAAAAAAAAAGACTCCACCGGCAGTAAAATCCTGCATTCAAATGCTACTCATCGCACACTTTGACATGGAGACAGGAGGAGACGGGAATCGAACTGCCAGACTTTGTGGTCAGAGGACGACCCGCTCCTCTCACTTATTCAGGGCCCTCTTACATATACATTCATTGTACTTCCACATATACATCTCATTACCTACATAGAGTTTGACTCTCGTGTCATTGCATTTTACTTTCAGACGCACTGATTTAATGTTTTAGCCCTCAGAATATATTGATGTAAGATGGGAACGTATGCATGCATGAATATGTAGATATATATATATATATATATATATATATATATATATATATGTCAAAGAAAGTAATATGAATATCTGTTCCATCCTTGCATGCATATATTTTCCATCTTACAGATTTTTGTTACTCTTATATGCACATATTTTCACTGGAACGATGTTCCATGTCATATATAAAACAGTTTTCTGTTCATATATGTACATGTATGCACTGTGTGATGTGAGAGACCAGTGGAAACATATGACTGTGGCTGTGCTGTGCTGGCTAAGAAGCAGGGAGAGTTATACATCAGATATATATTGGATGATCTCTGACATATAACACATCATACATGCTAAACATAGACGCAGAATTGTTATCATTTTTATCTTGTATGGGCTCATTTTTGGATAGGGTGACCAATAGCACTGATTTATGAAAAACATTTAAATGACTAAATATGGATTTTAGGTAAGGAGTATGTAAAATAGTGGCCCTCAAAGTCTGTCTGGTTTATATTGAGGCAGAGAGGCCCTCATGGATCTCCGTACTTTGACCCTGAACCTCAAGCTTTTCAGGCGGGAACATTGTTGTTGTGGGGTTTGTGTTAACTTCAACAGTTCTCTGTCCTGATCTCTGAGTGAAAGGCCGATCTTTAAATTCTGTGATGGGCACATTTTCTTGTGGAATTAATTAAGTGCCTCCTGATTTGCTGCTGGACCCTCCAGGACCACCAGGAGTCCCCTCAGGGGCCCATTTCCACTCCCGCTACATGTGTAAAGTACATATTATCAATACAGCCAATGTCACGCACTTGGAGAAGATTGAGTCGAGGCGCTTATCCACTTTTCTATCCCCCCCCCCACGCTGCCATGATGAATTCCTCCTTAGGCCTGCGGTTCATGTTATCACCGTGGTAACAGCTCGCTGATCAGTAATTCATTTTTCAGACCTCTGCATACCAATTACCAAATGAAGGTTATTATGGAGACTTTGCGTTTGCCCTGCGTGAGCGCCGTGCCGAATGCTAAGAGGAGACGAGGCGTTAGAAGTAACGAGGGTCCCCCCCCCACCCCGGCTCAGAGTGCTCAGCGGCCTCTCTGCTTGTTTTTGGGCTTAGTGCGGGACATGTTGACACACTTCTGTACTCATCCCGTGTTGAAGTGGAGGGCGGTGTACTGTGCTCCGCCCGGACGGAGCCTCAGGACTCACAGCGACTGTTTGCTCTGAGGAGATTGTTGGAGAGCTACGTAGTGGTAGAGATAAGGGCCTTATATGAGGCTCAGGCAGTGTGTGTGTGTGTGTGTGTGTGTGTGTGTGTGTGTGTGTGTGTGTGTGTGTGTGTGTGTGTGTGTGTGTGGGTGGTGAGGGGTTTGATTTTGCAGCTGGAATGTCTTTATCCTCCTGATTCAATAAAGACTGTCTAACGTACCAGAGGAACATTTAATTTACCAAAATGTCAAGAAATATCAAGATGTCTTAATCTGGTGACTGAAATGACTCTCTGTGTGTGTGTGTGTGTGTGTGTGTGTGTGTGTGTGTGTGTGTGTGTGTGTGTGTGTGTGTGTGTGTGTGTGTGTGTGTGTGTGTGTGTGTGTGTGTGTGTGTGTGTGTGTGTGTGTGTGTGTGTGTGTGTGTGTGTGTGTGTGTGTGTGTGTGTGTGTGTGTGTGTTTGTGTGTGTGTGTGTGTGTGTGTGAGAGAGAGAGAGGGAGATCCTCCTGATTCAATAAAGGTCTAACGTATGAGTCTCTCTGACTCTCTGTGTGTGTGTGTGTGTGTGTGTGTGTGTGTGTGTGTGTGTGTGTGTGTGTGTGTGTGGTGTGTGTGTTTGTGTGTGTGTGTGTGTGTGTGTGAGAGTCTAAATGCCACATTTCCCGTTCCCATTTTGAGAATCCACACAGCATCCATTTTGTACTAGAAGTGGAGCTCTGTGTCCTCCTTTTTTTAATAAACTGTAGTCCAATAATATTAAAACAAATGTATGAATTATACTTAAGATTCTTTTATTTAAACGCCTGATCAATATAACAATTCATTTACCCAAAACAAATATCCAAACGTTTGTAATTGATATTTAAATTTTGTATTCAGTCATTGTCTCTTAAAAAGAAAGAAAAATAACAGATAATAGATCAAAATAGAGCTTATTTGTCAGATAACTGATCAGATGACTCACAGATTCATTTAATCACTGAATGTCATAGCAACACTTTCCCTGAACTGGAGAAGCAGTATTTCTTATCTCAAAATAGGTAAAAAATATATAGATATGAATACATGAATATAAATGTGATATGTTATATGTCATTCAAATGATGATCATTAAACCATCCAGCTGGTAAAGGATCTTCAGAATGATCATTATTACAAGTGTAAACTTCTTTAACGCAGTAAGAAACCGGTTTAAATCTTAAAGAATAATTTAAATTCCAGTTGATAATCTTCATGGTGTGTAAACGTTGAATTGAACAGATTCCTGCCTCGTGACACCGATATCCATCAGGCTGAGTCAGCGTCGGCCTGATATCAGCATCGGTGCCTCCATACCCATAATGCAGTGCTCCCTGCATGTCCAGGTGCTCTGATACAGTGCATCAGCACTCGGCTTGCGTTCAGGTCCTCTCCCCCATGTAAGAGGCCGTATTAAAGCGTAATGTGCTGGTTTTATTTATGGCACGTCGGTTAATATTTAATAAGAAACCCTGTCGTTAGGAGACTGGGCACTTTTCCAAGCTGTTAGTGACGGCAAGCCAAATTAATCCGCTTTGTAACAAAGCAAATTCCCCCTTTGCTGACCGCTACAGACACACACACACACACACACACACACACACACACACACACACACACACACACACACACACACACACACACACACACACACACACACACTCACTGTGCCTACTGGGACGGCAGCAGACCCTGGTCTAATCGGTCTGTATTCAGAGGGATTAGTAGCAGATCGCCCTAGCTGCACAGTTCAGATTGTGGCCCCTAACAGTGACTCAGACACACATACACACAACAAGCGGATTTAGGTTGCAAAATACATGCAAACACGGGATCTAAAAAAAAAAAAACATATGGGGCAATGACACAATTTGTCTGCAGGCTTACACTCGGCCTAAATAGCCGTGCTGAGCAGCTCTGTGCCCGTTGACTCCGTTCCCCTCTGCTCTCTGACAAAAGGTGATTTTCTCACGGAGAATTCCGGGCTATTAAAAAAAGCAAACAATAACTCCACATGAAAGCGAGCACGCTCAAACTAGTTTGCAGTGGAATACCTGCAGTAATGCCTTTCATGGTGGACAATAGGGTTTGTGAAGGAGGCGAGGCTGAGGGCCCGGGACAGGGGAATGCTGGGTAATCCAATACTATTGAGTTTGTGGTTGGCTTAATCTAATGCCCAGGCTTTAAAGACTGCAACCCCATACACCACACACACACACACACACACACACACACACACACACACACACACACACACACACACACACTCACGTCCTTTTGTGTATAGAAATTACACCTTTCTTTTTTTCTCCCAGATGCGTGTTGGTGCGTGTAAACACCTGCAGCCTCACACACACACACACACATCTGATGACCTGTGACGCTTTGCATCAGATTGGAGACATATGTGAGGTCACACCATTAAAGCCATGGCTCCACTCTGCATTCAGCAACCTTCTACAATAAAATGACATTCTAAATACATTAACATTTAGTTTTTCTTTCTACTCCACCACGTTCAGACTTAGGAACAAGACTCAGATGTGCAAGCTGCCTCACACATGGCGGTGGCTAACGGCGCAAACGGTGTCAACTGCTCATAAACAAAGACGACCTCCGTACAAACGGGCGTTTCTGCACCGTTTTCTAAATGATTTCCATCTACACTAGCCAGCTGAAAACGAATATCACATGACTATTCACGTACACTGGGTGCCGGTGTAAACAGGAAGTAGATTGGAGTATTAAAGTAATCTTTAATAATAAAAGGTCTGGCTTGATAGTTAAGATCTTCCTAAATAATCTTCCTCGGTAAACTCAAAGAGACAAATTTTGTGGGGAAAGAAATATTGGTGGGGCTGATAACGCTGCTGGCTAATGGCTCCAATAACAGCTGCTTCCTACGCATGTCAGCAGTAGTAGAATTATAAAATGCTGAACTGGGGCTGTTGTTTGTTTCTTCCAGAGAAGGGTCACGTGATAGGGGTTTGATGAATCAGGAAAGGACCCGTTGTGACTTCTAAGACCCAACCAAGTAGCGTATGCGGATGTCAACGTCATCATCTGTAAACGTATTAGGTAACGCCTGTCCACGCTAGTAATTAACCCCGAAAGAAACCCCTTCGCTCCAGGCGCTCAGTGTAAATGTAGCACAGCGTTTTCAGATGGAACTGGACTTACACATAGTCGTTAAAGTTAACAGCAAAGAATAAAAAGGACCACAACGTCAGATGACACACGGCGTACATTACATTAGCACGACGGCAGCAGAAATGACTTTAACCTGGGGGGCGATGAAGGCTATGAAAAGGCTCGAGCTCTGGGGAATGCATGCTTCGACCGGGCGCAGCCGTTCTCTCCACGCGGAGAGGCACTTTATCATAACGGACGTTGTTTTTGCAACCAATGATGATGATTATGTCGACGAATCAACCCACAGCTAGTTATTAGGACTCTAACTTTATGGTTTTGTTATTTATGTCTCTGGCTCCATCCTCTCTCCGTGGCTCTTCCCGAGGTTTCATCTGAGCGGAGGGTCTTTGATCCTAACGATGGTGAAACAGGAATATGGCACGAGGAATACGCATGAATACATATTGTGAAGGACTCTAGTTGTGTGGTGTGGCGTGTGTTTGTGCTCATATGTGTCTCAAGCTCCCTGTTTGTCTCGCTGACCTTATCACCTCTGTGTTTTCTCTCCTCCCTTTCCACCCTGTCCCCCCCCCTCCACCTACAGGCACCGATCTTTTCTCTAACTGCACGGAGGAGTGCAAGGCCCTCGGCCACTCCGACCGCTGCTGGATGCCCAGCTTCGTGGCCTCCGACGGGCGCCAGGGCCCGGACTACCGCAGCAACCTCCACGTGCCCGGCATGGACTCGGTCCCGGACACAGAGGTATTTCAATCGCCCGAGCAAACGGCCGATAAGTCATTCTCCACCTTTGGCAAAGAGATGCCTGTCAGTCACCTCCATCTCCACCAAAACCACCAGCACCACCTTCTCAAAAACCATCACCTCATCCACCAGCAGGGCTCCCTAGAGAGGAGAGGGTTGGATGCATTTCTGCCCATTTCCCGAGCACCTTATGACCCAGCCTATTTAAGTGAGTATTGTGTTTTGCTGCGGCCTAAGCGCTGCTCCGATCCGCTGATCCAATTAAGTGAAAAAAAGAAATTAAATTTCCCCTCTGGATTGGCTGAGGAAGGAAGCGAGAAAAGGTCTGACCCCTGGTCCTCCAGCCCTCCTGTCAGAATGTTTAACTAACTCTTCCCTCTATCTCAGGCATCTCCATTATCTCCCACTGTGATGATCTTATCTTCCCTCACCTACCGTTTCAATTCATTGCTACACACACAAAAACACACACACACACACACACATTTACAAACCTCCAGCACTGATTAGCCTGTGGGCCTTTCCAAATTAAACATGCCAAAAGCAATTATGGTCTATAAGGTTGCTTTGATGTGGGTGGAGATGTTAGCATTACGGAAGCTCTGTCTCATTATGAAAAGAAGAAGGTCGGCAGTATATAAGACTCTCTCAAAGCCACCACAATGAAAAGTAGATGTTTTAAATCAGTGAAGAAGCGGCAGGCAGTGAGCTTAACGTCTCTGCTCGTTCGCCAGACGTCTTTGTGTTGGAGCTGCGGATCAAAAGCCACTTTAACATATTCAAGGAGAGAAAAAAAACATTTACTTTCCCAAGGAATTACTGTTTCTAAACTCTCATTCAAAGGCCACAAAGAGATACATCCTCAATCACTGCAATTTAGTGATAATGCTTAATTATAATTTTGTCAAGCAGCGCCTGAAGAGGCCCCTCTCTCTCATCCTCCGACACAGCTAGCTGGAATCATCAAACTGTCAGAGCTCCGCTGCTTCCCTAGCGCCATCATTTAAAACCACAGCATGATGTTTGGAAACAGCAGGAAAAATGATTTTTTTCCCCCTTTTAATTAATGTGTATTCATTTGCTATGCTTTTTTTTAGTATTGTTTAATCTTAGATCAAAACGATAAGTTGAGCTAGCTTCCAATTGCTGCCTGAACAAAGAAATGAGAATTACAGCAACAATGTATTTCAGCTGTATAGAGTACGTTTAGAATTAGAAAGAGCAAGCAATTCAAAAAGCACGTCACTATCATCCTAATAAATGGAAGATAACAGATTTTAATGGGATCCTTATAAAGAGTCCAAAGGCCTTTACAGACAAATATCACATGCCGATTTAAAAAAAAAAAAAAAAAAAAAAAAGCAATCAGGTACAACCGAAGTGATAAAAAGCTTTAGAGAGCAATGACAAGAACTGGAATGTAAAAATACACTAATTGTGTCAAACGCACTTATTATTAAGTGACGGTGCATATTTGGCAATTCAATTTTTTTTTTTTTAAAATGTATCTGATGTGAGTATGTGAACAGCCAACAGCAGAGAGCATCCCGCTTTAAAACGGCTCTCTGCAGTTCCACTTCTAGACATGATGTAAAAAAACTTCTCCTGCAACCAAACATCATCAACCGATAAACAAGTTTGAAGTGATGATCATCTCTGTGCTTGTCAACCTTGGATGTGATGCTCCTGGTGTCTGCTGTGTTACTTTGGATGTGCTTATTATGGGCTGACGGTGCTGCACTCCAAGGTGAAGGGCTCCACGTACACTGCTGAGTTTCCCACCGCCGCTCATTCCTCTCTGCAAAGTGGATCACTGTGGCCCTTATGCTAATGAGCGCGGGGGTGGGCGGCGGATAATAGCAAAGAGGGAACAACAGTCAGAGAGAAGGCTGGGAGGGGAAGGGGGGGGGGGGGGTAGAATGATAATGCCAAGAGGCTGAAGCTCCCTAATCTGATCAAGTCAGCCAGTGATACACAGAGACTCTTTTGTCCTGGAGGTGCAGGCCTGGGCCTGGGGTCGGGTCAGGGAGGGGTGCAGAGAGAGAGAGAGAGAGAGAGGGGGGGGGTGATAGCCATCATGGAACTCAGACAACATGGAGGTGGGGTTGTAAAGAGGAGGGACTTGAATGAGAGGAGGCTAGACTGAGCATCCCTCTTTTGTTGTTGCCCCCATCCAATGTCACTATTCCCATACCAACAGCCCCCCCCACCCCCCCACCCCCCACATACATAGTCACACACACATTATCCATGAGCCATTTCACAGGACTGAAGAGAATGGCCCAGCTGAGGGATGTAGAGTAGGTTATGGTGTGAATGAGGCCATTAAAGGCTGCTGCTCTGTCTCTGGACCTCTGCTCACACTCATCTCAACACACAACAACAGAACACACACACACACACACACACACACACACACACACACACACACACACACACACACACACACACACACACACACACAGCTAACCATGCCTTGTGTCTTTCTCTTGCAGCGAGGAAAAGGGTTTGCTAGCTCCTTTCGCGTGGACATACCGGAGACGGCGTGACTTTGCACAATCACCCCCCCCCCCCCCACCCCCGCCCCGACGACCAAGGCTACATACATATAAAAAGAGCATCGAGTTTTCAACCCATCTGACCTCCCAGCCCCCATCCCTCCTCACCCAGCAAGACTTTATAAAAGAACACACTACACTACACACAGAATGAGGAACCAACCCCCCCTCTCTGGAATTCCTCGGAGCTTTGCCGTGCTTTGGAGGCACCCCACTCTTGGGGATTAGGAGACGCTCCGGCCAGGGGGGGTTTGATGGATGGGTGGAGGCACGTAGACGGATAAGCCTTACCGGGAGGATCCCATTGTCTCAGCGGGACTGAGAACCTAACAGAGGAGGAGGAAGGACAGCGGTGACGGGAGAGATCAAACTGGACACTGATCTCTCCGACCTTTTCCAATCTGCGAGTGCCTGTTTACAGTACTGATGTATACATCTTTGAGGAAAACGAAAACCAGACGAAGACTACATGTGTACTGAGAGACAAATCAAAACCAGAGCCACCCAGAAAAACCGCCACTGAGCCCTTTAGGCGTTTGTACTCGCAGAGAGACGCCAAATTGTACAGGAGAATCTTTGTGCATTTCAAAATGCAATACCACTGTTTTAGATTTTTCTATTCTGTTTGTGTGGTCAGGTGTCTCTATTCGGATCTACTTCAAACTTTGTAAGAAAAGATTGTGGGCAGGATATGTTTTCTTTGATGAGTTCTGTTCATATTTTGTTGCTTTTGCTTTGGGTTCGGTTCGTTCATCACATCGTAGGCTTGGACAATGTTTGACCTGCACCTTTCTGATTCTGAGACGTCAAGTAGTTTTCTATCATGTGTGAGAAGTGTTTACTGTACTCTTTTAAAGTTTCAAGCTAAATATAAATCTCTATATATAAATCTATCTATATCTACTTGTTCTGAAGGCGTGCTATCCGTTTGCTGGGTTCCACATTCTGATTCAGAGGTCTGACTTTTGTTTAAACGCCCCTGAAGAAGGCTTTTTGTTTTTCACAGCGAGAGACACAGAGACAGAACAGCCTTAGCAGGTGTTACACTCAAGTTCTCATTGTTTGACATTATTTCATCATTTTGTTTTCCACTTTTGGATATTGATAAAGACCATGTCTATAAATAAAAAAGGAAGTAAAAAATTTAGATTGAAATCCATGGTAATTCTGTGTCATTGTAACCAACTTTAAGGGTCCATTTATAAAGAAACAGATCTAAAACATGGCTAAATGCAAACGGTGATGTACACACTGCAGTGGAATGGAGTATACACGCATTTCTTTCTCACACATTACGAACACAAACACACCAATATGCCAACAATAAACTGAAAAGAAGTGGTGAAAAGGTGGGGGTCTAATGTGCTTTTATTTGGACGCATCTCCTGGTCGACCAGAGAAAGGACGGCTGCAGTCAAATGGTGTTTTCTGCTTAGGAAGCTGATACTCCTCTGTGCTTTGATGCTCCCTGTCTTATCTCCTTTAGCATAGGATACACTGAACCGTCCTTTATGAAGGTACAGGACATAATGACGTCCCACAATTCCTTGCACATTTAAAGCTTTTAAGTGACGCAGCATTCATCCGTCGATAGCATCCACCGTCACTGTTTCACTGGGCGCTGTGGACACTGAATGGAGTATTCACTGCATAGTGTCAGTGCAGTCGTCTTCTCTCACGTCCTCATGAATTCTCCTTTACGTCTCTTCTTGACCTCGATGGACAACAAGTGGTTTGGACATTAGGACTCATTTTTTTTTACTATTCCACCAAAGCCTGATTTAAGGAATGCTGTGTTTCCTTTGCTTATACCTCCACTGCCTTGGTTTTAGCAAACTGTCCTCCGGGCCCAAAGCATCAGGTTCATTGTGGGACAAATTCTTTTTTTGTAATTTGATTATTTGTAATTTTGTCAGGGAAATTGAAGTATAATCACAAAGACAGCTCCTGCATTTTTTTTTACCTTACTGTGGGATCATTTTGATGGAACTGGATTAACATCTAAATAAAGCTGTGTTATAAACAGATTACCAATAAACTCACAGAGACAGCCTCAGGCCTGGGCAGCTTACTTCCACTGTCTAGAAGTAGTGGTTGTGTTCTGAGTCTCAGGACTAAACATTGACAAACACATGATGCACATAGTACTTTTGCACTTGACAGAGTATTTGAATTGAGAGATTTAGGGAATATATTATGTTGTGAACAGTATTTAATTTCAAAACAATATTCAGTTTTCATATTTATATTTATATTAGAGAAACATTGTGAATAATATGACTTGCAGCAGTGGAAATGAAGTATTTGCTAAAGTTGTAGTTGTGTATTTTAATTGTATCTTACTTTTTTACAAGTAGAAGCTTGAATCCAAATTATAATTACAAAGCATTGAAGTCCATCAAATATAATGTATTAATACAAACTAGCAGTGGGGAAAGATGTATGCAGACATATTCAAGTAAAAGTTCTGATTCAATATTTTAAAAAAGTAATAGTACAGAAGTACTATAAGAAGTATTGTAAGTGTACCTGAGGTGTGACTGATGATGCATTAACATGTAAGCAGCATGTTAATGCTGTGGCTGCTCAAGGGCAGCACATTTATATCTGAAATGATTTTTCCATTAATGTGATGAAGATTAAGTTGTCAGCTATTTAATGTGTTGGATCAGCCCGACACAGATGTTTCAGCTCGTCTCTATTACTTTACTGTCCATTCTTGTTACATAAGCCTATATGACCTTTAGATGAACTGGTTAGTTTTAAAACCATCACCATCGAAGCATAATGATAAATCTTTTTTTTTTTTTTATGTATTTTCTAAAGCCATGAGGTCATGCTTTTTTCCAATTCAATTCAATTTTATTTGTAAAGCCCGATATCACAATTAACACATTATGCTCAGATCTGTACAGCGTACGACATCCTCTGTCCTCGGAAAGCTCTCATCTGAAAAGGAAATGCTCCCCAAAAACAGATGTGAAAAAGGGGTTATAGTGTATTCACAGTCCCTCCGGTGACCTCTTCATACCAGATGAATGTGTGCAGGAATGTGTGCAGGTTGGTAGATATGGCTAAGTTTATGTGCAGGACTAAAGAGAGGTATTAAGGATGGGCAAAAGGGTAAAAACATTTGGAGGAAGATTTATTTGACTTCATTCTGCATTTTAGTTTGATTTATTCTATGTATCCACTTTATTCTTGTAGACTACAGACTTTTGACTTCTGACTTCATTCTTAAAAATCAATCTATTACAAAAGTCCTCCTCTTGTCATTTTACTCATGTAGATGATCAGCTTTGGTGCTTCCTGCAGCTTTTACCACAGCACAGAGACAAACACATGGCAGACTTTAACACAGGCCCAGACTTGTCGCAGGCTGTAAACCTTTTTAAAATTGATATTTTATTTGGATCCTTCCTGTCAAGCAGAAGGTTAGGGGCCTTTGGGCTTCCCGTAGGAGGGGTTAAATAAAACACTTAATTCCCTCCATCAGGGGCCACCAGAGTGTATTGATTGAGCTGAGTGATTAAAGCCTCCCGGGGCTCTAATCTGGCCATCAAATGAGCACTTGTGATTGCTCCCCCTAAAAACATGTGATAATGGGCAAACATGACCTCAATATGTTCAGTATGTTGAATTACCAATAAGACAAAAAATAATCTTCATCATGGTTCTGGCAAACTGACACACATTCTGTAATCCACTCATTCCTTTTTACAACAGCCATGTCGGTTTGGGAGCTCTTGTTTTGTGTTTTTATCCGTCTGAAGTGTAATCCGAGGTAGATTATGGTATTTACAGATGGTGATGAACCAATAATGCCGTAGAGATCAGATACACATGCTAAATCATCTGTAGTCCAGCATAATCTCACAGTACACGCTGGATATTCACTGATTTGTTCAGTTGATGCCAACAAAAGCACACCATCTCACTATTGTTAGTGCGCACGGTTACAAGCAAACAGGAACAACATGTCTCAGTCCTTCTCTATTTGTCTTCAGAGTCTCATTCTGATGTAAATATAGGATGACACATAGCGATGAGTGGCAGTGTGGCCCTTTTGTTGCTGCGTAATGAGGACAGACTGATCAGAGCAGCAACGCTTAGATAGAGGACAAAAGTTGAGCTGAGAGCAAATGCAGTATAATCATATCTAGCTCCTTGTTAAACGGAAGCTATTACGTTTGACCTCCACTCAACGCTAATCTCTGTCACAAACTGAAAAAGTTTTAATTTCCATGTGCGTTTATGCCCACCAGGCTCCAAATGAGAAAAACGTAGTATAATGAAAGATCATTTAAGAACAAAAGAAGGGAGAATCACAATTCCCCAAACAAACGGGAGGATTTGAAGAGAGGCCGACGGTGAAACAGAGAGCGGCGTCTCTTGTTCTGTTGGTGGTGGTGAGCAGGGGGGGGGGGTCGACCGCGATAGTAAGTTTCAAAGTCACTCACTTCACAAAGGCAAAGCGGATTATAGGAGGCCGACCTTCTTCATGTCAGAGTTCTCCTCTTTTGCAGTTGGCTCCAGACACGTAAGAGTGGGCTCGGTGCTGGACTTCCTCTGCTCAGTGCTGATGGAAACCAAGCTGCAGGCGTGAGGACGCTCTGAGATCAGGTTGATTATGGGCTCTTCAGATGAAGGGTGACGGGATCAGCAGATCTCAGAAAGAAAGACAGGACAAGAACCCAGTAACTGTTATTCTGTCATTGTGGGTTCCCTTAAACCCCTGAAATCAAACTATATCAGTCATCTTCTTTCTCTGGTGGGTCCCACATGAGAACTTATTTTTGTATTTGTGTTTAAGTCTGCTCTTTCACTGGTGGGTTGGGCTCAGTTAGAAAAAGGAGGTGTCCAAAATTGTTTTCCATTTTTAGAATTTTTAACCTTTTCTTCGCTTTTACAGAAGCCCTGAGAGGCATGTGAGAGAAGTAGATTCTGCTGAGCAACCTTCTGATCTGAGTAGTTTTCTCTGCTGGAGGCATTGTGTTTTTTTCCAGTCCTCCTCCTGTCCGTGCTGATCCTGTATGCCTGGAGCAAAGTTCTTCAATTTTCACAGATGAGAAAAACAAATGAGCTTAGAAAGATTATCCTGGCAAAACCCTTTTTCCCTGTTCTTAAATCAATAACACAGTTTAGACCAGGCTTAGAAAATGGATCAGAAGAATTTATTTAGCTCTTTCTGGGCCTCTCAGGGCTTCCGTAGGCTGCTGCTTATTCATTTAGACATGGAGCAGTCAAACAATCTGCAACCAACAGCCCTTTAACGGAAGCTTCTTTCTGGAGCAGCTTCTATATCCTCCTCAGCCGGGAAATGTGGCGGATAAATCATCAAATATCAGAAAATGTAAAAGTCTGTCTCATGACAATCATGATATATCTCCCAGACCTCTCCTCACATGTTGCCCCCCCAACTCGCCCTCTAGTCCTGCTGCTGTCTTATCAGCTGGGTCTGGGTCTACTCTGCTCCTCACTGTGTGTGTGTGTGTGTGTGTGTGTGTGTGTGTGTGTGTGTGTGTGTGTGTGTGTGTGTGTGTGTGTGTGTGTGTGTGTGTGTGTGTGTGTGTGTGTGTTGATAAACCGATGAGCCTAAAATGAAAGCAGAATGTTAACAGAGATGTTAGGTGGCGGAGCCAGAGTAAAAATGTGTTTGCGTTCATCTCTTCTTTCTGTTTGATCTTCTTTAAGGTATTACAGATTGGTCGTGATCCTTCCGCAGTCATGTCTTTATCTGGGAACATGGAGCAGCTGGAGGTTCTGTGTTCTAACTATCAGTTTCTATAGAGTCCGTCTCAGAGAAAGACTGTGTGACAAGGATTCATTGTTAGCTTTCTGTCATTCAGACAGAAAGCCAACAATGTACATTCTCTTCAGACATGACAGGATATTTACCCAAAAAAACATGATGCTCGTGAGACGTAGTTTCTCAGGCTGTTGATACGTATGTGCTGATGAAACCTTAATTAATGAACACCAATAATACATTTTAGATATACATACAAATATATATATATATATATATATATATATATATAAATTCTTCAACTGCCATCTGAAAATCTAAGTTACAAAAGAGGGTCTGTTAAACTGCCCCAGCTAATTGCACACACACACACACACACACACACACACACACACACACACACACACACACACACACACACACACACACACACACACACACACACACATCAATCAGTAACAGATGACCACAGCAGTTGTAGCCCACGGGGCTGATAATATCTGTGGATCATTCCCACCCCTCCTCCCCACTCCCCTACTTAAAAGCATACACACACACACACACACACACACACACACACACACACACACACACACACACACACAACACACACACACACACACACACACATTCTCCGCCCAGTCTGCCCAGTCTGCTGTGGCTCCAGCCAACATGCCCTGAGGGGGAGAGCGTGGGGGCGGTGGGTGTGGGGAGCAGAGCCACCCAGCATGGAGGCTGCTTAGTGTCACTGATCACACACACACACACACACACACATCAGTGATGGGGACCACTCAGTGTTGTAGTTCAGTTTGTTCCTCTGGGCTTCAGAGGTGTTCATTTTATATTTTGTTTTATTCACATAAGACCTTAAAGGGTGAATATTCTATACATGCTCTATAGTGAACTTCTCCAAGATGAATCCACTATAACCAAAAATAACTTTTTTTCTGTCTTTAGCTGTGAATAGATTGAGGATTTCTGTTTTCTAGTTCTTATTTAAAGGTTCATTTTCTTCTTTTCCTAAAGATTTTCACAAGAATCATCCAGATTGTTCTTTTCTTTCACCAATCAATCAGTCAATCAATCAAGTTTTATTATATAGCACCTCTTAAACTAATCAAATGCAATTCAAAGTGGTTACAAATGATTGACAGGACGGAAATAAGACGAAGCTGAAGAGAAGATAATAAGACTATCAATAAACAAATGAAATACAACACTGAAAAATGTGTATCACGGTAAACCAGAAGGAAAAATACGTTGTGATGCTTAATAATCAAAACTGTTAAAACACACAGAGTTGTGGTCAGAAAGTGCCAGATCAATGACATTAGAAATACTAATGTTAGACCATATGAAATAAGTCAATCCAGAGTGTGTCCTTGTTCTGGAGTCAGTGTGTTAACATGCTGTTTAAAAGCATGGTGCACCTCAGTTTACACCTTCCATTCAATTGTTGACAATAATATGCTGCTGCTTTGTTTGTTTGTTTATTTTTTGCATTTGTGTATGACGTTAACATGTCCTGTGTGATTCCAGTGTTCCATTATATACCTGCCTATCAACTACATATTGGATCCCCCTATCAGCTTGTTGACAGAATTTGGATATGCTACATTTACACTGGTCAGCATTATGTTTATCTTTATTTATGGGTTCACAAATACCTAGGATAGGATAACTGCCATGACATCTGCTTTTTGGTTTATGAGGTCTGTCTCATACCACATTAAACCATCCTAGTTGTCATGAAATAAATGTTGTTAATGTACGTTTCTGCAAATGAATGATATGTTCGTGGCAATTGACATCGTAGAACGACCGACACAGAGAGCGAGTGATGTAGTATATCGAGTGTCCATTGTTAAAGTTAACAACGAGTAACAAGAAAGACAGTCCACAAAGGCTGGTGGAGATGTTTCAAACAAACACATGACTTTCAATCAGGACGCCGCTGTTCATGTCCTGTGTGAAACCAAATACAAACATTGACTTTACACCTTTAATAACATTGTATTTTATGAAACGTTATGTAACATTGTTGCGCTTGTTACTTAACGTTACGCAAGAGAGTCCGCTCAGTTGATGTTTATTTACTGTCGTAACCTTGTTCTACGTAACCTTGTTCTACGTAACCTTTTTCTACGTAACCTTGTTCTACGTAACCTTGTTCTACGTAACCTTGTTCTACGTAACCTTGTTCTACGTAACCTTGTTCTACGTAACCTTTTTCTACGTAACCTTGTTCTACGTAACCTTGTTCTACGTAACCTTGTTCTACGTAACCTTGTTCTCGTAACGTTCTAAACCTTGTTCTACGTAACCTTGTTCTCGTAACGTTCTAACCTTGTTCTACGTAACCTTGTTCTACGTAACCTTGTAACCTTGTTCTACGTAACCTTTTTCTACGTAACCTTGTTCTACGTAACCTTTTTCTACGTAACCTTGTTCTACGTAACCTTGTTCTATGTAACTTTGTTCTACGTAACCTTGTTCTACGTAACCTTGTTCTACGTAACCTTGTTCTACGTAACCTTGTTCTACGTAACCTTGTTCTACGTAACCTTGTTCTACGTAACCTTGTTCATTGTACGTTCTATGTGACATTTTTCCACCTGACGTTTATTTACATAACGTTGTTCTGCAGTTGAGAGACTGAATTGCTTATCAAGTAACCGGTTGACAAGCTAATTTAAAACCAATAAAAAGTTAGATTTTTGTCAATGAGGGATATTGTGTTCAAAGTTTTCTTTACAATCATTTATCTCCACACAGAGTGTTTACCTGCATTCAACCAAAGCCTGATCAGACTTGATTGATTAATACCACATGGCCTTCAGATATCAATGCTGAAACCTTAACCTCTGTTAACTGTATGTAACTGTACGTTCTGTATGACGTATCCTCTTGTTAACAGAAACGTACAGAGCCAACAATTGTTACAATGCCAACAATTGTTTTCTGGCGAATCGGTTGTTCTCACACAAGCCGATGCTTGGCAAAACCTAATAAACATAGACTTAAGCAGCGTTTGACCCGACGGCTCAACAGTGTTTACACACAGTCTGTCACCCTGCCTTACAAATCCCTTACAAATACACAAATAAGAAGAAAAAACTATACGGAATACATTCAAATTATATTTGAACTCATGTGTTCAATGTGTTTGAGCTCACAGTGTCTCTGAGTGTAAATTATTTCACTGCACATTCATACTGCACAGTTGGCATGAGTGGATATTGAACATTTATATGATTGTAGTGTTTTTTCTGAGGGGTTCCCTCCTTTGCTCCACAGGGTGAGGGAATAGAATGAAGGAAAACACATTTCTTTACAGATTGATCTGAAATGAATCTCCTCGACAACTTCAAATTGGCTCATTAACAGTTTCTCATGATTTATTCAACTGAATTCATTTTGAGTAGTTTAAAAAAACAACATAATTCAAGAAAAAGAAAATTGCAGTTTATTACAAAAATAAGCTCTTTAGTGCTTTTCACACTGGTTTATAAGCACACAGCACACAGCACGTCCACAGCCCACCCATGGTCACATGCTTTACTTTTTAGTCAAAATATATCATTTATATTAATCTGACAGTATTCAATTGAGACCTGACAGTTTGCTTATACAAACATGAGACCGACATGTAAAGTCGCCAGCACATTAACATTACAAGTACATCAAAGCAAGCTGTGAAGTGCAATAATGGAGATGTTTGCATTCAGCAGAGGCTTTTAAAAGCACACTGTTGTAATGTAAAACATTTTGAGGAAGCTCTTAGCAACCATTCACAGCTCAGCAAGGTGTCCCTCCACCCAGGAGACTCTGTCCTCTCGTTTATAACTCCATCTCTCTGTCTCCAGTCTGGCTTCCATCAGCCGGTTTTCCCTCCCTGTTTTTTCTCTGATAAGGAAAGCAAAGGGAAACTTATTTATAGAGCACGTTTCATACCCAAAGGCAACATAAGTGCTTCACAGATTACACAAGAAACACATGATGAAAACAATAAAATCAAGCAAACATAATCACATGGAATAAATACAATAAAACAGAATAACAAAAGAACATGATTTAAAAGAAATGGTGAAAAGGTAGGTCTTTAGCTTAGATTTGTTGTCATCATTATCACAAGTCTTAGCTCTTCTGAAAATGAGTTCCACATTTGAGCAGCATGAAGGCTTAAGGTAGCCTCACCATGTTTAGTTTTAACTCTGGGAACAGCCAGTAATCCAGAGCCAGCCGACCCGAGAGCTCTGAGAGGTTCATACTGGGTCAGGAGTTCTGATCAATATCCAGGACCTAAACCTTTGAGTGTATATTTTTACATTTTTATGTTGTGCATTGTTGTTATTATTATTATTACTATTATACACTGCTGCTGCTGGCTAGCTGAGAGCTGCCAAACGGAATTTCGTTGTTCACTACAATGACAATAAAAACCTCTTTATCTTTATCTTTAGTTATGGACAAGCAATATCATTTTGAAATTGATTCTATGAAGAACTGGTAGCCAATCCAGTGATCTGAGAACAGGAGATATATGCTGAGCCTTTCGGCAGCAGCATTGTGGATCAGCTGAAGCTGTCTGATTGCTGTCTTAGACCGACCGGTGAACGGTTCTTTTCAGTGGTCCAGCCTTCCAGAGATAAAAGCATGAAAGTCTTTCTAGATCATGTTTTGACATCAAGTCTCTGATCCTTACAATATTTTAAGGTTGCAGAACTCTGATTGTCTCATTGATTTAATGTTACCTCTTAGATCTAACTCCAGTAAAACACAGAGGTTTCGAGCTTGATTTTTACTCTTCATCGACAGACTGTCAAAATAAGAAACAGACTTTCTGTCTCTCTACTTTGGCCCAAAAAACATTAGGCCTCATTCACTCATATGTGTGTAGAATTGTTCTTTCTTTGCGCACAAAAAAAAGTGCACACATAACAATACAGTTGGATTCATGACATGTAGCACGACCCAATTTTATTCTACCCAGCGTTTGTATGTTAGTGAATCCGAATCATTATTACATTCACATGCTGTATGCTATTTGCAATCAAGCAAACTGCCAAACCCCCATTTCTCTATTTAAGAAATACGTCTGCAGAGAGGTTAACCATGGACATAGAGGTAAAGGTTTTAAAAGAAAGAGGCTTTGCCTATGAATAAAATAAATAAATAATAAATAGTGTCCGAGCTGGAAGGCAGAACAGGCACACTTTTCTGAATTGTTCCACGGGAGTGAAAATATGTCATAAATGTCATAAAGATACGTGCTGTGGCTCAGGTAAAAAAAAGGAAATTATTTCATATTTAAGTTTTTGCGACAAAAAGAATAAAAGACCATAAGAAAAATCAAGAAACATGTGGGGAGGAGGAGGATGATGATCACCTGAGCTTTCAGTTCAAGGTGAGAAACTGGCCACAATTATGTACAAACATCCATAAGTGAGAGAAATGAGGGTGAAAGTGAGGACATCCAGCTAGGACTTTGCATTTATTTCATAATTGTATTAGAGCTGTACCAAACAGTTAGAGGCGTCATTCATAACATTGACGTTTGAATTTTAAATCATCATTTGAATGTAGTGCAGCTTCTTTTATGCATATCTATTCCTTCTGTTAATTATTTACTTCTGCATAATTACAGATAAAGATCAGGATACCCTAATATTATTAGCTTTGGCAGAAATACGGGTGTTTTTACAAAACACAGCCGGCCAGGTTTTCATCATTTTTGCGTGCGTATGGTCCGGTGCAGTTCTAAATATATTTGCAGAGTAGAACAATTTCAGGTAAGAACATATTGATGAGTCCCGGATTCGAGCGTAATCGTTTGTAAGCACATGTTATGTTTGTGGATGAGGCCCAATGACTTCAGCGCTGTCCTCATTTTACTGTTAAAAACATTTTGTCTCAAGATCCAAACGTGAACGACTTAAATATTTTATCCTTTTAAATCATACAGGCAAAAATAATCAGGATCTAAAAGTGTGGCTTCAAAATGGATAGAATGTCAGTTCATGACGGAGCCTCTGATGGAGCAACACAACACCGACCTGCACACATAGTTGTGATACAGCACTCGCTCGCTCAACCTCAGACCATCTGATGAGTTCCCATGAGTCACGGCATTCTTTCCTCCTCAGCTCAACACAGTCACAGACCCTGTCATGCTGCACGTCCATTTTCTCATGGGTAGAATACTAATTCATAACTGACAATATATATTATTTAAACTTGCAACAGGCTGAGCTGCTGCTGACTCGGTCAAGACCGTAAAACCGAAAATAAGAAGAAAAACTACAACGGGCTGATTTCTCAAAATGTTAGTACATCAGTGATTCTTCGTGGTTCAGATGACCACTCTGTTTGTTTGTATCTCTTCACCTCCACAGGTCTTTGGTTAAGGCTGATCCGTGCGCACAAAAGGACACGGCAGGCTCGTAGACTCAGCAGTGCTGCCAGCAAATCAAGTGCGTCACAAGACAGGGCTCACTGGATTTGGGCTGATGTTGGGATCAGAAAGAATGCTTTTGTATTCACATTATCATTAGAGCTATCCCTTTCATGACGCCTTGACAGTTTAAGAACATACTTGTCGATGTGCATAATAAACTGCATTATGTATCTGTCATTTGTCGTGCAACTGATCAAAACCTTCAGTTTAATGTGCACATTAGCAATTATGGGCTCTGTGAATGGGTGTGGATGGGAATTAGGTTAGTCCCGATGGGCAGGTAGCACCTTGCCATCAGTGTATGAATGGGTGTGAATGGGTGAATTACATGAAGTGTTAAATAAGTTTGAGTGGTTAGAGGACTAGAAAGGCTCTACAAGTCCATTAACCATGTAGTTACTTTTCAACAGTATGATGCTGGTTGAAAAAAACAGACTTTGCTGATTGACTTCAGATGCCCATTTAGAAAGATGCTACATTTGAAACATGTTTCCACACTTTTTGGTGAGTTAGATGACAAATCTTCATTGTCCGGGCTTATATATGTCTGGAGTTTGGCAAGTAGTCTGATCAACCATATGTATTCATCAGTGACCATTGTTATTGACTTGGCTTTTCATCTATTAAGATAAGATAAGATAAGATAATCCTTTATTAGTCCCGCAGCGGGGAAATTTGCAGGTTACAACAGCGTAGAGTAAAGTGCACACAAGAGACATAGTAGAAGAAGACAAGATAAAAAATAAAAAATGAAAAATAAAAATAAAATAAAACAAGTATTATAAATAAGCAATAAAAAAAACAGTAGAAAAAACAACAATAACAATACAATAATAATAATACAACTAATTAACTTTTTAAAATACATTCCTGTGGTTTAGGAGTGATGACCCTGACCCCTGCAGTGGGTAATGTTACAGTAGATCTACTCATACAATGCAACGACTTCACAGATACCAAAGGCTACAGAATCTCACTCCAGACTCCATAGAAAGCTTGGCAGACATGCATGCTGTGACATTTATGGACATTTCTGTACATTATAGAGAGAAACCCAGTGATTGGGCATTGAGTCATTTTCAAATAATTCCACTCAATCATCATGTATGAGCCTCCAGAAGTGTATGGGGGTATCTGTTTCTGTAGAAACCCAGCTGCCCTCTGCCTGGCTTTTCTAAGGCCATGTCCACACTCTTTCAAAATAATGTCCGTCCACACGTTAACCTTTGAAAACGCATATCACATGACCGTTCGTGAACAGAAAGCAGATTGGTTGCTTAGTTACAGAAAATACAACAGAATATTATAATACGTCCCATAGTTATAATAACAGGTAGTGCTTGATACTTAAGATCTCCCTCTAAAATCTTTCTCTAAACTCAAACAAAGTTTTAGAAGTTGTGTCCTTCAGACTTAGTTACAACACTGCGGGTCTTGCTCTATCTCTCTCTCTCACACATCAAATTTACTTTAAAATGAACACTATTAAATCAAAGATTGTTTGTATTCAAATAAGCATTTATTAACTCCCGTCTCCCACTCATTTCCTCTCGGTTTCGTTGTCTGTTTTGACACTTGTAGCTCTGCTGGTGGCTGAAGTCCCTGTCACACTGAAGTCTATTAATGCTTTTATTTCTTGTGAACTTCACAATAGTTGTGCAGAACAAAATAAGCATCATGATATGTGACTGCAGAGTTAATCCCAGCCCCGGCGCTCTTTCTCCCAGATGGTCATATAAGCGTTCTCACTGGATCTCAAAACATTAAAAACTCATCAGCATTCTTCACTGAAATGACATTGACTTCCAAAATGGTTAACGTAGAAGACAAGCAGTAAAGATCATGAATGGTGAGGTTAATCCCAGCCCCCTTCTTTCTCCCAGATGGTCATGTCATGTGTTCATTACTTCTAAAGTTCTTGTACTTCACAGATACAGGCAGTAACACCACTTGTTCACTTGAAACACACACAGGTAGCAGATGAAACAGCGACACTGGTGTGAAGCTCAGGACGACTTTGTAGTTTGATGTCTCACTTGTACAAATCAAAGCCCTAATCTTTATTACTGATTTATATCTTTACAAAACTCACATTCAGCTTTTTTTTTTCCTACCAAATAATCATGGAGTAAGAAGAAGCTTAAAACTGTGTTATCAGGGGAGTTACAGTATGGGGGTGGGGGGGGCTGACAAACACAAATTTACTTTCTAACTGGCTTATATTTAATTTATGAATGACATGTCAGATTAATTACAATTCTGTTGAAATTCTTTCATTGCTGAGGTTGATTTGTGCCTCCGTAGCTTCAACCCACGTTCCATAACACTGTAAAATATCGACGTAAATGTATTGGTGTGAATAAGAATTAATAGTTGCTCGGATGTCAAGACACAAATTCTCTGCGGTTTAAAATAAATAATTGAACCTGCACCAATAAACCAAGCTGGTCAAACTACTGAGGGGCTCATGATGTGTGAGTCAGCGTGCAATGGTTATGATAACCCGTCTTCTTTGATCACAAACTGGTATCACAATTCAACTCAACTCAATTCTTTCTCATTAACTCAATGTTGTTAGATCGGTTTATCAATTTGAAGTCAGTTCAACTAAAATGATTTACTAAAAATGTAATGATTTACCTGAGGGAGAAAAAGGCATGCAAAGTCTCTGATGTCTTTTTAATCATTACATTACATTACATTACATTACATTACAGTCATTTAGCAGACGCTTTTATCCAAAGCGACTTACAGGAAGTGTATTCAACATAGGTATTCAAGAGAACTACTAGTCACCAGAAGTCATAAGTGCATCTCCTTTCTTAAACAAGCATCTTAAAGCATAAACCAGAGCAAAAGTATAGTGCAGAGGCAAATTACTACGAAAACAATAAGTGCAATAAACTAATACGAATACAATAAGTGCAGCAAACTAATACGAATGCAATAATCACAAATGCAATAATCACTTCTTAAAAACTATTTTGATAGACCTGCTTTTATGTGAAGTTATCTTTTTATTGCTTTGACCGGCTTCTATTCTTCTTATTTGTAATTATTTAAACCATTTTTTTTTATCTCTTTCATGATTATTATATATCTATAGTATGTGTCCTCTCTCCTTTTTTCTTTGCGTCCTTTGTCTTCCTGACTTTATTTCAGCTTAATTCTGTTTGGCCTCACTGTTAATGTTCTCTATATATATAATATCCTGCTTTGCTTTGATTTGTCCTCCAAAGAACCTTGTAAACTGTTTTTTAAGGTGCTATATAAATCAATGTATTAATATTACTTATTCGAAATATTAAGTACAATTTTACTTAAAATGATAAGCTGACAAAATGTCAACTTAAAATTTGTCGTCCACTTAACTTTGAGTTATTCACAATCATTGTTAGTTAGAAAAAAAAGGCCCAGGTTCCAGGTACTATTCACAACCTCTGCCAATGGAAAACCAACCCACAGTGAGCCATACCTCGCAGTGGAAATGCAGCACACATGTCAGGAGGCTGATCTCAGGTCTGCTGTTTTCAAATATGTCTGCTGTGAGTCTCCAAACTTCATGAAAGTGCAACACCAAATCGCTGCTGTGATCCTTTTAATTTCCCAGTTTTGATGAAAACCTATTGCCCGGATTGTGATATTCATAAATGATTCAGTAAAACAATTTACCGATGTGTAATGGTCTGGAAACGTCCGGTGCCATGTGACTGACATAAATAGATGACACCTGCTGTCTTCATTCCATATTAAGTGTAGTATCAGCCTGATATCGGGCCACTGCTCCTCCACACTTCGACGTTATGTGTGCTCGCTCTCACGCTCAGGTCTCCTCATGCAACTTAGATTGATTCACTTGAAGGAAACTATTATGGAAAGAACAATTGACGTGTCAGTCCCTGGGAATGCTTCATCCATCACTGTCCAATGGCCTTATTAGTACTCCACTATAAAGGAAATCCTAATTCAGCCCCTGGGTAAAGAGGCTGCTGCTAACTGCTTTGTTTTAATACGGAAACTCCTATCGATACTTTCCTCATTCACTGGCTCATTCGAGTGTGACACAAACACAGGAAGTGCTCCTACCGCACACACACACACACACACACACACTAGCAAACAGATGCCCACACACACATACCTGAGTAGAGACAACTACAAGCCATCTGCAAGCGCTCTGCAAACGAGTGGAAAAAAGCTAATCAACAGCTTGTCCGACTGCTCATTACTTCTTCATTATGGAGCGGAAACAAACGCTCAACACCTGAGCTCCGAAGCAGCCTTCTCATCGAGGCAGACACACACACACACACACACACACACACACTGTCGTCTCTCTCTGTCATACAAAGGAAGAGGGGCTGATGGACGGCTATCACGGCTCATCCCTCTCAGAAAAAAGGCAGCAACAACCTGTTCCCGTAAAGTATGCTCACAGAACCAAACTGGCACATTCAGTGTTGGCGCGGCGCTCCGCACACAGCTGCCCAGTCTTTGCCCGCCTGGCGGCACGTGATGTCAGCTCGGCACGCCGCCAACATAAGCGGGAGATTCTGCCCTTACACAGAGCAAACATGTGTTACTTATCGGTGGATTAATTGGCAGAAATGGAATTTAATATTCATAACTATGTTTTCCTTAGTCTATAATCACATGGAAATAAGAATGGTTGTGTTTTCATTAGGTCAGAGCTGGTCCTCTTCACAGAGTCCACCATGTTGCACCTCCATGTTTCTGCTGTAGAACCAGAACAGACAAACCAAACACTGGCTCTAGAGAGAGGCTTTGATGTCTTCACGTACACGTAGTTCTCCTACACACTGGCACAAGGGAGGAGTTTCAGTTGGTGTTATGAATATATGAACATTGTGTCCGTTGCATTAAAGATACATCAAGTGCCAGTGACAACGTGTGTCCCCCTAAAACAAGTTTACTATTTTAACATTATTGCATAAATCTTTGCTGACAGGAAACAGGAAGTTCTTAGAATATGATTGAACGTTTATTCCAACCTGTTTTTATTCCCATCTCGTCCCTTAGGGCCCACTGGTCAGGACCCTCTTGCCATCACTTAGGTTTCAGTAAAAAAACAACTTTGTGCGGTTTAGTAAAAGATTGTTTGTATTCAAATAAGCATTTATTAACTTGAAGTGATGTAAGTACTTTAGGTACCTTACATCACTAAAAATGAGTCAATGTTGAGTGTCATTTGAATATTTCCATTGTTCCTTTCGGCTCATTCAAACCTTTTAACAGACTTTGGATAACCTTCTTTTCATTGATCAGGCTGTTATTTGTGACGTATAAGAGATGAAGTTGTTGTGAACATTCCATTCATTTGCTGATGTTCTTCAGTTTGTATTTGAAACAACGATCTGACGTTTTCATGTAAATTATAGTCCACTTCTCTGTTCTCATTAAAGAGTCACTCCCATTTGTTGTTCCAGTTCAAGTATCTGATGCACAGGAGACTGTAAGATCCATGTAAACAGCACTTCAGCGTAAACAACCATAAACCCTCTGTCCTTGTGTATTTTAAATTGCACAAATCATATCATAAATGCCCATTTTCTCTTTAGCAGCCTCAGTAACTGTACGTCTGAGGACGCCGTGCTCTAACCAGATCTGTGCTCCACTTACTTTGCTCCCATTTGAGTAAAAGCGTCTGAAAAGCAGAAGCCCTCCTACTCATCAGCGCTTTAGTGCTCTTTGCCGGCCGGCGTGAGGCGGACACTCAAACCTCTTCCAGGGAGCACACGCTGTCTGTTAATGGCAGCTGAGGAAATATGAGTTAAAGGATAGGATGTCTTCTGTGTTTAACCCTGGTTTACTTTGAACCACATTAGTGATCAATAGGAGGCGTTAACATAATCCACAGGCCTGTCTGTTGTTTACCTCCTTCACATCAGCCTTAATAAATATGTGATCATTTCTGAGATGATGCGGAGCAAAGGTCAACACTGATCTCTATTTTCCTCTGTGTGTGTGTGTGTGTGTGTGTGTGTGTGTGTGTGTGTGTGTGTGTGTGTGTGTGTGTGTGTGTGTGTGTGTGTGTGTGTGTGTGTGTGTCTGAACACTGCTCCTAAAGTCTGAAGACATCTTCCTCCATGTTGTTGCAAATACCTCAGCCAGGCTGACTATTACTCCTTATGAAAGATTAATTGTGCTGATCATTAATTCAACCTCCAGGCTCCTCTGCTGAGAGCCCCTTGATGTTACCTCTCCACTCCTCTATCTCTATCTGGGTTCATGAAATAGACATAAACCACTGAGTGAGTGAGTGAGCGAGTGAGTGAGCGAGTGAGTGAGCGAGTGAGAGAGCGAGCGAGAGAGTGAGTGAGATGGGTTTGGGAATGAACAAAATGATGAAGAGCATGAGAGCATTATGTTTTGGTGAGGGGAGGGTAAAGCGATGTTGAGGTTGAGCTGTTCTTTTTTTGAACCTTTTTTTCTCGGTTTCCTTGTGATGATAACTTAAAAGGAAATATTAAAAGAGGGCCAATCACCTCTCTGTATGAGAACTTTATTTTCCTCATTAGTTTCCAGCAAAATGCAATTTGCTCAAAAAGGATCATTCACAAGTAGGAAACTATATCAAACAGTACCTGCCTGATTTCTTTCATGTCAGACCTGATAAATGACAGAGAGAAATTCAAAGTTAATTGAAACTCTGATAGATGAGAACAGTCTGATCAGGCACCCTCACAGGGTTTAAATGTGGGATTCTGGGTAAATCTCTTAAAACTAGCTCACAGTCTGCTATTTAAACTGTCTGCGCACCTTAATGACCCCCACATGCCCACATTAATGGGCAGAAGGACTTCCTTGATAAACAGCACTCCACACAGTCCTGACCTCCACATCCACACGACATGTTTCATGAGCACATTTCTGTGGATGTCTGGAAATAGAAGTAATCTTAGACATTCCTCTCTTTCATCCAAGGAGCAGTTACACCATGGCATCCCCCCCCCACGCTGTAAACGCCAACAAGTTAACTAGTGTTTAATTAGAAAAGTTTGTCGGCTCTGTGCTCGTGGTTTAATATGGACAATTTTTTCTTTCCTCTGCAACGTGCAATTATTCCCTCTCTGTTTTCCAAGAAAAGAGAAACCATCCATCTGCGAGGCCTGATTCGGGTTCTGGAAGCAGTTTTTTTTTTAAACAGATCAGTGGCATTGGGAGTGAATTTATTTTAAAAGCTGGAAACAGATTTGTATTGTGTGAGCGAACCAGAGAAGAGCCGTCCACACACTGCACCCCTCCCACTATCAGCACACACCAACACACACTCCACATCCAGCTTTCCTCTGTGAGGACCTTCAGTCGTCTGCTCTGCTTTCTGAAGCCAACAAACTAACCTTCACTAACACTCTCATGAACATATCTGCTGTTTTCATGTCTACAAGACAATATTATTCTGCAAACAGACGGTTTCCCTCTTTAGTTTCTATTTATTTGAACAATAATTGAGCACTGAGCCCAGCAGTAACCATGTTCTTCCGAAGTATAGGCAATGAAAAATCTAATTCAACCCCCCTCTATTGAAAGCGGAGTGAGTAGAGGAGCAGTGACTGAAGGAGAAGGATTAAATAGACAAGAGGACAACAGGGCGATAACGGGGGACAGGTGACAGCAGACACTCACACAGCGGCAGGGAGTGAAGTGGACTGTAGCCAAACACACGCAGAGTTTTAAAATGAACACAGGAAACACTAAACATGAATGAAAAACATGGACAGCAGACCCAAAAACCCCAAAAAGAAACCCCCTAGATAACTGGCCATCTTCTAAAGATGCAACCCAATCCAGCCAGAGGGCCCAGAGACGGACCCCGACAGAGAAACACCGTACATTCACTGATAAAGCAGATTCAGGAGGGTCCATTCTCTGAACCTTTACAGGGGCCCGGCTCGTCTGGTCTGGTTAGTATTCCTTCTTAATGCTGGCACAGTTTCAACATGTTAATATCATGTATCAACGACAAGTTCATTTTCTATTTACATATGAGCTGACAGGCTTCATTAGTGACATGGCGCCAGCTGTTTTAGCCACATAGCTTGTTATCCGTGACAGACTTTAACAGAGACAGCAAAGTCACTATACAAGGAATCCATTCAATTCAATTCATTCAAATGAATGTATATTTCTGTGTCAGCCCTGTGATAGTCTGGAGACCTGTCCAGGTGAACCCCGCCTTCACCCAATGACAGCAGAGATCTGCTCTAATGGATGAGTGGATGAGAATGAACTACTGGTGTCTATTTGAGCTTTACATGTCATGTGTAGGGGCTGAGTCATGTTCACAATCATGTTAACCTTCATAAAGTATTTAAAAACAGCCTGTTATGATGTGAACACTTCTCCACGTCAGGTGACCATGGTAGCAAATTATAATAATGTTAAAGTTGGGCTAAAACAGTAAATGTAATGCGCCTTAATAATTAAAAATATATAATAAATATATATTATATGTAATAGATGAGAGATAAGTTGGAGACAAACTGAGTGAGTCCTTGTTTCTTCTTTAGAAGAACAAAAGTGATGGAGGAAGCACACACACACACACACACACACACACACACACACACACACACACACACACACACAACACACACACACACACACACACACACACACCCGGTCCTGTCTGCTCTAGATGATAAAGTATCCAGGCAGGAGGTCTGTCAGTGTGTAAGTGGCCCATGCCCAAGCACCTCTCCTGGGGCACAGTGTGTGTGTGTGGGGGGGTGCAGGCCTCGGTTGGAGGTCTGATGACGGATGAGAAGTAAAGAAGCCCCTCCATCTACCCCCCTACAGTCCACCTCCCTCTGAGCTCACCTCTCCTGCCACCTCCCTCTCTTGGCGACGTCTTCACTCCGCTCCTCTCTGCATCCTGTCCTTCCTCCACATCCGTCTTCCCCTTTGCTTTTTCTCCATATTTTCCCTTTCCTCTCCTCCCTCATCCCCCTCTATCCGTTCTCCTTCATGTGGATGCCTGCATGTAGCCCTCACCCTGTGTTATCACAAAAAACAGAAACACACACGTGCAGGCACACACCAGCACACTTAAGAGGCTGAAAGGAGCACGCGTCATTAGCTTGCTGAAGGAAGCGCTGCCAGCCTGCCTCTCTGCCATCTAGCTGTTCACACTCTTCAGATGAATTAAGACGCGTTTTTTCCTGTTCCCCTCCTCCAGATCCTCCCCCTCCTGTTTGCTGTCTGTGAGGTCAAGGGTCGTCGCTCTGGGAGGGGGAGGTGTATTGACAGGGTGCTGATGGAGCAAGCTAAAAAGGTCTCCTCCGTTTGTATCCCATCAACTGCTGCCCCGAGGGGCTGGACACATCTGGGGATGTCAGGGTGGAGGATGCTCTCATTCAAAATAAATGGAGGCACTTCTTTCTCCTCACTCATAGCTGACAAGAGTGCTACAGGGTCTGTGTCGGGCGGAAACCTTGTATCTCCATATTTTCATAAATGTCTGTAGGCTTTACAAATATTTAACCGATGAAAAGCAATAAAAAGAGCTTGTGACTTAGTGACTAGATCCATCGGATCCTCAAAAGCGTCTGCAAAAACTCATATCTCCACCTCGCCTCCTTGTTGAAGAGCTGATGGTAAAGAGTGAGGATTACCAATCTAAACTGTCTATGCTTACCTGTTGACAAACAGGGAGATGAATGAATGATGACAGACATGCAGTGCAACACAAAACCATATTCACCATGGCGCCCTATGAAGTATCAGTATTAGCAGAATCTCTAATCTCTCTTAATCTTCCTCTAACAAACTAAGCTGTTTCTGACAGACGCTGATGTCTTCACTCCTTTTTTAGGCAGCTTGTTTTTTAACCTACAGTGTCCTTAAGCCGGCCTGTTTTCTTGTCCAACACATTCTCCATTGACCCTGTGTAACCTCCAAATGACTTATAACACTGATACAAATAAAGCTGAACTGAACCTTCTTGTAGGAGGATAAACGACAATAAACACTGCTGCCATTATAGATTATCATTTTAGTTTTTAATGCACACTTTAACATGCACATCTGTCACTGTCAATATAGATCCTGCATAAACATGTTCATAATCATCCAGTCTATGTATAACCATTATTTATACATCTCTTTGCATTGTTTCATTAATATTCATACACACCACTTGTGTACATAACAGTCGCTGTTATTTCTATTGCCGTGTAAGTTTTTCTTTCCTGGCAATAAACACCTGTGTATCCATCTATGAAGCAAAGTACATTGAAATGAAATGGCCTGCACATGATGAACATTGACCACCTATGAAACAAAGGTAGCATTACACAGGCCGACTTAAACATGTACGTACCAGGAGCTACACGATGCAGCTTAGCATAATGATCTGTTATCTTATGCTAATTCGCTTGTTAAAAAGCACTCACAAAGCACTCTGTGTAGGTTATTAGTAACTTACAGATGCATTGCGTGCAATCTCATCTATAAAAACACACGCACACACACCGAGCCGCGACAACTGGTTGATTAACGTTCATTTTTTGCCTGTTGGGTTCTTTCAGTTTAAACGTGTTATTTTGTGGATTGCTTTTTCTAACTGTGGATGTGGTTAAAAACATGAGCAGGTGCTTCTCCATGGGGTTGGTTTCCTCTATGAGGCGAAGCAACCGTCAGCTTGTCTTGGAAAGGGAAAGGTCCGGGGTGAAGGTGGCTCAGCTCTGAGCGTCAGCTATACAGCAGCCTCACCTGGACCTCACCTGGACCTCACCGGGACCTCAGCAGGGATGGGAGGGCAGCTCTGATGGTAACACTGTGATTAGAGAGGAAAGTGTTTGCTATCGAGGAGACTAGCTCGGCTAGTTAGCCATGGGACCTCAGTGGCTGAATGGCTGCTCGAACCAACGAAGGAAAAAACATATATCTCTGAATTTGTTGGTTAAAAACCTTGCATCTCCATTTGCGGTTGGTTTTGGTGATATAATATAGGGACACATCCAAGTATCTGACTATATATAAAGATACAGTAACAACATTTCCTGAAAATGAGGTTTTGGACATACAAGGTTTCCGCCCGACAGTGACTATATTTAGAATTTGGTTATTCAGATTCCATTCTTCATGTTCCTCTTGCTGCAAAAGCCGGTTTTGATGGCTTTCCTACTGCACAGAGCGTCCCAGTCGCCTCAGGCTGGAGCACAAGCGAGATCCCCACGACACTGCTACTTCTGTGACTGCGCTGGTTCAGTGGTAAAAGCCTTTAGGGTGCCAATTTACAAGACCTATCCGTCTCTGAAGTAGATACTGAAGTCGAGCACTGGACGGCCCTGTCTCCTTTATCTTGAAAGCAAAGCGCTGCACTCCAGTTAAGATCTGAGAGCTACAAATGCCATATATGGGTCTCTTAAATTCAAAGGGCATAGACCATCACAGTGTGCTTTAGAAAATGAGCACGGCCGCTGCATATTAAATGAGAATGCTGGGTGAGAAGGCTCCTGTCATTAAAGGTGTTACCAACTTTATGTTTTTATGCTTTTAATGAAAATATTCCAGAAACTCCTCCTGATTTACTTTGCTGGTCAGGAAATATTGCCAAGGAGCCTTGCCTTTTAGGGATGCTGAAGCTGAAAGTATTTCATTAGTCTTGATTTAAACAGAGATATAAGAGTTCCTGGAAATGTTAGTCTGGGGACTACGATCAGTTCTATTGTTTGTGTTTTCAAAGAGATTAGAAGATTAGGCAAATTAGTCCACTGACGTATCAAACAGCAACATGACATGGGTTTCTTGTGAAAATGTGTATTAAATATGTAATGAGCCAGTAAATCTAATACAAAAAAACTGCTGAGAGTTCACTGGGTTATGGCAGGGGCAACTCTTCTGATGTGAGTGGCCATTTTAAAACTTTCTTGTCAGTGAGCGGGCCACATCAACATCAAGGTTAACAACATCTTTAACCAAGACACAACATCAAAATGTCCATATAGGCAACGAGCTTAGCAACTTTATTCAAAAACCTTTCACCAATCTTCTTCATCAGAAATGAACTTCACGAATTCTGAAAAGATGAGAGAAAAAACTATCAAACTACTGTAGTTAACGGGGGCCCGACTGCCTACGGCTGTGAAAGAGCAGCATTTCTAACAAACTCTCTTGCACACTGACTGCTAGTGTCTGATAGGCTAAGCTAACGCATGCTAATGGTGGCACACAGGCCTAAGGTCGCTGACTCCTGGGTTGTGATGTTGAACGTACAGCTGAAAAATAAACAAAAGAAACAACAATAGCCGTTGAAGCAGAAATGAAATCTCGCAGCTCAAGCCGTCCTCCCACACTCCCAGGGTTCCTTTCAACTTAGGCCTTTTGGCTGCACTGTGCCAACACAACAAAGCACAAGAAAAAACCCAAACCCTCCCAGATTCTCCAGCTTTGTTTGGTTCGGTTTTCCCTGATGAGCACCGCGCCTGCATCACCGTCTGCATCCGCCTATCCATCCATCCCCAGCCACCCAGGCAGAAACGGAGACGGCAGCGGCAGCAGAAGTGGCCCCAAACCTCGCCTGTCACATTCATCATGATGGAAGCGGCGCACCGCTGCTGAAATGCCAGCGAAACCCAATCATGCAGGAAAACACTAAAACATAAAGTAATTATGTTCCAGAGCTTCTGCTGGAGGTAATTAAACAGCAGACCTCTCTGCAATAGACACACAGCTGTGAGTCACACAGCACACCGCTGACACACACACACACACACACACACACACACACACACACACACACACACACACACACACACACACACACACACACATGATTTTGTTTGTTCATTACCTGATGTTACATCCAATCACCATTATGACATTTTGAACAATGCTGTTACAGTGCAAGCAGCAATAAGCATGAACTTAATTAATAATCATATATGGATGTACATATAGTGATTATTTTACTTATTGGTGACACTTTCTATGACACCCTTGTCTATAATACATTATAAAGATTCTTATAACGCGTTATAATCTGCTAATAGCACTGTTAATTACAGTTATGCACTCCTGAATATAACATAACAATAATATAAACTCATAATATATTGCTACTAATCTTACCATCAGTAGTTTTAATGATGTATTATAAGCTGCTTATTGCTGGTGTTAGGAAGTTAAACAGGTCATAATTCATCCATAATATCTATTTAATATTAATGTGAAAACATCTCCTTCAAACTACTGGATTTATTCTAGTTTCTCACCAAAAGCTACATTGTGCAAGATTACATTTGAACACATCATGGTGCCGTTATACTTTACCATTGACCAATACTCATTTTCACTGAACAGTCGAACGCATCATAACGTAACTCAATGGAACCTCCCTACATAAGCAGTTAGCTGCTAACGTTACTAGCTCTCCTCCTGTCAATCACGACGGATTTGTTGTTCACAATGTAACCTTATCAGGGATCAGCGAGGAGAAAGCACTAATGCCGATCCTGACTGCATGTATTCTGAGTCAACAGAGTCTTCAGAGTGAGTTTTTTGGGTGAAATTTAAATGTCATTCAGTTGTTCATCATCATTCTGTTGTGTCCACTTGGAGTACTCAACCTTTGTCATGACCCGTTAAACAAATACATTTGTTTAACAATGTGTCATACGTTGTTATTGCATTTATCTTTACATATTTCAGTTGAGTGCGTATTCATCTCTTCTATGTTTGTTTGCCTTCATTACGCCGGCAGCCCGACGACAGCAGCAATCCCAATGTTTGCTCATAGATGTGTGTTCATGCATGTAGTGAAGATGTCAGGCTCCGGTCTGCATCTGGCGTACGTCTACACCAGATATACGTGGTGAGAGCGTCTCTCTCACACTGCTCACACCTCTCAACTCTCTCCCTTCCCTTTTATGATGGAAAGATTTACTACACAAGGGGAGACACTCTCACGTATGCACAAACACACAGAGAGTCTCTCCCACACTCCTACTCACCATCATCAAGACCATGATGTAAGCTTTGGCAAGGCAGCTCACAGGCCTGATAACACCATACATAATCACTTCTGATCCCTGAGCTTCCCTCCCCCCCCCCCCTTCCTCCCCCTGCAACACACATCAGCCGCCTCCCTTTCCTTAGACAACCACCTTTCTAAAACATCCCTAAAGATGTGCTTCAGAAGGACAAGGAGTCCTTTTTTTGGCATCCAAGCGCAAGCTGGCGTCAGCATTTGCAGTGTGTTGCATCAGTGCACATGTAAACACACACACGGGGGATCCCGTCATCCCTTGGGTTGAGGTTACCTGTAACCGAATGACACACCTGGTACTCTTAGTTGATGGCACTCCCTCACTTGCTAATATTTTCCTACTGACTTCAGTGCAGTGTTTCAACCAGGGTTGTGTGGGAGGAGGGACAATAACACGTTGGTTATCTGGAGTCTGCTCCACCTCCAGTGGGAGGTTAAAATAATGAGGCAAACTACACTACACCCTGTGCGTTGTTACTGAATAATGTTCTAATGAAATGATAATTAAATGTAGACATATCACTTCCTTGTGTTGTTTTTGCATAAATACAGGCACAACTCAACCTGTTCCACACAACATGTTAGGTTTATGCCATTATTTGTGGTGTTAAAGCTCAGACTTTAAACAGGCCCTATTATGCTATTTTCCAGGTGCATATTTTTATCTCAAGTTACAGTTACAACATGTTTACATGCGTTAATGATAATCTCATAATCCTCCTTGTGTTTCTCATGCTGGCTGTCCTGAGGGCCAAACTAGCTGGAGAGTTTTACGTCACTTTCGTTACATTGTGACCTCATAAAGTTACAGAAGTGAAGGAGAGAATTCAATGGAGCCGTGTCAGGCAGCTCAGGAGCCTTTTAGGGGGGGAGGATAACTCCTTTTAGACGTGGACTTCAGGTTTTACACTCTCCGGACCTTTTACATGTACAAAAATATATATAACTCACTGAAGGAGAGGGAAAAAGTGGAAAAGCATAATAGGGCCACTTTAAAGTCTAGCATTCTCTTGCTGGTTCCTCAACATTAACAACCCTGCTTTTAAGATGAGATAAGATATTCCTTCATCCCACTGGAACACAGAGACGGGACCCAACTGGAACAAGGCCACAAAGACAAGACCCCACTGTATCAAGGCCTCAGAGAGGGGACCCTACTGTAAAACCGCCACAGAGACAGGATGCATGCCGCAGAGCATATATCATATATATCATATTGCAAACCCTGCAAACCCTTGCACCTACAGGAACACTAGAGAATATGAAAGTGAAGTTATTCCTCCTCAGGAATCAGCTGATCAGGTAAGAGACTTGGCAGTGATGTAATAGTTTGTGTTTTGAGTAGGAGCTGTCTGCATCAAACCCTGTATATATGTATACAGGGTATATAATGACTGTAATGTAATGTAATATATATATATATTTATGTATATATATGTCATCATGAGCTGCATAAAGCCAGAGATTGTCAGCCTCGACTTTTAATTTCAGCATAATACATGAACGAATCCCTCTGGATTTCACAGAAGGACTTTTCACATGAAGAGGCATCCTTGAAACTAACTCAAATAATCCTCTACGGAACCCTACACATCTCCAAACAATAAAGTGCTGCACACTGTAACACCGGGAATTCCCAAAAGTACCTTCTTTGATCGTCTGCTCTCCCAAGAAAGCTCCAGAAGTTAATATTTACAGCCACTGAGAAGCAGCATCTTACACACAGCCTCTAGAAATCTGATTACAGTGTGCCCTTTGAACACAAACAGAGGGGAATCAGTTTGATCATTCCTCCATAGATCTGTGAATTTATTGCTTCTTATAGTTGAATAAGTGCTCTGGACTTAGGGAGGACCTTCTATAGAGATATGAAGTTGTCTGGGTCAAGGAGACCAGAGGAGGATGGCAGCAGAGATTATTGAATAGGGATCACTTGAGCACAGTGGTACTCCTGTTGCTTTATATGTGACCTCAGATATGAGGTTATCCAAAATAAAACTTTCCTACATGACAAATACCAGCTTTTCAAGTTCAATCCAGATGTAGGGGTTAGGGTTGGTCGCTTAGGCAGAGTTAGGGTAAAGGATTGTGTTTAAACTGGGCTGATACTGTGTGTAGTAGTGGAGGACCTCCGGTTCTCATTAAAAAAGTCGAACATGCCAGGAGGTTTTTTTTGACTTTCACCTATTTTGACAAGGTTAAAGTTTCCTTTACTACAAAAAAATGAAATGAAATAAAGAAATCATCACATTAGGGCTTGGCTTCATATAGAACATACTTGATGTATTGCGGTTTGTTCTATGTGGGATGTAGTAAATGACTATATCCTGAAGATCGAGTACAATTAGTCACGACATATTTTAAGCCTTTCACTTTGGCGTTGCACTTTTGCTGCTCTCTCCGGTGGCTCTCCGCCAATCCAGACAGCCTCCTGGGCGAGTGTGTGCGCGTTGAGTTCGGAAACACTGGCACCATGGTGAGAGTGTGTAAGAGCTGACTTCAAAATAAATTTAAACTTCAGGTGGAAGTGAAAGGCAATGTCACATTAATGTAATAAATCAGTCCGTTGTTCTGTCATAATACATCATTAAAGAAAAATGGATAAATAAACAAATAAATATCTATTCAATAATTAATGGTGATTAAAAATAAACTGTCTGCTGACTGTATTAGAGAAAATGGAATTTTAACTGTGTAAAACATTTGTCAGACTTAATTACAAAGAATAAAATACCAAAGCCCAATCTGAATTTAAATGACAGTACACCTCCTTTGAGTGGCATTGAGACAGCTCCTGGTTCCACAGACCAACTTCCCTTCAAATAAAAGCGGCCCACCTCAGAGACTCAGACCCAATTCAGAAAATTTCAAGACATTCTGATGGGGATTTTCAAAATAAAAGCCCTATAAAATGTTATGTGCCTATCTTTGTGTTAGAGTTTGCCTATATTCATACAATAATATTATATTACTACACTATAATTATGCTGGATGTTTGTGTTGTTAAATTAAGGCTGTAGGCTTCACTGTATAACACAAACAACATATATATTTCTGTGGTAATAACAGTTTGAATTTGATGTGGTGAGTTTGTGTCTGTTTATGTGTTGGTCAACATGATGCTCATCCTATCCTGGGATCAGCTGGAAGTACCCGCTCTCCATCTCTCATCTCCATCACCTTCTCTCATCTCCATCACCTTCTCTCATCTCCATCACCTTCTCTCATCTTCATCACCTTCTCTGGCCACTGCTGAATTTAGCACCAAGGCACAGGAGCTTTGTTCTGAAGATGTCTGTCTGGGAGTGAATGAATGAATATAAGCAGTTCACTAGTGACCACCGACACACACACACGCACACACACACACACACACACACACACACACACACACACACACACACACACACACACACACACACACACACACACAAGACTTTTCTGTTTACCGTCGGCTTTTATCAATTATATAAGCCTGTCTCATTCTCTTTTTTGCTTGTTTCATCGTGGCTCCCTTAGCTCTTTAGTGATTGTTTTTAATTGTATTTTTTTTTTTGACTTGATGCTGTTTCATGTAAAGCATTTTTTTTTCAATTGGTTATTGCTGAAATAAATTTGATTTATGAATAAGCCTACCTTGCCTTGCCTTTGACAATATGAAAATGAAAATGCAAAAGCCATTTGACGTTTAATTTTCAAAGACTAACCGTTCTTTATGTTAGAAATGTATTTGCAAAGTTAATTTCAATGGGAAAATGGAAAACCATTGTGCCCAATTGTGATTACACATCAATACTGTCACTCTGTTCCCCTGATTAAATGAACTGGCACAATGCAAAGGGAATTACATTTTCAAGTTTTTTTTATATATATATATATATATATATATATATATTTTTTTTTTTTTAACTGATGAACAAGTTACTCACAGGAAAAGGGTGAAAATACCCCCAAAAGCAGAAACACACCTTCTATCAACAACTGTGACTTAAAAGTATTTTATGAGCAGCGATCACGTTCTATTGGCTTTTCCTTCTGCTACAGAATGAATGAAATGTACATTTGTCACCATATTAATATTTTATTAGGCCTTTACACACCAGGGGCATGCTTTTGTGTAATTGTTGCAAGCTGTTGTTTTTGTAATGAATACATTCTTGCAGAATGTGTATATTTCTTGAACAAAGTCTTTTTTTCTTTTGGTGAATAAGGGAATCAATCAATCGTGTTGTGTGGAACGGGTGGAGTTTACTTATATTCATAAATCAACATCACGGAAGCTCCGTTGTCGGAACCAAGACGACGTTGTTACCCCTTCCGGTCTTACCTTTCACAATAAAAGCCCTAGACATATAATATTTGCAAGAATTATGCAGAAGAAAAAGCCAAAAATATATGGGTGGGAGTCTCCCTTCTCCTTTTTTTAGTTTTGACCCTTCAGTTAGCCTCAGTGTCCTGTTCAAACTGTCTAGCCTTCCTATGTGACATCAACAGGTTATGGCAACACATCACAAACTACGGCAATACAGAAGGGCCCTGAAGGAGCCAGGCTTAGTTTGCTTTGAAAACATATTCAGTGTAGCTTCAGCTGGTGGCATTGAGAAGTGCCATTGATTTGCGCGGCAAGGCATGTGATGTTATGGGAGCAGACAACACATCATCTGTCAGCACAAATCAGCAATCAGAAGGAAGTAATTGCTTTTAATTACTGGAGTGCAGACTCAAGAAACTACTCTGCATACATTATGGATGCGTGGAGACATACATATAACTATAGCCGGTATTCCTCTGACAACGTGAGTCAAAACAATTACCTCAACGGTGGAGAAGAGACAGTCGGGCTGTGAGAGCGCTGCCGGCAACTCAACGACACGGTAGGCATTAAAGCGACGCATTAAACAAAGTCAGCGCAGCCAGGTCGTTTAGCTGCACTATGGCTTGAGTTGGGGAGACGCATGCACACTCATGCACACATGCACAGCAGGTGTGTGTCTAAACGCTGGAAGGTGATGTGAATGTGTTTGTAAGCCACTAAACCCGATTGATTATATGCAGCTTGGTGGGAGCTTCGCTCCACACACCTGGCAGCTCGTGGGACATCTGTTACACTCACTAACGTCACTGAGTGTGCAGTGAGAGAAAACAGAGAGAGGGAGCCAAACACTTCTGGATTTGACTCCTTTTGAGTGAGGACGCTTTGTCGACAGAAGTCATTCTATCCATTAAGACTCATACAGGACTAGCCAAACTGAAGGTTACCTTATCGTAACCCTAGTTCTATGAGCACTGACAGAGGCCAGTACTGGACTCTATGAGCAATACTCTCCACCAACCACCGCACCCACTTGCCCACCTAACATTTTAGTAATAATAGCTAGCCAAACGTTGCCAAACGGTGCATGTCTACCCAATATATATGGACCCTGACAGTATAAAACCAAAAGTCCCCTCCTGAATCACATTCTGCTAATGAATGGGAAGAAAAAAGTATTGGGTAATTGGAGACATGAATATGCAGGAATCAGTATATCCTAAAAAAAACAAAAAAACTAAAGACCATCTAGTGATAGGATCAGACCATCCCTTACTTCCGGAGGGGGGTAGGACCACACCCATCTTCACATCTGGTCTTCATTTTGATAACTACACACCTGTAAAGTATGTTGACTGTATCTCTTACAGCTGTGTTCTGTCCACAGACAGACAAGGCACTGTAAACCTCCTCAGTGGTAGTTCCTGCTCCAGTCGCTGTCTCCAGGAACACATTTTACCACCAGCACACACTCACAGACTCACAAGGTGAAACTATACCAGACACACTCTGTCACAGCTGGTAACAGTAAACTCCTAAACTATTGTCAAATTTGACCGGTCTCAAGATTCACTTATTGTTTGCAACATTAGTACACACACCTCATATTACTGTATATTACGTTTTATTGCATTGATTTGAAATCGTTTTGCTGTTAAGTCTGTTTTAATTAAATGTTAGGATTCTTTAAAGGAGCTGTATTTAGTATTCAGAGCATTACTATCTCATCTACAACTTTCATCTATATAAATATATAGTTTAGTAATGTCTACCTGAGCAGAGAATGAAGTCTCTCCCTCCAGGTGTGTTGTCATCTGAGCTTCTCCTTGCTTTGTTCACATAGCCGGCCGGCTGCGTACCATTTAGTTCATGTTAGTGAATGTGAGTGTTCTCCACTGGTAAGCTCACGGCACTGCTCTCAGGTGGTTATGGTTGATAACCGGTTAGCTTTGATCCCTGACGACATGTTGAGAGCTGTTAAGGGATAAGGGATTTTGCACCTTTAATAAAAAACAAATATCAGCATATCAACTTCTTGCATATGAAATCGGATGATGAGAAAAGAGTAAGTTAAGTTTTAGATTAGCAAAGAATGTCATCACAAGGTGCCATTACACCAGTACAAGGTGTGGGTACAGATTGCCCAGGACACGACACATCACACCCAATCTGTGCTGTGATGTCCCTGTTCCAGAGAAAAGCTCTCATCAACTTACTCACTGCCTTCTCACCAACACCGGTTCCGGCTCTGCCTGCCACAGCAAAGCTCTTATTGATTTCATGTATCCCATTTTTTATTAAAATCGCTTCCACAAAGGAAAAAAAACACACAGTAATACCAGACTAATTGATTACAGGGAAATTAGCCCAGTTGTTAAAAAAGCTGCCTGTGACATTATTGCTTAGAAATTATTATGTAGCTGACAAGCGATTCCATTATGATGATGAATCACGTTAATGGATGTTTAAGATGCTTATGGGGGAGGCAAAGCCTGGTATTAGGCTGTAATGAACCTGTGTAGTCGCCCAGGACCCGGAGCCAGGCTGGGGACGCATGTAACGAAAGACCTTGGACCCAGAGCTGGAGCTTGGACAGCTCAGAGGTTGCAGGGGAAGGATGGAGGGGGTGTCAGAGGTCAGAGGAGGTCAGAGGAGGCTCAAGGAGCAGTCATGCCCCGGAAACACCAGCCATATGGAGAGAGTCCCATCAGCAGCCCAAAGCCACTTAAAAGAGCCAGAGGCAGCTGCAGCACTGGAATGATTCCCTGAAGTCTGAGTAAAACAAGCCTCAACACAGACCTTCAGCCAAGGACACGAGAACCCCAGACCCTGCAGAAACCGCCCCCACACGCTCCTCAGGGGTTAGAGTGGGAGGACGGCCGAGAGACAGAGTGACAGAGAAACAGACAGCAAGAGAGAGAGAGAGAGAGAGAGAGAGAGAGAGAGAGAGAGAGAGAGAGAGGGTGGAGAATACAACACTTTGTTTTCCCGCACGAATGCGCAGCAGTGCAGCCGGCTGCCCTCCCCCTCCCCCTCCCCTCCCCTCCCCTTAACTTACACACCAAGAGGCAAAGTCAAAGAGAAGAACTCCACAGCAAAGTCACAGCGGTCTTAAAAGTCAAGTGGTATGAGAAAGACTGCAAGAGACTGAAATAAACCAGGCCGACACATCTGGCCTCCAGAATATTCACACGTGAGAAACAGGAGATGGAGAACCAGCTGACGGAGAGCGTTTGACGTCGCTCAGCGGCCAATCTTCAGGACTACCCGAATAACTTTGAAAAGGCATAAATGTGTTTATTTTTATTTTTCCCTCCAAATTTAAATAATCCGTCATGGCAGTTAACACAGCTACAAACATTTCAATAAGGAAATAATAGTAATGGCTGTTGCACAACCTTCCATTTTAGTTCAAATAACCGGAGGTGGGTTTAGTGACCTGGGGGCCGTAGGAAAGCCCAGGCCTGAGGTGTTTGTGTCACTGAGATGATTGTCTGCTATGGATGCAATCATCCACCTCAGCTCTTCCTCTGGTTCCCCGACTGGAGCTGCTCACCAGCCAGTGGTGAAAAGTAATTTACTTCAAATAATTAAAAATTCCATACTCCACTACACTATGTGACAACTACGGTTACTTTGTCAGATGAGTCAGTTTCTACTCTTTGACGTCCATCTTGCATAAAGACATGAACAGTAGGTTCTGTTGTGTTTATTACAGCCTCACAGAGCTCCAGGCACAGATTGGTGGAGAATGCACTCCAGGCAAAATACTGTTTAATGTTTGGTCTTAAAAATTCAGATCTCCACCACTGAGGAGAATGAGAACAGAGACCCTATGCATTACTGATTCTTATATCATTAATATTAGTCAGTGGGTTTTTATTTTCCGTCTAATGTGGAACACACTGTGTTGCATTTCTTTTATATATCTTTAATATAAATACACTGTGCAATACTATAATTATTCTGTCTGTATATACAATATTTTTAGCTATTGTGGATTTTTTACTTTTACTTATTTAATATTCTTTCCTTTTTTTATGACTTTTATTATTATTACTTTTTACTATGTCTCTTGTTTGCACTATCTCTATGCTGCTGTAATCCTGTACATTTCCCGCTGCGGGACCAATAAAGGATTATCTTATCTTAAGTTATCTTATAAAAAGCCGATATTTATCACCAAAGAAATTAGGTATGTTTCAGTGAAAATGGAAACAGCTGTGATCAACCTTTCACAAACTCATGACAAGCACGAATGACAATGTGATTGTTGAACTCATCACGAGGAAACACCAGAGCAGTATCTGAGTCAAATCAAGAAACAAAATGCACGGTCACGCATGACCCCCCTACTGGTTCGGGTCTCTGTTGTTTACCAGTGAGCTAGCCAGCCGCTCTATCACTCGTTAACCCCAGAGCCTGGCTAATGAGCTTTGGCCCGCACCGCTCTCCAGCCTCATTAAAGAAACACTAACCACAGCGGGACGACGCCTGAGACTGATAATAAACTCTACCTACCTAATGCCATGCATGCAGCCAGTCAGTTCACACACACACACACACACACACACACACACACACACACACACACACACACACACACACACACACACACACACACACCTTTCCTGCTCATTCAATTAAGAATGTGCAGAGGTTAAGACAAGTGTCTGGGGAGGAGGTCAAAAGGAGATAAATAAGACAATTTGCCAATCCTTGGTTCAATACCCAGCGGAGGAAATAGTGTGCAGTGAGGCAGAGGTTTTACATGCCCGGTGCTGCTCGGATCACATTGCTCCCTGACTGCATTGTTAATGCATGTGCCGCGCACCGTTATGCTCTTAATTGAGCCCCTGGCATCTTAAAGCTAACGGCCTTCTCTTTCCTGCAAAACAAGCGGCTCTGATTTATTTTGTGCGCCCTCTTCTACTCGTATCCGTGGTCTTTATTTACACAGCAATCACCATCTATTACAGCTTCTGTGGCTGCCCTGGCTGTGAAAAAAAGGAGCTCAGTGCCTCCAACAGCTGCGGGGGCTCCTAGCAAACACCACTCCTGAGATAAGCTAAGCTATATCGACGGCAGGAGACTGACTATTCACCGGGCGCACTACGTTAATCTTTTTGGACTTTTTCAGCAGAGGGGATCAAGCCAAGCGGCCTCCGAGATGTTAAAAATGAGCCTGGCATTCTAAATGGCATATACTTCAGAGGTAATGTGTTTGGTAGTTAAGGCGGCGACAGTGACTTATTCCCCCTCTGTCTTCAGCGAGCCAAGGCGTCTTCCTGCTCTGCAAATGGGCCATCTGGATCGCCTGTTATAGCTCTCGAGCAATACGACTTGACCGTCATTTTTTAAAGAGCTTCTGTATTTCTGTACGGAGAGAAAAAGCAATCTGCTCGTTAAGGAGATGAAAAAGTATGGGGTTATAAACAGACCTAATGGGCGAGATTTAATGAACTTTTGGAATACGGAAAAGACAAAAAAAATCCTCAAAGCTGAGGCCCGGGCGAATCGGAGACGAGCAGCGAGGAAGCCGTCCTGACAGCTGTATCTTCCAGTGCCGAGAAATTGCAGTGATTTTAGAAGTCGTTTAAAATTCTGACAGCCCAGTTGTGAAATATAGATCTGTGCAGGTATTTTGGAGCTGACTTTTTTCTTCCTCCCCCCTCTGCCTCCCTAAAAAAAGTCCTTTGGCATGTGTGAAAGGGTATTTGGTTTCACTCTGCCTGGCTCCAATTGTGTGCCATCTAATATTAGTTTTTGTATTAATTATCTTAAATTAACTGTCAAAGTGCTTAATTAGCATTATTAATGTTGTGTGGCATAAGCACTGAGTGGTGGCTGAAAAATGACATGAAATACCTCAGACCTAACTTCATAGTAAGTCGTCAGAGAGACTTAATTACACTAATTAATAAAACTTGTGGGAGAGACTCATTTAGCAAAGACAGAGCGGGGGCACGAGGCCGAGACGCATGCAGAAATATCTCCATCCTCTGGGCTGAGAGGTCCCTCGTCAGCCAGCAGGGCCCTGCAGAGCCTGGTACCGACGCAGAGAGGCCCCTTATAGGCACACAGGGCCCTCAGCTAACTCCAATGTAAATCCATCTATGTTGATATAACATGTCACAGTATGGACAAACACAGGACTCTCACCCAGGAGACCACTGTTTGTATCCAAGTTTATGTTGACTTATTTCACCTTAACTTATGCACTGAGCTGACGGCAGTTAAGTTACAAAAATATGTATTTTACAGAATAAACACATTACACGGAGGTTGTATGTAATGAGTGGAAACTGACCCTGAGTTTAAAACTGACTCTAGAAGGGAACCTAGAGCGTCCTAGTGTGTTGCTTCGGAAAGGCAGGTATTCATTTAGCCATTCAAATATCTAATAGCTGGATGGACTGGCAAAAAACTTTGTACAGACATTCCTGGTTCCCATTTTGTCTCCAAACCACCAGCAGGTTGAAATGGCCCTGCAATCAAGGATTGCAAATTGACTTCAGGTCAGAACATCTACTTGCCTTATGTTTAGGATAAAATAGCTGCAAAACTTATGATGTTCCCATCAGCCTCAGCTGTGCTTTGGGTTCAGTGCTCATTTGAAAATATTTGTTAGAAGTTAAGTAAGTACAGCCGTGGTAACGAGGGTCCTCGTTAAAGAGCTTGAGAGTCTCTTAAAAGCCCATCTTGTGGTTACAAATATTTCTGTCATTACAAATGTTCTTTTATGTAATAGAAGTGGCTGGCCCCTGGTTTTCCTAAAAAAAATGATATATATATATATATATATATTAAACACCACAGTCCTGCTTTAACCAAGTTGAATCAATTCAATGGTTACATTCACTGACTTTGGTGAAAAAAATAAAACCTGGTTGAAGTTTTGCATTGAAAAACCCCCCTCTGAGCACTTTTTTTTTTTTAACAGTGTACCAACGTGCTTTTTAGATAAAGGTGTAAAGTATTTTAATGAAGGGAGAGCATAAAACATCAAAAACTAAATGAAAAAGGTAAAGGAAAAGTAAGCATGTTTAAAATGAGCTGTCAGATATAAGCATGTGATCTGGCATATATCAGGGAAAGGAGAAAAATAAAGCAAGAACAGAGGGAGTGAAAGCTGAGAAACACGCTGAATGTCAGCTTTGCTTTTCTTAATTGCAGATCGGTTCCGTTCGCCGTCTGCTGCTTGAGCCGTACAGATGCTGCTAGCTCAGCCTCGGGATAGATGACAGCTCGTCAAGATGAGTGTCAGGTGTTGGAAAGGAAACGTGGCCAAATGAGGGGGAGGAGGTCGGCCCTGACAATACGCTTCCTTCATCAGGAAGGATCCATGCATATTGTCGCTTTAATCACCTCCCGTATCGCCATGATTATTCCACCAATGATTTACCTCGCTATTGATCTCAGGGAGACCGCAGCAGCTCGCTCACAGACAGGCAGGCGGATAGAAATCAGTGCTGACACGGCTGTGGCTTCTGCATGACATCCCTACATTTGTCCTGGGAGTCCAAACATCCCGACTCCTCCGTGTTTGTGGAGAGCCACCGATTAAATATTCATGTTGAGTTGCGTAACTTGCCGGATCGTACGGTTGCAGAGCAGGGGCCATTCATCTGGCCCAGGCTGAGACAAGAGCGGGAATGACATCCTCTCCTGATGGGGACCCCCAGGGGGTTGGAGCCAGGGGGGGGGTTTACATGCAGTGATGTGGAAATTTACCATGAAGCCTTTATGAGGGGTCCATTAGAACCGTATGGAAATCAGGGCAAACTTTGAATCGTCTGCAAGCTGAAGATACAAGACGCTGACAAAGTCTAAAACCTCATTTTGGTTGAAAACGTCAGATAGCACCAACGCAACAGTATTCCCAGAGGAAGATTTAAACAGTCGACAGCCTACATTAATTGTGTACTCATTACTGTTGATGTAAACACAAAGCACACAAGTGAAAGCAGTGTGAACCGTATCTCTGTAGCCGTTGATGTTACGCTGATGTTAGCACGTCACAGCAGCGTGCAGGCGTGCGACAGATTTGTGTTTAAATACTCAACTGACAGATGTAGTATCACATGCTCCTTGCATAAAAAAATAATGATGCAGCAGGATAAACAAGATGATCCAGAATGTGTGAAACTTCAACAAGCTCAGCTGCTGCTGACTCAGTGAAAACTGCCAAAACAGAGAAAACAAAGTTAGGGACCACAAACATAGAGGATTCACACCTGCAGGTTTTACCTTCTTACCTCCACACGTTCATAGAGGGTTCATAGAGGGTCAGCTGCTGCTCCTCTTTGGGCCCGGATTGTTCAGCGGCTCCCCTGAACTTCACCTAGGTGGAGGCAGTCAGTCACTTCAGGCTAGTTTTCAGACCTGAACAGGATAACGTCGTATTCTCAGTTTTTAACTGCAAATGAGTAACTTGTTATTCCCAGTCTCATAGGAGGCCCATCCTTTGAGCTGTTTTTCTATTATACGGAACAATCTTAAACTCAATTCAGATTCCATTTCAACATAAAAGATAAAGAACGAGGAAAGAAAGAAGAGCAATGCTGAGCCATCGCTGTTTCACCAAAAGAGCCAATCACAGCGAATGGGAATCAGAACCGGCTACAGGTAATGTCTCTGAAAGAGTGTGTGTGTGTGTGTGTGTGTGTGTGTGTGTGTGTGTGTGTGTGTGTGTGTGTGTGTGTGTGTGTGTGTGTGTGTGTATGTGTGTGAAACACAATGTGAAGCTCTGACATATCTGTAAACACTCATATTAAGTCGCTGTGTTTTTATGTGTGAACGCAATTCATTTCACCATTGCACACACAATGTGGTGTTTTTGAATTAGATGGGAATAACAGGCTTACAAGCTCTAAGCCCATGTCCAAATAGATTTAGGTCTATGCCCCTGAGGACACGGAGATCATTCAACAAACAGCCCTCCCTCACTAATTCCAAACTACTTAAGCTCTTTATGAGACAAATATCCAAATGAATGAAAATCATTTAAAAAACAAGCGATAGCTATCACATCAAAATGGTGCGGATAACTCCACCGAGGAAGCAGAACAATAACACTGGGAGTGGATGAATAATAGAAAAGCACCCAGCTCGGTGGGATTTGTGTGTTTGGCAGGAGTCTGACTCTGACTCCCTCCCACAAGGCCCCGTCTCCAGAGACTCTGCCGGTTCAAAGACTTGGAATATGTAATTAATATCCAGACAGCGCTCCCGCACCCCAAAACATCTCATCGCTGGGTCACCTATTACGAGAGCAGCTTGTTTTTGCTGGCTAAACACGGAGGAGAAAAAGCTTGCATTCAACCCTGCACCCTGATGTCAATTCAATCAAATCACTCTCAGAGTTTGTGTTACACTCTACTGTTAACCGCTGTGACTACACACTGGAAACACAGCAGCATGGAGCCAGTGAGTCACTCACACTAAGTGTCAGTCTCAGTCAGGGTAGCACGGGGCAGCTCTAACAACGATACAGCGTGTTCGACGGGGATGGTGGCGAAATACTGCTGCACAAAGATAAGCCAAACAGCATTATGGGATGTTTAGCAAAAAAAGTTCACTGCTTTCTGTGGCATAGTGGGAATTTCTGAGTGCCCTATATAGAGCATACATCTCTCAATCTGAATTTGGACAATCAAATAAAATAGCGTGGGGTAAATATAGAGCACTAGTAAGCACAGATAGAGAGTGACGTCTGACACAGACAGGGGCATTGACCAGGAGTGGGAGGCAGTGTTGCCAGATCCGAATCACAGTTTCCAGCCCAATCACAACTTAAAACCCGCCCAATACAATAAAACCCAGCTCAAATCCTAACCCTGCCAGAAACTGTAAACCCTTACCTGCATAATAGAAAACACATGATAATCATACAAAGCTTCATATCTGTAATGTTAGATAAACCAGACAACCAAATACACAAATGACCACGTCACTGTCACACCATGGTGAGGTCATGTCCTCCGTTATCCCCAACAACATTTAAATACAAGTCATGCCATCAAATATTTTTTTTAATGAATTGACTCAATAAAATGAAGTTTGCTGAATTATGTATGTGTTTTTCATCAAAAAACACCTAATTGGGTGGAAACCAGCCCCAATCTGGCAACACTGATAGGTGGTACGACCAATAGCATGGGTGGATTATGAGACAATGGGCACAGACATGCAAAAGGCATAGTTAAGGGCGTGGCCACTTTGAGTGACCACACTCTTCAGCTAGAGTCTTCTCAGAACTTTACAAGAACTAACTAAGGTTAAAAGTTAGACGACAGACAGACGGCTTCTGTTAAAGCTTGCTTGGGAAAAAAAGAAAAGCTTTTGGCCGATAGTGTGTGCTGTGCTTTGGAAAACATAGCAGAGATGGAGGAGAGACTGAGGACAGAGACGATAGAAGTAGGTTTCACTGTCATTTACGTGTTCATGCTTGTTTACCAGATGTATTAGTAAAGTATTGGTAAAAAAAACTGTAGTTGTCGAGTATTCTTCACCTTACCTGGTTCAATGAACTCTCCAGAGGACCTGCTCCTCTGGATATAAATGTATTTTCTAAATTAAAAAAACACAAGGATTCTTGGTTTCAGGCGATTACACTTATGAAAACATAGTAATGAATATGATTTACTAATTCTGCAGAATTATCCCCCTTAATGCTACATACTGCTCCTTTAAAGTACTTTATCTACACACCATCTTTATTTTCAGCTTCTCCAATGTGAACACACATTTTAAAGAATTTATCAAAAAAGGGATGGACTGGATAACCGATGAACTGAAGAATGGATAGAGGCATTCCTGAACATATCTGATGTGTGCTATATGATGCTACTCAAGCTGCAGCCAAACAGCTCAGACCACAGTGGGTTATAGATGATGCATCAGACCTCATCTGTCTGAGCAGCTCAGAAACATCTTGAACCGTGCCGACATTACTGACAAATGACCACACTTTGAGGTGCGGTTTATTCAGGTGCAGCTGGATGATTCATGCATCCACAGCTCTCTTTATCATCAGATGTATTCACTGCAGAGCAGCCATGATTACTCCGTTAGATCTCATCAGTCTCACACACTCACTGAATCACACCACTCACTCCATGATGTTGTCATTTACTTTTTATGGTTCTCCTCCTTTACCTTTAGCAGACCATGTGTACCTTATTCAGTGACACCCTGAATTTCCCAGAATGCCCTTTGACAATCCCCAGAGAATGGGCCTGAGCGTGCTGCTTTCAAACCATTTGGATGTGTGTGTATGTACAGTATCCTTCTCATTGTCAACCAAATCCCACCAAAGACCCAAACCAGCAATGTGTTGGTCTGTCCTTTCCAACATCCCTACCCTCCATGTGTCTGTCAGCTCCAGGCTCATTGCTTCCTCCTGAAGACATACATCTACAAACTTATCACAAATATATCATTTCATATCCAGTATTTGTGGCAGCAGGACGGTGTGTGTGTGTGTGTCCAAGGTGATGATGGTCAGCCAATGAGGCTTACTGATATATGGAACAAGGAAGAAGAGACATCAGGCCTTGTTCACAAAAATCATTCAATACGTTAATATGTTAGAAAGAGACACTTTAGTTGGTTTGGGTCTTTTATTAAAAGATTTGTTAACTGTAGAATATTTTATGAAAACAAAAAACACATTTCATGTATAATAATAGAGATAAACATGGTATCTGATTAATCAGCAGGGTAGCTGGTATGTCAGTTAAAATAAATATAATGGAAACAAAATAAAGATAACAAAAAGCACAATTAGAAATTGAATTGTCTTTTATGTCAGAGTCTACATCATATAGCTGCTAGATTCTCTCTCATATCTCCCAATGCTATTTTTATGTTATTTCATTTTTTCATTGTTGTGGGTGTTAAAAAGTTTGAATTCAGAAATTTGAACTGTTAATGAGTCAGTCCACATTCAGCGGTCCTCCTGTTTATCACTGAAGTTAACTCGAGCACGTTCTTCCTCTGTGTCGTAATGACCCACCTCTGCTGTGTGACTCATGCGTTCTGTTTAATTAACGCTGGGGCTGAATCACTTCACTTCCACTCACTTTGTACATTTTGTACATTTACAGTATGCAGCTGAATCCAGAAATGTCTCTGGTCTGAAGACAGTGTTTCCTCTGTTTCAATTTATGTCAGCTTGATGTTCATTTTGATTTTACTCTGGAGTTTTTATTTTCTTGTTGAAAGGCTAAACACCAACAGATATGGATTCAAGCTGAATATTTTGTTCGATAAAGACACAATATACATGTTCAGATTAGATAGATGTTCAGCTCTATCGTTTTTTAAGGCAGTTTGACTTTTGGACTGAGACGATTACAGAAACGAAGAGAAGGAGGACTTTGTGCTTAATGCTGTGAGTTATTAATAATAATGATAATAATTTAAATGTCAACATTATGAATGAGGCTTCAAACTATTGGGTACAGCCCTACAAATGTCCCGGTTTGTCCTGTATCATAACTGCTGGAGTAGAAATTTAAAGCGTTGCTCATTTCCTCTGAAGAGTCTTTTTTTTAATATAAAATCTGGAAGCTTCCTGCTTTGTGGTAACTGTCTCTGTACTGTGATGTAGTTCTGCTTTTCTGCTTTACGCACTTCGCCCTCCCAGTGAAACATGGTTCTCACTAATGTGGGCCAAACCACCATCCTCTACCTGCAGCGACTGTGTGTGATGTCATGTGTGACATCTGCATGATATATATCTATATATATATCATTCTTTGTTTCAGATGTATTTTAAAATTGTAATCCTGCGAGTAATCCCATTATTACCAAATATAAATGTCTTTTTTTTCTGTCAATGTAACATAATGCAGTTACCTTTTTCCTGTATCCTAATGACATAACGCTGTTTACTCCAAAAGCCTGGCTATAGAGTACATCAATGAAAGGTTTTTACCGCAGATGTACACTGACACTGTATTATTTATGAAATGTCTGTATCCTCACTTGGCTGAATTGATATTAACTAAATGATAATCTGGTCATGGGTCACATCCGTGGCAGAGACGTACAGTTAACATGGTTAAGGTGAAACGACCCTTTAAGTCCAAGATAAAGAACTATTGGTTAAGGTTGGAAAAAAAATCATGGGTTTAGGTTCAAATAATTAACGTAACAACATAACTGGCATGAATAAATAACAAAGGCCGTTAGTGGACTTTCTCACGTTAGTTCAAGTAACAAGAGTAAAGTCAACTTTGACTTTCTTTCTCAGGGGACACAATCAGGGGACACAATCAGGGGACACAATCAGGGGACACAATCAGGGAACAGTCCAGTTTAGGTTTGCCTCAACCATCTGCTCTCCATCAGTGCATAGTGAACTGTCCCGCTTGTACTTATTATAATACTTTACTCTAAAGACGGTCGCTCTGTTGATGACTTAGTGGAAAAAGTCGACATTGGATGTATCCACTCTTTGCAGAAACTAGAATGTTCCTTAACCCTAGAGAAATAAATGGTCATTATATATCTAAATTGTAAACTTTCCGTTTAGATTATTTATAGATTTAGTTACTTGTGAACGTTAAAAGCAAAACTTAATTAGGGAATTGGGATTGTTTAAGTGGATTTGATACATTTCAGGATTGCCTTTGTGTAATATATTAGATGTTTTATTGTCAATCGTACATTGTATAACTGTTAGATAATTGTTGGCAGTGTGTTTCCAGTCTGCAGTCTGGGCCCAGTATCTGCCTTCATCCACTGCTGAGCATATTGCCAAATGTACCATGTGTTGAGTTTCAGCCATGCCATCTTCCAGCTCACAGATGACCAGTAATAATCCGCTGATTCACACATTGTACACACAATCTGATCCGCTCATCCGTTACCCCTCTCTTCTCACACACTGACTGGGATTCCCAGTGTTCAGGGTCTGGTGTTCTGTAGGTCTAGTCTCCTTAAAGCCTGATGGGAGACATCACAAAAAGATTGTCCAGCTTTTGTGGCCACTAAACCTGCACGAATAACAAAAAGAAACAGTGTAATTCTCAAAGCAAGTTAAAGGGTGAAATGTTCCCATAACTGTGCTGCCCAGAAAGTAGTGTCTCTGTGACCCTCTGCTGTTTGCACTTATTTAAATTAGGTAATATGCAGACAATTGGTGCAATATCTTCCCCTTACAGTTTTATTCTACTCAAAAAATGTGTCAGATAACAAGAAAACTCAGTTTTATAGTAAATAAGACTCTTTGATTATGTATAACTCCTACACATGTGTGTTCTGCGGTGAAAAGGAGCGAGGTCAATGAGCCTGGGTCTGACCCAAAGGTTCCTGCTGTAATATCATTAGAGCTATATCTTTGTGAGTCGGACCTTGAGGCGGGGAAGAGAGTGGCTGCAAATGATGCACAAGTCATGAAGCACAAGTCATGAAGCACGGATCAGTGGCCGTAATCCATTCTCCATGAATTATCCCCTGAACGCATTATCAGCAGGGTCACAGGTAGGGCTCAGCATGCAGGGCTGATGTCTGTCACCTGAACATCCTTGGACATTAAAGGTCTCTGATGACTGAAACATGCAGCTTGAACTACACATGCTGCACCTCATCGTCACAGAACAGTAATTCAACTTTGACAAAATACATGTAAGCATATATAAGCAAGACACAAAGCTCTCAGCGGGGGGTGTACGCCCCCACCTGTACATCACTATGATGGATTACCAATTTGAAAAGAAAGCCTGTGTCAGCCATCTGATTTATTTGGTATGGAAATCTGGCTGACCTTAATGTAAGATAAATGTTTGTAGTAGAAAATATCATTAAAAGGTTTGTGTGTGTGTGTGTGTGTGTGTGTGTGTGTGTGTGTGTGTGTGTGTGTGTGTGTGTGTGTGTGTGTGTGTGTGTGTGTGTGTGTGTGTGTGTGTGTGTGTGTTCCTTTAAATCATGAACGTTGTGCTTCTTGCAGTCAGACTTTAGGGAATAAGTGATTTGATATGTATGTAAATGAAATCCTCCCGAGTGAATTTATTTTGATAAACAAGCTCTATTTTGAAGCTTTTCATTTGCACTCTGGCACATTATTTACACTTTATGTAATCACTGACAAAACGTCGTTTACGTTCCAGATTATGAATTGTGATTTTAAGACATAATTAGCTGTACTGAACTGAATACTTCACAACTGCTATCTCATATACAGATTATTAAATGTATTTATGTTAACAGTGGTGGAATATAACTAAGTAGCATTATACTTAATAAGGAGGCTGAAGTACTTGTACTATAGTATATCTATTAAATGCTAGTTTACACTTTTATCTTAAAGTTTTGGTTATTTTACAGATCAGATTCTTAAAACAAAATATAATCTACTAAACTAATAAATGCTGATGTATTTTTATTGATTAAATAATATTAATTATTAAAATGCAATTATATAACATATAACAACATACAAATATGACAAAAATATAATGTACTTTTAGGTTTGGTTCTTTCAGTATATTTTGATGATAATACATACTTTTACTTGTAACAGAGTATTTTAAATTATGGCTACTTTTCCTTTTAACTACAGATCTTGGTACTGTGTATGGTAACATTAGTTTATTAAAACATTCAAAGGATTTGTTTTTCTCACACGGTTTCACATACAGTGTATGCAGTGAAGTGCGTGTCTGCTGTCTGTCTGTGACTTTAGGAACGAGCGTTCACACATGGAGTTTCCAGCTATAGTAAAATGAGTCGTTTACCGTGTTAGTTTGCTTTGGATTCATGTTGTAACGTAAAGTCATGTTATCCAATGAGAGGTTTGTAAAATCTGATCAAACACCACAATCATGTTTGTAAAATCTGATCAAACACCACAATCATGATGAAGAGAGATGTAGACTACTTGATATTATAAATCATACTGCTCTGCTCACACACACAGTTGGTTTACATTTACACAATAGTTCAGAATTTTGTTGATGCTCAGAGACAAACATTTTTTTGTATCAACTACACAAGTGCACATTATTTGATTTACACAGCAGATCTATATTGTAGCAGAGACACAGCATGCCATTTAAAGCTCATATAAGGAGCCTTCCTGGGTCTCCAGCAGTGTGGTGTTGGTGTTGGCTCCCAGCGAGGACCGGAGGAGCAGAGAGGAGGAGCTCTGCTCCTGGAGAAGGAGAAGGAGGAGACGCTGCTGCAGGGGGCTGAGCTCCCCTCCTCCCTCTGGAACTCAGACTGAGGGTCGAAGGCTGCAGCGAAGCCAGATCTGGTTCTGTCCACAGGGGGCTGGTGGAGCCTGGAGGCCTTATGGAGTCTTAAGTGAAGGAGTTTGATTTAGTTTAGTCAGAATGCAACCTGATGACAAGCATTAAACATTACTTTATAGAAACAGACAGTCTCTCTGATGCTCTCTTTTACTGGTGTAGGGCCTATAGAGGGTTGAGTATTCATAATCAGTTAAAAGCTCCTCGCAGTAACTTTAGTTTCAGTTGGACGTTAAAACCAATGTTTCCAACCCAATCTGGGTTTTTTTTAGAGAAGTTTATATTATGTAAATTAGTATACTTTACTTTCAAAATGTAGTCTTTTTAACAGAGGTACTCAAGGTGACTTTTGTATCTAGAAATAATACATTGTAAAACTGCTGTCTCCAGACAATGTCACACACTTTGGTTCAAAGAGTAAAGTTGTGAGCCAGACATTTTGATTGACTTGTCAAGATGATCTTTGATCCAACAATTTCACACATTAAGTTCAGTTTGCAAGGACACTACTGGTGATGTCATAGTGATGTCATAGTGACGTCACCAGGGTTATCTCGTATTGGGTTTTGCAGACTACATAGTTCTGATGGTAAGACAGTTTGAAAGATATCAGCGTTTACCAAGCATGTAGGGTCTAGTTAAAACACTATCAAGATGCATTTTGGGAAATGTAGGTTAAACCGTTTGAGGGGACATGAAGTGTTTTATATACTCGGATAACGACAAGCCTGACCTGGTCTGTTGCAGGCCACGTCTTGGCCTTTGTCGTGGCTTTTCTATAGTTCTGGAGGGGACAGGGAGATCTGTGCTAGGTGTATTCTGCATTACTGGTGTAATGGTTTATTTGTGTCTAATGCCCTGCATATCTAACTACTGCTAGAGAATGTGACACATTTACAGTGTATCCTCTCAGTATCACAACTCTGTGATATTTCCTGTGAGAGAGACTGCTGTCACAATACATTTCACCAAAACATCTGTAAATAAGACAGACACTGTTCTGAGATGCTCTCCCTCTCTTCAGATGTGATAGGTGTGAGAGTCCCTTACAACGAGAACATCTTTGTTTGAGCCCATCAGCCTTCAGGTGCTTTTAGAGAGAGAGGAGAGTTCACGTCTTTCTGCTCCCGCCGTTTAAAGAGCATTGTTCAGTCCGTCTGTAATCAATTCCAACTATTATTGCTGCTTTCGTCCACATTTCAGCAAAATAATTCTTTTTTCCAAACCATGTCCTTCTCTCTCCCTCCTTCACCTCTCATGAAGAGAATAGAAGAATAGAAGAATCTTAAGAATGCTGTTTTACAAACGAAGCCACGCTTGTTAAATCCTTTGGTAAGTCCTAAATACCCCTTCATCCTTTATTTACAACAGGTAGCTCCGTGTCTTAGCCATGTCATATAGCAGCTGTTTACCAGCTATATCTGTCTAACTTCTCCTTATGGTATTTTGGCAACGTTGGCTTGTCGACTCAGTTGGTATGTAATGTGTTGACAACAGGTTTTCACTGTTGATTTGTTAGTCAAGATTAAATACATGACACAGTGTGAAACAATGGAACTTTATTCTTAACAGATAATTATATTCAGAGATTTGGCTACTAGGGTTCTCGTCATGCTTTGGGTTCTGTAAACACATGTCCTTCAGCATTGTCAATTAGGGATGTGCATCGTTAGGATTTTAGCAATACTCAGCTGTTAACAATGCTCTATCGATACTCTCGTTGGTTGTTTTCATTGCACTTACACTACATGTTTTCACCCATTCATACACTGATGGCACCACCATGCAATGGGCCATCTGCCCGTCAGAACTATGTAATCCTTCATACCCACACACACACCGCAGGAAAAGCCTACAGTGTGTGTGTGTGTGTGTGTGTGTGTGTGTGTGTGTGTGTGTGTGTGTGTGTGTGTGTGTGTGTGTGTGTGTGTGTGTGTCTCCAAGAACACATGGACATGGACCAGCGGAGCCGGGGATCGATCCGCTGATCCTTCTGACTGAAGGACCCTGCTCCACCACTGAGCCACAGTCGGCCTGACTAAATGTTGTTATATATATATATATATATATATATATATATATATATATATGACTTCACTGTGTGTGTGTGTGTGTGTGTGTGTGTGTGTGTGTGTGTGTGTGTGTGTGTGTGTGTGTCCTCTGTCTTCTGTCCTCTGTCCTGTGTGTGTGTGTTTGTAAAAATGCGCCCAAACACTTGTTTCCATCCTCGATTGTTATACGGAGATGAGCAGTAGGTGGTTTAGATTCCCCAGTCAGACATCCATTATACCATAGAAGAGGACAAGGACACAACAAGATGATGTCATTAAAAGAGCGTCAGTCCAACCTCAAACGGTGAAAAACGCTGTAGAAAACTGATTTGTTTAATGTTTCATGAATTATTGTGAGGAAGGTTACATCAGATCTGTGTGGAGCAAATAAAAGACGGAGAGGAAGATACAATGGATGCTGAAGACACAAGCTTGGTGTTAGTCATCACTTATGTTGCATTTAAATTTTATCAATATAAAAACTTTTCTTCCTCAGCCAAGCGCAAAATTGTTTTTGCAAAATTTCAGTTTTTGGGGGATTTTTCCTCTCAGGCTTTTTGTATGCGTGAATTAAAATTCTGTCTCTTTGTTTTGGCTCTCTTGCATGACATACACTAAAATGATGATTAGACCCTCAAGTGCTTAAAAGCCTCCTTCTTATCTGGTAACTTGAATCAAGCCCCTCCATCCTTTACTCTACCCATATTCCCTCAGACAAGTCAGTTGAGAACAATTTCTCATTTGCAATGACTACCTGGCCAAAAAGGAAGCAACAAGAGGCTAGTCATTACAAAACAAAAAATAAAACATAGCTACATATCAAACAATCTCATACAAAAATGACCACATCACAATATGTTCCATTGTTTGAATGAGTTAAAGAAGGGTAACGAGAGAGAGTTTTAGCATCTTTAGCATCTCATTCCAGAAGAGTAACGGCCGGAGGAGCTGCGTTTTTTTGGAATGATCATGTTAATGAAATTACCAGATTGTAAATTGAGGTAACTGTTGGAGAAGATGAGTCAAGAGTGGAGATATGTTGGGGTTTTACCATCATAGTTTTGTAAATTAACTGATACCAGTTTATTAATCTGCTGAAAATGGAGTGATGGCCCGTTGACTAGTGTTCAGGCGTGTGGTTGAAAGGGGCGCCGGTGACACAGTGGATTGCTGTATGGTAGATGTAGCTAGTTTATTGAGAAGATTTTTGGAAGCAGTTATTTTAACCAGGGCGTGCTTTGCAGAGTGGGTAAAGGATGCTTTATTACGGTACAGAAAACCTATTCTTGATCTGACTTTGCAAAGCAGTGTGTTGATGTGTGTGTTAAAGGTGAGCGAACTATCTAGCCAGATACCCAAGTACTTGTAGGAACTGACAAATGGGAGTTCTGATCCATCCCGAGAGGAGATTTTGAGAGGGCAGGCAGTTGGTCTGTTGGAAACCATACATTTTGTTTTGGACGTGTTTAAGAGAAGGTGAAGGTTGAAGAAGGCATGTTGGATACTGTGGAAGCTGTGCTGCAGGGAGGTCGGGGCGCTGTTCAGGGAGGAGCTAGATGTGTGCGAGATGGTGTTGTCGGCATACAAATGGATGTGAGAGCCGCCTGCAGCGTGAGCGATGCTGTTTATGTAGATTTTAGATATGGTTCGCCCTAGAATGGACGGTAACACTTTATAATAACTGCACGCTAAGAAGCATTAGTTAAGTATGAGTAGATAAAATGAGTGCATAAATGAGTGCATAAATGTACATCTAAATAATATCTTTATTATTAACTTACACTTTATAAATTATCTCATGAACCATTAACAACTCCTAAGTAATTGGTTTGTAATTAATATTAACTTAAATTAGAAATGGGGAATACATCATTTATAAAGTATGAAAATAGAATAATTAATCACATTATAGATAAGCTTATTAATCAAGAATAAAACATTGATACATGAGTTTATTAATTTCATACTTTAATGTAGGAACAATGCTTTATTTATAATGAATTAAGTGTTTATTCATACTAACTAATGCTTCATAGCGTGCAGTTATTATAAAGTGTTACCGAAGTGACCCCTGACAGTTTGGGTCTAAGACATCGCCCCCCCATCGATCCACTGAGCAGCCCCTTGAGCAACTCAATCCCTTGTACTGATTTTTAGAAGTGGAGGTAACACGGAGGGAGGGGATCAATTCTTGGCGCTGAGTCAGCAGGGTTGACGGTAGAAAATAACAATGTTGTTTGCTTGGATTGCAGTAGGTAGCTGAGAGCACGTTTTTTTGTTTTCCATGATTTAAACAGTTTTCTAAAAACTGTTTGGGGTCAGAGCCGCAATTCATGAAGAATTGCTGTTTATAATAATTTGATTTAGCTTTTCTGATAGATTGGGTGCATTTGTTCCTTACAGCCCTGAAGGATTGCCAATCTGGGTGCTCTTGAAGGCCTTTGCTTTACGACAGGGCAGTTGTTTTTGGCAGATCAAATATATGCTACATGTCACACCAGAGACAGTAAAATACTGGATATATTTTATGCCAACAACAAAGTAGCATACAACTCATCACCTCTCCCTCCCCTGGGAGGATCTGATCATAGCCTGGTTCACCTCTTACCTGTCTACAAACCTCTCAGCCACAGGAGCCAGCTGTCACTAACACACTGAAAAGATGATCTGATGAGGCTGATGAGGGTTTGAAGGACTGTTTTGACTCGACTATGTGTTAAGTTTTCAGTGATGCCCATGGGGAGGACATTGAGAGTCTCACACACCGATAAGTTACTACATCAACTTCTGTGTGGAGAAGGCCGTACCCATGAGGACTGAACAGTGATTTTCCAACAGTAAACCCTGGATCTGGAGGGGCCTGAAAACCATCTCCTGCTACCAGGAACCCAACTCCGACACTGGGGGGGGGACCAAAAAAGTGGGTGAATGATCTGATTTTATACTCAACAGATTTGATCACTCATGTGCCCCTCCCCCTCCCCTTTCCTCCCTGCTGCTGGCACCCACATCGACTGCACGCCTTGTATGACATTTCACCTGATGAAGAACCTGAAGAGGCTGCTCCTTCTCCATCTGGGCCCCTGGTCAGCCCATCAATGGACCCACTACAGTTTGCCTACCAACCTAGCATTGGGGTGGATGAAAGGCTGGAAGCACTGTGAAGTTAAGTGTTTGATTTCTCCAGTGCCTTCCACACCATCCAGCCTTTCAGGGGAGGACAACCATCTCACTGCGTGGATCCTGGACTACCTCACCAACTGTCCACAGTATGTGAGGATACGGGAATGTTAGTTTGACATGGTTATCTGCAGTATGGGAGCCCCACAGGGAACAGTTCTTGTCTTGCCCCCCCTACCATTTTAATGGTAAAAATGGTAAATGGACTGTACTTTTATAGGGCCTACCATGCAATGTACCACCTGCCCATCTAACTAACATTAATACGCCGCAGCAACAGCCTACAGGAGCAATTTTAGTGTTAAGTGTCTTGTCCGAGGACAGATCGACATGGAATAGCGGAACCTGGGATCGAACAGCCCATCCTCTGATTGAGGGATGACCCTGCTTTACCACTGAACCACAGTCAGCCCCTTAGACCTCGGACTTCAAACATAACTCTGCTAACTGTCACCGGCAAAAGTTATCTGACAACTCTGCAATTCTTGGCCTCATCACAAACGGGGATGACAGGAAATACAGAGAACTGAACCAGGACTTTAAAGGATGGTACCAGCGAGAAACCTCCAGATTAACTCTGGTAAAACCAAAGAGCTGGTGGTGGACTCCCACCGGGGTAAACACCTCCGGTACCAGTGAACATCCAGGGAATGGACATTGAGGTTGTTAAATCTTATAAGTACCTGGGTGTTCACTTGAACAATAAACTGGACTGGACTGACAATACAAATGCACTTTACAAAAAGGGTCAGAGCAGACTGTATCTGCTGAGGAGACTGAGGTCTTTTGGAGTGCAGGGAGCACTCCTGAAGACCCCTTTCGACTGGCATCAGCCATCTTCTATGGAGTGATCTGCTGGGGCAGCAGCATCTCGAAAGCTGACAGGAAGAGACTCAATAAACTGGTTAAGAAGGCTAATTGCTAACACTGTTATTGTGAATGTCACCAGGATTATGAAAAATAATATATAGACAAAAAAGCCTAACTTTGTTTATTAATAGGTGGGATCTGAGTTATAAGTAGGTATTTTTTCCAAGCAGATTTATGGACATGTTGATAACATCTGTTTGTTCACTGTTTTGAAGCAAATTTGTTCCAAAGGGTAAGGTTAATGTATAACGCTTATAGAAGTTTAGTCTGGATGCAATATAGGTTAGGATGGAAAACATACTGTATGATCCCAGATGAAGTATTTTTTACTACTGGCTGCTGCAGACAGAATTCAGTCAGGATGTGAAAAGAATACAAGTTTTTTTACATTCAAGAGGTAAAGGAGGATGAATCCAGGCCGAGCATTTAGTATCATCAACATATGCAACACATTCTCTTCTTGTCCCCATTTAGACTTGGTACAAATGTACTGTCAGGGTGATCGATAACCGCGCCCACAGAGCAGGCCCCCTTTGTTTCCACATGGAGAATTGCCCTAACTACCAATTTTAATATGTAAACGTCAGCAAGGATGGATTTTAAATCCAGAGCTGGCGGGGTGGTGGATCAGAGCATAGGGAGGTCCCGGCATCAATCATGTCAGAGAGTTGGAACAGAGCAGGCGTGACAAATGAGCGGGCCCGCCATCAGCTTTTGGGCTCTGAATCTCCCATTACAGAATGAGAGGAGCCAGTCATTTATATAGTGCGGCCCAGCGTGGATGGGACAGGCCCTGCACATGCCTCCCTCTTATTATGAATGTTGCTGCAGTTGGGGATTCTTCTACCAGTGTTGGTGAATTATTTTCACTGAGCCGTATCGAGGCTCCAGGATTGTGACACGCACAGCTCAGTATGTAACTTACATCAGCGTGCTGTGTTAGCTTGTTTGCTGAGGCCACCAATAAATGCATCAATGCTGCATCTATTTTTAAGCTGCTGTTGCTGCTTGCTACTGTAAGGAAATATTGTCTTCCTTTTAGAGGGAGGGAAGAACACAAATCTGAGCAGAAATCTCTTTTAGAATGGTGTGAAGTATTTTTTTGTCAGACTTATCAGTGTCTTCAAATGTAGATACAAACATTGAAATGTTTCTCCAATAGGAAAGGATTACACAAAGGAGGGCTCTGATATTCAATAGCATGGTGGTGAGGACATGGCATTGTCTGCTAGGTGGATGAGCATATATTCCAGGCAGCAACCTCCGGTTCTGAAAGTTGAAGCATACAATACAAAAAGTGCCTTTACCCGCATTCATTATAGTCTAGATCCTGATGAGCAGGTCAGACCTTGTCTGGCATTCTCTGCTATCAGCGTATGAGTATCTGTGGGATTGTGAGTTGTAGCGACCAGCTCTTTGAATGTACAGAAGAATAGAAAGTTGATTAAATAATGCAAGTACATTTACCATCTTAACTTGAGTTGATGGTCTCAACCGCTATTTTCGAGTCTTCTTCAATACAGCATCATGTTCACTTATCTCCTCTTTCTCTTAGGCTTTGTTCTAAGAGCTTCTAGGACAGTGGTTCTTAACCTTATTGGAGGTACTGAACCCTGCGAGCTTCATCAGTGCATTCACCGAACCCTTCGTAATTGGAAAAATAAAATATGATTTCTTCAAAACATAGGTATATATTTTATTAGTGCACAAAATCACTGTGTGCAAAGAACAAAACCAACAAAACATGAATTTCACACAAAAACATAACTCAATGAATGATTTGCGATCAGGTACGCAACTTCGTACGATGCTGTGAGGATCGGTTTGTCGACAAACAAAACATGAATTTCACACAAAAACATAACTCAGTGAATATTTACTGCAAATCAATGTGACTTTTGCTGTTGCCTTTCAGATACAAGTTCAGAAATGCGCGGCCTTGGCAAGTGCCACTCTCATATCATTTTCGCAGCAAAGTCTGTTCCTTTTCTTAGTTTTCATGTCCACCATCCTGGAAAAGGATTGCTCACAAAGATACGTTGTAACAAACGGTGTGAGTATCTCAAGGGCTTTCTTGGCAATATGAGAGTATGGTACGATTTGGTGACACCAAAACGTTGAGAGCGTTGTTGTTCCGAAGAGTTGCTGTTGAAGCTGGCTCTGCTGAAGTTCAATGATTTCGTCGAGGCATTCATCGTTGACATCTGCTGTCATCTGCTGAACGCAGCATAAGTTTTAGCTTTCTCCGTGCTTTTTGGGCTACCCAAGCCACCGTACCGTTATGCTGCGTTCACACTGAACGGGGCGCTCGGTGTGAACGCACCTTAAGGAATAGACGGTCATTAATTTTTTTTCGATCGAACCCAGGTTAAGAACCACTGTTCTAGGAGCTTTTGGTATCGGCTTCATCCCTTTACGCATCCATAGGCGTGAAGATTTATTTTATTGCGGCCTTTGTGCCCGGCATGGGCCTCAAGTAAAGATGTTCAGAAGATGATGACATCCAGCGGTGTCCGTCTGTATTAAAGCTGCCAGATCGACAACTTCTCCAGGCTGACCTTCCATCTGCAAAGCTGCCCTGGCTTGGGGTTAGCTAGCAGCTACTCTACAAGCCACTGGCCAATCTGAGCTGGCTTGCCTTCAGAAGAGATGTTGCCTGGAGTAGGGACTTGATGGCTGACCCCAGGGGTGAAATAAGTGATTTCAAACAGATTTCTTGCCTTTCTACACCACCTTACCTTTAGGATTTAGTCAAGAAACAGCCTGACTCCCTCTTAAAATAGGCAAAAGGGTGAAGTAGTAGTGGGGACAGCTAGCAGCTAACGACCTGAGACAGCTCCTAACTGTCACTCCAAGAAGCCAAGCCCTCAATAACTTTAAACCTTAATATAATTTCAATAGGCAAGTAATATTCAAATTCTACCCCTGTACAGCTTTCACGCGCAGGGATATTAGCTAAGGAGACTTTAAGGGCTTCATGTATTAGACTGGAAACAAGTCTATTTCTGCTGGAATGTTGTTCATCTTAACATGGAGGTCTATGGGGGTTGACTTGCTTTTGGAACCAGCCTTTAGTGAACATTTGATGGAGTGCAGTTTGGCACTTCTGCATTGGCTTCATTTCTCAGCAGGTTGCCACTTGGTCTAGATTTGTTTGATTGAGGGTGCTATGAAAACCAACAACGCATTATTAATCGTGACATTTATTTACACAACTATTACTGCTGGTATTATTCATACTAATCGTTTGTTCAATTATAATTTCTGTTACTACTGCTATTTGTACTCTCATTATATGAATATTTATTATTTTATATTGAGTATGTTGTAGTTATATTATGATGTTCATTCTGTAGAGATGACGTCCATCACACTTTTGTCCATCCTGGGACAGGATCCCTTCTCTGTTGATCTCTCTGAGGTTTTTTCCTTTTTTTGGGGGGAGTTTTTCCTTATCTAATGAGAGGGTCCGAGGACAGAGGATGGCGTATGCTGTTCAGATTGTAAACCCCTTGAGGCAAATTTGTGATTCTGGGCTATAAAAATAAAATTGAATTGATAAAATTGATTTGAATTGAATTTAGAACAGAATAAAGTTTCAGAGAGACAGAGGCACAGAATGTTCCCCTTAACCTGTGCTGCTGCCAGAAGAGCTGCCGACTGAGATTAGTCTGAGCAGCACAGGGAACAATTAGAATGTAATAGATCTGTGTCTACTCCTGATAGGCTGAACCTCACTGCTGTGCTGCTCTGTCCTGTTTGTTCGTGCGCTGTCAGTGTCCTCTGTCTGCGCCTCGCCGTCATCAATTCTGAATTTGAATATCATTGTGTGAGAAAATGAAAGATTAATTATGGCAAAAAGTCCATTTAAAGCCGTCTGACGCCAACGTTTTTTATTATTATACCTGGAGGGGGTTGGGTATTTTGTTAAAAGAAAAAGGACAGCTGAGGCATTTGAAAGTAAGTGGAAAAACATGGTGCTTTTATTCAGCAAGGGAAACATTAAATACATAACTGCAGTCCATACCTGCCAGTCCAAAAACATAATCACACATTCACTCAGCACACAGCAGCTACACAATCACTGAGCCTAGGATTTAGTTAATACTACTGCTAACAGAAGGCATTGTAACCACATTGTACAGTAGATACCCCTACTATTCCCAACTGCTATTCATGTTATCATGCTCCATGTATTCATGTTTGAAAGGCCTGTTTGTCACTTTGAACCACTTTTAATGCGTTTACTGTGTACTCTCTGCTATTCTGAAGCAATCTGCACTCTACCAATGAGCTGGCTGCTCTTATTGCCTGTTAATAACACACTGTCTTATGAGCTACAGGCCATTGTCATATGTTACATATATACATCGAAACAGTGTACCGCCTTTATTATCTACTGTGTTTATTACTGAATGTCCCCACTCTTTGGTTATCCTGTTGAATGTCCCCCAGTACTTAAAGACATGTTCTTGAACCGAACCTCCAAACTACATTAAATGCTTTCAGTCCAATCTTTATGTTTGTATATTTAGTATAGTTTAGTTAATAACTTAACCACATATCTCAACCAATAGTTAGCTTTATTACAATATCAGTTTTTACAACTAATTGTTTTTCTCGTTTCTTAAAAATATTGACTTTGTCCAAATGTATCCAACTTCATGTGAAATGGCCAAACTCTGGCCATAGAGAACACTGCATTCTAATGAACGGGATGGTATTAATCAGTTTGTGCTTAATAATGTTATTAAACTAAAGCTCCCCTACTCGACTATTAAAGCCATAAAAATGTGATCAACCCATTAGGTGGTAAATAAGTGAGCTTCAAGTAGCTGGACCATGAGTTGAGATTGTTTTGTCAACAGCTCAAGCAAGCATGAAGCATAAAATATGGCCAATCAACACACAGTTCAGGCTGTTGTTAATAATGTAATGCAGTCCTACGCTTTTGGTTATTGAAAACCAAGGCAATCAACCATGATGCTATGCATCGTTTCAGATAACTACACAGCTAATCAGAAAAATTCAACCATAAGGTGGCCTTGAAATACCACTGCCGATTTATATAATACTGATGCTTTGTCAGTGCCCCTCGGTGTGTGATACAGACGCAGTGAGGCACAAATTAGCGTCTGCATGGGCTTTCTACTAACTCCAATGTGAAGCCATCCACATCATTATAAGACGTCAAAACAACTGGCGTAGTATAAAGAGTTAAGGGTGGGTGGGCCAGACAAACAGAAGGCTTCTACCAAAAAGAAACAAAAAGTCAGCGTTGACTCATGAATTTCCGTAAGTCATAACAAGCCTTGTTAATCGTCTAACTCGTTGGTGTGTCAAGTTAAAGTCGACAACATTATTTTCCTTATCCAAATTAAATAATTAATTAAATGAATCCCTGAACCTAAACTTTCTGTTTGAACAGAAGAAAAAAGAGACATGTGGTGTTAAAACTAGTGTAAACTGACACGCCTTCACTAACAAGTCCCAAACCACCGTAAAGGGTACCTAGAGCGTTTTCAAGGGCTGCCTTTTTTCAACTACGTGACATTACTAAAATCAGAAACATTCTGTCTCAAACTGATGGCCGACACCTTCACCACATTTAAGAGTAGGCTCATTGAGTTAGGGCTGGCTCAGGTTTGGTCCAGCCCCTGGATATGCTGCTATAGGCCTAGACTGAAGGAGTACTTCCTAGGATACACTGAGCTCCTCTCTCCTCTTCTCTCCCTCCATCTGTATATATTCATGTGTCATTAATAGATGTTACTAGCTTTGCTTCTTCCTCAGAGTCTGTGCTTTCTCTGGACTGTGGTTCTGCCAGCTGCTGTGCTCCTGCTGACACCCACTGATACTACTTTTATTATTATTGGTCTTATTGTTATAATTATAAGTCACATTTCTAATACTTTTACTGATTTTATTATCATTTCCATTCTATTATATCAACTCCTGCAGTAATTATTCTTAGTCACATTTTTTTCTATAATTACTGCTATTATGAGTGTTAAGTGTTGCTATTACTACTCTCATTATATGAATCATTTATAGTGTATATATTGAATGTGTCGTTATTTTATTATGGTGTTGATTTTGTACACGACATTGTAATAAGAGTAATCAGGTTTAATGTTTTTTATCAGGATAAGATGTGTATAATTAAGCCTTTATTCGTCCCACAATGGGGAAATTACAATTCTCTGCATTTGACCCGTCCCGGAGGAGCAGTGGGCTGCAATGAAGCGCCCGGGGAGCAACTTGGGGTGTCGGGTCAAGCGCTCTACCTCATGTGCCACAGCCGCCCGTATACCGTCCATATGAATGCAGCTAATCCTTTTCTGGCGAACAGGCTTCTAGTTAGCGGTATCGACAAACAGTTTCACATTGATCTAGTTGACATGATACTCATACTCCCCAGAAAACGTTCATGTGCAGTACTTATCAACATATATTGATTTATTTTTTAAATGTGCCCTGGTTTAGGTGTCTTAAAAACAACTGTAAAGATAATAAATTGAAGTCTTTAAAAGCTTGTACAAGCTGAAACCAGTAGAGAAGGGTGTTCTTTAAATGTATTTTTGGGGATACAGTGAGAAACTCTGTGGTGAGTTTAGAAAAGGTAATGAACAAACGTTTACAGTTTATATAAACAATAACGGAGTGCATAGCTAGAGCTCCAACTGTATGTGGACAAACGCATTGTAAAAGGCACGCTTTATGAGTCAGAGTTACATTTAGTAATCATTGACAGAAAAAAAGGTGTTTAAAATGTAACAAGTGTGGTCGAGAACTAGATAAAAATATATTTCCTGTGAAATGGTTGGGTTGGCCTGTCATCTGCTTATGCATTCACTTTTGAATTGAGGCATCTCCGTGTCAGAACAATGAAGAAGAACGACTTTTATGTTACGTTAACTAGTAATGCCTCAATACAAAATACAAGGACATGGCGCTTCAGGACCAAATTAGCAAAGCCAATCGTTCTGAGCAAACTGTCTGAGGTGGGGATTATCGCGTTATCCTGGGATTTGGGCTAGTTTCTCTGCAGCTGATGCAGATGTGATTGAACAACCTTTTTCAACATCTCTTTTTGCGATCTCCAGCAAGTGACTTCTCAGGTAGATTGTGATAACTTCTCTTAGTGGAGCTGACAAAGGCCCCTCTTCATTCCACCTAAACCACATCCTATGCTTTCAAAATAAAAAGGGGTGCGCATGTACACCTTTATATCACTTTAACCTGAGTTATGTACGTAATGTGTAACACAGTGTTACAATGAGTGAACGTTAGAGATGTCTTTGTGATACAGCAAGAACGAACACATTCCGGGAGAATTGGGCTACTTGATCATATTACAAGATGTGATCAGAGTTCAGATAAATTCAAACACCGAAAGACGTGTGAGCAAATGATAAATGATCCATTTTGAAATGATTTCAAACACGATATGAAATCCATATAAACACAAACAAAAGGACATACAATTGCAAAAATAGAAAGAGAAATGGAGAAAAAGAAAGAAAAAACTAGAATAAAAGTAAGAGATGGAGAAACAGCTCAGTGTTTGTCCTGCTGAGGATCTTTTGTGAACCGCGACATATCACACACTGGTGACGCCTCTCCGGGTCCAACAAACATGCCTCATTACTTCATATCCATACTGTGCTGTATACATAGACACACACACACGCTGATATTTCTGAACACAATAGTATGAAGCCTACTAAATGCCCCCCCGGTCCCTTTATCTCAGTGTGAAGCTAAGCTGCAGGCATCTATCTCCCTGTCAGAAGCAGGTTTTATTTCTGCACGATGCGGGCAAAATGACTTGTGTGGGGTTGCAGCTGGGTCAACTCACTGTCATTGAAAGGAAAATGAATGCACAAACGGTGGAAAAATTACCCAATTTTTAATTCTTTTTCAATTATTTTGATTCTCTACCCTGAGAGCTGATGTCTTTCTCTCAACTCATTCGCGAGAGCAATCAACATATGGTGGCTTGCTTTGAGAAAGAGGCCAAGTGTTCTGGCAGCTAGAAAGAGTGCTGTGCACACATACACACACATGCACCCACTAACACAGATAGAAAACATGCACCCAGGGGCACACACACACACACACACACACACGCGCACGCACGCACGCACACACACACACGCACACACATACACGCGCGTGTTTGTTTATTGAAAGCAGAAGACCTAAAGGACAAGAAAACTGCCGTAGCCTATTTGCAAGGTAAATGCAGCCTCGTTACATGTGGAAGCATGAAAAGCGGCGCCTCCGCCGCACCTCACAGGAAAAGCCTCCATTGTTCTGTCACTACATGAAGACACTCCGTCTCTCCATTGTGGAAATAATAAAGTAGAGAATCCTTGTTCTCTGAGCCTTTCATTTTAACAAAAGACAAACAGCGTCTTATTCATCCGAGCTCGTCGCTGCGTTCCACAGAAAGAGAGGGAGTAGAGAAACCCCTCACCTTGTGAAATACGTGATGCAGCTTTGAACTAATCAAGTAGCGAATATCTTTTGAATTTGGCGTCATTATCAGGCGATGCGCTTTTCTCCAGGTGCGCCGTGTCAGACAAATTCATACAGCAGATAGCACCAGCGCTGCCTTGAAGAGGGATGAGAGATAAATCACCTCTTTATCATTTCAACATTATGTTGGGCTCGTACAGGTAATTATCTACATTATAGGCCTGTGTTTCTGTCTGCCACAATGCGCCACAGTCTATGCAGCGATCTGAGAAACAAAGGAATGTGGACTTTTCTCTTGCTCTTTTGTTTATGTGGGAAAAGGTGTAAACAGCAAGTTAAGTTTGTCGACTTTACTGTTTAGAAATGAGAACACAAACACAGAAACGTGATCCTCCACGATGGTTCACTCTGGTTTTCTTTGCTTGCACTTTTTTGAGGAATTATAAGCCACTTGCATTGTATAATTATTATCTAAAGCTGAATAGAGAAATGTAAGATTGATGATCTGAATAAAGATGACCTGTTTGAGCAATGGGACTTTGAGACATTGCATAACCTACCCACATGTCTGTAGAAGTGCTTAGACAGACTTGTACTTGTACAGCTCTTTTCTAGAACAACCACTCAAAGCGCTTGAACAAAACATGTCATTCACCCATTCACACCCATTCATACACTAATGGATGGAACTACAATGCAAGGTGCCAACTGCACATCAGGAGTTAACTTATATTCATACCCATGAGCACACCGATGGCCCATCCCTCGGGAGCAGAATGGTAGGAGATTGAACCACCTATCTTCTGATTAAAGGACGACCCGCTTTACCAATGAGCCACAGTCGCCACATGCTTGCCTGATGAAGAACATGAGATGAGTTGGCAAAAGTAAATAGAACAGAGTTCCAGGACAGAGGATGTCGCATGTGTACACATTGTAAAGCCCTCTGAGGCAAATTTGTAATTTGTGATTCTTTGTGAAACTGAATTGAATTGAACTTTGAGTTAAGATTATTTGGAAAAGAAAAAAAAGGAACAACAGCACATAAGAAACATACAGCACTTGAAAGTATGTCTTCTTGCTCATTATCTTTTCTGCTTTTGCATAAGAGCACATAGAGAGGATTTCAAAGAGGTAAGAGCTGTGAATTTCTCCTGACCTTTACTTTGATTAAGCAATCAATGATCCCTGAAACCTTGATCAGAAGAAGTAATAAAGGGTTTACTTTTCCATGAGTGTTGGTCGATGCAGGTGTTTGTCCTATCATGACCTTAGCACTAATCAGACTCTCATGCAGCAACAGGCCAACAGGCTGCTAGTAGACTATTTCATCGACATGAAATTCTTCATGGATTCACAGAGTAGATGATACAATATAGTGTATACTATTCAGGAAGATAACATATTTTTTTATATAACAAGTTATTTTTCATTACAACAATTTACATATTTACTTAGACACTGGGGCATTGTCAGGAAGAGCACTTTGTTTGAGGCATACAATGTGTGTAAGTTGTAACACTAAAAATAGTACATTTACAAATTCACCCCACCGAGAGCGAGCTAGGTAACATTATAGCTGCTAGCGAGTAGCATAGCAGCCGGTTAACAGCTGGGAGAGGCTCCATCACTACCGGAGATGGAGGATACAGAAAGAGAAACCAGGGATTCATTTGAAGTACTTGTGTCCAAGAGAGGAGCTGTGTTTGAGCTTTAAAAAATCCAGCGGAGCCTCTGTTGTTGCAAGCAATGCTAACACTAGCAACTCACTGTCTCCTCAGCACCAAAGCATGCTGGAATACTGAGGGATGGCAGCTGTTGGATGGAGGCCGTCAGCGGCGGCAGTGAATCAGTGAAGCCAAAGAGTCAGACAGCGATGGAAGAGGCCCTGGTTGGAGGCGATGCATATGACAGAGGAACAGCAGGCAGGCAGTAACAATGCACCTATACTATAAGGTGATCCCACCACAGAGTTCAGGACGACGGCTTCAGATCCATGATTCAAACACTGGATCAGAGGTTTGTCTTACCACAATGCTTCAGCTATCTCAACATTGTGCCAACAACACCGAAGCAAGCTGGAAGCAGCGCAACACACAGTCTCCCACCATTACATCAACAGAGCTGTGGGCAGTTTATAGCATTTATAAAACTATCTTAAAATATTCAATTCTGACTAAGGTTGTTGGCATATTTATTGATCTTAAGTTTTTCTTTTCTATGTTAAAGTTTGCACAATACAAATGTGTGCATTCAGATGAGGTCATCTTGTTGATATCATATTTGATCATATTGATCATGTCCACTAACCAGTGGATTGTTTTCCCTCCTCCTATTGGTCAGTTCTCTTTCTTCCACCACTCCTACTCTCACTCTCACTCTCACAGATGGACAGGCTGTGTTCTCTAACTTGACCTTTGGTTCATCTTCTCATCCTGGCCAACTGCCATGTGCTGGGGATCACTTATGGGTGTTTGTGTGTGTGTGTGTGTGTGTGTGTGTGTGTGTGTGTGTGTGGAGTGTGTGTGTGTGTGTGTGTTACTTGTGCATTGGTGTGTATTTGACAGCTGCTGTATGTGCTTCATGTTGTGTGTGTGTGTCCTCCTGAAGTCAGTCTTGGTGTCATGGCCTTACACCCATCCTTTCAGCCCACCACTTTTCATAAATGTTGGTTTCTAAAGGCTAGGAAGTACAAAAATAATCATTTGAACCACAATAACCAAATAAAAAGGTCATTTTTTATTTTAATTATTATTGTTATTCCATTGCGTCTTTGTGATCAGAGCTAGCACACAGCAACAACAACAACGATAGCTGTTTTCAACACAGACAACGTTTATAGAACATTTAGTGTTGGAGTTATTGTTACATATTTATTTTACAAAGTCTCCAATAAGTTGAAGGCTGAATATGATTGCATCGGAGCCCTTTTTAAAATGGCAAAACGGTTTTAAAACGGCAAAACGGTAACACTCTCACATGCAGGGTCTACTGTGAAGTATCTACCACATGCTACCACCTGAAGCCTTCAACATAGTAAGTAACAAGTTATTTAAGTGCAGTTGTGTTTAAGCATTTTAAAGCACATTGGTTTTGCTTTTGGACTGGGGAAGTGCAGCAGCAGTAAGTAAATCAATGTTCCTTATAGAAAAAGATAAACATTGTAAATTGGGACGGACTGTGAAGAGGTTTCTGATTCCTGCTCTGAGATCTGTGTTATTTGTGAAGAGGTTTCTGATTCCTGCTCTGAGATCTGTGTTATTTGTGATATTACCATTGGCAGTCATAATGCTGAACAAAGGCTGTGGACAGTTAAATTGGAAAGAGGTTGAATAGCTATAACTACTACTATTAACTGACTATAACAAATACTATAACTATTACACACACATGTTGGAACAAACAGGACGCTGAGGAGAGCTGAGCATCCTTCAGTATGAATATAATATACTGCTGCTGAAGCTATTGAACAAAAGATGAAATTCTGAGGCTTCTGGTTATCTCTGAAATTATTCAAAGATGGTACCCTGAGAGACGCTGGAGTCAGACCAGTGGAAGAGAGAGCTTAGAAATGACAAGGTGGAAGAGAGAGGGACTCAATGCTGGGTCTTCTTTGACGGAACTCAGGTGGCTGAGAATGCTCAGGAAAAAAGCAGTTAATCAGAAAAGAGACATGGATCACATCTACAGAGGTTTTAATTAAGCAGCCCTTTTCAACAGAGTGACATGTCTCTGATAAAGGTTCTATTTATTCTCCGGGTGGAGGTATTAATGAGGCGTTTTCCCTTCTGATTCAGGTCTTAATCATTGTTAGATTAAAAGGCTCCGCGTAAACACTGCTGTTTGACACCACACTCACACATGGCTCAATGGCTCAGTTATTAAACTTGCAGAAAACAAAAAGAAAATAAAAATAATGTTGTTTTGCAGATGGTGTAGTCTGCCACTAGTGGAGCAATGAAGAATTGGCCAATTTTGTTGCTCTTTGTTACACCTCCCCTCAATTTTAGTAGGAAGCAACTTTTGGGTCTGAAATTTTCTGGGCCCCATGACAAACCTAGCATGTAACATTTAGCATACTTATTAATTACTAATAGCATTTTGAAATGGTTATTCTTTCTTAAAAAGATCCCAATCAATAGCTGAACCAAGTAAAGGGAATAATAAAGGTTTATTTTAGTAATCCATGTGCAGAGCATTTGTATCTGAATTTGAGGTGAAACCAATGACCTCTGACCTTCAGAATGGATAATAAAGTGCAGATTTATAATCAGTCAAAGAAAATAAATGATCACTAAAGACTGTTTCACTAGTAAACAGAGATATTCCAGATGTGTCCCAGTTTCTTTCCTGTTGCAGTGTGTGTGAATGACATCATCAAGCTGACAGGAAGTGACTTGGAGACAAGCTGTTGCCTAGCAATGCTATTCCGCTGAAATGGTCCACACCAATCTTATGGAATCCTGCACAAACTAGACAAAGAGCCACTCATAGCAGTGTGTGAGTTAGTCCAGTTTGAATTTTTCCTTCTTCATAGGGAAACGGTGGAGGCCAACGTATTTGAGATTTAACTTGTGCTTTAACAACCAAACAGGAATGGAACAGTGTTTGTTTTCTAAGACCATTTATCCCTCGTTAATATTCTATCATAAAAACAAAAACGGTATAACGATGAAGTCATACCTTATTACATTATTGGGACTTTATTACGTCTTCATATCGGTCATTATTTTGTGATTGTATTTCTCCATCATAATTTGTTGGGGTGCAACTGAGACAAAAGGTTTCTACTTTGAAATATACTTAAAGGCAGAATGAGTAGACTTTCCCTATGAGACAATGTATATTCTCAGATGATCCCTCTCAATCATGTCTTATTATCCTCCAGAAGTGTGTGGTGGTGTCTGTTTCTTCTAAATCCAGCTGCCCTCTGCCTGGCTTTTCTTATTTTTGGGCATCAACCTCTAAAATAAACGTGGTGACGTGATGTCAGATCGTAAGCACGCATCGAGAAAGCTACAAAAATGCAAATATAGTGAGACGAAAACACCACATGGAACAATGTTCAATAACAAGAGTGAATCCTCCCCATTGTGCCATTAAGTATTAAGGTCAACTCTTTCTCTTCTTTGAATGCAGACATTTCTTAAGATCAGAGACGCTTCATTCAATTCAATTCAATTCAGTTTATTTTGTATAGCCCAGAATCACAAATTACAAATTTGCCTCAGAGGGCTTTACAATCTGTACACATGTGACATCCTCTGTCCTTCCCTCACATCAGCACAGGAAAAACTCCCCTAAAAAACCCCTTTAACAGGGAGAAAAAAGGAAGAAACCTCTGGGAGAACGACAGAGGAGGGATCCTTCTCCAGGATGGACAGAATGCAATAGATGTCATGTGTACAGAATGAACAGCATAACAGAGATACAACACATTCAATGTATATGACATAAATGATTCATATAATAAGACTACTTATAATAACAGCAGCAATTATTACAGTAGAATTATAGTTATGAAAATAGGGATAGTAATGTGATTAATAATAATAATGGAAGTAGCAGTGGGTGTCAGTCGGCTCACAGCAGGAGGCACGACTACGGTCCAGGTACCACAACGATTCATGGAAACCTGCAGAACGAGAAAGCAAAAGGGCTTCAGGGTGGAAGTAAAGCTAAAATGCTTAATGGTACAGGTAATAGTAATAGTAATGTGACTAGTAATAATAATGGTGGTAGCAGTCGGTGTCAGCAGGGCCGTAGCAGGATGCACGACCACGGTCCAGGTACAGTCACGATTTATAGAAGCCTGCGAAGCGAGAAAGCACAAAGACTCCAGGGTACAAGCACGTCAATAAACGTAATAGTACAGGCAATAATAATAGTAATGTGACAAATAATCATAAAGAATCTCTGTTGACTCTGTTGACTCACATGAAACATCGACTGTTTAGCCTTCATTGCTCGCTTGTGTATCAACACCATCTGCTGTACATGTAGCAGATGTATTCAAATTCTGAAAAAAAGCAGAGTTCATATTTACAATATTTACAACCATGAAATCAGTGCAAATGTCAGCGTGTAGGTCAATGTCTGAGGTATACTTGCCTTTAAGCATGTGTTCGCTAGAGCCTCGTTCATTTCTGAGGCTGCACACAACTAACAGTCCAAGCGGACGCAGGATCGGCTGGCTGCATCACGTGCACATGAACGCCTAGTTAAAAGCAAGTTTATCTCCGGCCTACCATTACACCGACAGCATTTCTGAGGGAAAAAAGCACACACTATTATATTATTTGACAAAATTCTGAGATCCTCAATTAAAAAAAAAGATCGACCTGAAAGGTATTAGATAATCAGTAAAGTGTAATTACAATTTTTCTACATTATTCGTCACGTTATAACTATAAAAACTGATTACATTATCAGGACATTGTAACACCATTGGGGGCTACAGCTCTCACAGGGATGGTGACACACATTTTGTGTATGTAGGAGCATGACATACATATAAGGGTTGGAGTGGTGTGCCAAGTCTCCAGGTCAGGAGGTCAGTTGCCTTAAGTGGCAGCAGATGGCCGGTGGTTTACTTTTAATTAATGTCAAGAACAGAGACCCAGAGAGAGAGAGAGAGAGAGAGAGAGAGAGAGAGAGAGAGAGAGAGAGAGAGAGAGAGAGAGAGAGAGAGGGTGGACAGTGAGTTGGCGTGGTATCTCACTGATCGATCTGCAGCTGGCACAACATTTAGGAAGAACACTATCATCTCCCAGTCTGCCCTGCCATGCATATTAAGTTTGCACAAGTTTACCCACATTCTCCACACAATGCACTCGCACAGGAACACATTTATATGCTAATAGCCCACCTCAGCTAATGCTCCGCCGCTGTCTGCAGCAGTGTGTGCCTGCTTTTGCACACATACATCAACGTGTGTTTGTGTGTGTGTGTGTGAGAGAAAGAGATAGTAGCATGTGTGTGGCCTGCCGCCGTAGAGCGTGCCAATGAACAGTGGGAGGCCGCCATTACAATCAGGGTCGTGCATTTTTACACACAGGACAATACTTTAGGTGCAATGAAAAGCAGCGGTGTGGCAGATAACTCTGCAGGAATATTACAATACAATCATACTCCCACGTTGAAGGGAGAGGGAGGGAGCTCCGCCCGCTTTAACCCCCCCCACACAGTGTGATTGTAAATGTGGTCTTTCACAGATCACTAACTGATGCTTAGATATACACTCCAAACAACAGAGCCTACATAAAGAAACTGTCCTAACTGCTAACTAGTGTTTCACAGTTTTTAAAGGGTCGGATCATCCAAAAAAATCTGGTTCTAGTTCTAGCAAGTGCAATTAGTGGTTACATGCTGGAACTATTTCTACCATTTTTTTGTGAACAACATCCAGGTGAAGTCTTGTCTTCTCAGTAATGTTGCCAGGTTTGGTACTGGGCGGATGAATGTTGTTATTCATCAAGAAATAACAAGCATGCAACTCTCCTGAAAACTGTTGGTTCCTAATATCTATTCGTCATCATATTAGACATATAAAAACACACTTTTATTAATTAGTTTCGAGCCCTTTGTGTTTCTAAAAGGAGCTGGGTGAAATCTGATAAATGTCCTCAAGTGATGTTGCAAACAAACTAACCGGATCAAGAGCAAGGTAAAGGAGGATGTTTTCTTCCTCTGTAGGCTCAGTGGAAACACAAAGCTCTTTAAGTGGACGTACGTTGATGGTGAGGAGTTGACTGAGCAGCTGATTACATTACAGCTATGCACAGCTATATAGTACAAGATAAAAAGATGAAACAAAACAACATTCTTGATTTATGATTTACATTTAACTATATCATTTATTGACTGTTGATACACATAAACAAATCATTTATTGGTAGGTTTAAAACTTGAATGAACATGTTAGAAGACTAAACCTTGAGCTTGAATGTTTTTTCTTGATTTTAGAAACAAACACAAAAAAAAAAATCAATAAATGAATAATCCTATATCAATTTACCAGATCTCTGTCGGGACATTCACTCACTCTGGTGAATATAAACTAAGTTTTGCAAATAAATTAATAATTTATTTATAAACATTAGAAAATATAATACATTCAATTAAAATATGAAGTCACATATTATATACATTTCTTGTAAAATACATGTAGAAATATCTGCTAGCACTACATTGTAGGGTTTATTCTTAATCATTCCTTTTTTGTTCTTAACCAGTTGTGGAGTCTTCACAGTTAAATTAAGAGGCGTTAGAGTTGTTGACAAATACATAAATACACATTAAGAATGACTTGATATCTACTCTACAAATATCACATGCAGAGTTCCCCAAGGATTCATTCTGAGGCGTCTTTACTTTAACATCTCACATTATGGAGAACGACAGAATAAGGATAATTATGCAGACGACATACACATTTAGCACTACAGTCACCAGGGGACTGTAGTGCCTTTTATGCACTGACCAAAGAACAAATAAACGATTGGATGTGCCAGAATTTTCTTCTGTTAAACAAAGAACAAACTGACAGTTGTTTTTGGAGCCGAGGAGGAACGATTAAAAGTCAGCGCTCAGCTTCAAACCAAGCCAAGTCTGGTGTAGTCAAGCACTGACTGGCTTATTACATTATGAACCTTCCAGACCTCTCGGGTCATCTGGTTCACGTCTGCTTTCTGTCCCCAGAGTCAAAACTAAACATGGAGAAGAAAAATCAGTTTTTAGCTCCACATATCTGGAACAAACTGCCAGAAAACAGCAGGTCAGCAGCAACCCTCTCTTCTTTAAAATCAAGCTGAATATGTTTCTGTTCTCTGCTGGCTTTTATTAAAGTAAATGATTATTTTCTTTATCCATATATATTTCGTACACTGCACTGAAGCTTTTATTCTATTTTAGCTATTTTCTTAATTTTCTATTATTTTGAATTTATATGACATTTCATGATGCGCTCGATGTTTTATGTAGTGTGTAAGTTCTTTAAATGTTGCTCCCTCTCCAAACAGACCAGACAGGTTTTTAATAGAGACCCAAACAGTCAAAGGATGCCAAAGACAATATAATTTGAAGGAAAACAATTGGGGTTTTTTTGTTAACAAAAAGAAAACCATACCATGTTACTAAAGGTTGAAGATCCTAAAAGGAACAAAGGTCGGGGAAGTGGCTGGGTCAGCCACACAGCTCAACCCCCAAACTAAAAAGTAGTGAAAAGCTAAACAAAAACACGTTAAACTGAACTACCGATTAAATTAGGGACCACCCAACATCTTTACCAATGTTGAAAAAAGGAAAAACCTTCGGAGGCAAACAAACAAAACCAAAGTCCCTGCAACTGTGTCGTTTGTGGGCGACCGGCCTGCTTTGGTGTCTTTCTAGTAACCCGCTCCTCCGCCCGTTCTCCATGATGACTCGTTCATCTCAGGTGTTCCACTCCTCGAGAAGAAGGCAGGTGAGGTGAGAGAGAGAGTCAGAACCAAAAACATGCCTGCAACCGATGTGCCATAAGCCAAATGCAGGGCCAGCCCTAACATAAATAAACCTGCCTTGCCTCTCATTCTTACTTTATTATGTTTTAATATGTGTTATAAACCAGTCAGTCATGCTTCTGTACTGCTTATAAAAAAGTGTTTCCAAACGGGAATTATCCTTTAGTTTGGTTTCATAGGGTCTCTCATTATAGCTGCAACTGTATAAACATGGTATTAACTGTATAAAGAAATCATAGCAGATGGTTTGCTAAAGTGTCTTTCTTACACATCCGTCAGCAGCTATTTGCACACACTCAATCTGTTATATGTTTGTGTGTGTGTGAGTGTTTGAGTGAAGTCGGGGATGGGAGGGAGAGACTAATGGAGGGATGTGATATAAATAGATAGATGGACAGATGGAGAGATGGACAGATAGAGAGTGATGAAGATAGAGAGACAGAATCAGAGAGAGAGATTCTCTCAGCCTCTCAGTTTGTCTATCCGTCTTTTTCTTCCCCATTTGTCCCTCTCTCGGCCCACCTCTGGCGGCCTCTCCATATTTCACTCTGCTCTTTTCTCCCTCACTCAGACATAACTCAGCATCAAATGGTCCCAGTGTGGAGCACAGTCGCCCGTACGGCCCATACACATTCATTAAGGACTGCAGAGGCCTCCAAGCATCTTTATTCGCCAGCACTCTGCCTTCATTCTTCATCTCCTTCCTTCCACCTCTGCCTTTTGGGGAAACAACCTGTGAGGGAGGAGAGTGATGGATTATGTGTGTCTGGGTTACAGTAATTTGATAAGAAAAAAAGTGGTAATACATTAAAGGAAGTTGATGAACAGGCTGTACAAAAAGATGGGAATAACATGATGAGATGGTTTTCATGTTTAACTTCAGTTTAAGTCTGGCGGAATCTTCCCATGGGTTTCGGGAAATTGTGTGATGCTTGGAGCTTAATAAATTCATCACTGTACTTAATAACAGAAAAGAATACGTTCAGACAGACATCAATCTCATTGTGACAGATGTTGAGACTTTAATGTAACGTGTAGGGTCTATTGGATGTGATGGGAGTCTGGGTCAGCGGGGGTCCCAGGTCTTTTTGATGAGGCCAGCTGCAGTTGGGAAGAAACTGTTTTTGTAGAGTGAGGTTTAGGTCCTGATGGGCAGCAGCCTTCTGCAGGGAGGGAATAGTCAAAAAGTTTGCATCTGGGGTGGGAGGGTAGGCCAAAATATTTCCTGCCCAATTCTGGAGGCGTACATGTTCTGGAAGCGTACAGGTTCTGGAGGAATGGCAGACTGCAGCCAATGTCCCTCTCAGTAGGGCCAATGAAACGTGCAGTGGGCTGCAGCGTAGCAGATGGTGATGGGGGTCGAGGATGGATTCAGAAGAAGTGCACCATCGTTGTCTTTGGTATATTGAACTTCTTCAGCTGGGCCACAAAGCACGTCCTCAGCTGTGCCGTCTTAGAGATGGAGCTGTTGTTCCGCTCCCACTCTGGGTGATAATGGAGCACAGGAAGTGGAAAGACTCCAGTGTGGAGTGGAGAGTCACAGAGGGTGATGGGGGCGTTGGGCTGGGCTCTTTCTGAAATCCACAATCTGGATAGGTAGAGCTTTGTGCTCCAACTTGTTCAGGATCAAACTCATCCCCACTACAGATGAGTCCATGAGGGTGGTGTCGTCCGTGACATGATAAAATAGCAGCACACATATTAAAGATACAGCTACTAGTAACATGTACAGGTGTTGCTATACACATCCTGGGAAGGGTTTGACACTATTCCACTGATATGTAGGTGGCAGGTAAGTACCAAGAAACAGAGCAATGTACCAACTCAGGTTTGGAAAGGTAAACTGTAAAAATTCAACAATCAACTTTGCAAATGTCATTGTGGTTTACTCTATTGTAAAATCTTTAATGAAACCTTTTTTATAAAAGTGTATTTAATGATGTAATTCTCAAGATCTTATTTTTAATTGACCTTTTTCCCCTCATAATCTGTGTTAAAAGTTCATTGCGTGGGTGTGTTTGAACTGCATTTCCAGTAGATCATGAGTTTAGCCTGTGATATCTTTTACTGTACTTTATTTATTACCACTGTTGTGTATGAACTGTCTGGTTCATTTCCAAATTAACCTCAAAGAATAGCAAAATGGACAGTTGTTAATATAGAAGTGTCATTGGTTGTTGTTCTAAAATTCAGTTGGCAGTTGATGAAAACAGCTCCTGACAGACTGCAACATGCACAAACAGGCTGACAGACAGACGGGCCCATGGATAGATTGACAAACAGAAGTGCAGCGAAACAGATGCTGGCTGATCTTTTTCTTGTCTCTAGGGCGGTGGACAGATTGGTCTCCATGGATACAGGATTAAAGCAGCATAAGACCATCCTGCTGTTAGGGCATTTCTATGTGTGTGTGTGTGTGTGTGTGTGTGCATCCAAGAGGATTTGGGTATTCACCCAGCAAGTATTTCATAGACTGTGATCACGATGTCGTCAAGTTCATCAAACCAGACACGAGCATACTTTTCATAATGATGTTAAAAGCGTCTTTTAAGTTATTAAAGACGTATCAGGCTCCGGTTACTCATCACAGTGGTAACAGCTCAGCACTGCTGCACACATCACAAAGCCTGGGCCTGGACGGTTTTGGACTTTTTAGCCATGTTGACCATTAAAATATCTAGATAATCATTGGATAAATTAAATTGTCAGTCATGGTCCCCAGATGATTAATCCAAAGGATATTTTGTGATTTTCCAATTTTTTGTATAGCACCACCAGCAGGTTGCCATTTGTCTGTGAAATGCCTTAAAAACTACAAGTTGGCTTGCCATGACATTTGTTTCTGACATTCATGTCGTCCTCTTTGGTGATCCTCTGACCTACAGGTTGTTTTATGACCAAATATATGCAAAACCTATTACATCTTCATCAGCTTAGCTGCAGGCTACTTTGTGTTAAATGCTAAATAACGAGGGAGCGTTTCTTCTTCACTAAGGCCTATGTTTCCTCAGACCTATGTCCCCTCAGCCCATTCATTTAAAACCTTTGGGTTGAATCTGAGCACTGACACACAACAACCAGCTATTATCACATATATCCACAAAATATCACAGAAACTGCTCCTTAAATCTAACACAGTGTTTATTTACCTCTATAATACTGATCAAAAATGAATAATATTATAAATCAAGAAACGTCTATTATACAACTACAAGCATACTAAACCTGAAAGCAACAACAAGCAGTTTCATTTTCACCCCATCTCAAGCATTAGAATGGTAGTGATATCAACTGATACGCCACTTAATGGGCGGATGAGATTTAAACAGGATGAGATTTTTGCAATTGAATTGCCTTTAAAAAAATAACATGGAGGAATGTGAATGGACATGCAACACGTGGATTCCCAGAATTATTAAAGTAAAATCTATTTCATGAAGTGGACAAATGACAGATAAATAAAACCCTTCCACAATGCTAATAAGATACTGCTGACTGACATGCTGTGAGCACTTTGTTCTGTGCCTCATCAGATGATGCTGTACAACCTTGTGTGTTTATGAGTTGGTGGAGGTGGCAGCCTGCCCACTAACCTCCCCACTGCAGCCACTAGCAAACACACACCCATCTGTCACTTTCCCACTCCCAACCACCTTAGTTGGGTTAGCATTGAGCCCTGTCCACTCACAACACTCCGCCTCTGCATCTGTGTAAGCCTTTCAAATTATTCACACAGTCATTACCTAGAGCTGCCCCTCACTTGTGTGCGTGGATGAAGGGTCACCAAACGCGACTAGATTATAATGAAGCTTTCAAATTGTTTCCAAGTTGGCAATGTGCAAGCATTCATACACACACACACACACACACACACACACACATATGCATGTTGGTGTGCACAGGCGGCAGCGCTCCTGCAGTGCCATGGATCAATACTGTTTAAAGCGGTGCTGTGCTCAGGCAGGAGGGCGAGGTGAGTGCAGTGAGAGTGCTCTAAAATGCCACAGGCCTAATTAAGGATTACTCTGGATGAAGTCCTTTTGTTTAAAAAGGCAGAGAATAGGTCCCATGAGGTTTACACAACAAAATGGCTCCCCAGTGGATCTTTAGCTGGCTCTGATTTAGGGAGACATGAGCGTAACTAAACCCACACCGTCTTAACACAGCAGTCTACAGAGATGCAGGAAAATAGTGCCATGGTTTCTTGCATGGTTTCAGAAATTTACTTTGGCTATAAAAACATACATAAATATATAAAGCTAATTTAAATACCAATCAAAGTGATTTGAGCGCTAACTCCTGGTAATAACAAGTCCCCTATATTTAAGTCCACACTAGTGATGACAAATTAAACCATTACATTTAATGAAACAAGTTCATCATTGTTCATAATTACTGCATCTCATGAACACAAATTATAATTGTATTTATTATTCCCATAGCAGCAGCCCTGGACGATGTAATCAACCCACCCATGTGGTATGTAATGTATGTGAAAGGACACATATAGACATTTAGGCTATGAACAGCATTGTTTAGCAGCTAGGCTATATAGATAGACTTATGGATGGACAGACCAACAGACTGACTGACTTATTGGTAATTATATATTCATAAATAATTATGTTTTTATGTACTAAACACATTCATTCACCTAAAAGTTACAACAGTTTATATCCAGATCAGCCTACCTGACTTCTGAATGTTTCTAATTTACATTGTGAGTACTATATTACAATATTATTTTCATCTAAATGTTTTCTCTAACTTTAAAGTCTGTCTGTGTGTGTGTGTGTCCCTCACACATGTTGAGAACCATCCAACCGATCTAACTCACTATTGGTGGGTGTACTGCCAGGGACCATGGACGTGCAGTGTTGAATTTGATGCCATATGTAAACACAACACGTTCAATATGAATTAACGTCTGATAAACAGGCCGTAGTGCACTGTCCATCAGCGGGGGCGGAGCTTCAGGGCTCTGTGGACTGCCGTCAGCAGGGCATTACATTGAATGCACTTCACTTTTGCTGCTGGAAGCCGGATATACTAACGTTACAGACAAACTGTTCTTCATTTCCCCGGAGTCGACCGGCGATGAGCGGTTCCTGACACCGCTGCGAGCTGCACTTTAGCAGCACAAGCAATCACCCGGCTTCAAGCTTATTTGTGTGGTGGACACAAATCTATAATCTGAAGTTTTCAACATCAAAGACGTCCCTTTAGAGCGCCCGGTCCAGCCAGCACTCCTACCCTACCAAACCAACAGCTGCATCCCCTGCACAGCGTTCCATCAGATGGTTTCCTTAGAGATTTCCAGCTATGCATACAGCTGTAATAAAACAGATGTGGTGAAGCAAAATAATTATCTACACTTTGCTTAGGTCAACTTTTGAATCATTGTTTTCTATGATATAGTTCATCCCACATGATTACTAATTTAAAATCACATTGACGGGGATGTGACTCCCGAGAGATGTCAAATCAACCTGAAAAAGATATGACGTTCCCATGGCAACACGTGTGACTACTCCACCTTCAAGCCTTGCTCTGAGTACATCTCATTACAAGATGTCAGTTCACCCCGCATGGCAGCGCTCAGCGTTCTGCATCCGTCCCCTCATTCATGACAGCGGGGCCTTTCAAAGAACAGTTTAATGTTTTGTGAAATACATGTATTTACTTCTTTTTGGACACACATGCATTAGTTTGGCCGATCAGTTTCCATTTTGTCATCTCACTCTCAGACATGAAAGGAAATAAACACATTGCTCAATAAGCTCAGTGGGAAGAGCAGGTTGTCCCTTAATCACAAGGTTGGTAGTTCCATTTCCAGCTTCTACCATCTACATGTGACAGTGTCCTTGAGTGAGTTCCTCCCGGGCGCTTCACAGCAGCCCACTGCTCCTAATGCTGAGGATGGTTAATGTAGAGGTCTAATTTAATGTATGTATATGAATGACACAATTAGAATTAAAAGTTTTAGTTCTTATAATTTGTTCCTGACTTCTTAGAGTGCTCAAAGAGTGTCCAGATCCACACATTCCCTCCCAGCTCAGTGCTGATGGATTGTAACTCAGATCCTGTGTTGAATTTAAAAAAGATCTTCAGTGGATATAAGGGATGTGGGATTTAGGAGCTCTTTTGTGCACCATAAGGAAAGGACAGCGTTTTTTAAAATTAACTTTTTACCATTGTAGCCATTTCTACATATCATAATATAGTTTTGCCACTTCCTGTCAGGCTGTAGGTGGGAAAATGTGTGGAAAGAAGCAAAATAAGTACACAATTAAGTAGGCATTGATGTATTTATTCTGGCAGCCTAGAAGGCGTTGTGGGTGTTTAGGCAAAGCAAATAGCTTCCTCTGGGTGAGAGCACTCACTTTTAGTGGCATGATTTATACATTTTCAGAAACACACAGGTGGCTTTAATAATTTGAAGTGTCATTGTAGAGATCGATACACGAATAATGATGTTTCTGTACTTCCAACTGCATCAGAGTGCCATTCCCCTGCTGAGAGGTCTGTGAGCTGCCACTGCTGCCTGGGTGGAAAGCAGGATGAATAGATACAAAGAACTAATTGTTGTGCATCCACTGTACACTGTCGAAAACGCACTGTGGCATCCATTTTGATGATATTGATAACCTATTTTTCTTCTTCTTCTTAGAAACCTTATTCATTCTGATTGTGCAGTTTATGGCAATTTACCATACGAGTGCAGTGCTCATTGTGCCCATAACTCTGGCTCCACTACTGCTGCCTACAGCTCTCTTGAGAACCACTCATCCAAACAACTTCACACTCCACACTGTACTTCCTTCTATCATGAGTATTACACCTGTCAAGTGTGAAGTTGGTCGGAAGAACAGTTGTCAACAAAGTCTGGGAGGACAGACAGACAGACAGACAGACAGTTTTTAGGCTGCTAATGGAGATAAAGGGCAATGTGTTTCCGTTCAGAATTGGACGATTGGTCGTGGTATTACTGCTAACTCTGTGGCCCATGTGCCAGCTTGCAGCGTTATCAGGATCCGCTCATCGCCAGTTGACTCCAGGGAAGTGAAGAAGAAGAGTTTGTTTGTGACATTAGTATATCGAGCAGCAAAATGAGCTGCGGCCTGAAGAGGCCCGCTGCAGACGACGTGCTGGACTATGTAGGCAGAGCCCTCAAGCCCCGCCCCCACTGATGCACAGAGCAGCACAAGAAGGTCAACGACTTTGCTGTGACGATAAAGTCTATAGTAACAGTTTGCCACTAACATCAGCACCAACAACAATCTAGACATGAAAAATAACTTTTATGAATGGTATGCTTGTTTAGCACGATTACAGTGAGTTCACTACTGTGTTGAATGGTAATGAATTAAACTACTGCATGTTGCAGTATTCCTAACTTCCTGATAAATTTAGGATTCATTTCATTCATTCCGTCACAGAGATGTCAGTGTTGTTTGCCCTCCTTCATCAGGACATAAACTAGCGTTCTCATCCTTTCACTTTGAAATTACATTTTGATCTTTATCGCTGTAGGCGTAATTCTACATTAGCAACATGAGTAGCTAACTAAACTGTAACAATTCAAAACTGTTCAACACAACACTATGGAAATCATAACAGTTGCGTACAGCAGCCTGTATGCGTGTGCTGTAGCTGTGTGTGTGTGTGTGTGTGTGTGTGTGTGTGTGTGTGTGTGTGTGTGTGTGTTCAGGGGTTACCATGATAGAAGGAAGGTAGTGCTGATATGAACGCTCAGATTTCCCCTGAGACAATACAGGACTCAGCCTCTGCCGCTCTCTCTTTCTTTCTCTCACACACCCACACACACACACACACACACACACACACACACACACACACACACACACACACACACACACACACACACACACACACACACATTGGGAGCCATACAGTCTGGAGTCTTCAATGATTAATGTCCCAAGCCAAGCCACATCACAAAGCCAGCCCAGCCGAATGACAAGCCACAACAGCTTGGAGAAGCCCTGTGTGTGTGTGTGTGTGTGTGTGTGTGTGTGTGTGTGTGTGTGTGTGTGTGTGTGTGTGTGTGTGTGTGTGTGTGTGTGTGTGTGTGTGTGTGTGTGTGTGTGTGTGTGTGTGTCTGTGTTTGTGTGAGTGTGTGTGTGTAGAACGCTCCTCCATAAAAGTCATCAATTATACATATTACCTTTGAATCAGATAATTTCTAATGAAAGTACAATGTCACACTGTTATTTTTATTAGGAGGCCTCTGTCGGTGAACATAATCATCATCCATCAGTTGTTGAAACATTTGATCAAAGGTTTTTTTTTTTTTTTCTCCATGATGGATCAATTAAGCTGAGTGTCTTCAAGGCGCTTGCTGTTGATTTGTAGAAACCTGTTGCAGAGTATATGATCAACTCATTTCAAGTTGAATAACCTAATGACCATATTCATCACACCAGTGAGATGTTACATCAGCAATACACATCAAATCCTGAGAATGTATGCTATTTCTCTCCTTACTTAACAAAAGACTATCTATCCATTTATATTTTAGAACAAAAATAACACAAATATCTGTACTTATTATCTTTATCAACTTCAAAGGCAACCAGAATCACTTTCATATTAACATGTGACTGCACTCTGACCATCTTTACTAACACACCAGTATGTGTCAGAGACAGACAGAGTCCTCCTGCTGGGGACCGAGGCAACATTTGGTCCAATGGCAACTTTAGTAGGAGAAACCTTCCCAAGAGGCAACAGCCTTTAGAGCTGAAAAGCAGCTCGTATGTGATTAAAATGAAAATACTAAATAACAGAATGAAAAACTAATGCATTAGGAGGAGGGTTTTCAATTAGTTCTACCTTTTAGTGCTAGCTGCATGCAACTGGAACAAACTGCCAGGAGATATTAGATATCAACCAAATGTAGCCATTTTTAAATCCCTCTTAAATAAATTGCATCTTTCTTTTTCATTTCTTATCATTCATTTATATGAATCTCTGTTAAACTACTATTTTGACTTCGTAATATATGTTAATCATATTTGATATATGGATGTTCCTTATTGTCTTTATCCATTTAAAGCACACTGGATTGCCCCCGTCTACAAAATGTCCTATAGGATGTCTTCTTTTTGCTAAGATGTAAATGCTAATACTTCCTGTGATAGTTTTATCCCAGTCTGCTGTTGCGTCTAAAGGCTGCTTGAGAGCATCGGGGATGAGGAGTTGGGCTGCGTTGTTTTTTTCCTCGTCCCTGCGATCAGCACATCTGGGTGATGAGGTCAAATGTTGGATGTGTCTCCGTTCACATGACCTACAGTGGAGGAGCAACAACAACTTGTAGCTGACCAGGAACCAGCAGAGGATCTTCTAGCTCCACTGTTGTGTCGCTGCTCGCCTTGGCTTCTAGTGCTGACCTCTGCACCTGTTGCTAACCTCAGCACCTGTTGCTAACCTCAGCACCTGTTGCTAACCTCAGCACCTGTTGCTAACCTAAGTTTTGGGCAGAACCTGCACCTTTTTTAACTTTGGTTGCAGTACATAATGTATACTGCAGAGGAAATTCTTGTGCCAGAGTTTGAACAAAGATTACAACAGAAGAATAACAAAAAACAATAGAGTAATAATATAAACATATATGAACAATAGAATAGCAATTATGAAGTATAAAATAAGTAATACTTACACCTGTGCAAAATAGAATAGAATAGCAATAAGAGTAAGGTAAATAAATAAATTAAACATTTAAATAAAAAATTAATCAACAAAGATTTAATACAGCTGCACGGTGGTGTAGTGGTTAGCACTGTCGCCTCACAGCAAGAGGGGCTGGGGTTCAATTCCCGGGCTGGACAACCTTCTGTGTGGAGTTTGCATGTTCTCCCCGTGTCAGCGTGGGTTCTCTCCGGGTTCTCCGGCTTCCTCCCACAGTCCAAAGACATGCAGCTTAGGTTCACTGAAGACTCTAAATTGCCCGTAGGTGTGGATGTGAGTGTGAGTGGTTGTCTGTCTCTATATGTCAGCCCTGTGATAGGCTGGCGACCTGTCCAGGGTGAACCCTGCCTTCACCCATTGACAGCTGGGATCTGCAGCATGCTTCTGCAGATGTTGACAGATCTAAGTCTCCTTAGAAAATACAGGCAGCTCTGACCGTTTCTTTTTTAGCCCAAAAAGCTCTCAAAGGACAACAAAAAAAGAATTCCAATATTGCAATGTTATTGAAAAATACTTATTGAGCTTTGATTTGTTTTTTCTGTTCGTGACAACAGTTTATTTATTTCATATTAATATTAAAGTTACTGCATGATTTAACTCCCCAAACCTTAAACAATATATTATAACAACTCATGGTGAAATAAGAGGCGACTATGGGTCGTCCTTCAATCAGCAGATCGGCGATTTGATCCCTGGCTCAACTGGTCCATGTCGTTGTGTCCTTGGGCAAGAAACTTAAGCCCAAATTGCTCCCTTAGGCTGTGCCTGGGATATGTAAATAGGCATGAATGTAAGTTAAAGTCCTGATGGGCAGGTGGCACCTTGCATGGTAGCCCCTGTCATAGGTGTATGAATGGGAGTGAATGGGTGAATGATGACAAAAAGAGCTCCAATGGCTTTTTCAGTTACAGCAACACAACGGTGGATTGAAATCCGTTCAAAGTGTGATTATTTTCTGTCAGTTTAAAGCTAATGTTAAAAAGGGTCATGAAGTTCTCAAGCATCTCTCTGCTCTGTCAGAAGCTGCTCTACCCTCACCACTGTATGGGAAACTAGGCCCATTTTGTTTTATTCATCCATGATATATTGAAATGGTCAAAGACTTTCCAGAGATAATGTTTAACATGAACAATTAGCTCCCAATGTGCTAAAGCTGATATGTGTGTGTAATCATACACAATATAGTCTAGGGAACTGCTCCATAGACATGAGTTGGGGAAAATGTTTTAGATGTCAATGAAAGCAACCACAGCAATGTTCGGAGTATATGGTATCATAGAAAAAGAATTAGAGTATAACAGACATTCCCATTAAAATCAACCTGGAAGGATGGTCAGTGAGATACCACAAAGAGACAAAACTACAGAGAGATATAATGTAATATGATCCAATGAGATTACAAAGAGACACAAGATGTCAACTAATAGATACAAAACTACAAAGAGACAAAAAAACAACCAAACAAAAGCCATACAATGCTCATAGAGAGACCAAAAGATGACTACGAAGAGAGAGACAAAATAAATAGGGACATCAAACTACAGAGAGATTCTAAATGTCACCAAAGAGACACAAAACCAGAAAGAGACACAAAACGACAAATAGACAAAAATGACCACTAACAGACACAAATTTACAAAAAGACACAACAACAACAACAAAATACACAAAATTACCACAAAGGGAACCTAGTGGGGACAAATAAAAAGAGTGGTTGAAATCAAAGCAGCAGAAGTCCAAATATCTTGAGTTTAAACCCCTATGATGGATCAATCTCCCAAAACACTGGCTCCTACACTAATGCAACTAAATTGCTTCTTTTTGTTAGAAACTCCCTCCCTGGTCAAGGCCCATTTCTTTGAAACTCGACAACCCCAATGGTAACACAGTTTTGAAGTAAAAGTAAAAAAGTAACAAAAGCAAGATTTAAAAAAAGGAATTACCATGAATTATGCCCCAAAGTTCCTAAGGTTTTTGGCGAGATGATTGTGGAAACTATGCAGAAATTATGGTTCATAAACTTCATGACCCATACAATTTTTTGAAAATGAACTAAAATGAATTGAAAATATATAGCTAGAGTTAAGGTAATTTGCTCTCTCTCAGATAGATTCATATTAGAGAGAGGAACATGTCCTACCTTGTTTGCTTTTCAAATTGATCCATCGGCCAAAATGGTCAGACAAGACAGACAGTCAATAGCAGAGACATAAATCAACAACCAAAAGCATATAATAATTTGTACAATGACATTATGATCGACTTTAAAACCCCAGTGAGCTCCTTCATGCAACGTGTTTACACTTTGTCTTAAAAATATCTAAAACTGTAATTGTTTATGTTTAACTGTTCAACAAATCAAAAACTTTAAGAATTTAAAGTAAATTGAGAAGCAAAGTCACTTAGATACTAAGGTTTAAACATAACCTAAACTTATGAAAGCTATATGGAAGCATCTATGAATATATTGACATTAACATTAGAAAAGATATTGAAAAATGGTGCACCTACCCATTGGGGTTTAATGACAGGATAAATTGGTAAAATGGTCAAAATTAACATTATACTATTTTTGTTATAGCTTTCATACTTTTTGCCCTTGAATATACAACAAACTAGTTTTTTAAATAGGATAAGATCATATCAAGATTATTATGGTAAAGTTCAAATCTTAGAGCAGGTGGAGCTTTTGCTGTTAAAATGTATTGCTTTTCCTCGTAAATTTAGGGAAGGAAGAGCATTTCGCAAAAGACGGGAATTGTTAAGATATCCCCAAAAAATACATAAATAGCAATGTTGTATTCATGGAATGAATACTTTTTCAGCTTTTCCTCTTTAATCAACTCTAAAAGGAAAGCAATATACATATATAGTGTAAAAAAAAAAATCCTTAATTCCCATGCCCACATTGAGATTATTGGGACATCACTAAGGCATCATAAGGCCATTTTCATCAGCCCTGAAAAAGCTCCTCCAGAGCCATAAAAGACATTATACGACTGTTTCCATGGGCTGAGTAGTACTCAGCCCAGTAGTACTGCATCTGACAAGTAATCTTGATGAGTACAATCTGTTTCCTTTTAGACCACGCTTTATTTTCCTTGCCGCTATTCTGTCAGATCTTCAGAAGCAGTCATATTCTATTGGACAAACATTATCTTGCATTTGTGTAAATGGTAAATGGACTATACTTGTAAAGCACTTTCCTAGTCTTTCGATCTCTCAAAGCTCTTTAACACTACATGTTGTTCACCCATTCACACCCATTCATACACTGAAAGCAGGGGCTACCATGCAAGGTGGCACCTGCCCATCAGGACTATCTAATTTATTCATACCCATTCATACACAGCCTATGGGAGCAATTTGAGGTACATTGTCTTGCCCAAGGACACATCGACATGGACTAGCGGAGTCCAGGATCAAACCACCAATCGTCTGATTTGATTATGACCCTCAGCCACAATCTCCCCTTGAGGGCAAACTCCCAGTGAACCATTTTCTCATCAACTCAAACCAGAACATTGCATATGTGAAAAAAATAGTTAAGTTATAGTAAAGAAATGAGACACGACAGGGGGAAAGTAACTTTTTCTTGACAGGCTAATTCTTAACTAGAAGGCCTGCTTTGTTCCATGCTGCCATTGTGCTAGCAGGCAGGGAGACATCAGGCCCGGCTGTGAAATGACAGATGTATTGAGATGTAATGGGCCTATCAGTGGCAAAAACCAACATGTGTTATGAGGCCCTGTTGTGGAGTGATGGCTGATGTCCATTACCGGGCTGATTGTGGGGCTGGGGAGATTTTACAGCACTGTGTCTCCAGCAATATCAGCTTTGTGACTCTGATAAATGTGCAGGGTGTGTCACAACAGCCAGTACGCTCTCAAAAAGATAAAAGCTCAGTGAGAGTCTCAATTAAAGAAGAGAAAGAGGGAGATATAAATGGTAGTGTTAGGCAAACCAATTCCTGAGGCTGAGATTGGCCTTTTATAAATTAGCTTTTCCAGTTAGTCTGTTCCACCTCTAAAATCATGTAGTTTAAATCACTTCATATTTTCAGTTCAACGCCACACCACTAGTCCATGACCTGTGTTGATTTTAGTTACAGGTTTGGTTTGATTTGATCATGTTGTGTCTTATTGTCTTAATGTTTAGAACATTGAGGCACAGTGGATTATACAACTAGGAAGATGGTTTTTACAACTCCAACATGGCTGCATCCAATGTATCCTTCGTCATGAGTAGAATAACACCTTTCACCTAACATTACAAAGCACACTGTAAATTTGAGGGATGGCTTTGCATTGTGTTGTGTCAAAAGGGATGGCCATCGTCAAGCAGTGCTGTTCTCTGTTCTCTGTTCTCTGTTCTCTGTCTGAACACAATTTAAGAGTCTACGGTATGCTAGCTGCTCTGTGAGGCTGTACCTGATGACAGCAATGCTATGAGCAACACATTCTCACTCCTAACTTGTCAAATACCAACGCTTAGTCGGTGGCCCTCCGCTTCAAACTGGGATGCTCTAGGTATCCCTCTAGCACCTGGTTAGGACGTGTCAGGGGTCACATGACAGTTTGGTCTGTTTCTGCTTGTCACATGCATAGTTTCTTTTCAAAATAAACTCACAACGTAGGTTTAATTATTTTTTTAGGTTTACTTACGCAACAAAACTACTTGGTTAGGATTAGGCAACACAATTAGTTGGTTAGCCAACGAAAACATTGTGATCTGGGTTTAAAAAAGTATGATTGTTATGTAAAATAACTACATTTCTTATGTAACTGGCATCTTATTGCCTAAGTACCAAAGTGCCAAAGTTGCGTAACAAAACTATCGTAAAATAAGTCGACATATCACAGATGGACACAAACAGCTGTCTCCTGGGTGAAAGAACTGTTTGATTGACTTTTTCTCTTTTCTCGCTCTATAAACTAGGTAAGTTGCTCTGAGCGTCTCATACTGACCAAATGTGTTACATTGAAGCCAGCTGAAAGCCTGTTGCATCCCAGCAGACGCTAAAGCGTGACTCCCTGCATTGGAATCGGACAAAGAGGGGCTCTAGCTAATCCAAAAGCTGATATATTTCTCTCATCTATAAATGTCAACCCTGTGGTGGCGCTAGAAAAGTCAGGGGGTCGTTTAAATCATAAGGAATCATCCTTTAGTGAGCCTGAATGTCCCAATGAAATTTCATAGCAAATCATCCCATAGTTGTTGAGAGGTTCTAGTCTCGATAAATTGTTCTGCAACTCTCTATGTATATGTATTTGTCCCTACCAAATGAACATGTAAAGAAAAGGATACAAGTAAAATAAGAATGGGAATTATCAAACATTTTTCAGACAAAGAAAATAAAGAGAATCCATTTGACAACGTTGATGATTGTTATGATGATATTTAGTGATCGTGAATTCTGAGGGGAAACTATATTGTAAATACGGGTATAGGATTTTTTCATACAGCACAGCTGCAGCATATTTTCCTTTTATCTCTTACAAAACATTGAACACTTGAATGTTATCAAAGCCTAGCTGAATGAGTACTGTTTTAGAAAGCCAGCATGTTCTTTGCCATATTGTTTCCACTTTATTTCAAAGACATCTGTGGGTGATGGAAAAAATGTGTTCAGGTCTGGTCTTTTTCCCTTGATATCATAAATATCACCAGAACCTGCCATACCCACTAAATATATGTTCCTAACACTTTTGTTTTCCACAGTGCCTCAGTGGTTCAGCATACGTCTGTTTCATGTTACCACTGTGTGCACTCCCACTGTGCTCCAGTGACTGCACTTTGCAATTGTACAATAGTGACAGAGATGACACGAGTGCACTGAAAGAACATTTACAGAGTTCTCTTAGAGCCACTCAAGCATTCTCTGCGTCACCGGGTCCCGGGAGACTCAACAATACACCGCTTGCCCAGCCATGCTATCTTGATTGCCACAGTAACAGCTTCTCTCCCTGAGGACCAATCAGCCAGACTCTTTGTCAATAAAGCCGCCTGTTTTCTCCTGCCTGGCTGAACTGACCCTTCACAATTGCTGCTTGACCCATGTCAGAGTGCAGACAAGAAAATACACAGCAGCAGCAGAGAAGACCCAGTGTCAGCCGACACAACTACCATCCAGACAACACAGCTGCCATGTGAAGGGAGGGAGAGAAATGGACAAAAACAAAAGTATGTGGCTGTGTTTTTTAACCTTCTGCTTCACAGCGATCCATACAAACGCCGTGGGTGTACCACACCTTCCACTGTTTGAAAAAGCACCTTAACGCTTATGTAGGTAACATTGGAGACATCCACGCTAAGTTGAAGTATCCAATCTAAAACTTGGCCCAGAGTTAAATCCTAAATCTAGAAGGTCTCCAAGTCTGCATCAGTGACAGCCCCGTCCTTCAGACCTCTCTCCAAAGCCACTCCCCAAAAATGATCATTATGAACATAAACAACCAACATGGCTGCTGTTAGTACTCACAGCTGTTAAGATAGCAGCTGGTGGAAGAAGACTCTGGTAGACAGGCAGGTAGACAGGCAGGTAGACAGGCAGGTAGGTAGGTAGACAGATAGATTGGTAGATAGGTAGACAGGTAGGTAGATAGAAAGGTAGGTAGGTAGGTAGGTAGGTAGGTAGGTAGGTAGGTAGGTAGGTAGGTAGGTAGGTAGGTAGAAAGGCAAACAGGTTGTTAGACAGGTAGGTAGACAGGCAGGTATGTAGACAGGTATAAACACAGGTAGATAGGCAGATAGGTAGACAGGTAGGTAGACAGGCAGATAGACTGGTAGGTAGGTAAACAAGCAGGCCAGTAGACAGGTAGGTATAGACAGGCAGGTAGACAAGCTGGTAAAACAGATAGACAGAAACTGTACCAGACAGATAGGCTGGTAGGTAGACAGGTAAGCTGGTAGACAGGCAGTAGGTGAGAGTATCCAGGTTCGGAACCTCAGGGTTGTATATCTGCTTTTTTTTGTATAGATGCTGTTCTGATGGCCTTGCCAGTCGGTGACCTCCAGCAGACCCTGGACAAGTCTGCACCTCAGTCCCAGGACCGAGGTCAGGGTACTCTGCTGGAATAATGGGTTCCGAGTGAGCCATGGGTTTTGTTTATGGAATGCCAGATCGACAGGTGCCCTGCCTCGAGGTGAACCTCAGAGAATACCAGTCCATTTACGATCCAAAACACAACTAAAGTGAGTTTTGAAGTAGCTGAAAGGATGAGATCACAAATATAAAAGGTCAAAATCCTTTTCTACAGGATATCACAAAGTAAAACCGCTGCTTCCTCAGATCTAAAGGAGCCAGGTGAGGTGAGCCATCTTCTTTTTCACACATCTACTTCCATCACTTTGTGTATCTACAACTAAGTGCAACACCAGACGTACTTTAAAGGAGAGACTGTCTGAAACTGTGTGTCCTTATTGCCACTTGTAGGATTTATCATGTCAAGTCTTACAAAATCACCCAAAAGACAAACAGAGTTCTGGAGATCGATCAGACTGGCGGTGGCTACGACGACGGGCCTTTTTGCTCTGCTTTGAGTGTTGACCCTTTACCCTCTGAAGTAATTAACTTGGTGTGTAAAATGCAGGATTGGGCAGGCTACTTGGAAAGTGTAGTGAGCTAAGCTAGCAGTTACTCTACATTAAACAAAGCATCACTATACTATATTTTTTAACTACATCGAACCAACTCATTCCAATTCAATACTGTTAATATAAGAATAATTGAGAGATATCAATAATAATATAATATAAATTAGTTGAATATAAAATCCATATTATATGAATAAACGCTTCCTTCTTACATCCGTGGACCTTCATGCACCTACCATAGAAATCTCCACCTGCCTTGCACTAACGTACAGTAGTCCTATACTACACTGTAGCACGTTAACATAATTAAACAGTGTATGTTTATGGTTGTATGTGTAGGACTTCGGCCTACGCAACTCCCCAAGGATTGATTCCCCAGCGACCTCACCCTCTGCCACCTTTTCATCAAGTATTATTAAGGACTGGTACTGGATGTCACTGTCAGACGGACGTGCTTCTGTAGGCTACATATACTCGTCTGTGTATGGCTAAACTTGTAACGCAGCTACTTTTAGCCCCACTACTGCCCAACACTGCTAACATGTTGTTTTTACTGATTGAATTATAATGATTATAATGACTGAAAAATACAGAAATTAGACCCAAGTAGTGAAGTAGCAGCGCACCAATGATGCACCTGCATCAAGACATAGACAAGACTTCAAAGTCTTCACCGACGCCATCACAACAAGGAGAAGACAGAGGAGATGAATAATGCAGACTACCACACACACAGAATGAGAAAGGATGTGAGTCAAATTACATATACAAACCCTGAGGGAGTAGCAACCATATTACAAGTCCAATGAAAGACAAAGAAAGCTACATTAATGCATCTTTCATGAGCTTGGCCCCTCGGCCCCAGAGTCCCAAAGCAGCTCAGCAAACCGGCTGCCTCCCTTTGGACCCGGTCTTCCCCCACTGTTAGCCCTCTGCAGCACATCGGGGGACTGGGAGAGCTCTGGCTAAATGCTATCAGATTACACTCACAGCCTGGTAATATATATAAAAACACTTCACATCCCTGGGCTAAACTACAAAGACAGGTGAGTGTGTGTGTGGAGGGTGCACATGTTCACATTGGCATGCATTTCAGTGTGTGTAGAGGGGAGGGTTCAGCGTGTCACACCTCCACAGACTATACTATCAGTTTTAATCAATCCTCAGTTAGTCTCCTTCTAATCCCTCTGGTGATGGGAGACTGACTGGTTAGAAATCCAGCCTCGGTCCTAGTTATTATCACTTTAAATGTATTCATAGTGTAAAACATGACTCCAGTTATTGGGATGAGTAGGGAGTTCCATACCTTAGGAGATGTAAACAGGATCAGCCAGTTAGCTGTCCTCCAACAAAAAACGGCACAGAAAATAAACTGTAACGTGTTTAAATGAGGAGAGTCGGTAAATCGGCCTGTACTGATCTATGAATGTGGTTGATTGGTGCAGTATCTAGTGCCCTCAGCTGCTGTATGCCGTGTGAAAGGCTTCTCCTGCAGTTCATGATATCCAGGCAGCATCTGAAGGCGGCGGGACACATGTTAATAAATCAGTGCCGCTCCAGAGTGCTGAGGTGTTACGCCTGGACGTTCACCGTGGTTTCCTCCTTCACATCACCTGAAAAGGATAGCAGACTACAGACCTCTACACACGTGGTCGGTTAGTAGCACATATTCTACTTGTTTATCAAAGATAAGTCGTGGCTTATCAAAGCCTCTTTTTAACTCTGAGACTAGTGCTCGAGTTTACTTTACATCATCTACTCTAAATGCAATTGAATGGCTATAAAACTGGATCTTGCATGGTTGCCAGATCCATTCCACAGACAGTCGGGGCCGGTAATTAGTGATGTGACTAGCCATCGCTCAGTGTAGCATGGAAAGTCATGTAGAGTTTGTACTCATGAGAAGCTACCGTCAGAGTCTCTCAGCTGGAATGTCTGGTAGAGACATTTAAAGGAAGACCATTTACAGCCCTTTGAGAGAGTTACAAAATAAATATTTAGGTCCTCTGGAAATGTTGGGATTTGGAGGCATTGCCGGGAGCTATAACAGAGTCAAAGAAACTTGTTGCAGAAGGGATAAATCGTCAGCATTTTATTAATTTGTTAATACAGCTTTTACAAAAAGGTATTACTCATTTAACAATGCACTTTTTGGCTTCATCAGTAGCTTCTCTGTCACTCGCTGCGCTCTGACGTCTTGTTGAGGGAAAATGAGATGTAACAATGTAACGCCAGCTCTCACTGGCTATCAGCCCGACACGCTGGTGGTTTTCACTCCTTCCAACTTTAATGGAGTTTTCAGGTACACCAGAAAGTAAAAGTTTGGTCTCATTTTATTCAGGCAAATGTCACCACTGGACTGTTTTTGAAGTCTGTGTTTATATGCGACAAACAGCCAATGGATGTTTTTCCTGATTGACAGCACTGTTGCTGTAACAACATGCTCTGGCTGTGTGTGGGAGTGAAGTGTGCCTTAAATGTGTGTGACAGCTCATACTCGAGCCGATCATCATGAAACACTTTATTTACCAGGAACTCTTTTTTTCTTTTCGCTAGCCCCTCAAATTCCAAGAAACACAGTTTTAATGGTCAGAATGCACACTTCAACCCTGGAATACAAGACAGTTTGTATGATTAAATGTGACAAATAAATTCAATTCAAATAAGAATGAATTGGAAAGAACGCGAATAAAGATATTTCACAAAATGTTGATCTAATTATTTAAATAAGCCATAAATGACAAGCGGAAGAAAGGGTCACTGTATTTAAGTTATCTGCTTTGGGGCTGAGGGGGGAGTTACTTGCTATGGTAAATGTTAATGGACTTGCATTTATAAAGTGGCTTTCTAGTCTTCGGACCACTTAATGCGCTGTGCACATTTACCCATTCCCCCCCCCACACACACACACACACACACACATTCACAAATTGTGTTTTTTGCCAGTTGGAAGTTTTCGTTGGTCACAATTTGGGTGTAAATAGCATTTCTGGTTTTTGAGACAACTGACACATTCTTTCTGGACATAAGAAACGAGAGCATGGATATCTTCCCCTACACATATATGTGTATATCAGCAGAAACTGTACCAGCAAATATATGTAGGTCATGTGCAGAGCACCCTGGGGCCTTTGCAGCACAAAGCATTGTGAAGTCAGATAAAGGATTATTTCTACTGCCTCTGGCGCCCCGTTGAGGGATGAGCCTCAGGTTAAAGGTGGGTGCTCAAGCTGTGTGCAGCATTGTCTAAGACCTTCTCTCCACGTGGGCCTCCAGGGTTTTCAGGTGAATAACTTAGCACAAAGCAGGTCTTTCTCAAAAAGTTAAGCCTGCCCGGTGCACACACAAGCTACTATGGCCCGTCAAAGAGTTGTTGCACCCAGAGGTTGACTTTACCTTATCAAAACACCAGTCCTGTCATTGTCAAGAGCATCCATGGGCTTGGTGTGTGCCTTGCTGGTAATTCAGAGGTCTCAGGTTCAGAGTACCTTTCAACAGCTCTTTTTATGGACATTTAAATGGGTTTTTTCTGTCATGAAAACTTCAAAACAGTAGGTCTTATAAAGTTTGATCCAACCCAGTGGAAGGCAAAAGGATTGAAACCTGATCCTAATGACTTAATTGGAAGGCAGGGTGAAAGGCCTGCCAACATGAAGCCCAAGATTTGATGATAATAGTGTACACTTTGAGAGAGTCTCTCCCCTTTAGGGTACAATTAAGGTACTATACATTTCTCCATAGTTTAAAGCTACAATGAGGAACTGTCAATGTGATGAGTTTGCATCTCGTGAACAACTGTAGCCACTTTTCTTTTGACATAACCACTAACATTTCCAAAAAGTAATTCCATGTCCAGACATTGTAGAAAGCGTAAATTAAGAAAGAAAACCTTGTCTGACAAATTCTAGTCTACTCTGTGAACAACTTCAAGTATCATTTCAGTTGAAATGTGTCCTTTAAATGGCGGAGCTAGTTTATTCAAATATATGTAGGCGTAAAATAAATGCCACAGACAGTATTTGGTTTATTATGTCAGCAAGACGGGGGAGGTTTGACTGTTTGTGACTGGAGTTTGTACGAGGCACTCATCAAAGAGAGGTTTTAAAGTCACGTTAGTCACCGAGTCAGTCACCCGGTGACTAACGTCAGCAGAGCAGAATACTCCAGCAGTAACAAATGAGACCCACCAACCAACACTCAGTGCAGCAATAAATAACTTTAAACCGCCCGGAAGTGAAGAATATAATTGGGAAAAGAAAAATAGATGAAACACAAATTGATTTAATGATTGATCAGTAATAAACTACTATACTTGGACAGTTAATGCCTGTGGCATGGAACTTGTGAGTCACACCTTCAGCTCAGGGCAGAGAGAAGGAGTAATGCGTTAAAACAAAAGCCTAAATGATTGCTTCTTTAAGAGCAGGTTGCATGTGTAAGGGGCGAGTCAGTGAACGAGTTATTGGGGATGAGGACTTGTGACTGCTGATCAGTACAAAGAGTTTGATTCACTCATGACTCATCAATAATGGCAGCAGACAGCTAAATAATAAGTGATTGATCACTGTGATGTAGCTTCCTTCTATAAACCGGGCACAGCTTTAAAGATGAACATAAACTTTGAATTGGATGTTAATAAATATTTGCAATGTTGTATTTTTTAGGTGAAATATGACATTCCTTTTTCTACAGCAGATCTGATCCATTGGTTCCCTGTAGAACATGATGGATGGATCACTCCTCTCTGAGCGTGGGCATTCTTCAAAGCAGCTGGTTCCATGTTGCAGATAAACAGAATTGTAAAAGAAGCTGATGGACTATGTTTATTACATTTCACAGTGCGGCTTGTTTGACATTTTTTTAATCAGACCCGGTGGTACATCATTGCCAACTGTAATTAAATTCACGGAGTCTGAGAATGCGTTATCAGAATCAGATTCCCTGAGGTAAACAAGCCTCCGTGAGAGTGAAGGCGAGTGCTGAATGGGCAGGGACAAAGGGATATTCAAATCAGCCTTCATGGCTATGCTGGAGTGACTGGAGGTCTGGTTGCTACACTGACAGAAATGTGACCCTCACAATCAGTTTCACACTTTAACTTGTCATGGCTGCTGCATTCAGTGCATGAGGACCATGGTTTCCTGCAGTGCTCCGACCAATAGGGTTCTACAGCGTGACAGTGACTGTCTGAGGGGGAAGTGTGGGCTGCAAGTGAACCCCCTCTGCCATGTACCGCTGTGCTCTGGACGAGGACACTCAGAGAGGTCATTATCTGACTGTAACAGAAGACCTTGATTTCATTCAGCGTTTTGTCCTTTTGTTCAGTTTAAAAGCAGTTTCAGCTCATGTGACATTTAGATATAATCTGTTTCTTTCCAGCTGTCAGAGATACACATGGCTACTTAAAAGGACCGGTCGAACATACTGATATCTGGTTTCTTTCTGAGAATGAGGAATGTTAACCCTTTGCGTTTTTTGCTCATGTCACATTTTTCACTCTGTGGCCTCGATTTTCACAGCAATATATAAGTCCTGCACCTCTAGGGAAACAGAACAATCATGGCTAGAAGTAGGCAGAACGCAATGTATTTAGTGCAGTATAACACCGTAACAATGGCATGAATCATAAAAACAAAAACGCAAGTTGAATTTCTTTTATAATTTAATTTACAAAAATTTGAAAACAATGGAATCTATATGCCCAACATTTCTCCAGGTTAAAAAATTGGAGGTTTTTATTTTTTCACATTTTTACAGCCTCTCCTCTCCTCTCTGCTCTGTGCTCATCAGCCTGCAGTTCAGTCGAAGTTTCACTGAATATTTGTCACGTTAATGTTGCTCTCAGCCGAATCAATCATGGCCTCCTAGTTGCGCTTAGGAGCTCAGAATTTAAGGTTTATTTGGGGCGAAAATTTAAATAAAACTTGAAGAATACAATTTTTTGATGAAATATCACAATTTTAAGCCTCGTCGTTTTTTCTGACAGTAGCGTTCGTCACACGATGTGTTCAAGGATTGTCGGAAAGATGAAAATCTGAGGTGAATGAAATGGCAATGATAAATGGTGTAGTTTTGGCTTGATTAAAGAAAACATGCTTTTCCATCCCGCCGGCGGGTTTTGGGGTTCAGAGGTTCAATGCTGTACTTATAGCACCACAGTGCTTTTAGCTCAATGTTAATGGCAGCATGCTAACATTCTCAAAATGAAAATGTTTACATAATAAGCATAGAATATTTACAGTGTTCTCATCTTAGTTCAGTGCATTAACATTCTAACATTTGGAAGAGCACTGAACACAAAGTTCAGCTGAGGCTCATAGGAATCTAATTAGTTTTTCAGTAATGGAGCAATTTTGATTTAAGACTGATGATGGTGCTGGATGAAAAGTCAGATAGTCACAAAAGTTAGTGCGAGACCTTTCACTTAAACCTGTAATGTGTACTTGAGTTGTCATTGGAGAGGGGGTCACTATCAGTAGATGGGGAGCATGAATGTCTAAATAAACATTCAGAAACAATTTTACGCACAATCACACTCATTTCTTGAAGAAAATGAAAGACCCGAGAGAGCAGAGATCAGATGTCAGCCTCTCATGTGTAATCTCCTCCATGTGGAAGGACCAAACTTGTTGGTGTTTCTAAAGACACTTCCCAGTGCAGACCTTGGGTTTGCAATGCAGACAGAGGCCACTGCACACGGAGCGAACAAAGCTGAAAGCTGGGCTGTGGTCTCCGTACAGGGACGCCAGTCTGCACAAAACACAACACCGTCTCTGCTGAGGTCGATAAACGACAACAGCCTTGTGACACTGCTCGGAATCGCCGCTGTCACCACCGCTCAGTCTGAGAGGAGGTTTTACTCTGAAAAGGATGAAAACCTTAACATGCAACACAACGGGATAACACAGCCTTAACTTCTTCTGACAAATATGAACAGTAACACATTCATATTCACAGTTGTGAACTAACTGTTGTTGCTGGTTACACTTCATGGTCAAGTATCTACAGCTTCTACCTGCATCCACTTTTTTTAATGAAGTAAAAATAGATCATTTCATACATCGTATTTATTAAATAGCAATGAAGGACAGAATAAAGGAAGGGAAGGACAGAAAGATGCCACACAAACCTGTGATGTAGCAGGTCATGGTAAGCATGTTATCCACTGGGGTGATATCTTCTATTGAGAGCTTATCAAACTGCCACATATGGTTACACTTTATGATAAGGGCACATTAACATTATTTAATGCATCAATAACCCTTAACTCATTATGTAATGCATTAATAACCCTTAACTGACAGTTCATTAACAGTAGCTGATGTGGTTAGTAAGCATTTACTAATAGGGTCATGTTGATTAATGTATTAATTCATTTTAAATACCATGGATGTCATGAAGGTTACCTAATTCATTAAGAGAAACTGTTTATTTCAGGCTAACAACTGTCCACTTACCTAACCATCCTCATGAATTACTTTTGGTAGATAAGGTTGAGATCAATGGACACACTCCATGGTCTTCATGCAGAGGTTTAATTGTTCATTTAGTAGATGATCCTTTAACTTACAGCGTAACCTGTAAATGATTGTGCATGTTTTATAAGCATCTACCTCTTCATGGTCAGGTCTCTGTCAAAGCCTTGTTCGGTCTGGGAGTTGTCTGTGCTTTTGACTTAAGACTTTCAGAAAGTTTTCAAAGTGAGTTTTTACTTCATGAAAGTTAATTGTAAAATGTTGGTAGCCTAAAAATGTCTTAGTCGTCGTTCACCTGGACTCAACTCTCCTGGGTCCATGACCGCTAGCTGATGAACAAAACAAAATAGGAATGTTCTAATTTTTATATTTTATTAACAATTCATACTCATTGACACACGGCAGGCACAGCCTACGGTAGCAAGTTGGGTTTAAGTGTCTTGCCCAAGGACACATTGACATCCCTGGAGCAGGGGATTGAACCGCGGGTCCTCTTGAATGAAAGACAGCTCTTACATTGTAAGGTGTCGAAAAATCTCATGCAGATGTCGTGAAGCGCAAAGCTAATTAGCTGGCCCTGTGTGTGTGTGTGTGTGTGTGTGTGTGTGTGTTGTGTGTGTGTGTGTGTGTGTGTGTGTGTGTGTGTGTGTGTGTGTGTGTGTGTGTGTGTGTGCATCAGGGAGCAGCAGTCTGTCAGGTTGACTGGAGCGTGTTGTAGTGATTTGTAACTCTTAAGTCTCGTCGGCTGCTTCGCCACTTTCAATTTACACCTTCTTCTTAATGAGCTAACCCCCGAGCTCCCGTGACATCCACACACACACAAACACACACACACGCACACACACACACACACACACACACACACACACACACATACTTACACAGCCCACACCCCCCAGCCTTCACCCTGCACTCATTCTAATGATTACCCTACCATGCCAGCTCCAGCACCCACCTTTGCTTTCTGACAATCCCTTTTCCTTAAAGTGTGTGTGTGTGTGTGTGTGTGTGTGTGTGTGTGTGTGTGTGTGTGTGTGTGTGTGTGTGTGTGTGTGTGTGTCTGTGTGTGTGTGTGTTGTGTGTGTGTGTGTGTGTGGGGGGGGGGGGGTCCTGTTTTGTCACCAGACGCACACTAGCGTAGATGAGAAAACTGAATGCTCTGCTGCCTCCCCCCCACTCTGTCTACACCTATGTCGCTCCGCCTGCAGGGAGCAGACACACAACATTACTTTGTGATTTCTGACACGCGTTAACTGGAAAGTTTCCTACCACTTAAAGGGAAGAAGGTTTGTGTGTCGGGACGCAGATGAAATCCAGCAGATAATGAGTGAAGCCTCCCCCCTTGTCAATGGTTCTCTGACATCAAGAAGCCTCAGAGGAAGGACCTTAGGGGCCAACCAGAAGAATGAAGGGAGTTCAAAGGTCAGGGTGGCCTCAACCCCCCATCCAAAAATCCTCCACTGCTACAAACACATGTAGGACTGAGCACACCCGTGAAGAAATGTCATGGTCCGGGTTCATCGTTAACCACCAAACGTCCTCCCTTCACTTACTATTGTTCATAGATCATGGTTGGATCACCACTGTAACATTAAATGGACGCATCCTACGTGATCAGGCTGTGTCTATGTTGTCTATGTGTTCCATATATTTCCCCACAGTAACTGTGATCACATTCTTTCATTTACTTTGTGACACAAGCGGTACTGGTGTTACATTCAAGTTATTTCTATTTCTTCTTCTCCCATTGTTAGTGATTCTGGGACTACTGCTGTGCAGTCGCTGTGGTTACACTCTCTTATTCGCCGCGATAGAAGGTTAGCAGTGGAGATAGCTTCCATCGATGCGCGTTGAAGAAAAGGAGAAGACTACTTGCTCTTTGTTGTCTTCACTACCAACAATCTCCACTGGGCACACACCAGCAGTCCAATTACAGTTATTACCATCTCCATGTGCTGCCAGACATGTAGTTACATTCATGAAGGGATGCACACAGTGGCCCTTAACATAGTATGATTCTTCCTTAACACAACCACTAAGGTTGACCAGGAAGTAGATCCTTTGGCATTGACATCCAACGTCTAACTGGCAGAGCTTCATTTTGCGTCTACTTTCAGTCGAACTCCGACAAGCCTCATGAATATGCCGAGAGTTCACATTTGTTGTCACTCATCAGTCCCCACAATGATACACCAAGCAATGATCTGCAGTGGAAGTGGATTTTTAAAGACTGAAAAAGGGTTTTATGAATGCAATGAGAAGAGTACGCCACGCATGTGGAGCAACAGACTTTCATTAATGTCACACTGCTTGCCCAGATGGTATGTATCATTTTACCCAAGAACACAGCCACCATAGTCAGAATGAACAAAAATATGAGAACAAGAACCAGGTTGAAAAACACTCAAAGAGACAGAGATCAGTATTGGGAAAGAACAATTTGACTGTAACATAATTGACACAGATTTAAGTGTGAGTGGTGAGATGTGAAACAGTGCTCTCCTCCTCCTCCTCCTCCTCCTCCTCCTCCTCCTCCTCATGAAGACACAGAGCGTATTCTGCTTCCTGTCACAGTGACTGACATTCATGTTGTCTGTGTAAAGGAACAATGTCCCCACTGTGTCGCTGTCTGCTCCGCTCTCATTACCAGCTATATTAACTTATCTGTCACCTTTGAACCCTGAATCCTGAGAGGAAGTGGAAATAAATTAAAGCACTGTGCTTTCAATCAGCACAGGAAGCCCCTCCCCCTCCCCCCCTCCAGCTCCATAATCACTTTTATTTAATTTCCTTTAATTAATCTTCCTCTAGAAATCCTAAGAACCAAGTCACATGACAGGCCAACAGGGAGCAGATTCTATATCTGGGTGGTATTAATATTACTACCGCATTCATTTTAATTTCCAACATGTAACATTGCGCTTATTTATTAATAATCAATAGGGCCTGGTCTTCTTTCCTATATTTTATGTCTTTAACGGTTTGCATTATCATATGTGGCCTCAGACAAAAAACTATTTTAATAAGTTCAACAGCAATGATCGTGTTCATCATGGGTAGAATATGAAACAAGCTTCTTCTCCAGCAGCTGTATTCTCAGCCTTGTTTCTCGCAGATGAAGCACGGTGAGTTTCAGCTGCTCCTCAGTCGGGAGGATTTGTCTGGACTGTGGGAGGAAGCTGGAGAACCCGGAGAGAACCCACACTGACACGCCGAGAACATGCAAACTCCACACAGAAGGGCTGTGCAGCGCCGGGATTGAACCCTGGTCCAGAGCTAGCCACCACACGTCCTTGCAGCCCCTGTTCTATTTCAGCTGATTCCATCCATTAAAATCTTTACCCGGATCAGCCCATCCCTGATCCTTCTCTACTCACAACCGTTTTCTCTGCAACACAGTTTGCTCGTCAGACTGACAACTTTGAACCATTTTTCTCTTAACTTCCGTCTTTTGTAGTAACTGTTCTAGTAATTCATGTCAAGTCTCTGCTGTCGACGAAAGGCATTGTGAAAAGTGTTAATTTGGAATGTGCGTACATTAAATGTAACAATGAAACAGGAAAACTTAGAAGGAAAACCAAAAATTATAAAACGAACTCCCAAAAATTGGGGGAACAACATGAAACAACAAAAGAAACAACATGGATGTTTCCTTCTATTAGTTCCACCATGCTGTTGGTAATATATACACACAGGTTAAGAAGAAACTTCAAATTCCAGAAATGTTGGGCTTATTGTCGGCATGGGTCATTAAAAGCGCTCAGTTGTAAACAGGTTAATGTGTTTGGAGCTAGCGTTGCGCAGTAATGGTGTGGTAACAAATGGACATAATCTACTTACAGGAAGAGAAACTACTCCAAACGTCCCTGTTGACATGTTTGATGCTGCCCTGGGCAACACAAGCTGCTGCTATGTGCATTTCATTACCGAGAGAAACATTTTCAAATCCTGTTAGGACGGTCAGTGGGATGCAGAGGGTTTGTTAACATGAGAGAGGGATTCATTTGAGTTCCTGACTGTGTGTGTGTGTGTGTGTGTGTGTGTGTGTGTGTGTGTGTGTGTGTGTGTGTGTGTGTGTGTGTATCTCTCACTATGTTTGTGTGTATGGATAATGTCCAGCTAAACCAGGGGGGGTCCCATAAGTCATCATTACAACGGCTCACACTGAGTGAACAGTGTGATTTGGGAGCGTTGCTGAACTGCTGCGTATTTCAAGCGTTTGTGTGTGTGTGTGTGTGTGTGTGTGTGTGTGTGTGTGTGTGTGTGTGTGTGTGTGTGTGTGTGTGTGTGTGTGTGTGTGTGTGTGTCCACTCAGACAGTGTTGCTGCTGCCAGCCCTTCTTTCTACATAGAGGTTGTCTTACAAAAATGGCCAGAATGTTTCATTTCATTATAAATGTAATTTGTATGTATTTTAGACGGAAAAGGTTAATAAACGTCTGCTCATTTGTAAATGATAACAATCCACATTTAAACGCTTGTGAAAGTAAGAGTGCACAAAGCATGCGTTAATCATGGTTTTACTCCTGATGTGTTCACTCTGCTCATCTGGAGACCGAGTATTTCAAAATGACCATACAGGATTATGTTGGTCGGATTGGAATAAACTCTGATCTGATCTTCAAAGCAAACCAAAGAATCCTGATTCTTAAGATCTGGATTCAGATTTGGTAACGAGATTCAACCTTTCATCCGGACAAAAGGCTGCATTTGGGTATTTCAAAACTTAATTGATCCGGATCAATTTGATGCCATTAATTCAGGATCATTTGGATCCCTCAGAGGAGGATTTAATGTAGATTGACAAATAGCTTAGGCTTCTCTTCTCCCAATTATTGTTACCCAAGATGTTCATTACATTTAAGCTAAGTTAGTAATAAATTGAATGTGACTTTTAAAAGTGTTTTAGTACTAGTTTATTGAGCTAGTTTTAGTGTAATTGGATAACTGCAAAATGGTTAGGCCACACTTCTGCCTGAAAACGGCTGTAAATACTGAAACTGTACCAATTACAGGCAACACATTTCCAAACTCTACTTTTACTTGAACCTAGTATCTCCATTATTTGTACCAAAAAAATCAAGAATATGTTTTTGCAGGCCAGCAGACAAGAGGGATGAGGGGTTCAAATGAGGTTATGGTTGTGATTTTCATTGTTAATTAGGCAACATCACCAACAAAGAAGAACATAGTTGGCATTTCACAATGTGGCCTCAGACAAAAAACTATTTTAATAAGTTCAACAGAAATGATCGTGTACATCATGGGTAGAATATGAAACAAGCCTCTTCTCCAGCAGCTGTATTCTCAGCCTTGTTTCTTTCAGATGAAGCACGGTCAGTGTCAGCTGCTCCTCAGCCGGGGGGATTTGTTTTACTCTCCTCTCAGTCTCCATTTTCAGCAACTCTTCATAAGAGTCCTCACAACACAAACAGCCACACTGTTAAACAGCTACACTCTGTACCTTAACATTGTCAACAGCGGTACAAACTGCTTTACTCCTTCCGTTCGTACCTTTCACAATAAAAGCCCCAGACATAAATACCTAATCACTCATTACCAGGGAAACTTAATTTTGCAAAGAAGAAACTCAACAAAATAGCTCACTATATAGATATATCACAAAAAGGTATTTATTATGGATAGTCCACCAGCCCACGCTGATCTGACACAGTGAAATGGCATGACAGCAATGTCATTAACGGCATAGATTAAATGGCACAACTAGTGTTTGAAAGTGTTTTGTCATTTTGCTAATAAGCTCAATAAATAGCCTTCTATATATTCCTGGTAATTAATAGGGGGTAGTGAATGAGTGGACACAGTCAGGTTTTTAAAACAATAACTTTCTCTCTCATTCCTTCAAAAGGTCAACACTGTCAAAGCAGTTTAGTCAACATTGGACATTCAAGTGTCACGGCACCACAAAACGAATACGACGCTAAAGCACTATTGGTCTAATGCAGAGGTTTTCAAACTGGTAAGCAGAGGACAGTTGAAGTGGGAGACATGTGAGGAAACAGTGTAGCGTGTAAAAGGGAAACGTGCATGCTGGAAGTCAGTTTTATACTCTATCAACACGGTCTGCCGCTATGTGACACACGGCTCAAGGACAAAATGAAGGTCATCTTCAAAAATCACTTTTTTTGTCGATAAAGCCACAAATGAAAAAACATATAAACTAGAGAAGTTGTCATAGAGCACCACAAAGGACAGAGGCATTTGGGCTGTGTTGTTTTTAGCTCCACTTTGTAATAATTTCAATTCAATCATCATGTTCTTCATTCAGTTTAAAAGCAATCCAGTGAATTTATTATTTATCATAATTGTCACCCAAAGAGAAATATGGAAAAGAGAACAACAATAACATGAGTGAGCGAATCCATAACTGCTAACTTTCCTGCATGTTTGGTTTAAAATAAGTATGGAACCTAAGTACGACAAGCATGTCACAAACATAACCAACAGAACGTTATCATAACTGAATGTCCTGGGATTGTTGGACCAGTTCCTCCACCAACCCTGTTTCACCCCCCGAACTTTTTCTATGAGCGTCTAATGACGACACAGGTGGCTTTACTTTCTAGTTAATTGAAAACCTATTTAAACCTTTTATTGAATGAGTTTTGCAAATGACTCAGATTCACATTGTTGCCGGTACGATTAGTTTTGATAAGAAATGTTCACAGACGAGTATTTGGAATCTTTTTGTCATTTCTTTGTCAACATATGAATCACCTTTTACCCCAACTCCTGAATTTCATCTAGGAAGCCCAATCACTTTACTGCTACCCCCCCATCTAGCCAGGACCTTCATTATACTGGGGCCTATGAGGGTGAAGCCTCTGTGGATGGTCTTCAAGTGACACATTATTCTGAGCCTCTGTGTCTGAAGTACGCCCACACCTGCACAGAGAGGATTTCTTCCTGGCTGTGGAGTACACACACCCTCTCTCCTGTGGCTCTGGAAGTTGCCCTGTTCTGCTCCTCCAGCTGCTCCAGTGTGCTCCTCCTCTCCGCTACGTCCCGGGGAGCCCTCCTCTGCGCGGGGTCGTGGCCCGCTGACGTTTGGCTGCCAATGCCTCAGGGGCCTTCCTGCAGCCTTTCTCCTCCTCCTCCTCCTCCTCCTCCTCCTCCTCCTCCTCCTCCTCATTCCTCATCATCAGTGGCTGTTTGCATTTGTAGTATGCTTTTTTTGGTTGTTGTTTCTTGTTGCTAAAAACACTCACACAGAGATCTCATGGATTACCACTTAAAGTGTGAAATACCTGCTCAGGAGTTACCAAGTCTGCAGAGGAAAAATCAATCAGGCTGTATTGACAAATGAATGAGGCTTGAATTCCCAGTCATTGCTTTAAACAAGCTCTATTGATGACCCTTTTCTCACATGATGTAAATGCAGCAACGCATCAAAGCAGCTCTGATATTTATATTATCACCTGAGTTCAATACCAGCAGGTAGAGTCAGCACTGACCCTGTTTACTGTGTGAATGAATGCTTCATAAAGCAGAGGGAGAGACAAATGATTCCACAAATGGTGCACAACTCATCTTTGGTGATGAGATTAGGAGCTGTTCGCCAGTCTTCTCAAATTGACTCTTATTAAAAACAGGATTTCAATCTCATTTTCATAACACAGCCATTTGGCTGTGTTTGCATCAACAGGAAGCACTTCTAATGCATAGAAAATGACAAGCAAGTGTTACATTACGTGACAAGCTTTACACAGGGAGAACAGATGACATGGTGAATGAATAGATGTCAAAATCAAAGAAATCCTACGAGAGATGAGGAAGAAAATTTCAACCCTCAAAACTATTTTGAAAAACAGTTTCATATTCTGTCCCTGTCTTGGACTTTGACAAGCAAAAGCACTCGTTCTGCAATGTGTGTGAGTTGCATCACAGAGTAACTCCCTACATGTGTACACTCAGTAGTGACTGCACATTGCTCCACCTGCCTTCCTTGGAGAGAACTCTGCATACAAATAATATTAATATTAATTCTCAAAAGTTCACTATCTGCTATAATTTATAATCTATGAATATAGCATCTTCCTATATTGCTTATAATTGTGTTAGGAATTAAAGTTGTCATCATGTTAAGTTGCAAGCGTCTTGCTGATTCAGACTGCGTTCTCCTGATTATTGGTGTTAGCAGAAGGCCTACGGTGGCCTGTGTGGAATCCAGCGGCCGCGGACCTGTGGGGCTGGCCACTGTCTGAGTCCTGCCCCTTCCTCTATCCCCCAAGGGACCTTTTTTTTATTTGTTATATCCATGCACATATTTAATGTTATACCTGATGTGTTTTATCCAGCGACTCTTTTTATCTGCCTGTTGAATCATGGCTTCTAATCGGCCAAATATCAATCACAGCTCACTCTCACCAAAGGTCTCACTGATCCTTGCCACACCAACGCTGTTACGGACCGTACTGCTGGCAAAGCTATCGACACAAGGTAATGAAAGCTATAGGCTTCCGGTTATTCACGCTACGTACCAAATCTACTCTTATCATGTCTCATCTTGAGTCGGATGATCAGTACAATATCAAAGAGGAGCGCATCTCCAAAACCCAAGATGACACTGAAGGGGCTCCTGCTGTCGCTCCTCTCCCCACTCATACGAACAGTACGTCCAAGAAGAAGAACTGTCACCGCTAATGCTTCTAACCAGGATGAAGACCGGTCCTCGCCGCTCTCGTTAACATCCGGTCCTCCATTAGCAAGATGCATGTCGGCCTCCAGGTTCTGCAAACCCGTTCTGACTGCCTCCCACAAACCTGATTCCAGGGACAACAACTGACGTCATTTGACGTCACGCCGCATAGAACGCTGGGAAATGCAGTCCCTGCAGCTTCAACTGGAGTGACATTCTTCCGCCTGCCGCTGCAATGCCTCCTCAGCTAAGGAATCAAATCCTTGCAGGTTATGATGTTGATTTAATTAGAAATTCTGCCGTGTTCAACCAAAATATCCGACAGATGTTTAGCTGACTGCAGAGAGGTCTCAGTCGTTCTGAAACTAAGTGATCCCAGTATATCAAATAATCTGACCATGGCCGAGTTTAACGTCGCATTTGGCGTCTCAGAGATGTCATATGTGAAGTTTATCCTGATTGTAGTTCCGAACTGGATACTTATTCAGCCATTATATCCGACCTGACACTGTCTTACGAGGGAACCCTCTTTACTAGAAGCACAAAAATAGGGCGGTTGTGGCTCAGTGGAGAGCAGGGTCGTCTTCCAATCAGAGGATCGGTGGTTCGATCCCTGGCTCCGGCAGTCCATGTCGATGTGTCCTTGGGCAAGACACTTAACCCTGAGTTGCTCCCGAAGGCTGTGCCATCGGTGTATGAATGGGTGTGAATGATTAGAGAGACCCTGATGGGCAGGTGGCACCTTGCATGGTAGCTCCTGTCATCAGTGTGTGAATGGGTATGAATGGGTGATTGATTAGTAATGTAAAAGCGCTTTGAGTGGTCGGAAGACTAGAAAAGCGCTATACAAGTACAGTCCATTTACCATTTACCATTTTACAATTCAGAATTTTAGGCAGCACATTAGACAGCGATCTCATGCAAGCGTCACTGCCTCTCGAAAAGTTGGTTCGAATTAAGGAAGTCATAAAAAACTCTATGGACCTGGCGTCCATGACCAATCTTGCTTTGATGTTATTATTAGGTCACTTCAACTTTGCTAAGAGATTTATTCCCGAAGGCAGATCTTTTATCTCTAGTTTACATGACTTCTCCAACTCCACGATCTTTGCCTTAGACGAAGGATGTAGATCTGATCCAAGGTTGTTGTTTTACAACGATAATGCAGAAACTTCAGTCGCTTTCAAAATGGGGAATCTACAACAATCAATGGTTCGCGGACACCTGGCCAAAGAATTACTCGCTCTTCCTTTAGATCTGCAATCTACCGCACTGTTAGAGTTAAATCCCATCGTCGAGCATGCACGCTCTGGGGAAACCTATCGTCTAGGAAACAATAGTTTTTCTCCGTGATAGCCAGTTGGGATGCATGCTTGCGCCCTTATGCTTAAGATAATGTTACTGAGGTCTGCAGCAGGCTTTGCTGCTACACATAGATTTTCATAGTCCGGTTGATGCTTAGCATGGGTGTTATACCAGACTTGGCGTTGGATTCCGTTGTTTTGGGGGTCTATGCATGGCGTTCCCTGTTCTGGCTTAGTAGCATGCTTGGCCAATCCAGGGAGCATTTTTAAGAGCGGAGCCACCAGCGCCAATAATAACTGTATTTCCATTGTCGCAATAAATGGATTAAAGTTCTATGATGTTCCTGACTGAAATGAAGTACTGCGTTAGTTCATGCAGGACACAGAAGTCATACACCCCAAGCTGTAACCAGCTGAAAGCCAGCCGATATCGGTCACATACCAATCACAGCTCACTCTCACCAAAGGCAACCCATTTAAATATGACTCCCTTCTCACTGATCATTGCTACACCAACACTTTTACAGACCGTACTGCTGGCAAAGTTTTGCCTCCGCGACCCAGCTTCCACCCTTTTTAGTTCAGAGTTCATCTTACATAACAAATGGTTGAAATGGTATTCAAAGTCTCACCTTGGGCTCCTTTCTGTATACCCGGGGTTCTATGCATGGTGCTTCCTGTTTTGGCTTAGTAGCTGCTTGGCCAATCCAGGGAGATGAACCAACAGCGCCAAGTATAACTGTATTTCCATTGTTGCAATAAATGGATACAAATCTATGACCTGAGTGTTCCTGACTGAATTATTTGTTTTTCGATATTGACTACCAGTGGAAACTGGGCCGGCTTTCATTTTTGATAGGCCACATTTACATACGTGTCTTGGCGATGGGCATACAGCGGCACAGACAGAAATGGCACAAACAGACACACTGACACATTATATGCGTGGGTGAGAGAAGAAGACATAAAGGTAACAATGTGTCCAAAATAAGCTGTGAAGGAACAACCATAACACTTTTGGAAGAACTAATATAATCAGACACTAATTATATTATAATTCATTCCCATGCATGTTTCTCTGAGTGACAACAGTGAACGACGCTTCTGCAGATTGCACGAAGCTAAACACCTGGTGGAGGTTACGTAGACTAACATTGTGCGTTCAAGCTCTACTCGGTAACAATGAGTTTTGTTCAAAGGTAAATTATGACAAGGCTGCAATCTGAGAAGTGAAGCTGATGCTGAAGTGCTTTAAAACCCTGTGAACCCCAAAAGCAGCCAGAGGGATGGAAAAGCATGTTTTCTTTGAACAAATGCCAAAACTGCATGGTCAAACCAAGGCAAATGACCAGAGCAAGGGACCAAAGAGATGATTTATTCAGTGATATCAGAAAAAAAAGTTAACAAATGAGTACAAATAAATAAATAAGCAAAATGAAACATTGAGACACCAATTACACCAATCATTGAGCAGCTCCAGTTGTTACACTGGACCCTGCCTTCTCTTTCATACTCATAGAAAAACATTAACTGAAGAACATTTGCTAGATTGTCATGGGTTGGCATGTAGAAATAGTTAATATTAAGCAGACCACAGGTGGATGTGGTGGGGCCAGCATCTGGGTGACAAGGGAACGATGGTATGCTGAGGCTGAGAGGCTGTATAATAACACAGCTTAGACATTTCATCATAAACATCCAGGGATAACGTTCAGTGTGGTACTAAAGTGATGCATCATGGTTGCACACAGCTGCTGTAGCTGCCACACTGGTACACTAGCAGCTTTGGAGCTGCACACAACGGCAATCCCTTAACTGTCCCTAATCTGTGAAAATACACAAGCCCGTAACAATACTTGTACTTGCTGCAAGTTAAACATTTAAACTTCTTATTGTTGACAATACATTAGTGAACTTGTGTTTGGAGGACATGAGTGTGTTATAGTGTCTGAAGAAAAAAGAAATGATTCATTTAAAAAACAATGAACACATAATGTGTGTTAAAGAAGTGACAAAAAAAGGGGCCGACACTTAACGTTAGCACTATTGCTAGCTTTGACTAGTACACAAACATGTTAAGAGCTAACTTATGTGTCCAGATCGTACCTTGTGGATGTAGCTTGAAACTCATAGTTTGAAGCCCTTCTCCTTTTATTTGCTAACGTATGACATAATGCTTGAATAATGCAACTAACAGCGTTGAACATCGACGGACGAGTGAAAACCTGGTGAAAAACAGGTCGTCATCATTTCACGTACTTCTGCACAATTTGTACAATTTGTAACAGTGTAACAAACTCATGCAGGTTAAATAAAGACACAATGAATTCAAAAAATTCTGAAACTGTATCAAAATAAATATATATCACATTGGATGGCAGGTAAAGAATAATAATGAAACAGGCCAACTATCAGTGAATTTGGAATAATAAAGAATAGGAAAGCTTCAGGCTTCATTAAGGGGCAAATGCTCTGGATTCCTTACCACAAGCCTAATACAATACACAGTATCACTGGATCCAAGCTTCATTAGAATTTTTATTTTATTTATCTATGCAGGCAGAAAGCAGAACATACTCTTTGAAAAATCATGGCGGTGCCGGAGGATATTTTCTGATGTGAGCTTCTCAAAAAGATAATGAAAGTTGGCTCCTTGACAGTGGAGCCAACCCAACTGGAATGGAAATTGTTGCCTCAGCAGTCCTGCGTCTGTAGATACAGTAGATTTTACAGCAGATAATTCAAGGGGTCATTCTTGAATTGACACAAAGTGGTGCAAAATCAAAGAATAAAGTCAACTAATATGAAAGCTTAAGAAGATTCACATTTAGCAGGAGGAACTTGGGATTTGCCAGGTGCAACAATTTAACTAATTGGCTAATTATTGCCAATGGACCACCCCTCACCCTCTGCTTTCCAATTACTGAGCTGAAGTAGCTCATCAAATAATAGCTCAAATCCTCAAAATGAATTATAAAATTACAAAGCTATTACGAGTATGGTTGCTGGTGGTGGGTATGTATAAGACATTTTACATGCTGGTAATTGGCAAATAATGGCAGGAGAGGGAAGAGCGAGACGATAAGATGTGTCCCCTCCCTCGATGGACCAGCAACTCATTATTCTTGCTCATTGAGGTGGAATAACATTCCTTCTTGGGAATACCCTGCCTCACACACACACACACACACACACACACACACACACACACACACACACACACACACACTGACGGAGGCTACACACACAGATCATGCAGGGTTCCAGTGAGACATTCAAAGTTGATTGTTGTGCGAGAGGTAGTTTTAAAAAAAGAAATAAGGCAGCTAACGCGATAATGAAATAGCTCTCTTGGGGAAGATGCAGTGTGCCAGACAAATAGATGGTACACTCATTGCCGAGGTCTAACCAAGGTCTCTGCTGAAAGCTTGTTGAAAAGTCAACTGAGGTTTCGTCTGTCAAAACTTGGCTATTTGAACTGAATGGGAACACTCCATCATTAGCTCATTATTTTCAGTCGATGGTATGGTTTTCTGACAATACAAAGATGGTTAAACTATAATGTCTAATAATAAAGGACAATTCTGGTTTATCACAATTTAGGTCTCATTTTGCAGGTTTGGCCTTTTATGCTAATCTGGGATTATGGTTGGTTTTGGTGATTTCACTGTGTTCCCAAGTGTAATTCAGAATTATGGAAAAAAAACATCTTGACCTTTTACGGCTAAATGAAAAATGCCTTTTCAACCCTTCTAGATCACTTCCCTGGTCATATTGTGGACCTATTTAACATTATATGCAGTACTCTGTACTGTTATTTAGATTCAACTTCTTGAATCCAATATTAATATTAAAATCCAAACATCTTTTCCTCCACGAAACAAAATATGACACGTGCTCACGTAAATTAGTACCAACCAATAATATCATGACATCCATCATTCAATCATTTGTTGTTAATAGGTATGGTGTGAATGTAATGTGTGTGTAATAAGTATACAATGCATACTAGCACAAAATATCGAATAAGGAGGAGAAGAACATACTTTACTTTGCACTTCTTTAGTGCCTTTGCCAGTCGAGCAGCTAGAACAAGTTTGTGCTGAGGGTGGCACGACATAAAGGTCATGGAGTCATTCAAATCTTGTATATGCCTGCTTATTGCTTGTCCCCCAGAAGTGCTGCTAGCAGCATTGTTATGAGCCGCTCATCACAGGTTGACTCCAGGGAAGTGAAGAATTAGTAACGGATGTAACGTCAATAAATCCAGCTTCCAGAAACGAAAGAGAACCGCAGTCAATGAGACGCAGCCTGTGGAGCCCTGCTGCAGACAACATGCTGAAGCTCCGCCTCTGCTGCTGTCCAGAGCGACGTTTGCTTGCTTATAAAAGCTTATTATTACTGACTGTGCTGTGTGTCCGAATTGCACCAAATTCAACACAGCACGGCCTTGGGTACCAATAAGGAAGCCAAGTGTGTTGTAGAATGGACGTAGGGTCCTTGAGATATGGTAGGAGATTTTTGCATTACTAAAATTACTTTCATTTCATTTGTACAGTTTTTTGGGGCAGCACACTGCGAGCTTCATCCTTCAGTATGTCCCGGTTTCTGAGCAGATCCGAGGGAATGAACTTCTACTCGGTACATTTGAATTACATGAGGTGTGTCTAATTCATCTTATCTGTGCTTGCGCTGGAACGCTATCAGAGGAGGTTGCATCATTTGCATGCAAAGATAGGCAAAGTGAGATAGGATGAACTTTTCTGCAAAGAGGTTTGCCTCAGCGGCAACAAGGACACAGAGCTGCGAACATGTAGAGTTCATGACAACAACCTGGAGATCTGCAAGCAGTAGCCCGACTGTTGACACCAGAAGTGCATTTCTCCGCGCTGGTCGACAGGTGATTGGTCTGTCTGTCTGCTTGTATGTGTGTTACACACAGCAATGACATTAGGCTATTATTTTATTTTTTTATATATGTTGGATGGATTTTAAAAGTTTGATCATGTGGGAGGGTAATCAGGGAATGTAAACTCTGTGAAAACAGCAGAAGAGAGGGCAGGGAAGTGAACAGCATGGGTTGCATACTTTATCATTTATCAGAATCAGATGTATCATATATACTATATGATTTATATCGTTAATAGCAGATAATCAGCGTCAATTCTTGCCAGATTTACTAGTGGCGCACCCAGAAAATAGAGCAAAACTTCTCAAAGATCAGGAGCCGGCTGCCGAGTTCCCCACTGGTGTGCCTCCTGTGTGAACAGCCCAGCTGGTTTACCAAAAAGACACAAGCATGACATCCTCCAAAAAACGCCACTCTACCAGGTCCAGTGTGAGCCAGGTGGTAGGCCCCGATCAGACAGCCTTTCAGGCATCATGGGGCTTTTTATTGTAAATGTTTTCAGTGAGTTGAAGCCTTTTTCTCTGTGCGCCCTGCAGTTGTTTCCAGAGCGTTGAGATTGACTATTAGATCGCTATTTGACTTAACCAACTGTGATAGAGGCAGATTACTGCAGTACTTGAGGCTTTGGGTGAGTTGTTTTCATTCATTTAAACTGTACTATCAACTATTAGGTGGCTTACATGGTTTGTGTTAAGCTTTAGCACTTATTCAGTGGTTAACTAGCAAGAATAAAAACCAAAAAAGAGGCAGTGTGCCTCTCGTTTTGTCCTCTGCAAACCGCACCGTCTGCTCAGGGCCTGAGAGGGAACCATCTGGACACCAACACGTCACACACTCCTCTTAGATATTCAGCCCGGGTTGAACTGGGGGGCCGACCCACGGGGCCCCTGCATTGGCCTTCCCCGTCTCACTCTGCTTTGACTTACTCAAACATTAATGACGCATGTGTCATGTTTTTTTGTCATGTCTTCCAAGTTGTTTTTACTCCACTGTAAGCTTAACGGTGGAGTCAAATTGTGTTTGTTTTTTTTCTCTTTTGATGATGCCATCTCAAGACATATGTTCAACCCCCAACCCCCTGCCTTCTTATCTCTGTCAGTCTGTCTGTCTCTATCTTTCTGCTGGTCTCTGATCTGCTCTATATTATCTACACAACACAAGATGAAAGAATAATTGAGTGGTGAGGTGGCGAAGGCTATTCAAAATGCAATCTGCCACAGGTTAAAGATTACCTCCTTAAAACTGTCACCAGTAATACAAATCTGCCAGAAAGCATCAGGGTTACTTTACCTATCAAATATACACTTGGATGTCTCACTGTAGTTCCCGCACTGTTGATGTCTTCACACACTTATACTATCACCCATTACTTTTAAGTCCTGTCCAGCATTCCACGCTCTCCTAAATAGCTTTTACCCGCCAATAACTTTTCGACCCTATTATAATGAGGGTGTAATGTGATATATTGTAACAATCAGAAAATGAACTCACAATACAGGAAAAGGATAGAAAAACATGCTCATCACGTGACACTGAGGCCTTTACTTGTGTGCCACTGCAGATCATGTGCCGTGAAACGTGACAAACACAGAGCCAGTTATGATTAAAGCCATTTTCAATGCTCTCTTCAAAGCCACAGGACTCCTTTGACAAAATAGTTTGAAGAACATGGGAGTCGCTGGTCTACTGCTGCCTCCGTCAGAGGAGAGCACAGAAGACGCCTTCAGTTCTCCGTCCAAAAGGACCACCTGACAGTAAGGTAAAGAGGGTAAATATTCTTAGTATAGTTTACACTTAAAGGAGCAATATATGACATTTGGAGCATGAATGTGGCAGCAATGTAACGATATAGTGGAGTAGTTTCCACCTGAGTCTCAGAGCTTCTCCTAGCTTTGTTACCAGAGCCAGTCGGACACTTGTGCTTTTACCCCACAGTTTTTCAGTAGCTGCTGCAACACTGCCATACAACAGTTGTACACACAGCTCTTTCATCATGGAAAATGCTCTTTAGTCTTCAGGGAATTCTTGGGTCACATACTGCAGTTGGCCACTGGGACAAAATGGCAGCAAGTTGACTTGTATACACCTTTATATAAAACGTCGATGGAAGAACAAAACAACAACCCAGGTGATTCCTGGAGCAGTGGCTAAGAGAGCAAGACCTGCAAGGCAGAGAGCCAGCTGCCACTCAAGTTATTTCAGGAAGCACTTGAGCTGTATCTGTTTAACTACAACTTCAGGACAGAAGAGCCACTGAGACTGTGTTAGCTCCAATTCAACTTTACTCCAGCATGCAATTAAAGACGTCCTATTGAGATGCACACACACACACACACACACACACACACACACACACACACACACACACACACACACACACACACACACACACACATTTATTCCTTTCGTTTATGATACTGCCTTGCAAGCCAATAAATCCTGGTTGTTGAATCAGATTGAAATTAACTGAACTCTCGTGAGCGCCTGCCATTTAATAATAAGAGGAAATGAAAGAATAAGCAACAGGTTCGGAGTATGATGGAGATTAGAGAGTGACTACAGTATTGCTGATTTGCCGACCGCACTGATATTGTTACTGATATGCAGAATTACTAGTTATCTGTAAATGTCTACAATTAATATAATGATAATCTCAATTGATACTCTTTTGCTTTGATAACATAAGCGTTTGGAATGTCATTTTAATAAAAAACAATTTGATTAGAGAGAGAAACAGGAGGAGAGAAAGAAAGTCCTAACATATAGACAGTGAGTGTGTGTGTGTGTGTGTGTGTGTGTGTGTGTGTGTGTGTGTGTGTGTGTGTGTGTGTGTGTGTGTGTGTGTGTAGAGTATCCATATCCATCAGAAAGTGAACTAAAGTCACAACAGTGAGCTGGTTTGGGCTCAACACACATGGCACCTGTGAGAATATTTTCTTCCCCAGTGGGAGGGAGGTCTGGGAGTTCAAAGTGGCATGGATTATACCACCTTGTGGATTCCCCACCTTCAGAATATCGGACTACTGATGATAAGGATGTTAGGGGGCTGGCTCGGTCCTCCCTTTTCCTGGATCTAAGGAAACCCAACGTCCCACGGGTCAGGGAGTCGGAGCTCCACCTTCCTGGATTCAGGAGGAAACCAAGCAGGAAACCGGACACCCAGAAACTCCACACCCACTCTGCTGGTTTGGGGTCCGGTCAGATTGGCTTAATCAGTGTCCCTGGACTGACTCTGGGACTGTAAAGCTTTGTGTGTACGTACTCACGCTTGGCACCGTAGCCTGAGCCTCAGCAGACGGCGCACAAAAAGACAACGAGTGTAACTCGTAGATATTCTCATAGACTGTAGGTGTAACTGGCAAAAGCCTTAAACCAACCTCCACAATGCAGAAAGGGATTGTAATTATCTGAAAAGTCATATCTCATATTCATGGACTACTGTATTGCCTTTGTACAAAGTAAAGAAACAGTGTTGAATAGCTATATATAAGTTTGGGCTGTAAAATTTTAACTAAAATTCAGATTTTCCAGACCTCCTGCTTCTAAATAATTCAAGATCTAATTGGCCTTCTTTGTATAATACCTAGACAGATAAAGAGTGTTTTTATCAGTGAACTTTTTGTGACAGTCACCCGATCGCGTGGCCAGCAAGCCCCAAAAAATTCAGACCAAGCGCCACGACCACTAACGGAGCCTTCTCGCACCACGCGCCAGCCGCGGTTACATCTTTTTCTGTCGGCTACACTACGGCAGTATAAACTAAGCTTAAGGGTCTCAGAGGACATTATTACTGACCCCTCATCTCAGTCAACAGACACACACAGTGTCTAAAGTACTTCTAAATGATCCAGTATCAACGACAACTAAAACTAGCAGGTCTTTCCTACGCTGATCATTGTGTATCATCTCATTCCTCAACAACACAGCGCTCGATGAGCACATTGTCACATTCCATGACAAAGCCAGACGACAAGTGTTTCCCAGCACAATCAACCTTTCTTTGTTTCTCCCACACCTAGCATGTTACTTCTCTTTTTCACATCTATCTGCCAATATAGCAGATGTTGTAGTGGTCAACGAAGAGTCCCAAAAAGTGTCGGTTTCAGAGGTGGTCTTCACCTTTGATTTTAGCCCAGAGGAGGCTTGTCTGACCCAGGTCATTGGATACCAACCACTCTTTAATACCATGTCAGACCAAATATTCAAGGCCGTAAGTGTGCAGACACACAAACAAACAAATCATTGCTGAATCTTGTGGTGCATTGTCCATGTTTTTGTATTTGGATATGGTAATAATGAATGGGGCAGAACTTTAAGCTGACAACAACTAGAATATTATTATGATTTCTTGAATTCTGGTGAAGACCAGGAAGGGAATGTTGACAACCCGGACATTTGTTTGTTTTTCAGATATTTGTCTAGACTTGGGACACCCACCTTGAAACAGGGACAATCCCAGACATACAGAGACGTCTGTTCATCCAAACATTTTGCCAAATAAAGGATAAAGGACCCTCACCCATCTACCACACCAACAGCCCAAATTCACCCAGCCAGTTGAGTGAGGAGAGAACAAGTTGAAGGTGAAACGGGTGGAAGACAAGTTAGAGCAGCAGTGATCTAAAAGATAAGTAGCTGTAACATAGAGAGCAAAAGTGAAACCACAACTTGTTGAAACGCAATAAAAAGTTCAAACCACACCAACATTTGTTATAATACTAATAACTATAAATCCAGCCAAACGGCATAATCTTACTCAGCAGTATAAGGCTATGTTGTGCAGATCTATATAAATAAAGAGAATATTCATGTATATTTATTGTGTTTTGCAGACTTTAAAGCATAACTTTTTTACTTAAAAAGGAGAAACAGCGGGTCTTTCTCTTACAAATGACCAACAGACCCAATACACTCAGGGGTTTGCTGTTTCAGTCTCACTTAATCTGATAACACCAGTAACTTTTGGTGGCTGAATTTAGCAAACTTTAGATAGATATTGTTGGTGATTAACATTACTGAGTCTGTTGACTCTCCTCTTGCTCCCTTTTCCACTTTTCATTGTCCTGTAAATGTCTCTTGTGGTTCTACTTTACAATGGTCAGTTAAGCTGTTATTCACAGGTTTGACATGTCATTATGCAAACAGTGTAGTTATGTGAACAGTAGCTGTTTTGTTACTACCTTTGAGAAAGTGTTCTGTTTTGTTAACACAACCACCCAGCAAGGACTAATTAGCTTCAAATGCTGTGATGGATGCTACAATCTATCCTCCAGGCAGTGTTTGTCATGTGTTTGATAGAGGAGCCCCACGGCTGAGTTTGAACACTTGATTAATAGTTTATAACACTTTTTTTTTTACTTCATAAAACTGTCACAGTCAGGTTTTAACTGACTGTGACAGTTTTACAAAGTTAAAAAAGACCTCAAAGAAAATAAATCTGAAAATAGTAAAAAAAATAGGTAAATGCATGCCAGGCCTCCATAGACCTAGTGACCTGTCACCTGTCCAGTCTATCAGCCATATCTGTCTAATAAAAGCAAAATGGCCAAAATTGAATTTGACCACAGCTTTACGCCAAAAATAATCTTATTTCTGCCAAAGCCAGCCCTCTCCTTGAGGTGATGGAACGTCTTGGCTCACTTATAACTTGCCCCCCAAAATGTAGTTGTCAGCATGGACAAGGCAATGACTGCTAAATACTGCTAAAGTCAGGACCATGGTTTTTCATCATTCACCATTCTATTTCATCCTAGACGACTGTGTCTTTCTCTTTACATGCATAAACATGATATCCCTGTAGTTTTTCTAAATGGTCCAGAATTCCACTGCAAAGCGGCTCATTTGATACAAGAATCAATGTCTTGGTCAACTGCCTCTCCATCACATTCAGAATCTTCTTCAGCCAGCTGAACTTCTAAGCTGAGAAACTGCAATAAGAATAATGGATACAGAATTATGCTGACACCAATATGCAGCATGCTGTCTTGTTATGATTGTGCTGCATTAAGGAACAAGAGACCTTGAGAATACTTAAATTTGTTTTCTCCCTTGATTGAGCACATTTCTGGTCAGTTGCCAGTCAACCCTCAACAGTGCCAAGGTAGGCAGATAACAAGTGTCTGTTCCTGGCTGCAAGTTTTATGATTGCGAGCATGTGGCCTGAGATGAAGAGCCGTTAGGAGCAGACAAGCAGTTGAAATTTGCATGTAGTTCTGCTGGCATACTGACTTCATCACTTTTACATACCATTCAATTGAACAGAAAAATGTAATTATACAGTGGAGAGCAAGAGCATACTAAATGAAATGAGAAGAGTCAAAGTTGCAAAGAGCAAGTGAAGTTTAGAGTAGCTGAGACAGAGAGGAAGGAGGAAGGAAGGAGTTGACAGAGAGAGAGGAGGTGTTTGGCAGAGTTAGAGAGAGAGAGGGAGACGGAGTCAGACCCCAGTGATTTATCCCAGAGTCCTGCATTAGTCAGATGGATGTTGCTGTGTGCAGATTAAGATTAGGATACATTCATCAATGCAACAGCAGACACAAATGCATTACAGCCGGGAAGTAAACAAGGCAGTGGCCGCCGGGGGAATCAATGTGCATAATTAAAAGGATAATATGGAACAGCCATCCGTCACTCGGCCATAGAGGTGTCCACTATGAGCTGCAAATCACTGGGCTGGATGGTCCTCAGTATGGACTAAAAGAGAAACAGATTTATATATATATATATAGATATGCATATGGTTTTGTACGGCATGTAAACTGTGAGCTGAACCTAACTAGGGGTCAGCCAACTCTTAATGATTAAACATTTTGTTCTTCTTTATTTTGGCATTCCAGATCCTGCCCTTCTGCAAGCAAATGCCCTCAATGTGTTCCTGCCAGTTCCCGGTCCCACAGCTCTCCACCCGACAGTATATACTGTATACCTATCCATTATCACCTACTCAGTGCTATTGAGCCGTCCTAGCCTTAGCATTTTGGTGTTTTGCCTGTTTTCAGCCTGCCCTGTTTTTGGCCCCTGCTTGCTTGTTTATGGGCTGTTTACATGTGGCCAACCTTTGCCTGCCTCAGTGAGTAAGTTAGCTACGCTTTTAAATGAAGTACTAGAACGGACATCCTCTTAGCAGGGTGGTCAGAATGACAGCTATTTTTATATGTATTGTTGCCATTGTGCCATTGTGACAAAGCAAACGAGCAGTGGAGTAGTGCAAATCATGGAGGGGCTCTTTTGCACTATGGTGGTTCCCTAGCTGCTAGAGAAGAACTGAGGATTGCTACTTGATGAGCATCAACAAGAAAAAGACAAAAGGAACATTTTTGGTTTAATGTGGCTGCTTTGCCAAAATGGAGCACTCAACTTAGTGAGTATGACATAACAGCCTCACTGTTTGTTGGCCACATAATAACTAACAAAAATCACTATTATCTTTTGACCTAGTCAAATGAGCCCTCCTATTCTATTTTTGTGCTGCAAACCTTGTTTAACTGAGCTTTTTCAACCTGTTTCAAATAGCACATTGGCAGTGCAAGCCATCGACACCAACGAGCTACTCACAGACATTAACACCAAGCTTTGTGTAATGTGGCTATGTTTAAACAACAAATAACATATTATGCCCCCTTTCAGTAGATACTCCTGCAACGAGACCTCATAGGAATGTGAATATAAAGAACAGAACTTTTTTTGAAAAATTTTGCTTGTCATTTCTACGCCTCCCAACTCAGCACAAACAGACGCATGTTCTCACTTTTAAACACCTGGTTCAAATTGTGAATTCAAACAAAACATTAGCATTAATATCGGTCCTGAGATCCAACTGTTGAATATTTAAATCCTTTTTTAATTTATAATGTAAATTTATGGTTATGCACATAGTATGTGAGGCATTATCAATGTATTCTTCCACCGTGATAACATCATAGAACAAGTGTTCCTCCCAACAAAGAGAAAAGAGGAAGTGAAAAAGAGAAAGAGACAGGGGGAGGGGGGAGATTGAACACTCTCCAACCCGAATGTGAACCTTCTGCCCACTCGGCTGAACTCTGCGGTCACACAAAGTGAGCGCTACCCACTATGCGAAGTGTAATTTAAAAGGATGGTGGTGACCTTTCCTCTCTCTTCTCCGTGGCTTGGAACAGCTTGATGCGTCCATTTTAAAACCACACTCTCTGTCTCTCCTGTTTTATCTTCTTTTCTCTTTCTCTCCTCTCCCATATGGCTTCATGTAACGTCATCCATCCCGCCTGCTGGATGGCGTTGTATCTCATGAATACATCCAACATGAAAATAATGAATGCGTATGGCTACCTAAGGAGATGCATAAATGAGGCGAAAAATAAGATGGTTCAGTTTGTTTCTCTGACATACACTGAAATCATATTATGAACATTTCTGTCAGCAAAGAAATATATCAGCTCTGCAAAAACAAGCAGTAAACTGAATTCAGGTATGTTTCCTTCACCTCCGCTTTATTCCTGAATACAGCTCAGAAGAGAAACACACATACTGCAGATATACGCCTGTAGGGCACCTGAGGAGGAGCCTGCAGGCTTTGGAAGGAGGTATCCACACTTCTTTGGATAGTCTTAGTTGTGCCATCAATCAGTTCAGATGTCCAGAACTTTGTTCACAACAAGTCCTCCAAACTAATAAAAAGTGTGTGTCTATTGTCTGATCAGCAAGATGACGTCCACCTGTTTTAGGTCATTCTCAATTTGAGTATAAAAGAAATGCCCAAAAAATGAAATCATCTGAAATGTGATAATTACAACAATGACACAATCTGAACTAATAAACTTCATCCAGAGACCTTAGGGGTACTAAGTGTTTGAAGGCTTCAATTTACCTCGTGCCTGTACGGACTAAGACTGGACAAGATCTTTCTAGTTATATGAGCCTCCACACACACACACATATATATATATATATATCATCATCACATCTGAGTTCATATATAATAGGTATGGTATGTTTATCATAGCCAACTCTGTTTACACTTCTAGTTTCCTGCCATATAAACTGTATGTTGATTGTTCTCCCTGCACCTTGTATCTCAACCAAAGCACAGGCAACCAGAGGGGGGAGGAATGTTCTGCACCCTCCCTATCTTGCCTCTCACCAAGGACACTGATTTGTGCTGAAATAGCCAGTAGGCCAAGTAGTGGGAGGAGCAAGAAGTTCTGTCCGTCTGCAGCCTTGAAGGCTCACTGCGAGCCTAAACATGTCCAAAGGCTGAGAGGACAAAGCAAGAACCTGAAGAGGAGCCTTCCTTCACCTGGTTTTTTTTTATGCTACAACCATGATTGATAACCTTTAATCTTGCAATGCACCAAAGTGCTGTAGATTTATTCCAGCAACTATTGAGAGAAAGAGACGCTTAAAGAAAAGACTCTAATATGAAAGACATTTTGAAACTGGCAGGCTTGCAATAATGACCCTGAGGGATAAGATGAGTCAGAATCTCTCTGAGAGAGAAAGAAAGTCAGAGAGTGTTGGGGACGAGGAACAACGGTTCAAACCGAAACCTCACAGAAGAAGACCACCGGGTCTGAAGATACAAGAGGAACCCACTGTCACAAAGTGAGAGATGGTAGAATGTGATTCCAACAAACTTCTTTCATCCAACAAGATCCAAGATGCAGAGATGCCCACTGAGGAACAGCCGCCAATTCATACAGCTTAACCTCTCTGTATTAATAATACGATCAATAAGCTTTAGACCTAAAGTAGGATCTCCCTTAAATTAGAACTAGCATAAAATTGCTTCACAATCTTACCCGGTGCTTCTCAAACTCTCATCTACTGAAGGGTGCATAAAGGAAAATATATATCTTATATATATATATATATTATCGTATACATCTTATATTGCTTGTCCTCTTTTCAAAATAACTAACATAGTTGATTTGCCAATACAGTCATCAATCTCAGACATCAGTGAGCAGAGGAGAAAACATAAGACCGCATACCTGAATTAAGCCCACTTCTGGTTTCCGTGACCTTGAGACAGGATTGTATAATTCTGAAGCATAATGGTGTTTTTCCTCTGTCGTAATGCTTCTGAGTTTAACCATGCTCACTTTAGATCACCTGCTAGGTGCACTTACACACACTGAGTTAAGCAAAGAATTACCCCCGACTGTAAGGATTTCTCTAGTCTGACATTTGATTGACACAGGATACAAATAAAAACATATTGATTAGCTGTAATCAGTGAAAACCCTCCATTACAAGAACAGGACGTACTAAACAGAGGATATCTGAATTCCAGTAAAAGCCATAAAAGTCTATTCAAATATCAGCATCCTAGTTTGGTTTTTGCACTTGAGAAATATCTGACTCATAAGTCGAACATTGGGGAAAATGTTTTTTTCTGGAGCGGTTAACGATTGCAATAATGATTACAGTGGGTGAAATGAAGTTCATTATGGTGTGTTTTGACGCTGTGTATGACTGTAGAGAGAGGGATTGGCCATTGAATAATGGGGGCCATGTTGACACACTTAGTGGAACATAGATTTCCTACAGCAGCCATTCATTTGTTGTTATCCTGCAGAGAGCTGTAATGAATGAGGAGAAGTGTGGAGAAAATGGTTCACCAATGTAATTTGTCTCCCAAAGTGGCTGGAGGTCAGCACAAATTTGTATCCGCCACTCTCTCTGTCTCTCTCTCTTTACTCACCTAGCCTCTCTTTTTCCTCCATTTTCTCCCTCATCCCCTGGCCACAGCAGCCGGGCTGCAAGGATGGAACTGTCTGTCTTTAACATGGGTCCAAACTGAAACGTCTGAACAACTACTGGATGGAATGCCCAGAAATTTGGTTTAGACATTCAAAATTTGACAGTGAAGGTAACAAAATGAGGTTCCCACATATGTCTTTCCTTCTCAAGTGCAATGTCATTGCTCAGATGGCCCATTATTTTCAAAAACCCAATAGTCCAATAAATGTCCTTTTGGACCGGGAGCACATTTGTCAAAAAGGGTTTATCTGCAGTTTAAAATGCTGTTATGATACAAGGCACACTTCTGGGATTAAACTACTTTTTAAACGCAAAACATGATATTTTCATAAACCTTAAAGGTAGTTTTTGGTGCATGAATTTCACCAAACTGCGACAGTTTTGAGGGTGCATCATGTAGGAGGCATTTCCTGTTGTACTTTGCTCTCCCAGATACAACCACAGAAGTACTTGGACACATGGGCTTTCAGCCCAACAGAACATTTTTTCAGATTTTTGGGATATCTGAATAATAGGCCGCTGTAATAATGGGCAGCCATCATCCCCTTCTCTTCGGACTACTACTTGGAGGATATGCTGGCCATCGTCCCAAATAGAACTCACCTCAGAGCTTCGAGTGACTCATCATTTCACCGTGACAGTACACTGACATGAACAGTTTGTATTTATTCACAGTAACACTGAGACAACAGCGCTAACATAAGGCAAAACAGAAAGACAAACACTAGCTGCAGAGGTGTGCATTTAAGGGCAATTACTCTCTCTGTTATGCCTCTCACAACATGGTTGTCAACGTACCTATTTTCTCCTCTTCATTCCTTTATTCCTTAGTCTTTTTTCTCTTTCCTTCTTTCTTCAGTTCTACTTAAATCTGGTGTCTCACATAAAGTCACACACGAGCACGCTTATAAACTTTGCCTCCAAGCAATGTCAAGTCCTCCTTGATTATGTATGCTCTGAAGCTGCCATGAGAGAGGGCATCAAGACAAATGTGTGTGTATCTATGCATGCAAGTGTGTTTCAGAGTTAAATGTGTTACCCTTCTCTTTGACCTGATGATATGACGAACAGCAACTACATTTTACTAAATACTGCATTGTCTGCATTTTTACTAAACACAGATCGCGCACACACACACACACACACACACACACACACACACACACACACACACACACACACATAGTTGTTTTCTTCATCAGTTTAGAGGACATAACATTAATTTACATCAATTTCCTGGAGAGTTACCCTAACCATAACTGCCACTTGGCTAATCCTAACCCCAACCCTAACCTCAACCTAACCTCAACCTAACCTCAACCTAACCTTACCCATTTGTCTAAAATGTAATGATTTATTTCATTCCAATCTGTCCCCTAAAGGAAGGAGAGTTCCCACAATGTGACTTTTAAATCAAAGGTATGCCCCCAGACACATGTACAGAGGAACTATCAGTCAAGCAGCAGGATCCTAGTGTGGAGGCTGTGCGTGTGTGTGTGTGTGTGTGTGTGTGTGTGTGTGTGTGTGTGTGTGTGTGTGTGTGTGTGTGTGTGTGTGTGTGTGTGTGTGTGTGTGTGTGTGTGTGTGTGTGTGTGTGTGTGTGTGTGTGTGTGGGCTGTCTTTTTCATCTCTGAGAAACAAACAAAATATGTTGACCAGATAACAGTAATCATGTGTCCACAATACAGTGTCCGGTACGTAATGCAGGACAGGGTGGGGACTGATTGGGAGACATACTCATACAATAAATGCCTGTTCCAGCAGCTGTGTGTCTTATTCTTGGAGGGATAATGCACCCACAGGAAATATGGGTGACATTTGGGCTGGCACGAAGAGGAACGTGGCACCCAGCTTCACAGGGTCAGCAATGGAATGTAATAAAATATGATTGAATGTGAAGGTGGAATGGCAGTACATGGCAGTGGTGGTGCGCTGGAGCATGTGTGCACTCACTCACATGAAATGATGTTGGGAGACTTGATGAAAATACAGTCCAGCAATGAACGGGGAAGTTTGTGAACCAAATCAGAGTGCTGATGAACTGGCGAGAGATGTGATGAATTCAAATACAATTTAATCTGACTGTAGAAATATTTAGGCTCTGGCTTCCCAACAGATGATGGTTGAACAATTTCTTGTTATAATTCACAGCTCTCCATGTTCACACAATACAGCAAAATATATAACCGTACTTTCACAGAAAAATGAAAACCCTCTCTGCAGTTTTTTAATTGGGCTTTGTTGAAAGTGTTAGAAAGAATATTGCAATTTTGGACACACTCCATCAAGATTTCTTAACAGTGGGACAGATGTTGACGATAAGGAAGTTACCAGATGTCTTAACTCACAACATTCTACTACTTTCAAATGTGGCTATCCAGATGAGCTATCAACACTTCAGACTTCAGACGTGGCTCATTACATGCCAAACAACGTAGTTCAGCTGAGGCGCTCTGAGGCCTTTAGGATTAGGGCTCATCCCTGAGAGGTACAACGATATCACCCTACTTCTAATTCTGCTCCTTCAGAGAACAATCTTAATTGACATGACCAGAAGAGGTAGGCTACCATAGAGACATATTCTCTTCAAATGTTTGAACGAATACAAAAGTCTCCGATTGGCAGGGACTGCTTAATGCTTCATCGTGGTCAAAAGCTGTTTAGCAAAAGGCTTTCAGTGCATTACCAGCACAGACGCTTACTGACACCAAATGAAACAACAACTCACAGGACATCCCTCACAAAACCATGAAACAAATATAAACTCCAATGTCAAGCTCCACATGGGTGGGTTCAAGTTCACATCAAATACAAATCTAGATTTCAAAGGGCTCCTGTAGATACAGGACCACAGCTTATGCAAGTTGAAGGTTTAAGTAATGAACACGTGAACATTAAACTACAGAGAACAGTACCAACAGAGAGACAACAAAGGATAAATCGACTGAAGAAAAGATCTATAATACAAAGTCATTTTCAACATGTGTCTAGCTGCCTATTTTCACACACAAAGCTCAACTTATTATCAATAATGAATAACGTGTTCGACGCAACGATTTCTACATCCTCACTATTCATTTTAGTGTTGACAGGTTTGGAAGATGGTGAAATGTGTGAAATCAATACACATATGCTTGATCTTTGTCCCAATTAAATCCAAAAAGACTTCTGGACACCATCTTAAAGACAGAGGGTGACTACAGGTAAATTCAGTCTGACATTAGAGAGTAGTACTGAGAACATCAAAGCATCTAAACATGCTCGAGTAGAAACCCAAAATACAAGAATGAACCTGAAAATGAGCATTATATGTCCCCTTCAAAACACATGAACCGACGGTTTCAAGGTATACAGACAAACGAAGCACAGTATTTACTTTGAAATTTCCTCTTCAGATGTTCTACTTTGTCAACACCTTTGTCCTCTTCTGGAACAATTTGTGTGTGAAAAGAATCAAATCATAGATGTAGAGTACAAACTCAAAACAGCTGCTTATTAAAAAAGCAATAGGGATCAGATCTCGAATCCCACATTGACTTAACCCTGCTTTAAATGAAGTTCAACTGAGTATAATAAAAATCAATGGTGTGGATGAGTCACAAACACCACATGCCAAATATAACAGAGATGATTATAAAAGTAATTGTGCTCATTCTAATAATTGTAGTGGCTTTTATATGACTCTTTATGACAATCACAAAACCTCTGGATGAATTGATGTCAAGTGTTCGTCTCTCAGCAGGATGGGAGCGCCTGGAAACAAGGAGGATGATGATGATGATGATGATGGAACATGCTGGATATGCAATGAGAACCATGTCATTGATGATAATACAATTTTGGGTGGTTGTTCAGTTTTAATAGATATTCTTAGATTTCATTATGATTAAATTAATTAATTTATTTAAATTCTTATTTTATTTTTTGTTTGTTTTTAGTGTTTTATTATTATATTTGATTATTGTGATTGTTCTACCCTCTGCAGCACCTTGAGATTTCTTTGTATTTTAAAGTGTGCTATATAAATAAAATCCATTATTATTATTATCATTATTAATAATTACTTCTGACAGGGATAACTGTGCAGATGCCTTGGTAGAAACGTCCCTGAATTGCTTCTGATACAGTCATGAAACGTTTCTTTTCTGATAATTAATATGTAACTCAGACACTTCCCTCACTCCACTTTCATTCGAAGGACCAATTCACCAGGTATGGAGAATAATCCCCCCCCGAGCCTGAACAGGATAATGAATTAATGCCTTGTCAATTATATGTCTGTGAAATTACTAACACTGTTTTTGCTGAAGACCCTCTTGGTCCCCCTCAAGGGCCCCTGGAAGCCCCTTAAAGACCCATGGAATTCATTCCACATCCCCAAGGACTCCTCGAGGTGCCCAGGCTGCCGAGGTTAGTGGGGTGTTGTGGGCTGAGGCATCTCTAAGCTATGGAACACAGGGCAATACATCTCAATTAGAGATAGGGAAGCAGAGTCAATGTCCCTTTGTGAATTAGGCTTTTGACCAGAGTCTCCATTGTGTGCGTGTGTGTGTGCATGTGTGTGTGTGTGTGTGTGTGTGTGTGTGTGTGTGTGTGTGTGTGTGTGTGTGTGTGTGTGTGTGTGTGTGTGTAAATCAACCCCAAATCCCAGAGCCTGTTTGCCAGCTGCTGAGCAGCAGAGAACAGGGGGCCTGTGTTCGACTCTTGCCCAGTCTTGATTGTCTGAGCCGGGCTTCTCCCCTAACCTCAAACCCTCTGACCCATTAACAGGACTTACACCTGAAACATGACCAAGCAAGACACACACACACACACACACACACACACACACACACACACACACACACACACACACACACACACACACACACACACACACACACACACCTTTTGCCTGGATGTATTTGTGGGGACTTTCTGTTGAGCCTCTACAGATGGTGCATGAGCTCCGAGCATGCACAAAGACAACGTGATGTTTGGTCCTTTATACTATGGAACGGCAGAGGGTGTACAAACAGAATGTACTGGGAAAAATCTAAAAACCAACTTCTGTTACCAGGCAGACAGCTTTTGGATCTAAAGAGTGAAGCCGACTAGTAAGTGCCTTAAAGCTGCATTCTCTCTCCTGTCCATCAGGGGGCGACTCCTCTGGTTGTATAGAAGTCTATGAGAAAATGACTCTACTTCTCTCACTAGTTGAAAAAAGCCAAGATTGCATTGACAAAAAACATTAAAAAGCCATCACTGAATGTGTGCGCTGTTAATAACAACTCAACTAACACAATAAGACTAAATTAAACAGAAAGTTTGACAAAAGAACCCTGACTGTTTGTTTACTGCCATGTTTGATCTCCCTGTGGAAGCATTTCTTTCCAACACTTCAATAACAAATGGCAGCAAACGGCTTCTTCTGAGGGGGAAGAAGACAATCCTTCACATCTACTACTCTGCTGTCTCTATACAGAATCACAGACCTAATGCCGCATTAGACCAATGGAAAATGAGAACTGGCAAAATGTCCTCGTAGGGAAATTCTCCGGCTCAAACTGGTTCTCACAAGGATAGAAGCACAAGAACACAGAAAAAGGAGAGAAAAGCCCCCATTGACATTTGATCCTACCTCGCATCTCTTCATCACCTTACCTCAACTCCCTCACTACCTCTCTGTCTTATGCAGCGCTTAAGTAAGTGTGTGTGTGTGTGTGTGTGTGTGTGTGTGTGTGTGTGTGTGTGTGTGTGTGTGTGTGTGTGTGTGTGTGTGTGTGTGTGTGTGTGTCTGCATGGGGAAATAGATGGAGTGCTGTATAATCCTGAATGTAGCTTGCCCAGTAGGGAGTCTGCAGCAGAGTCAAGCTGGCAGTTATTAAAAAGGAGGCAGAGCCAGAATACCTGTAGCTGTTGTGTGCTAACAATAAAACCGCTGTTGTCTCTCTCTCTTTTATCCCTCGGTCTCTTTCTAGTCTTGCAGTCCCTCTATTCTAACTATTTTATTTTCTGTTGAATATTGAAATCGGTGTATTCCTTTGCCAGTTTGATTCCTCTGTTTTATTCAAAGTACGTCCACATGGAAACCGCATTGTTCCTTGCATTCATGTTAAACCATTCTGCTTTAGCAAAAGAAGTTCTGAGGATCGCATTACTGCAGCTCTGCCATTTAAAGTTCAGGGAAAGGCCAGTATTCAGTATAGTAGTAAGTGTTCTTACTACTGCATTATCTTACTGTGGTGGACTTAAGGTTTAGAGGAACTCCACAAGCTAGAAACACATATTTCTGACATATCAGCATCTCAGGTTGCTAGGTAACCTAGTAGAAAACAAATGCCTACTTACACATCCAGCAGACATGGAACTCCATTAGCAATTATTAGTTTTGTTTGTGTCCACTTGATGAATGTAAGTCCAATAGAAGCCTCTTTTAGCTCCAGTTTGGTCTCCACCAGCTCTACCAATATCATTTTTTCTTTAATTGGTTGACTGACTGCTTGTGCATTTTTGCTCCATTGTGGATCATTATAGTGATGTTAAGTCTTTCAAGATCACAGCAATTACTTTGGAGAGTACAAAGCCACTATAGCTATTAGAGCAGAAAATAAAGAGTTAAAACCATCGACCATGAACATATGAATGGAGCTTTGATGGCTACTTGCTTAAAGTTAACCAACCCAAACTGTAGCTGCATTGTATTCTGAGTTATTGAAACCACTTTTAGTGAAGAAATTGGCTTCACTACTAGACTTTCCTCCTTTATGATAGTTAAACACACAAATGACGGCTCTTAAAAGAAACCCTCACTCTTTGAATTATCAGGACTGACAACAAAACCTGAAGCCAAGTGTTAATTTTACCGTGTTAAAGGTTGATTCCTCCTTTAAAGCCCAAGTGTACTTGTTTATTTGATCTGCCATTGAATATGAGAGCAGGTCAACCTGGATGAAGGAGCTGTCAACCCTGAGAGGTTTTCATTAGTCTGGTTTCACAGGAGGTATTGACTGTAAAACAGCTTTTACTCTAGGTCACACAACAGACTTTTACAGCCTGACAAAGTTGAATTATTGTTTCCAGAAAATAGTAAAAATATAATATACTGAATATCATTAAAGTCTTTGAAACTGCATGTACTGTAGGCCGTGTAACACTGAATTTCTTCTGTAAAACCAGAGTAATTGCTAGAGATTGCTGCTCCTGAATCCCTGCAGAAGTGAATTTAGTGATGAAATAGCATGAAAACAAAGATATACTGGAGAGAAGTAGGCGACGTAGACTGGGTCGATGCATACTTGAGTTTTTTTCTGCATTTGCTACATTTTATTGCTAGTATATTAGTATATTATAATATTGCTAGAATTAACATAGTTATGTATTTTAACCTAAGAGCTCTAAGAGCTACGCCTCTACACCTATACTCTTAGGTTAAAAAACGTGACCTTGACCTTCATAGCTTTATCTCGGAAAAGAATGCTATTGTTTGTAGATATCCCACAAAACCTAATAGAATGTAATCCATGTAATCACAAGCTCACACAGGTGGAAGCGTCAAACAATTACCGGTCTTTCACTCAGTAGACAGCTGCTTTCCAAAACCTAAGTAAGTATTTTGTATTAAAATGCATAAAAAATGAGGAGTAACTTTTCGTAAAATGTCATATGAACCTTTTCAGACCAGACCCAATGTTTTATGACCTTGACTAATCAAAGTCACACAATTCATTTCCCATTTGTTTGCCTAAAAAATAATTGAAATCCCGACATTCTTTTTGGCTAATAGCCCCTTTTAGGATAAATATAAAATGTTTGAATTGACAATGCAGTAATTGTAGTGCTTTTATTCACTTTTATGAAATACATATTGAAGCATTGTGATGACTATATCATTTGCCATCATTGAAAACAATGTTGAGCATTATTTAACCCTAACCCCTCACTCTAACATGGTGGCAGGTCTTGGAATATGCAGAGATTAAAGATTTATTATTTTTGTGTGTGTTATTACAAATGTATGTGTGACTTTGACTGAGGTTTTGTGGTTCCACTTTTTCTCTCTCTGTCAAATGGAATAACACAGACAAAACAAAATGGTCTCTCTGTCCGAGCTCTCAGACTCCAGGAAATCAGCAGCTTTGCTCCAAATCTGGAGGCATCAGTATCGGCCTTCAAAAGCCCCAATCAGCAGCTCCCTATGCTCTCTCTCCCACCCACCCACTAACATCTCTCTTTACCTCCACTCCCCTCTCCCCCTCTGTGCCACTGGAGCTCTCTCAACTCAATCTGCCTCCCTCCAGCCTCCCTCCACCCACTCTTTCTCTCTCTTTTCATATCTCCCCCTCACTCATTGCCTCCCTCTATCTACCCCTCCGTCCTCAAACTAATTGAGGCAGGTGGCCTCCTTTATTCCCTCTCTTCAAACCTCTCAGCGCTGCAGTTGCCAGGCATCTCGATTACATTGTGTGTGTGTGTGTGTGTGTGGTGTGTGTGTGTGTGTGTGTGTGTGTGTGTGTGTGTTGTGTGTGTGTTTGTGTGGGTACGTTTATCAGTGATCCTTCTTTTGTATTGAATCTTCTGCTTCAGAAGGAGTCTTCATGCAAGTTTGTGTGTGTGTGTGTGTGTGTGTGTGTGTGTGTGTGTGTGTGTGTGTGTGTGTGTGTGTGTGTGTGTGTGTGTGTGTGTGTGTGTGTGTGTGTGTGTGTGTGTGTGAGTGTGTATGTGCGTGTGTGTGTGTGTCTTAGTGAGTCGATAAACATGAAAGTAAAATCCTAATGGCTCCTTTCTCTTCCAGCAGTGGCCTCTCTAAATGCCATTCTTTGGGCCTCTACATGCACTTAATTAATTCAGCTTGGTAAGAGGATCTATTTATACCTACACACACACACACACACACACACACACACACACACACACACACACACACACACACACACACACACACACACACACACACTCCTGAATGAGTCTAATGGTGGCTCTCGTACACAGTTGGGAACATGGCACCCTGCAGCAGCCCAGGGTGGTCGATCAAAGGGGAGAGATGTAACCACAATGACTTCTGTCAATTAAGGAGGACTCATTGTTTGGCTGACAAAGTTAACAGTCCCATAATCGGCTCCCATCATGCACCGATGCATCTCACCAACGTCAGAGTGAACAAAAGTCGACCCGTGGCACTTCATTGTCAGCTTAGCAGTCAATTTCCTGGCAAACACGAACAATGGGCTGTACGTCACATGATATACCTCCGCTGCATTTATGGATTGTGCATTGATACTAGGGATGTGATTTGCACACAAGTACATCATTTGAATATGAAACAATGGTCAGTTGCTTCCAAATGTGTCGAGCAATATTTATATGTTCTGTTTTTTTTTTTCCTGTACTCACCATTTTGACACACTTTATGCACTCAGTTTATGACTCAGAAAGGGTGCAATTTGAGGCAAATTGAGTGGAATCTTAACAAACAGTTGTAATATACAAACAAATTAAATATTCCCACTGTTAGTGGTCTCAGCATCCAGGAACGCCTTTAGAAATGACATGTCATTAGGATACAGGAAAAAGGTAACTTTATTCTGTTACATTGACAGAAGAAAGAAGTTTACATTAGGTAATAATGGGATTACTCGCAGGATTATCATTTTAAAATACATCTTAAACAAAGAAGGATATATATATATAATGCAGATGTCACACATGACAACACACAGCAGTCACTGCAGGTAGAGGAGGTGGTGTGCCCCACATTAGTGAGAACCATAAAATAAGATAAAATAAGATAATCCTTTAATAGTCCCGCAGCGGGGAGATTTCTGGGATTACAGAAGCAGAGAGGATAATGCAAACAAGAGACATAGTAAAAACAAGATCAAAACAAGTATTTTAAATAAGTAAATAAGTAATCACACAGTAAAGAATATTAAATAAGGAAAACAAGCTTATAATAACTTAAAAATATTATAAAAACAGTAATTGTATAATTATTGTATTGCACAGATTGATATAGTGTTGGGGCATTTGTGGTCTACTGAGATGGTAGACAGAGTTGGTTGTGCAGCCTGACAGCAGCAGGAAGGAAGGATGACAGCTTGGCCATCACCCTCCTGTCTCCCACCACCTCCACCGTATCCAGTGGACACCCAGCACACTGCTGGCCTTCCTGACAAGTTTGTTCAGTCTCTTCTTGTCGGCTGCTGAGATGCTGCTGCTCCAGCAGACCACTGCATAAAAAATGGCTGATGCCACCACAGAGTCGAAGAAGGTCTTCAGGAGTGCTCCCTGCACTCCAAAAGACCTCAGTCTCCTCAGCAGATAGAGTCTGCTCTGACCCTTTTTGTAAAGTGCATTTGTGTGATCAGTCCAGTCCAGTTTATTGTTCAAGTGAACACCCAGGTACTTATAAGATTTCACAATCTCAATGTCCTGTCCCTGGATGTTCACTGGTTCCGGAGGACAGTGTTTACCCCGGCGGAAGTCCACCACCAGCTCTTTGGTTTTACCAGAGTTGATCTGGAGGCGGTTCCGCCGGCACCATCCTATGAAGTCCTGGTTCAGTTCTCTGTATTCCCTCTCATCACCGGCGGAGATGAGGCCGACGATGCAGAGTCGTCAGAGAACTTTAGCAGGAGGCAGGTAGCAGAGTTGTATGTGAAGTCCGATGTGTAGATGGTGAAGAGGAATGGAGCCAGAACGGTTCCTTGTGGGGCCCCCGTGCTGCAGGACACCAGGTCTGACTCACACTCCCGTATCCTCACATACTGTGGACGGTTGGTGAGGTAGTCCAGGATCCACGCAGTGAGGTGGTGGTCCACCCCGGTCTGCTCCAGCTTGTCCCTCAGAAGGCTGGCTGGTGTTGAAGGCACTGGAGAAAAGTGTTCATGGAGTGTAGTGTGTAGTGTAGTGTGCCATGTTTCACTGGGAGGACGAAGTGCGTAAAGCAGAAAAGCAGAACTACATCACAGTACAGAGACAGTTACCACAAAGCAGGAAGCTTCCAGATTTTATATTTTAAAAAAAAGACTCTTCAGAGGAAATGAGCAACGCTTTAAATTTCTACTCCAGCAGTTATGATACAGGACAAACCGGGACATTTGTAGGGCTGTACCCAATAGTTTGAAGCCTCATTCATAATGTTGACATTTCAATTATTATCATTATTATTAATAACTCACAGCATTAAGCACAAAGTCCTCCTTCTCTTCCTCTCCTCTCTCACACACAGCGTTTCTGTAATCTCAGTCCAGAAGTCCCACTGTCTTGAAACCATTAAACATATTTTATATATGACGGAATAAGTACTTGTTTCTGATTTCATTTTTAAAAATACCCTCCCGGCTCTGTATGATAGTGTGGATTATTTTAATTGATAATAGGAAAATGTACTCAACGTTGCCTTTTAGTAGATGGTTTATCATTTACAATGTGCCTCTCCATTGTTGTATGACGTCAGACGACTGCTTCAGAGTAGATGGATCTGTCCGGAGATTACAAGTAGGAACACCGACTTTGAGTTACGTCCCAGTAGGAGCACGGAAATGTCCCACTTCAGATCCTGATAGATGAATCAGGATCTCTTTTGTCCTCCAGTCTCCAGATCCCCACTTTCCGCACATCAAGTTTGGCTGATCATTTGGATGTTCTTTTTTGTGTTATATTTACACTTAGTTGTTAATATTGCCATATGTGCCACTGAAGGTGGTTTGGGTGATTGAATCTGCCCTTTAAAATCCATTAAATAGCAGTGAAGTTAAAAAACGGAGGGGAAATGATGCCCCTGATAATTAAGAGTGCCATTTATGCATTTTCACCAAGGTCATTTTTCACAAAGAGGTCACATTTAGATTTTTTTACGTTTTTGACTCCTGTTCTCATTGTGATGTGAGAAAGAAAAGCTGCACAATTGTAGAGAAACAGCAGTATAAAAAAAGTACAGACTGACACAACCTCTGCATCCATAAAGAAAAAAGAAATTGGATAGCTGAAATACCTGATATCTACATTTATAGCCCCAAATGGGCTGATAATGATCGTACAATACAGCTTTTGGGTGTTCTCTGAAAAGAAACAAGGTGTTCCTGGATCATTTAATAACTTGGATACATGTTCCTGATCTTGTCTACACACGGAGAACTCTGAGAGGTGGAACAGAGGAAACTACATTTTTTATGACCTTTATTTCAATAAAACAACAAAGATTACAACAGATTGCTAAGAATAAAGTCATCTCCATAACATCTGTTATTAATTCATAAATACATGTTATTCAAATTTGTCCATGTTAAATATAGACAGCCATGTATAAATAGTGTATGTATGAATACTTCTTCACCATGGTCGAAGCCAGGATAATTAAAAATACTGAGGTGAAAAAAATAAGACAAATAATATATCAACCCATCTTCAGTCCCAACTAGTCAGATACAGCAGCTTGGTCATACTTAACTTAAATTCTTAATCTACGTACCTAACGAAGCTTGGGTCACGTATGGAAGTTAGTTCATTAACTCACTTACCTAACTTAAGTAATGTAACAAACGTATATATTTAAACCAAACCATGATCTTTTCCTGACCAGAGTAGTTTTGTTGCCTCAACCTAACCGAGTAGTGACGTCACATACTTCACTTATGTGCGTAATATGCTCACATTCCGTCGCATACACAATTCAGATTGGTCAATTACAGCATTCTACGGTCTGTTATTTCTTTTTAGCAGATCGCTGCTATGAAGAAACAGGCCGTTGCTATGGACGCAGTCCTGATCAGCATTAACAGAGAGAACTATTTATATTTTGGAGAAATAGAATTATTTTAAAATCAATAAAATAATAAAAAAGATATGTTTTGTGGCAAATGATTGATCTCTTCAGTAAGTAGCCGTGTAAGAAGCAGGACAATGTACAGCGAGCGGGTCAACATTCAGAAGTGAACCCGTTTATTTCATTAAAGACCCAGATGCCCCGTGTCTGGATTGCATTCTCAATCATAACAGGCTCTCTGGACATTATCCATTCAAAAGAACATTGTAGTAATAAACTGGAGCTATCCCAGTAAACCCAGTGTTAAAGGTTTTTTTTTATATATCAGTTCTTTGGTAGAAAGTAAGAATGTCTCATTGATGGTGTTAAAGAGGAAAGCTCAGACCTGTCTTCACGTTGTCTTACTCTGTTTTATTCAAATGGCAGTTGCTATCAGCCACACTTTTGTTTTAGAATTCACACACAGTAGACATTCATTCACATCGCAAACAAACCTTACACCCAGCAAAAGATTTCATTTTTGTCAGGTTTCAGTTCTTTTCAACACCTTTTTAAATGAGTTTGCTCAGAGGAGAGAATCAAACTCATTAACCCCCCCGTAACTCTGCACCAAATCAATCTGTGTGAAGAGTTCTGCTCATGTCCACATCCCTGAACTCGTCACACTGATGTCTTTGCAGTTACGTAGAGTTAATGAGTTTGATTTTGTCCTCATGTAATGATGATACAAACGTGATCACGTTAAAAATCCCAGCAACAGTAACTGAAAACTCATCTCTTCAAGAGCCACCTGATGACCCCCCGAAGACAATACTGAATCTCTTGATGGGTAATGTGGTTCCTTGTCTGTGACACATATTTGATGGAAACCTTAGAATTTGCTGCTCTATATTCAGGGTCAGTTAATGTCAAATGGATAAAGGTTCAAATCAAGATGGGTTGCACACACATGCTGGCCGTTAAATTTAGTGATTTTCAAAATAATTTTATTTGTTTCTGTTACAAAGTGTTTTACATTTAAATTAATTCTGCAACCGCCACATGTCTGTGGAGCCCTGTACCAGAGAGATGCAGCGGACCTTAGGGGGGCGTGACTTCCCGACTTCATGCAGCTCTTGGCCAGGTGTGCAGAGGTGTGATAGTATCATTGATAGTCACTTCTGTGATTCATCGCATCAAGGCTACACAGACCAACAAAACACAAAAAATTTGTGAAGTGATATCAGGGAAGAGTGGGTTGCTGCCACGCCTTCTAGAGTGACCATTTAGAACAGGTAAAATCACTTTAGTCATGGTCAGAAAATGGAGAACAAACCAGTTTGTTTCATGCATAGTACTCCATTAGGAGCATTTGCATCAGAGTCTCTGTTTAAATACACAAAATATTCATTTTTTTCCCCATATTCCAAAAAGAAATATTTCTACTAAACTGTTTACATGGCTAATGAAAATGATTGTTACACTAGTATTCCCGTTTACAAGCCTAGAGGCTCGCCCTTGAAATAACTTTAATTAACCTCCTTTTCCAACTGCAGTCCTGTTGCTCCTGTGGTGTACCCTCGTCACCTTTCTGCAAGTTTTTTCCAAAACTGTGTTCTTCCAGCTTTTCTTTGACTTTGACAGCATAAACAGGCATGAGACTGCGAGTAGCAAACTGTAAAACCCAGATTGTGATGCATATTCTGAATGCACTGTATTCATGTCCAAAAAATGCTCTTAGAACTTGAACAATATCCGGATATCCCACATGTCTTAATTTGAAAATGCTGAATTTAAAATAAGGAATATTGGCATATTCTGGATAATCGTACAATATTAGTGTGCATGTATACGTTGTCAGTGTCTTGACTTCCGAGAGGGTTTTAAACACTTCAATAACTACTTGGTAGAGATTGACTTATTTGCTGTTTGTCATTGGACTGGAACACTTCATCTGAGAGGTGAGTTCAGAAAGTGGAAGAGGAGGATGGGTGAGATATGGAGGAGGGTTAGTTAGTCTTGTAGAGATGGAGGTTGGATATAGAGAACACCTTTATAAATATGTGTAGCAACCATAAAAAACTAAAAGGAACATGATTAGAAAAGATATGATACAGGAGACGGAGACACTGAAACCAATAAATATAGGTGAGGATAGATAAGCAGGCAGAGAGAGAAGAAGGTACTCATTAAAATGAAGAGACGAAGCCCTGACTTTGACTCAGACAGCCCACTGAAAATGTCAAAGGATCTTAGAGAAAAGAAATAGATGAGACGTGCTGCATGCTAGGGCGCTTTCCAAAGGAATTCTCATGATATTCGGCGAATCATCTGGTTAGCAAGCTAAAACCCTGAAACCTAAAAGTTTGCCTGGGAAAGGGCAAAATGATTTAAATCAAGGGCAACGATGCCAGAGTCAAGTGTAACGCGTCTATAGAATTATCTAAATTTAACTTAGGAGGCAAATATTGCATGTGGCACCTATGATATGACACTTTAGCTGTACAGAGGCCAGAGTGATCATGATAACAGCAAGAATTAAATGATTTCATGAGTCCAAGTGTATCTGCTGTGGAGGAATCACTTAGCATTCCTAACCCGGCTGCAGAGACGAAACAAAAGCAGAGCAAGTTGAGGTTGCACAACTAAATCTCCTGTGCAGAAGACGCAGAGCTGGCTGTATCAAGCAGCCAAGTTCGAAGACTTTCTGCTCAAACTTCCAAAAGAACTAGGCCGTCTCTACATCACTCCTCTGCAGTCCAAATTCTATATTATTATTATTTTACATTTACTGGTTTCATTACACCGACGGCAAAATCCAAGATGGTGACCGCCTAAAAGCAGAACTTGAGGCTTCAAAACGTCAGTCCACAAACCAAATATACAGTCTATGGTTCTCTCCCACTCAATATTACCTAACCCATTATTAAAACAAAAACAACGCACAACACGTCTGAACTCAACACTGATTTGTCTTTTACGTGTGTCAATCAATCAAGCTGTCGTTGTAAACGTTGTTGCTTTGGCGTTCGTCCTCTTTCTGACTTACGCTAGCAGTAAGCTGTCACGAGAAAGTCCACGATGGAAACTCCTTCACTTATGAGGTGCCCGATAATATTACATTACATTACAGTCATTTAGCAGACGCTTTTATCCAAAGCGACTTACAGTCAGTAGTATATTACATATCATTCACCCATTCACACACTGATGACAGGCTACCATGCAAGGTGCCACCATCAGACTCTAACTAACATTCATGCAACATCCAGTCCACACCGATGGCAAGCCTTCAGGAGCAACTTGGGGTTAAGTGTCTTGCCCAAGGACACATCGACTGCCGAAGCCGGGTATCGAACCACCGACCCTCTGATTGGAGAACTACCTTGCTCTCCACTACGCCACAGCCGCCCCTAATAAAAAGGCTGCGGCCCACGCACACTGCAAGAGTACCTTAACCGTCGCGCACAGTGGAAAGGCCAGTATAAAAGATTATACCTAGATGGCCAGATAGAAATATGCACTAGCTGGCAGAGAATGTGGCACAGTCGGCCATTTAGTCAGACGAGTGTTCTTGGTTTTAAAAGGTATCTGACAATCACTAATTATATAACGCCAAGCAAGCATTGCGTTTACTAGTGTTAGTAAACAGTTTTTGGGAAACAAAACTATTGTTTATTGAAAAGTTTTGAAAGGTGTGCTGGGTAGGTGTGCTAAGCTAAAATAATATGCCCCCATCTTGATGAAGAAGCCAATGGTGCATAAGCGCAAATAATATATCATAACATATATTTATATATAATATATATGTGCGGAACACTTAAGGATCCCCGTTTGGGGGTCTTAAATGATGGTCACCCTAAAAGAGTGAGGGATGTATAGATGAAACCCAGGATGTAAAGTGTCAAGTTTAGCAGGAGGAGGAGGAGGAGGAGCCAATCCCAGCTGAACCATTCACATTCACACCTACCGGCTGTTTAGAGTTCTCAGTTAACATAAACTGCATCTATTGCTGACACGAGTAGAACAAGCAGACTCCTCACAGAAGGTTCTGGCCCTACTCATAACAACATAAACCAAAGTGTTTGCAGCCTGTTGCCTTGGCTTGATTCCATGACATCTTGAACATGTTAGGAAAAGCATCATTTGAATAAATATTAGTTGTGGGATTGTTTGCTCATTTTGCCATCAGTGTCTGTCAAATCTAATCTACCCACACACATCCCAGTCCAGATGAAACAAATGAGCCGAGTTTGAGACTGATACTCTTAATGAATATTACCCAAGGATCCATGTTATTTCTGAACTTCCAATTGTGTTGTTGCTTATTTAGTCATGGAAATTAAATGGTTAAGAGAAATATAAAAAGATTTGAAACCATGTCTCGAAAGAGTTTTTGAGACCTGAAACAAGTGCGCGCAAAGACACACACACGCACATACACAACTAATACCTCAACTCAACCCTTACCCTAACACACCCTACACATTAAAAAGGCCCAAAAGTTCCTCACTTACCAATATCTAAATGTGTCTAAAACTCCAATTGGTCTTAAAAAAGATAGATGTACAAGTGGACACATACACATACACACACACACGCACACGCACACACACACACACACACACACACACACACACACACACACACACACACACACACACACACACACACACACACACACACATGCTTGCCACTGACTTAGTGGGAAGCTGTATCAAACTTAATTCCTTCATTTAGAACAGTTTGCTTGGCTGGTTGATTTACTCCTCTCCTCTGCTTTCCCTCCCCATCCTCCCTCTCTCCTTCACCTTCCTCTCTCCCTCCCTCCCTCCCTCCCTCTGTCTCTCGGTCTCTCTGCCACCCACACAGCCCAGTGCGGCTGGTAACAGACTGGGAATTGACATTCTGAGAGACCATTAAAAGTTCTAATTTTTGGGAAAGAAAAGAAGAGCAGAAATCAAAGAGATACTCTTATTCTCTTCTGGGGTTCCCTGATCTGTTCTGCACTCATTCTCTACCATTCTATTTGCATCCTCAATCTCTTTCTTTATGTTGGTCTATTTCTTTATTTTCCTTTGTTCTGCACCCTCAATTAAGCTTTATCCTGGGGCTCTTTCATTCACTGTCAAAAAACCTTGTATCTTCTAAGAAATGCAGAAATAAGGAATGCAAATATTTTAGCTGTTAAAATACATTTTATTTTTTGTGATGTTAACTGAATCTTTGTTGTAATTTCTCGGGGCTTTACTGAAGGTGTCTTCTAATGTCCTATGATGCCCGAAATTTGGTTTAAAAGCTTTTCACTGGGTTAGCTACCAAGCCACTGAAACTCAATTCAGCTTTAGGCCTTCTCTACGGGAACATTTAGCCCCATTTGAAATTTGCTTTTGCCAGAAGGTTTAGCTGATATAATAAAAAAAAAATTGAAGTGGCAAAGATAATAAGATATATTTAGCTGTATTTTTTTTAAAAACAACACATAATTGACAAATCGGTTGGATACTTTAAGTCTTGGATTGATTTTTAACTCTCATGGTTGATTTATCATTTAAAGATTAGTAACTGATGAAAATTCATGTTTTTTCATAAAAAGCCACACAGTTTAAAGTTCTGGCAAGCTAAGGATTATGATTTTAAGTCTGAATGTGGGCTTTTTAATTGTACTTGTCCACAGTTCCTCCTACTGTTACAAGATATTCAAACCCAGTGGAGAAGCTTGTTAGCATTGGTGCTAGCTCGACTATCCCATCTGTCACTGCTGCAGAGGATGAGGACTCACATGCACACAGCCGAGGCTGACAGAGGACCGTTCAATGATTTAATGAATAGCCTACAGGTGACAGGAGTCCAAACAGGCAGCAGGTCCAGCAGGTCCAGCAGGTCCAGCAGGCTGGTAACAGGCGACAGGCAAGTGAACCGGTGTATGGAGTGACCGACCGATGAGACAACGAGATGTGTTTGAGGAGGTGGAGGGCGAGGTCGGGTTATTTCAGAGCAGAAGAGGGAAGTGGACGCATGTGTGTACAGTACATAGGCATGATACTCAGGTAATGGGGAAAACCACGTAGGGTTAAAAGAGGAGATGTCCCAGCTTCACGTCACATCACATCATTGGGGTAAACACTTGCACTGTGGAATCAAGTCAGCACTTACCAAGAGGCTCGCTGGCTGATACAGGAGCACAGCTCACAAGGAGGATTGATTGGTTTCATTGAAGCATCCACAGGTAGGGTAAGACAGTAGCCTACTTTAAGTTTGAGAATGACAATCCTGCAGTAATTGAAAAAGATCTTTAATAAAAGAACATAAACATAGGCTTTCTATTTGAAAACATTCTATTGTCTATCGGCCTTGCTGCCGTCTGAAAAAAACCAAAACAGAAGTTGACAAACCACCGAAGTTGACTTTAAAACAGCTCCTTTCCTCAGGCTGAGACTCCTTAATGCATCCTACACCCTCCTTATGTAATAAAGGTTTTTTTGTTGTTGTTTTTGTTTGCGTCCTATGCTGTAAATTGGGATAAAACTAAATTGAGATGTGCAACCCTGTCGTACAGTGAAAAATAGAAACCTTGTAACTTGTAATTAGAGCATTACCGAGTTCTCCAGAGTGCATCCAAAGAGAGACCTGAGTGAACACCATCCCTTTATTTCTAGGGCCGTCCTCCAACATCACAGCGCATGTGTCATACCCCATAGCTCAAGACCGTGTCCCAGCATTCATTCAATAGCCTCAGGGGGAAATGAGAAGGATAATGGCAAATAACAGTCTATGAGGTCTGTGAGCCCTCTTCTATCGACTCTCTGATAAACACATGGAATGCCCCTAAAGACAAAGGCTAACAATGCTGATGATGCTTGCACCTGACTGAGATCCAATGACTATGTGAGCCATAGTCAAAAAATTGGGGAGGTCCAATTGTGTCATTCTGCATAATAATTAGCCTTGTGTATTTCCTATGGGCATCAGAACAAAGGGCTGTCGGACAAATGGGTTTGGGGTATTGGTACAAAAAGCTCAACATATTTGGGTCAGGCTTCCACAATGTGAAAATTTGCTGTTTATCTTGGTCTTCTATGATTTAACTAAATTGTTACTAAATGGCTTTGGATTTTGGACTGTGAAAAAGAGTCAAGGCCTGTGATCAGCCTTACATGATTTAGTAACATCTTGTGGCCAAACGATAAATAACTAATAGTCAATTTAAAATAATCTACTAAATAATTCGTAATGAAATAATCATTAGATGCAACACTAGATATTACATTCAGCAGCTCAAGTAGACTTAATTTAAGTTGCTTGGGTAATCTTGAATTAATTTAACTTCAGTGCAGTGTTTGTCGGCCCTAATGGCTTCTTATCTGATTGCAGTAGTGACCCAGTCATGGATAATATCATAATTAAATGGGTATTACAGTGGGGAAAAATACAGAATGCAAATAAATCAAATGTTCAATGCCAGAAAAAGTATACTGGCCACAAAAAAATGGAAGGGATTTAAACTTTAACCAAAGTTGTATTTTTGATTTTTGAAAGGTTTACATGTTGTTTTCAACATTTAGACACCACGGCAAGGTCAAGAAAGTTCAAACGGAAATGCCCAGAATGAGACATTGAAATTAAGACTAAGACATGTCTAAATAATATAAATGTTTCAACTCTGACAACGATAGCCATCATATTATACCACTGTATTTCTCACCAATTTCCTTTCTTTCAATTCTTCTCTCTGTCTCCATCTTTATCCATCCCACTGAGGAGCCTTAGTGCCAAGCTTCCATTGTATGGTGCAGAACATCTCACACACAATACCCTTCTGAATTGCACACACACACACACACACACACACACACACACACACACACACACACACACACACTGTGCAGAGCCTACTGTTTCGTGCATTATATCTTTCCGAGCTTATGTCACGGAGCTTTCTCCTTCCTAATCCACGGTGAATGGAAGAGGGGGAGTTGTGGGGAGAATCAGCAGAAAGCCAAAAGCCAGCCCTTGCAGCACTCTGTGTTAGAGAACGGAACAGTCTGATAGGCCCCTTATTTGACAAAGTAATAATAATCAAATTATACAAAATATAAGGCCCCTCTCCATTAATATGCTATATATCTCTATATTGTGATGATACATTACAATACCTTAAACAGAATGGCTATTGGGGCTTGCACATTCACACAGAAGAACGTTTTGGGTGAGAGGAGTATACTGGATGTGGATTTGATGACTTAATGTGTCATGGGTTGTGACATTGAAATCTGTCTGTAACAATTGGAGAGGGTGGAATGGAAATACTTAAATACACTCCTTAGAGACTCTCATAACTTTGCAGATTGAGACTCTGAATTTCCCTTGTAGCAGCAGTCTGTACTTTAGTTTTTTTCTGTACAATCCTTACACCCTTTTGCCTCATCTGTAGACACATTTTTAAAACAATTAGCACAACATTTGTCTGTGACGGACCATACCATAAACACATTTTATGCTGTTTTCACAGAATATGGGGTCAATTAATATGTTGCTAAAATGCTTATATTCTCTTAAAATACAAGCTTACCCAACACCAACGCTGTGGATCTTTCTTGTCTCACTTACAAATGCTCAGAACCTTATATAAAGTATAAAGCCATGAGCTTCCCTCAGCTAAACAAGAAGACGTTCTAATCTTTGACCCGAAAGACAGCTCTTCAACCAGAATCAATGCCCTCTGTCATCAAATGTTAGGTCTCCCTTGAAGAAGATCTAGGTGTATCTTTGATTCTGGTTTAAAATTTGATAAACGAATCAACTCAGTCATCAGCACACAAAATTAAAATCACTCTCATGCCCATTAAAGATTTAGAGACTTTAGTTCAGGCTTTTATTTAATCTGGTCAGCCCCATCTCACCTGAACCATGTTAAGAATAGAGCAGCTAGACTCCGGGAAGAGAAACAATATCTCCCCTGTACTGGCCTCTCTTCATTGGCCACCAGCAAATCCACTTCTTTACCCCTCAAACCTGGAGACCAATTACTGCACTCTAATCCACGCGCCTAGTTAAAGGCCAAAGGTGATCGAGGATTTAGTTGTTGGCCAAAACTGTGGAATAGTTTGCCTCTAACAATTAGATATTCCCCATATATAAAAACCTTTAAAACCTGTCTAAAGAACTATCTTGGTCTTTATTTATTTTTAATAATTACAACTTACTAAATAATGAATTATTTCTAACAAAATTGCAACAAGCTTTATAAAGCAAACCTCCCACCTATTTTAACAGCCAGCATTCACTCAAGCATTTATTCAAATATTGATTTGAGTTGATTGTCTAACCGATTATTTTAATCAGACAAATAATACATTTGGACTCATTCACCACCTTCATCTAAAATCAAAATTAGATGAAGATGGAATTATGTGCATTTTTCTTCATTTAAAGAAGGCTTTTGATACAGTGAACTATGAGGTACTCCAGTCAAAACTATTCCCTCTTAAGTTCTCTCATATCTAACAAACAGGATGCAAAGTGTATTAATGCCTTAACTGCAACATTGATGATCAATACTGGGCCCTATCTCATTTAGCTTGTACATTAATGGCCCTGCCCTTCTGTCAATAGTCAAATGTATGCTGATGACACAGTTCTTAATGTACATGCTAAAAACAAACAACAAAATGCAAATGAAGTAACCGGAGCCATGGCCCATTTATCAGAAGACAAACAGACACTAAAAAACACTTGACCTTAAGGCAAGCTATCACCACTGCAATATAGTATAAAAATACCATCTATATAATTTTGATAATTTTCGAAACATTTCGCCTCGTCTTTGAGGTTCTACATGGGTTTGCATGTCCCACACTGAAGGTAGCGGCAGAGAAACAAGGGCAAACACCAGGGTCTGTGCTGAACAATACAGACGTAGTAAGTTTGATCAAACAGTCTTCTCAGTCAGAGCCACATACTACTGGAACAGTGTTCCTAATGAGCTAAGAGATGGCACTGATTACCTGACCTTTAATCAAAAACTAAAGCGAGGACTTAAAATAAACCAAGCCTGCCATCACGAGCAATCATATGACCTCATCTCTGGGACTCTCATTACATACTATCATTGATCTCACAAATCTGCTACTTTTGTTCTGTATTGATGTAGTTTATTGTATTGTATAGTAGTGTTTTGTATGGTCCTGTACAGTGTTTTACTATAGTGTCTGCCGTTAAACTGTACTGATAATATTAGGCCACTACATTCTAATAACCTGTCCAGTGAGTACTGACTAAAATTAGTTCTAACTAACATTGAGGTGGAAACTGAAATGTTGATAAGTGTGCACTGTCCCTGGTAAACAAATAAATAAATAAAATAAACCAGAGAATCCAAAATGGATCTCAGACAGCAACAGTTTTAGCTGTTAATGCTGTGGCTTCATCACTGAAGTGACCCCTCTCCCAATGCACTGAGTAATTTGATTGATTTATTGCTAACATGAGACACACTGACTACTGACGTTTTAAAGACCAACACGTTTCAGCTTCAACATTTCAGATCAGGAACTGTTTTATTGCCAATTAGTTTGCCCATAACAGTAAACACAGTGTGAAAGTCAAGATGTAAAATCTTATTATTATTTATTTTTTTGGCTCTGGATAAGTAAGTGTATTAAGTGTAAGTGTCATGATCAAAGTTGAAGTGGGTCCAATGTTTTCTCATGGTAGCATTGTAACATACACAGCTGAAACCGTTATTGGCTAAATTAACAACAAACTGTTGTCAAGGTAACACCTGCCTAACTCAACACATCCAATCTTCTTTAAGCAACTGTTTTGATGCTGTAAGCTACAACATATGTCAGCAGCAGTACGCTTCTATACTTGGTGACATCGATAAATAATTGAGAACATCAAGAAGAAATGTATAGGATGATTAAATAATTAATATAAGATAAATATAGGTCATCATTATCCACAAAGGCTAATCAATGTGGAAATGGCCAAAGTAATCAATTCTACACATGGGGTTATTGAGGGGCTATTATTGAACAACAGTAATCAATATTTACTCTGGAAGCAAAGGATTAGCAGATAGCTAAGAACATGTGGGGTCATATAGGCTGTACTATTTACACAAGGAGCTCATGATAAGCAGGCTACAGTGGATGGGCCATTGACAATGTTATTAGTCCATGTGACTGGAGATAATAGGAACCCGGGGACTCATATCTGAGGCTATCTTCTTGGTTGGAATCAACAGACCTTTGAGGTTCTTGTTGACCTTTACTGTAAATGGGATTGGTGTTGGTTCCCTGTGGCCTTACTGGGTCAAACCACCCTGATGCTCCAGAGGCTTTGTTACACAGAACCTTTTAAGCAGCTGTCTGTGGGAAGTGTGGGAAGCACTTTCAAATAATACTTTTGATTAGATGAACCATCTGTCAATCAAACTCTTCTAGAAGCCAGTCGGGAGAAGAGAGAAAACATCTGTTTCATGGGGGAAAAAAGCCTTCAGTGCTTTTCTGTGCTTTTTTTTTCTTCAAAGACATCCTTCATCAGTTTATTTTTTTATCATTTTTCTCATAAAGCTGTACACTACATATCAACATTCCCCCATTCACACACATTCGTACACTGACAGCAGAGGCTGCCATACAAGGTGCCAACCTGCCCCTCAGGATCTAAACTAACACATTCCCACACCAATGGTGCAGCCTTCAGGGGCAACTTAGGGTTCAGTATCTTGCCCAAGGACACTTCAACATGGACTTGAGGAGCCTCACCCCAGGTCTTCCTCAACATCAAATCCCTCTGTTTTGGGATTCGGGTAATTCAGATAATTTTGGTCGTTTAGACAGGCTGCAGTAGTTCCTTGTCCTCACATTGCAATTTTTTTTTACTCAAAGACACATTCCTCAGCATTTATTTGTGCTTACAGATTATTCAATATTGCAGTTACTACTATTCCAGATTTGACTCTTGAATATTTGGGCGACATTTCACCGCCCTTACCAAAGTTACCGCCGTAGACAATTGCCCAGTTCACTATATGGACGCCCAAGCATTGTGTATACCCTCATTTCCTAGATAACGAGTAAAACAAATATATTGATTAAGTGCGTTTATTTTTACTTGTAACATGAAGCATACTTTGTGCTTTTAGTCCTAGCCCACCTTTCCCATCAAACATATATAATGTAACCAAAGAAGAAGAACTACTTTAGCAATCCCTGTTTATTTTTATTTAGTCCACTGTTATTTTGCACACAAATATAGGCCCAAAAAACGCACTCTTTCAACCACAGGCCGAACAGAAATGCATTGATGTTGTGGAGAGTTGTCAGAGGGAGGGTGCTGTTGCATGGTAGCGCTCAAACCAGTTATAGGTTCTATGCCTCTCTCAAGAGCACTAACCATTAGGTACCGACTGGTTCGTACTGGCCCATCGTTTAGTTCCAAAGCCAAGTCCCTACATAAGGAACTACTGCTAGATATTGTAAATGTTACTCCTGTTTTGCTAGCTCTTTGCTAGCTTTGTTAGCTCAATTACATACAGCAACTGACTCCCAACTCGTCAAACACCAGCGCTTGGTCAGTGGCCCTACAACTCTGACACTCTATGTACCCCTCTAGCGTCAGTTTCCTATTGTTACATTCATAGTGTCTTTTTAAAATAAACTTCAGTTTGACAAAATATTTACAATAATACAAATAAAAATAAGATAATAAAGGTAAAATAAGCAAACAATGCTCCACACGGGACACGAACAGCGGTCTCCTAAGTGAACGTTTTTGTGTGATCCATCCAACCTTCCCCTTTCACTGTCCTCCTTCAGTGGTTCTTCTACATAAGTTGTTCTATTGCATTGCCTATCTAATTGTTTTTATTCTATTTTAATCTATAAATACTTAAATATCTGTTTGTATATTTGTCTCTGTGTGTGCATTGTGGACGGGGCTACAACTGCGTTTCATTGTGATGCTAATTTCAGTGTTTTCAACTTTTTTTCATTTCTAAAACTACAATATGGTCAAAGAGCACAGGTTTAGCTTTAGTACTCTTTAGGAGTGCTATGTTACCAAACCTGGCAACCTCAGCGAAATGATACCAAGACTCCAGGAGGGTGTGATCACTGCGCCTGGCTGATGTTCGCCAAAAAATAGTTCCTGCACATAACTCCCCCTGAATCTGATTTTACATTTATTTTTCAAAAATGTGTGCCATTTTGTGAACCTACTTTTCACAAGCTCTCGTTGTTCCTCACACAAGTTTGATTGACACCTTATTAAACCAGGCTTAGCAAAGCAAACAAGCAAACTCATTTCCACCTTAGCAAACAGGTTAGGTGTTAAAGAAGTTTCTGAACATTTGACTTGAGGTAAAGCAGGACTCCGTCATGTGTGTCTCACTGGGGATTTAACTTTTAAAAGTAAAGAGAGTGTGGACTGTGTTTCTATGTATGGAATCAGTCAGGTTCAAATTGTTGTTGCATTTGGTGTGAACACAGCATTAGAATTGTTAGCTCTTTAACTCCTTCACAGTAAGGAGATAATGTTTTTATTGTGATGTTAATGCCTCGTGGGGAATCTGTTAGCTCAGTAGAACAACAGCGGGGTCTTTGCTTTTGAGTGATTCAACTGTCTTCTTTCACCCTTTGACAGTTGATGAGACTTCAGAGAACAGGCTCCTTAAACAACCTAGTTCATTTTACATGATCATGTGGAAGTTTCCTGTTCTTTTGCAATGTGTTCCATCATGGGTTGAGATGTGTGTGTTGACATCAATCCATCAAACCAGCAGTGCCAGAGAGCATGTGTGTATGTGTGTTTCACCAGATTTACGCCCGCTGACCGCTCCGGGATTGGTCTGGGGACATCTCAGGACGTCCCAAGGGGCTTCCAAGCTCTTTATCTTGTCAGAGGGGCAATCAGCAAAATAAGGCGCACTAGATTTACCCCTCAGCTCCGTAGGGGCTGGGTTGGAGGGGACCGGCCTGTGTGTTCTGTTTCTCTCTCAGCTCCCATCCCTCCTTCCCTCTCGTCAGGTGATGGATATGTGGAGATCACTCATTTGTTATGGCCCAGAGGGGGGTGGCATCCATCACTCTCTTCCTGTGCCTCCTCCCCTCCCCACCTGTCCTCCTCTCTGCACCCATCCAGCCACAGTACCATAAGCTGTCTGTCAACCTGACAGGCCCATCCACTATATCACAGGGAAGCTACGCGGCCCATAGGACTCTATTATATGTAATCTGCTCCCCTCGACACAGGCCGCTTACACAGACCAGCCACCCCGCTGTGTGTGTGTGTGTGTGTGTGTGTGTGTGTGTGTGTATGTTTGTTTTTAAAAAACTGAACACATCAGTGATTCCTACATTCATCGACAAGGATTTGTCTTTTGTGGGTTATAATGAATCACGTCAGAAAAGACAATTGTAAATGTCAGTGTTCCATAAACTTCTTTTATTACCAAGAAAATCTTTATGAACTCCTCAAATCAATCCATGCATTTGCCACCAACAGCAACAGTTTCACATCCCGTCTCACACTAGCAGTGTGAGTACTGGCATTTTTTATTGTTCAACCATTAACCTGAGCTTTCGCTAAAAACACAAATCAAGTTTATGGTCCCCTAAGACGATAATCCATGCTTCTAAAATATAGTTTTTCAAGGTTCTGTAACCATAAACATTTGAAATATATCACAAGTTAGGGTTCAAAATGAACATACTCTGAATTCTGCCCAAAAAGTAAACAAGTAAAAAAAAATAAAGATCCACTGCAGACAGAACTGGGCTTTAATATGGAACAGGCCTTTATTTAATTCCCTCTGTAAATACAACACTTCAATGTTTAACTGTTATATTCACAAGTTCACAACAGAGCCATGATAGAAAGCCTTAGACTGGTTTCTCATATTAGAAGTCTGCTGCTCCACCAGGTAAACCAAGGCTACAGAAAACTTCTATATCATGTAACTTTGATAAAGTGAGGTTAAAAAAGCTGGTATTTTGGAATACTTACAACATGCTCAATTTTATTTTCCAATTAAATACTGCGGTACACATTACGAGTGGAAAAGTATTCATACTGCAGAGTGAGTTGACAAGAAGACGTCTGATTTTGTATTGACTCTGTGCCTTCCAATCTGCTATCAGGTGAGTAACGGTCTATACTGGATCATCATCCTCACTGGCCCAATCAGTAGCTATTGGCTGTGGAGCTGATGTGAGCTCAATTGCAATACACAATATTGATACACAGTACTTTACTTCCTCTTTAAGAGTAAAGAACATTTCTACAGAGGTGCATTTGTGCCAGGCGGCAACCTCCAGGTGAAGCCAAAATGGAAGTGTCCTAAAATGTGCATTCTATTCCAAGACGGCGAAGGCGAATTCGTCAATCTGGAGGCTTCATAACAGCAGGCCACAAACCAGTGAGGGACGTCAACATGGCTACGTCCTCTTCTATATACTTTGGTTTGAACATTGTCCACTTATCTTCTAAAAAAGAGTGAATGAACTGCGTAGTCAGTAGTCAGGTTTTCCTCCCAATGTTGCGCACATTTTAACCAAATATGACATTTGTGTTTGTTTCATGTATTAATGTGAGGAAGGTTACAGTCTCCTCACCGTTTAACACAGATCTGATGTTTTCAGCTCCTCAGTGGAAGCATGTTGACAGAAGAGGATGAAAGTACTTAAAATACTATAAATATAATATAAGATTCCTATCAGCAAAGTGATTCATGATTTCCATCTCTTGTGAGTTCTCAAAGTGTTCCGTCAATAACTTGATGACAGATGTGACGTTGTTTTTACTGAATGGGATTTCTGTTGCTCTGGTACTTTAGAGTATTAGCCTGAGCAAGTTCACCTCTTACTGTGGTGCCTTTGAACTAGGGCTTACATGTAATATGCACCCAATGGATACGCTCAACACTGTAAAATCTGCTCAAACCTACAGGACAAACCACGAGGTGAGATGCAGCCCTCTCATAAAACCTCAGACAACTTCAAAGAGCTTTTTTTTTGCCAAAATTATTTCTAATTCAGACCGCACTATTATAAAAAGCTACCTTGTGCGGTTTATGAAGCAGACTAGGTCCTCTCAGCCTCAGCCGAGCCTCTAAGCCTCGACTACAACGTGAATCCAATCCCTGCTATTCTCCATGGTGGAGCGAGCTGAGGCTCAGCCTTCGGGGCTTGTCATTTCAACTCTGACTCTTTTCTTTTGTCGCATGCCATCCCATCTCCTTCTCTACGCTCCGTTCGGACTCGCTGCTGAGCTTCGTACTTCTCAACCAAGTCACTTGCAAAAAAGAAGAGAAAAACTTGTCTGTCCTCTCTTGGTTCACGTCTGTGAACTTGACAGACTTGAAGGTAATGAGCAGACGTGGAAAAAGTATTCAGACCCTTAGTTAAAAGCACCAATACCACCAAGTCAAAATACTCTATTGCAAGTATTAATGAATCAACAGAAGTATTATTTTAAAAAGAATACATTTCAGAATTATTTTTTATTGTGAATATACAGTAACTAAATATTGTTTCTAGAGCAGCAATGTTCAATTCAATTCAGTTTATTTTGTATAGCCCAGAATCACAAATTACAAATTTGCCTCAGAGGGCTTTACAATCTGTGCACATGCGACATCCTCTGTCCTTAAACCCTCACCTCCTCTGTCCTTCCCTCACATCCTCTGTCCTTCCCTCACATCCTCTGTCCTTAGACCCTCACATCCTCTGTCCTTCCCTCACATCCTCTGTCCTTCCCTCACATCGGCACAGGAAAAACTCCCCTAAAAACCCCTTTAACAGGGAGAAAAAAGGAAGAAACCTCTGGGAGAACGACAGAGGAGGGATCCTTCTCCCAGGATGGACAGAATGCAATAGATGTCATGTGTACAGAATGAACAGCATAACAGAGATACAACACATTCAATGTATATGACATAAATGATTCATATAATAAGACTACTTATAATAACAGCAGCAATTATTACAGTAGAATTATAGTTATGAAAATAGGGATAGTAATGTGATTAATAATAATAATGGAAGTAGCAGTGGGTGTCAGTCGGCTCACAGCAGGAGGCACGACTACGGTCCAGGTACCACAACGATTTGTTGTGGTACCTGGACCGTTGAAGTTAACAACAAAGTCACTAAATTAACTCAATAATATCTCACTGGAAACTAATCTTCAATATTAATAGAGTGAAGTTTATAAAGAATGAAGAAGACAGTCAGTCAGAATCCGTCTCATCCTGTCCTCTGTCCTCCTGCTTTGTCTCAGCCACTACAGACACAGGACACCGTCCAGGCACCGTCCAGGCAAAGTTCACAACCTGCCGGTCTGCTGGCCGGTTTGGTGTATTTGTCCAGCGCACACACAGCTGACAGTGACACAGTGCCACCATTACTGCATATGTAGCTCACATTCCTGGCTAATTGGGTTTGAAGCCCCTGAGGCTGTGTATGTGAGTTAAATGGGGGATTGGTTGGACTTGTGTGTGTGTGTGTGTGTGTGTGTGTGTGTATTGGGATTGTGCAGCATGATTAAGGTTCAGGGGTCATTGGGTTTTTGTGTGTGAGTCTACGTATGTACGTGTGTTTGTGTGTGTGTTAGAGAGGATAAATTGAAAGCGTTGTTGTGTGGTTGGACTCGCTGTAGTCTCAGAAACTCTGAGTAATATATGCTTTCTCATCCCAAACATTTGTTTTTCACAGCTTCTATGGATCTGCCATGTGTACGTCTACTCTGTGTGTGTGTTCACGGGGTGATAAACCGAGGCATGACACGGTTAAAAAACAAATGGCCGCTTCAGAGCCAAGCAGAGCGCCAGGCAGGGAGTCGGACGGCACACACAGCAGCTCCATAACACCAATTTCCGTACTTCCTCTAGATATGCTCTCCAGTGGTACGCCTGCTACCACCTTGTGTTTACACCCTCGGCTGTTTTTTTTGTTTCCTTCTTTACCCCACTTCTACCCCCGCTGCGAGCCCAACCGCATTCACTTCTGGTTATTCATCTAAAGTTGATGAGCATTCTTTTTGCAAGTGCACTTTTGGTGAAGAAAAGCCTCTCTATGAATACGCTCACTGCGACGGGGGTGAAAGCAGTTGAATGAACGCTCCACTCCTCCGCTGCCATATATTTCCCTTTTCATTCATTGGAGTGTGGAGCGTCAGGATTGCTGCGAGTTTAGTCATCCGCCAGACATGAGTTATACACTGGCTGTACATCTGAACACCGGAGGAGCAGAAGAAGAAGGAGGTGAAGGAGGAGGGGGAGGAAGGGGAGGAGAACAGGACACGTCGGTGAAAAGGCAAAAGCCGGTTAAGGGGCGGGACGGCGTGGCTTGTATCTGAATAGACGTGAGAAAGAAGGCGACGGTGAAGGCGACGAAGGGCGTTCGGATGATGAGCAGACGGAAATCATGCAAGCGGCGCACAGCTGTACTTATTCAGAACACGCCAACATTTCAAGTCAAACTTCCAAAACTCAGTTTTCTCTAGAAGATAGGAGATATAGATGTATAACATTATCATGACTTATGTGATACAGGACATTTAGTTGTACTTTTTGAAACTAATAGTTTGGCTTTCACTTAAATCCGAAGCTTCCATTTCCCTTCACTTATAAGAAAGGGAGCATATCATATTTTTTACCTGAATCTGATCTAAGCATACACATGAGATAGAGGTTTATTCTGTACAGAAAACACAATAAACACATCATCTGGGACTTCATTTTTCTAATATGGATTATTTAGTATTTTAAATAATAACCACACTGAAACAGCCAGATTTAAACTTTCCTATAGTTCAGTTGTATCCACAAGAGGTGTGTGGCTCCATGGCAATGTTTGGTGAGACTGAAACAACTATTGGATGGATTGCCACAAAGAGGATGAATTTAAGTGTCTTTGTTGTTCCTCTGACGTTTCTCTATGTTTTTGGTTCCGATTAACTTCATCTATTCCCGTCATCAGGTCAAATTTTTTACCTGTTCAAAACTTTTCACCTTTTATGACTAAATACCTGCCAACCTAATGAGATTTAAATAAGCCTTAGCTGTACGCTAAATTTAGTATCAATTAGCAAATGGTGGCATACCAACACGCTTCATTAGGTAGTGAATATGATAAACAGTTTACCTGCTAAACATTAGCTTGTTAGTGTTGGCATTGCTCAGTCTGACTGCCAGTGGAATGAAGGGTCTGCAGTAGCACTCCTCAGAAGATCGGCGGTTCGATCCCTAGCTCCTCTAGTCCATGTTGATGTGTCCTTGGGCAAGACACTTATCCCAAATTGCTCCTGAAGGCTGTGCCAGCAGTGTGTGAATGGGTGTATGACAAGTAGTGTTCAAGCGCTTTGAGTCCATTTACCCTGTACTATTCTGTGAATGCTGTTAATTCAATTCAATTCAGTTTATTTTGTATAGCCCCGAATCACAAATTACAAATTTGCCTCAGAGGGCTTTACAATCTGTGCACATGAGACATCCTCTGTCCTTCCCTTCCCTGTTAAAAAAAACAATTCAGTTAATTTGCTCCTTCCCACCCTCCAGATTCTGGGCGATTGTCTTCAGTCTAATCAGACCTCTCTTACAAAGTTTAGTTTGTCCATTTTCCTCCTGTAGCTGTCCTTGCTTTTCCTTATTTTATTTTTAAGTTAATTTTGTTTTTTACATTTGGTAATGGTATCGCCGGTTGCAACATACATGCTTAATCCTTGTTCCTCCTTACACTGTGTGTGACTCTTAAGCCTAGTCAATAGCAGGCGTCAAAGTCCATGTGTGGCCTTAGCCAGCCATGAGGTCACCGGGTCTGGACTTTGGTAATTATTTCCTGCACAAACGCTGAAGATGTGTGGGGTGAGGTGACGGAGAAGGCAGTGTGTGTGTGCGTGTGTGTTTGTGTGTGTGTGTGTGTGTGTGGTGTGTGTGTGTGTGTGTGTGTGTGTGTGTGTGTGTGCGTGCGTGTGTGTTTGTGTGTGTGTGTGTGTGTGTGTGTGTGTGTGTGTGTGTGTGTGTGTGTGTGTGTGTGTGTGTGTGTGTGTGTGTGTGTGTGTGTGTGTGTGTGTGTGTGTGTGTGTGTGTGTGTGTGTGTGTGTGTGTGTGTGTGTGTGTGGTGTGTGTGTGTGTGTGCTCTGTGTGTGTGCGTGTGTGTGTGTGTGTGTGTGTGTGTGTGTGGTGCTCTCTGTGGCTCACTGGTGCTCAGGGAAGTTTTCAATGCGATTTCTTTCGAACAAAAACTATATGTAAATGTAATATGTTATGCACATTATAAGGAGATATTATTGAAACTATTGACACTGCAATTCTTTAGTACTATTTGAAGCTATGATGGATTTCTACATCCGATGATGATGTCATCTTATGTGCTGCGATCCACAACTGACCATGAGTGTTGGCAGCAGACAGTCCTCTGAGCTGTGGAGGAAGGAATATGATGGTGAGACAGAGCTATTGAAATATTGAGCAAAATTTAATTTGATATTAGAATTTGCTTCTATCTGTTACAACTGAGAGGTGCTTATGGAATAGTTCTGGCTCACTAGCACAAACAAACCTGCTGGCTTGAATGATTATGATGACGTGGCTCTAGTCTGCTCTCTGTTAGTGGTAGGTGTGGGGTTTGATTTGTGACAGTTAGTCAGCACTAGCAAATATATTCAATGTTTTATACGAAATCATTTTTTCAAAACAAGTTGTAATGCAGTATGATTTAAGTGATTTAACATATAACCTGTTTGATTCTATATACTTTGGAAATAATTATTATTTAAATAATTAAAGTTTTTAAAAATAGACTTTGGGAACCCCTGGAAATACTGGTGTCAGCAAAAACATACCTGAGCAGGAAAGTTTGGGACTTTCCGAGACACCATCAAAAACATGAACCTTGGGTGGATCATTAAAATATTATACCATTATTTCCAAAGCAACAAAGGAGGACTTTAAAGTAAAGGAGGAGCATTGGCCCCGGACGGAGAACTATATAAGGCTGTGTTCTGAACAGGATGATCCGTTGGTCTCCGGGATGCTCGGGTTTATTTCTTGCTCAAAGAATGCTCTATTAAAAGTTATTCTATTAGTTATGAGTGCAATGTTGCATCTGTTAGTTTATATCTATGGCCCCAGTTGGTGCAACCCGTTCCTGGCAGTTTGTTCCAGTTTCATACAGGTATCAGCTCCACTGGCATAAAGCCAAGGTTGAACTTATTGAAACACTCCTCCTAATGCACAATTTTTATTTTCCTATTCTATCTATTCAGTTATTTCAATTTCATAACAATAGATGCTTTTAGTTTTATGGCCAGTGACCTGTTGCCTTTTGAGAAAATGTTTTGTGTTCCTACCGTCTAATACATCAAAAATGTTCAAGAAATCCTTATTTTTTATAATGAAAATAGTTCAGAAAAGTTGCCAACTACTGGTGTGTTAGTAAAGATGGTCAGAGTGCAGGCACGTTTTAATATGAAAGTGATTCTGGTTGCCTTTGAAGTTGTTAAAGATAATAAATACAGATATTTGTGTTATTTTTATTATGAATGGATAGTTCAAACAAGTAAAGGTTTTTTGTTCAGGAACCCTTTTTCATTCTTATATTGGTGCCCTTTCCAGGGATTAAAGTCATCCCTCCCAGGTGACTCTGCACCTTCAATACTTGTCACCTCACAAACTGGACACCAGTTGAAAAAGTTCAGTAAAAAATTGCTCTTTAGTTTTATCTATGTGCAACTTATAAACCGTCAACTGAGTGTCAGTGAATGTGCCACTTCGTGCTTGTTGTTTTACAGCGGTTAAAATTCAAGAAAATAACTCTGGTTTCTAACTTTTACTGAGTAATCAGTCAATATTGTTCTCCTTTAGCAGGATATATCGGTGGTCTTTCTACCATACTGTTTGTGTTGTGTGTGCACATAGAGGATACAGCCGTGAAAATAGATCAATGGAGGGGAGAGCGATGAGAGAAGTTAGGAACTGCCTCCACCCCCTCTCCACCCGCCCGTCATGTCCTCTCTGCTCGACCAATTCCTCTCATCATCAGCGTCTCAATTGACATGCCTCCCAAACTATTAAAGCTCCCACCCTGCTCCGCTTCTTCCCTTCCCCTCCCTTCCTCTCTCTTTGTCTCACCTCTCCTCTTGTTAAGGATGTTCATTAAAATCTTCTCAGCTGAATCGGACAGGGAGAAACATGGCAGACTTTCCCTCCATCCATCCTACTCCCTGCTCTTTCACTGTTTCTTTTTCTACCAAAATAAATAAAGCTGCTTGAAGTTGGGTGAATGTGTGTTTTCTCCAATCTACTATCTCAATTTTTAAGTGCTTCTGGGAAGTTTGTTTATGGTGGAAATACCAGTGCCAATAAAAGTTGTTTACCGACCTGAACGTTGACGAAGGGTGCAGAGAAACAGAGCATGTTGGTGAGAAGGTCAAAAAGAGAGAAAAGGAAAGAAAAGGTGCTTTTGTTAAATTTCCCCCAGGCTTAAGTTTTTATGTACATATAGGAAACGTGCTAGAAAAACCTAAGTGGAAAGCCAGAAATTTGAAGACAGGCTGAAATATCAAAAAATGTGACATTTACACACATGTCTGATAACCAGTATGAATATGAGGAGACCACACTGAGGGTCAAACAGCCCCACCGGACTTTCACCCTGGACTGCACATTTTCCCGATACCCCAATTGTACAATAGCCCAAAAACAGACGGCCATTGTTGATGTTCAGATGATGATGATTAGCCTCTGAGAAAAAGTTGCAAAATATCCAATCCGTCTGCTATTTCATCACCACGGACAGCACAATGGATTCATCAAGACACAGCACAGTGTGGCTGCTGATACTTCAGGTCCATGGCCGGGGCCCAGGGTCCTCAGGGGAGGCCGGTTAACAAGGGATTCATTCACCTCATGCCACATTAGCCTACTGCCTGTAATACAATTGAATATATTGACACTCCACCCACCTCTCTTTGACCATGGCAGCTAAAGAAAATGATGTATGATGTACAAGACGTGATGTATGATGTCATCATGTTACAATATATTTAAATTAATATAGATTATGGAGACACGCAATGATTCACGTTTTAATTTGACTAATTTCTGAGTTTCACTTAACCCTTTAGTTACACAAAGCCCTTACACAAACAACTGCTATAAATTAATCAACTAAAATTTATTTTTACTTTCCCTGAGTTAAATTGCTAACTTCCGTCCTGATCATAAAAAACTAATGTGCATTTATTTTCAGAATTTTAAATCTTTAAAATGCCTGTTTGTTAACAAATGCCACTGCCACAAACATTTTCTGCATAATAAATGGAGTTTGTTTGTATCACAGTCTGGGATATATCAATGATTAGCAACAATATTGATTTTGATGCATTGCATCAAAAACTGCAGTGCTCCATAATACAGCAGCAAAGCCTCTTGTGGAACCCAGGAAAATAGCATGTATTTGCCCAATGGAAAAACATGGCGTATTCTGGTGGAAAATAGTAAAAAGTACAATTTTGAAGTCAGGACTGTAAATTGAAAGCCTGATATAGTAGAATGCATGATTGTCTACCGTTATGTTTTGGATCAAACATTGTGGTTTTCTTTGGTTTCAGTGTCCTCAGGGAGCTGTGTGTCTTATGTGTGTTCATAGGTTTTTATTTAGTTAGAGTCCCGATGTGCAGGTGGCACCCTGCCTGGTAGCACCTGTCATCAGTGTAAGAATGGGTGTGAATGGGTGAATGATGACATGTAGTGTTAAAGAGTTTTGAGAGGTAATTTACCATTTACCATTCCTGGTGAGGGCTAAGGGTTTAGACCTATGGGGTATATTTAGTTGGATATGTCACTATCATGCTGAGACCCCCGCAAACTACAAACACACAATTTACACATATATCTGTTAAAACAAGAAGGCACACACCACCAAAAGTCCACGAGAATACAGGCAGACGGTCATGTCGGCCCACTGGCTCTCAGCATTAATTGAATGCCTCCTCTGACAAATGGATTGTTGAAACCACACCTGCAATGCACCATTAGCTTCTCCTCTCCCCTTTACCCACCAAGGACTCTGTGTGTCAGCCAGCAGGTGTGCACTTTCATTTGTGTTTATGTGAGAGGAGGCAGAGTTGGGTAGTGTTTCTTATTGTCGGCCTCTGCTTCTATTCAGTCTTTCAGTCTTGTCCTTAAAAGGCTTTCGCATTGGTCACATTCAATTTAGTTCAACCTTCAAACACTGAAGACACAGCAATGTGAATAAATGATTCCAATGAGTCTAACGTTGAGGGCATTTGTTGCTAAATTAACTGGCACAATGTTGGTCTTTCACTAAAAGTATTTTAGTATTCTTTAATAAAAAGGATGATAAGAAGATTTGAAGACAAATGTGTTTTGCAGGTTTATACCTTGGCTTTTCTCAGCAATTAGTAAAATACAGTTGAATAAATCAACTGTATGTTTGACACAGTCAGTCCTAGCAAACCACACAACATACTACTACTTACATGTTGTTGCCATTTGGTACAGCAGAAGAAGCTGACAACCTGTATTATTAAACTGTATAGCTATTGTGGCAGACATGTTTGTAGTAGCCTGTACACAACCTGGAGACGCGATGTCAGATGTTCACTCTTCTCTTACATCTTTGGTCTCCACCAACTTCTTCACTGGCTGGACTAACTAGGTGCTGGGTTAAAGTTGCAGTTCTGTTGTCACTAGAGCTGGGGTTAATCTGAATTTTCTCAAATATTTATACTGTATTATCCTTTTCAATTCAGCAAATCTTATTATGTATAGATTTCAATGTTTTCCAATGGATACGGCTACAAAATTATAACTATAAAACAACTCAATTTAATTTTGAGAGGACAGAAGTGAGAACATACCTATGTTAAAAAAGGGAATTGTAGGAATGTAGAAATCTTAAGTAGATTTGGTCTGGCAGAGAATCCTGGTTGTGTTCAGGGACAGAATGTAAATATGAGTTTTGGTTGATTGAGAAGGCGAGGTGTACAGAGTGTGTTTTTTTTTTTTTTTATCTCAAATGATCTTTGGCTGAGTACCAACACTGGCTTTCAGAGAGACAGATAACAGACAAAAGTTTATTTTGGTTTGTTGTCAGAATTAACTAGGTTTTTATTGAATAGTTTGAATCTTCGAAGCTTCATTCATAATGTTGACATTCAAATTCTAAATCAACATTCAAATGCTGTGTAGTTTTCTTTTTTTGCATGTGTCTGTTCATTGTGTTTAAACCTGGTGTTTTAGGGTGATGATGATGTCATAGAATATGACTACAAACATTCAAAGCTTCATTCAAAAACCTCAATGGCAGCTATAAATGTTTTTTAAAAAATGACATTCAAATTCAGGTTCGCTTTCAGATGGCTGGAGAGTAAAGGCATCAGCATCAGTCCAGCAGGGAGTGAGTGGAAACGTTACATACTGCAGTGCTGATGAGGGAAAGAAAGTGGAAACAGGTGAGTAGGTGAATGATGGTCAGGGAAGCAAGAAGTGGCTGGAGACACGGACCAACAATCAGACTAGAGAATAAAAAAGAACTGAGACAGACACTGACATTTAATACTTTCATTTGGTGAGAAACACTAAATGTTTAAAATGGATTACTAACACACTGCACACTAATATACTGCATACTAACACACTGCACACTAATATACTGCATACTAACACACTGCACACTAATATACTGCACACTAATCTACTGCATACTAACACACTGCATACTAACACACTGCATACTAACACACTGTACACTAATATACTGCATACTAACACACTGTACACTAATATACTGCATACTAACACACTGCATACTAACACACTGCATACTAACACACTGCATACTAACACACTGCATACTAACACACTGCATACTAACACACTGCATACTAACATACTAACACAATGCATACTAACACACTGCATACTAACCTACTACATACTAATACACTGCATACTAACACACTGTACACTAATCTACTGCATACTAACACACTGCATACTAACACACTGCATACTAACACACTGCATACTGACACACTGCATACTAACCTACTGCATACTAACACACTGCATACTAACACACTGTACACTAATCTACTGCATACTAACACACTGCATACTAACACACTGCATACTAACACACTGCATACTAACACACTGCATACTAATCTACTGCATACTAACACACTGCATACTAACACACTATACTGACACACTGCATACTAACACAATACATACTAACACACTGCATACTAACCCACTGCATACTAACACAATACATACTAACACACTGCATACTAACACAATACATACTAACACACTGCATACTAACACACTGCATACTAACACAATACATACTAACACACTGCATACTAACCTACTGCATACTAACACACTGCATACTAACCTACTGATACTAACACACTGCATACTAACACACTGCATACTAACACACTGCATACTAATCTACTGCATACTAACACACTGCATACTAACACACTGCATACTAACACACTGCATACTAACACACTGCATACTAACCTACTACATACTAACACACTGCATACTAACACACTGCATACTAACACACTGCATACTAACACAATACACAATATACTAACACACTGCATACTAACACACTGCATACTAACACAATACATACTAACACACTGCATACTAACACAATACATACTAACACACTGCATACTAACACACTGCATACTAACACACTGCATACTAACACACTGCATACTAACCTACTGATACTAACACACTGCATACTAACACACTGTATACTAACCTACTGCATACTAACACACTGCATACTAACACACTGTACACTAATATACTGCATACTAACACACTGCATACTAACACACTGTACACTAATCTACTGCATACTAACACACTGCATACTAACACACTGCATACTAACACACTGCATACTAACACAATACATACTAACACACTGCATACTAACACACTGCATACTAACACAATACATACTAACACACTGCATACTAACACAATACATACTAACACACTGCATACTAACACACTGCATACTAACACACTGCATACTAACACACTGCATACTAACACAATACATACTAACACACTGCATACTAACACACTGCATACTAACACAATGCATACTAACACACTGCATACTAACACAATACATACTAACACACTGCATACTAACACACTGCATACTAACACACTGCATACTAACACACTGCATACTAACACACTGCATACTGACACACTGCATACTAATACAATGCATACTAACACACTGCATACTAATGTACTGCATACTAACACACTGCATACTAACACACTGCATACTAACCTACTGCATACTAACACACTGCATACTAATGTACTGCATATTAACACACTGATAATATAAGAGACATCTTCATATAAAAAAATCAACATAAGGAAAACATTGTCCATCAACTTTGACTGTGTTTGAGCACCAAGCATCATGATGTCCTCGCGTCAAGTCCAGCTTGATCCGGGAAACCATGATGAAGTCACAGGGTTCTCCTGAAGTCTTATTTCATCATAATTTCCTGCGACCAAACATCAGACAGCCAGGAGCATGCTGGGTAGTGGAGTAGCCTCAGGTCCTAGCTGGGTTAGCTTAGCTTCCATCTCGGCTCTCCTCCCTTGGCATTTTGGTGGAGTTTAGTCAGGCCTTTCTTGCTGGTTGGTCGGCTGTGCGCGGTGGTTGTATCAAGGGCCGCTGCAGATTTTCTGATGTTCATTGTCTTCATTCAAATGCCTCCAGTAATAAACACAAAAACATCAAATTAAAACAAAATATGTAAGGAAATTCATGATAGCTACCGGCTGCAGCATGTACATGCACCGCCGTTGCTATAGCAAGTCAGAACCAGATCCAAATGGAACTGTTTTTTGGAATTCCTATTCATCACTATGAGTGACTCCTTTTACAGTACACAAAGTTATTTGATCCGTTGTTAATGTAAAAGTGAACGCAGAACTAAATTCAGTTTTTCACTGAAATCATATGAGACATTATGAAGAGGAGAGGGTGGAGAGGGTGCTGCCCCCTCCTCCCTCCCAACACACACCTTATTTAACAGGCATCTTCATCAAGGTCTGGGCCCATTAAATACATCATTGGAGCGGTAATTAAAAATGAAATAGACGTAAATGCGATAATCAATCATTTAATAGGTTAATAGGCTTAAAATATTGAGCTCTCTCTTAGGAGGACGATGCCAATAAAAAATGCAATATTTATTCAAATTTAAAAGGGCTTTATTGCCATGAAAGTTTCAAGAACAATGTTTAGCACATAATTAACAAATACATTTATATATATCAGCTTTCATTTAACTTTGATTGGTCTCGTTGGAAAGCAGAACTCTAGAATAGACGTGTGTCTGTTTTCTAACAGTTAATCATTGTGAAAACGTTAAGTTTCTGCACAAGGCTCTTTTCCACTCTCCCAGTAAGGTATGAATGGATGCAGACATGCAGACAAAGCAGTGAAGAACCAGTACAGTTTAATCTAAGATCCTTAGATTAAACTGGATCTTAGGTTCAACAAGGCAGAGCCGCCATTCTCACACACCACCAATACACACTGCTGTGGCTATTTATAGCATACCACGGTGTCATTAATTCATCCCACATGCACCTGTAACCATAATCTGCAGTGATATCTCAATCAGCGGCAGCAAATGTCAGAAATAATGATGTAGTTAATAGCACTCACATGGAAACAGACTTGACAAGGTTCTTCCCAGTGAAATGGTCAAAAGAAAAGACAATAAACACAGGAACAAGATGATGAAACACTGAAAAAAGAGCAAGATCAGAACAGATTAACAAGGATTAATAAAGCTGAGTAAACAAAAGTAATTAGGCAAATAATTAATTATTATAAGAAATGCTTGTAAAAAGACATCTAGGCTCAGCAAACATGGCTTTCAACCTTAAATAATGTATTAAAGGTTATTTGTTAGATTTTCAATTTAGCCTTATTTTCTACTTCATCATATCACACTGAACTCACTCTAAGGATCTCTGTATGCTTGTCTGAAGTATGCCTGCACATCCACTGCTCACTACTACCAGTACCAGTGGAAACAGTGTTTAATACATCTGGCCACTCGGGTCCTCATCAGTGCAACATGCTCCTACCAATGTCCAGCTATACAAGAGATCAGTGCGCCTGCACAAGGCCCTGCACAAGGCCCTGCAGTGCAGAACCAGTTTGGGTTAACCTTGGTTAGGTTTAGGAAAAGGTTGTGGTTAGGTTTCAAATAAGTATGTTTGATATGTAACTTTCATACATGGCACTAGTTAAAGGTGTAGCATTTAGCAAGATAAATTGTCAGAAATGGAATATAATATTCATAAGTATGTTAACATTAGTGTATAATCACCTGAAAATGAGACTCATTATGTTTTTGTTAGGTTAGAGAAAGACGTTTATGTCTCATATGGAGCGGGTCCTCTTCCACAGAGTACGCCATGTTTCTACAGCAGCGCAGAAAGGACCAACTGAACAGCGGCTCTAGAGAGAGCCCTACATGCTTCTACGTTATATGACGGCATGGATGGCTATCGAAACTTGGAAACAAATGGGCTCCAGTGCTAAATGATTAAAGATGGGAGTAGTGATAAGCACGGACATTACTGGTGCTTACGTACAAAAGTTTGGCAGGCTACTCCTACCACACATAAAAAATACATCAAACATGCCTGATCAGGAATGTTTTGCTTTGACTTTTGTCAAATATGGGCCCATACTGACTCGCTATTCTTTAACATAGAAAAATGGTTTTAAGTTTAAAAGGTTCACAAATCTCTGGACTTTTTTGGGCTGAATGGGCATTTTGAAAGCTAGCAAAGTTTTCATAAAAACAAAGTTTCAGGGAAGCTTTGGGACTGTTTCAGATTTAATACTGGGTGTGTAATGGATGGTATGTTCAGACTTAGAGTGGTGACATCACCGCTATAGAGTGGAGAGGTGCTTGAAAAGTATTCCTTAATTTTCCCAAACATCTTGCTGTCATTCCCACATTTTTCACTCTTCATACACCATTGTTGGTCAAATCATAGGAAGTGTTGAGCTGGTAGTAGACATGTGTCTGTGGAATCCAACAGACTTACATATTTTACTCTTTGAGCCTGAAAGCAACATGAACTCCAACCAACAGCTCCAATGGACTCAATGTTAACTATGACCACTAATTTCACGAAGAAGCAGACAGTATCAGTTTTCTAACCTGCACTCAATCTCACATTTTTGACTCAATAAACAAAAAATTACATCAGCGGATTTGGCAGTCTTATCTCTTTGATGATATCAATATTTTGTTGATTAGACTCATGGTTTTTGAATAGGGGGCAGGGCTTTGACAGGTGGATCTAGTCTGCCCCTTCACCCTGGTGCCCCGTCCACAATGGTAACCAGTGACACATACACACTGAGAGAAGCGGGAGCTTTTCTCATTTTCAAAAGTATGTCACCATTATATATATTTGCGTTTTCAGTGAAGCCTCGTACCACTCACAGCTAGTTTATTTTGCCCATGTACCTCAAATGAACCTCAATGATACAGCTCACGTACTATTGGTAATATTGGCAGATAAAATGCAAACAGAAGAAGCAGCCAGTCTGACAAAATTTCTTGAGAAATGTCCAGCTGAGAGCCGTCGATCCTTTTCAGAGAAACTAGATTAAACTTTAATATACGCTAATATTAATGGCATGATGTTCCTTTCATCAAATGCCGCTTTAACAAGCCTCGCAGGCTACAACCTTGACTGACCACGGAACAAAGTTGTTACATAAAGAAGTACATTTAAATTAATCCAACACGCTCTGCTCCCCTATTAATTCCCACTGACCTTTTCATAATGAATGACTGAATAATTAAATGAGGAGTTTGCTGTGTTTCCTGCTGCACTGGGTACAGGATGGACAGAGAAAACAGAGCAGAAAATCCTAAAATAAAGTTCAGCATAACAAAACTTTCACACGAAATGTGTACAATTATTTGTTCTGAGTGGCTGCTATGCTGCTGGACTGCGTAACCAGGTATACACATGGTGTTTGAGCCTCGGCAACAGTTGTGTATGTTACATATATTGACATTTCTGAGGAGTGACGTAATAATGAAGTGAAATGAGGAAGAGAAAACAAACCTGGTCATGCTCAGTGATGAGACTGAACTACATATGCCAGGGGTCTGTGGGTACATTTCAATTCAACCTCACCCTTACTGTAGCATAGTGTCTGTAGGGGTGAGGTCTCTACAGAGCAGTAACATAGTGTCTGTAGGGGTGAGGTCTCTACAGAGCAGTAACATAGTGTCTGTAGGGGTGAGGTCTCTACAGAGCGGTAACATAGTGTCTGTAGGGGTGAGGTCTCTACAGAGCGGTAACATAGTGTCTGTAGGGGTGAGGTCTCTACAGAGCGGTACATAGTGTCTGTAGGGTGAGGTCTCTACAGAGAGCAGTAGCATAGTGTCTGTAGTGTCTGTACAGAGCAGTAACATAGTGTCTGTAGGGGTGAGGTCTCTACAGAGCAGTAACATAGTGTCTGTAGGGGTGAGGTCTCTACAGAGCGGTAACATAGTGTCTGTAGGGGTGAGGTCTCTACAGAGCGGTAACATAGTGTCTGTAGGGGTGAGGTCTCTACAGAGCAGTAGCATAGTGTCTGTAGGGGTGAGGTCTCTACAGAGCGGTAACATAGTGTCTGTAGGGGTGAGGTCTCTACAGAGCGGTAACATAGTGTCTGTAGGGGTGAGGTCTCTACAGAGCGGTAGCATAGTGGGCTAACACAGGGGTCCATTAGTGCTGTTCATCACTGGCGATGGTCTTCATGCATCTTTTGGGTGGTTTAACGCTGTCAGGCTCACTCTGGGGTCCCTAACTTTTCTGGCCTATTCTGTTTCTTGGCTTCAGCAGCATTTTCAAAGTGTCTGTCGAGTGGTTCATATAACCTCCACACAGCCTTTACAGCACAGAAACTGCTGCAAGTATTTAGGACTAGTGAGCTCACTTCTTGTGCTGCTTCCAGAAGTTCTCGTGGATTTTAATTGGACTGACTCTAGAGATTGTGGTTGTTCTCTGTGGATGCTTTGCATTGCTTTAATTTACTGAACCTCATCTACAGCATCATATACAGCCAGTTCCAGCTGGTGGTTCATGCAGACTTAGGTTAGGGTACCTTGCAGTCAGCGTGGTTTCCGCATCGGAGTTCTTGCCTATTCACATGAGGTCAGGGTACCCTAACCCTATTCACATGAGGTCAGGGTACCCTAACCCTATTCACATGAGGTCAGGGTACCCTAACCCTATTCACATGAGGTCAGGGTACCCTAACCCTATTCACATGAGGTCAGGGTACCCATACATGACACTGACTCATCAGAAACAAAGAAGACCCAGTTCCTTTGTAGCAACTCTTCACTGAATCCTAGAGTTAACACTTTGATTGTTTGTTTTATTGGAACATAAAGAAAAAAAAAAGACATGTCAGACAGAGAAAAGGTTAACCAAAATGAATGTAGAAAAGAAGAATGTTATGTAGAAACTCATTACAGGCTTATCTAAAAAAACAAAAAAACATTTATAAATAAAAACGATGCAAAGTTTTTTTTTTATTACAAATAAAATACAGTATATATTAAAGCTTTTCGCCAAGTCTGTACACCTTAACTTAATTTAAAAAAGAAACGTTTATCTTCTTGATTATTATCAAAAATAGCCAAAGCATTACATCATAGTGTGGAGAGGTTGCAGCGTGTGTCTGAGAAAGTTGCTATTCTGACAAAGCTTTTCTGCACTAGTAGAATTTTGTAGTATTTAAGAAGAAGAATGTAATGAATCACAATTTCCTTGAATTATCCCCATTTACTTAGGTAAGTCAGTTTCTCAGGGATCAAAATCCTTAAAAAGCTTGTTGATGTAACTTAAGTAATTGTAAAATTCATCGTTCCAAATTTTAATTCAACTTCTCTGCAAATATCATAAAATTAAATGTTTCACATTTAATGCCCATTTATTTTTCTGAAAGCATTTTAAAAATGTGAGATATCCAGTGTTTTTTGATAATACAAATCTTTATTAGGACAAGCAGATTAGTATCATTTGCAAATAATATTCGAAAATAGTGTTGGACACCTCTGAGAGATTGTTTCAAGAAAGCTTCCTCTCTGCTCTCTGCCCTTTGCCTATCAGCTCAACCCGTTCCAGCAACAAAAATTCAGCAGAAGCTCCATCTGGGATTCTTTTACGTCGAAGATCGTGGCAGATTTGCAACTGAGAGACGGAGCCTGGTCGAAGAAAAAAAACTTGGCTTGAAGAAGACACAATGTTGTTAACATTTTCTTTCTCTTTTGCTTTATGTTTCATTTTTCTCTGCAGCTCAATAAGATGGTCAGGGTCAGTGAAGGGTCGGGTCATCTTAGAGAGATGGAATGCTTTGCTGAATAAAGCATCCGTCTCAAATAACACAGTCTGTGTGCTACTTTTACATTACATTACATTACAGTCATTTAGCAGACGCTTTTATCCAAAGCGACTTACAGGAAGTGTATTCAACATAGGTATTCAAGAGAACTATTAGTCACCAGAAGTCATAAGTGCATCTCCTTTCTTAAACAAGCATCTCAAAGCATAAGCCAGAGCAAAAGTATAGTGCAGAGGCAGATTACTACTTCACGGGCCCGTGTTCAGACCACACCCATCTTCACATCTGGTCTTCATTTTGATAACTACACACCTGTAAAGTATGTTGACTGTATCTCTTACAGCTGTGTTCTGTCCACAGACAGACAAGGCACTGTAAACCTCCTCAGTGGTAGTTCCTGCTCCAGGAACACATTTTACCACCAGGACACACTCACAGACAATAAATAAATGGCGTTAACATTATGTGCTACATTCTACATTTCTACTGAATTTTCTTTCAAATGCTCTGTCAAACGTAGCATATTACTTCTCGGCCTGTGTCACCAGATTATTACTTTATTCAATAGTAATGCCCTTTAAGTGTTATGACAGTACTGCTTCATTTAATATGGACATCTGTGACTGCCATTATGCTGATTTAATTGCACACAAATGTCTCTCACTCTCTCTCTCTCTCAATATTTAAATATACATATACATATACATATACATATGTCTTGAATCTTCATCTGTGCATACTCACAATTCTTGGGAAGTGTGTGCGTGTATGACTTTGTCTTAGTGTGATTATGTAAATGCAATTAGTCTCTTTATCTATTCAAAGGCACTAGGATGAAAGCGAGGCAGACCTGACCTGATACACATCCCTTCTTCTGTCCTGTGTTCACCATAAGAATATCAATGTTCTTGCATTAACCCAAAGAGACATCGAGTGAGCTGAAATAAAATAGAGAAGAGGCAGTGTGGAGTTAGCGCCTTGATAATAGAAGTGTGTGGGTAGAAGAAAAAGGATGCTAATTTCTGGAATCTAATCAATACCAGGGAGCAGAGGTAAAGAGAATGTTAATAAGTGACAGATAGGAGGTGGGCTGCGATCTGCACGTGGGTAGTGTACATCACATATACCATCAGAGAGAGCTTTCAGCGCATGGATGAACTGAACTCAACCTTTGCTGCCATTTGATTTTAACGTACTCAAGCCTCTTTATTGTCTCCAAGCAGAAATCTAAACACCTCCAATTTACATCTTTACGTGTAAAGAGGTTAATTACATAACAGATGGATGCGAGTAGCCTGAAACTCTGAATTACTGCCAAGAACTCCAATGATACAAAGAAGTGTTGTGTGTGCTCTTTGATGAATTCTTCAGTCTACATGCTGTTGTAAGTCGACTTAACAGAACGAAACACAAGTATTATGTTGACACATTTCTATGATTGATACAAACATTTGTTAAACTGCTCCTATCAACATCTGGGTCTTCTGAAAATGTAGCACAAACAGCTAAATACATAACTATTTATATGGAAATCCAAGCAAACACAATTAACGACTTTAATACTCATCAGGGGGCGACTCCTCTGGTTGTATAGAAGTCTATGAGAAAATGACTCTACTTCTCTCTTGATTTATTCCCTCAGTAAACATTGTAAACATGAGTTTATGGTCTCAATCTCTAGTTTCAAGTCTTCTTCAATACAGCATGATGTTCATTTAGTAAATGATGCTCCATTTAGAGTCAAACAGACCATAAAGCAGGGGATGCTTTAGGGCGGGGCTACCGGGGATACCTTGTGATTGACAGGTCACTTACACAGCGTTGTCCGGTCTGAGAGTTGTCAACTTCAACTTCAAATTTTTCACAATTTTTTTCCCTTCAAAGTTTATTGTAACATTTCTGGTAAAAATGTCTAATTAAGCGTTCTGTACTCTCGGTTTTCTTCTGTTCTTAACGTATTCTAAACTGTAGTCCACTAAACCAATGTGTCAGGCTGCGCTGACTTATTAAATACAGACTATTGTTGCAGCGGACGAGCCAGAGAACATACAGATAGGTGACAAATCAATGTAAAACCTGATTTAACCAGTGTGTACAAGGTATAATGGTGATACTGTAATCTCAAGGCTATATATATATATATATATATTTATTACTAGTCACATTACTATTACTATTACCTGTACCATTAAGCATTTTAGCTTTACTTCCACCCTGAAGCCCTTTTGCTTTCTCGTTCTGCAGGTTTCCATGAATCGTTGTGGTACCTGGACCGTAGTCGTGCCTCCTGCTGTGAGCCGACTGACACCCACTGCTACTTCCATTATTATTATTAGTCACATTACTATCCCTATTTTCATAACTATAATTCTACTGTAATAATTGCTGCTGTTATTATAAGTAGTCTTATTATATGAATCATTTATGTCATATACATTGAATGTGTTGTATCTCTGTTATGCTGCTCATTCTGTACACATGACATCTATTGCATTCTGTCCATCCTGGGAGAAGGATCCCTCCTCTGTCGTTCTCCCAGAGGTTTCTTCCTTTTTTCTCCCTGTTAAAGGGTTTTTTAGGGGAGTTTTTCCTGTGCCGATGTGAGGGAAGGACAGAGGATGTCGGACAGAGGATGTGTCACAGATTGTAAAGCCCTCTGAGGCAAATTTGTAATTTGTGATTCTGGGCTATACAAAATAAACTGAATTGAATTGAATATATATGATTACATGTAACTAGTCAGCTGATGAATGAGCCAGTGATGGTGAAGCATCAATTCAACTTTTCTTGTGGGTCAACTAAAGCAAACATGGCTTCAATGCTTCTTTGCATGTGTGTTATTGTGTTGATCTGCATGCATTCTTCATTCAGTTCAGATTACCCACAACTGTTCACTTGTGATTCAAGTTAGCCAGATCTGTCTCTATAAAACAGCATCTGTAAAAGTTGCATATTCATGTTGAAAAGTCATGAAAAAATGCTTTCTAATATGTCCCCTTTAAAGCTGGGCCGCCAGAGTGGGACGGTAAACAACGCCCCTTTATTTCCCTTCTTTTGGTCTGCCAGGCTGCCTCAGTTAGAATGGAGCTGTATGAGCTGAGGTCTCTATGTGGCAGCGCTCAGTGCTTGGTTGACTATATGAGTAATGACTGAAAAAGACAAATTTATCAAGTCAGTTTCAACTAATTGACTTTCTGCTCTACAGCTTCAAGACAGAACTTAGCAACTGTATAGCTTTTTAACCCATTTAATGCCTATATATATATATATATATATATATATATATATATAATATATATATATATATATATATATATATATATTCAACTCGCTACATGACAGTACACATGGCCTCCCTTTTGTTCGTGAAAATATTTGGGTACAATGACAATGATAGCTAGCTAATCTTGTCGTTAAACATATTGTAAAATGATATTTACTGTTTGTTATGGACTTGAATCTTGCTAGCATAACGTTAGCTTCCTGGCTCATAGCTGAGCCAAAGGGTTCTATGAGCCGAGTGGACCAGAAATATCTCCCATTGCCAAGTCGTATCTAAGGTCTGTCATGTTAACTGAAGCTGTGAACAACGTTTCTATGGCATAAGAACCTTATAGAACCCTATAGTAATGAATGTTCCCGGTATTAACGCTCAGGGTTACCAGGGAGACGCAAACCCTATGCAATACACATCAAAATACAAATGAATCGTCTTATCTAGGGCATTATTTCTTATATATGGTACAAGAAGTTGGTGTATACTATTTCTAATTTGTGTTTGTTATAAGCAACACTGCAGTCACTGCCAGGTGAAGCTTGACTTATTAAATGCCATATTTTCAGTATATGCTTTAGGACAGGTCACCGGTTTTTAAATAATTTCATGTGTCATGGGCCGTTCCTTTCCCATAGATAAACCCTTTATGTCGTCTCCAACTCCAGTTGATATATTGAGTGTAGACTAGAGGAGGCTAGTGCAGTGCCCGTACGGAGCTTGTGTCCGTTCGGCCCTTGGTTGCTTGTCCCCCAAAGTGCTGCTTGCAACCTTGTGGAAATGCGCTCATCGCTCGTTGATTTCAGGAAGATGAAGAAGAGTTTAGTTGCAACCCTACTATGTCCAGCAGCTGCAGCCTGTAGAGACGGCACAAGGTCCTTTTCACTTGTTTATTCTAAGTTTATTAATATTGTGCTCATATGTCCACATTGCACCAATTTCAGTAATTCCCAGAAATATACCTGCCAAGTGTGAAGTAGATCTGATGGACTGTTCCAGAGATATGTGAAGGACACACAGACAGACGGACAGGCATTGCTTGCTTTGTAGATAGATGATTCTGCATCTAAATAAACACTGACACGCCAGGCATCGTTGTTATATGATAGGGTTTCTGAGTAATGACATTATACAAAACCTGTTGAAATCTTTCACTCCTATTTTGAATCAAATATAATAGTTGGCAGTAAAACACAAAGAGAAATTTCAAAGATTTACATTTCTTACTCCACTTACACCAAAAGCTCTAGTGGAGGGATAAATAGCATTCTTCCAAAACATATTTCATAATGTGGTGTTTTGATGGTGGTGGTGAAAAAACAAAGCTAGCATTTCATTACATTCAGCTGGCTTGAGATCTGCTAACTGTGAAGGCAAGCATAATGTTTCTCTACATATTAAGTCAGGTGTTACATTTTTACCCATCAGTAGTTTGAATTGTAATCAGCTTTTCCATTTGGCCTATACAGTAGCTTTGTCAGGAGCTTCAAAATGATTTATTTCCACTCCCATTATTACTTTCTTTAACACACACTTATATTTATACACTTAAATACACATCACCTATTGACATGCAGTGTTGTGGAGGGATGTCAATAGGGATGGGGTCACCTCTTCAGCCACCAGTTCCCAATCCATACCAACTGGTCTGTGCTGGTCACTGTCCACTTCCCTTCTGATTGAGCTACTTCAAGTAACACACAAATGCAAAACTGTGAAATGTTCTCAAACACAGATGACAAAAAAAGGACTGAATACAATTATTGTTTTTTATTTATTCATTTTGTCTTTTATGTAACCTACTTCTTCCACAGCCACAACCGCCTTCCAGCTCAACAGTCCCTGAAACGGAAGGTACCATTGCAATGCTGAGCGCCGTCGATGACTCATGCCTTATTTAACAAGGCGGCCTCTCTCGACGCGTTTGGCTGGCAAAACAGACGAGGAGCTCTTGAGAAAATGAGCACAGAGGAAATGTAAAATGGAGAGTCGGTGGGTTGTTATTCCCCCACCCCTATTCCTGGCTTCTGGCAGAGGGAGATGCTGGCACTCGCACCTCGCAGGGCGCTCTCTCTCGCTCTGAGGAGACTTCATTTTGTCCCCGCTGAATAGGAGGCTCCGGCCAAAATGACACGAAGAGAAATGCAATGTGACAGCAGCAGCAGCAGAAGCATCGGGGGGAGGAAGGGGATGCTGGTGGTATGGGGGCGGCGGTGTATGCATCGCAGAGATTTGAGGATTGTGTGTGTGAGTATGTCGGGGGGGCAGTGGGTAGAAAGTGTCATCTGTTTGTGTGCTGGATGATGCAAAAGTGAGAGTAAAGTCCTGGTATGGCATGAGTGTGTTCACAAGTGCGCACGTGTGTGCTTGAGGTAGAAAGGGTGTTTCTTTCTAGCTAAGCAGCATCAGTCTGTTTAAGTCCATGTGAGTTAGCGTCGGAGTAAGCCTATGCATTATGGGACTTCAGGATGAATAGATTGGGTGGCTGATCAAGAAGACCCAGAGATGATCCAGCAGTGACAAGGTCTCAGGATGCTACTCCCCAATGTTCTCACCAGTCCTCTGGAACCACTCGAAGGCACTGTGTACAGTGTCTACCTGATAGTCACTATTGCTAGTCTAAAATACAAATAATGCTTGTTTATAAATACACTCATCACAAGCACTACAGTCAGTCACTGGATTATCTCAGTCCTGGTGTTGCAGGATGATAATCACCAAAACTTTCCAATAACAATATCTATAAGAATAACAACTGAATAAAGCCATCAACCAGTCACGTTGTGCGGAACGGTATGACATTTATATATTTATAAAAAACTTGTAGGCTCCATATTAAGAACAGAGATGCAAAACTTATCACTTCTTTCAACCTTGACAAAGGCCAGATCTACTACATTGTTCTTACCTTTCACAATAAGAGCCCCAGACTTATACAATTCTGCAAGCGAGAATTTCACATTTCCGTGTGGTTTATCAGAGTTTACTGTACAGTCTGCAAGATGGTGTATGTGTTAATCCATGTGTGGTGGTGCATAGCCGGTAGCTACCATGAATTTTGCTACGTTATTTTTTAAATGTTGTTTTTTTGTGTTTATTAATGGAGCACTAATGGCATATGACAGAAAACATTCATCAACATCAGAAGGATTGGATTAACTGCAACAGACTTTGAGACGATCACCACCAACGGCTGAACAACAAGCCAGACCTGCCGGAACAAATGCCACCAAACTACCCCAGGATGGAAGCTAAGCCAACACAGCTAGGACCTGAGGCTACTCCACTACCCAGCATGCTCCTGGCTGTCTGATGTTTGGTAGAAGGAAATTAAGATGAAATAAGACTTCAGGAGAACCCTGTGAAGGAGGTCGGTGACTTCATCATGGTTTCCCAGATCAAGCGGGACAGAGAGGAGGACTGTGTGTTTACATCATGATGCTTGGTGCTCAAACACAGTCAAAGCTGATGGACAATGTTTTCCTCATGTTGGATTTTTTATATGAAGATGTCTCTTATATTATCTGCACAGAGAATTGTTTTTGTTGCTGCTCTTTACATTTCTTATAATGCAAATTCAAAAATTAACTTCAGGAATGTACTACTGTTTCTGTTTTGTTTGTCATGTGTTTCTTGTGTTTAAAATGGGCTACAACTGCATTCCGTTGTGCATCCCTGTGACAATAAGTGATCCTTGAATTATAGCCTGTACAGTCTGCATGACATGTTTGCTTAGATGATGGCAAATTGTAGATTACGTTTTTAATAAAATCTGTGTTTTCTCAACAAAGAAAAAGAGAACCCTAAAGCTCTCTTTGGAAAAACCTTCATTCCACCTGACTGCACCTACAGCACTATTGATAATCCCTGCTTTTTTTCCCCTTTTGTGTGTTGATGTTATTGAGTTATTTTCTTTTGTAGGCCTACTACTCCACTAGATAGCATATTCTCTTACAGGAGGAAAGCTCAGGGAAGTTGTTGGAAAGAATGGATGTAAAGGATTATAAAGGTTGACTGAGGCAGACCTCACATGTGTCAGGCTAGATTCAACATGTTTTGTCAGTCTGCGACCCTTGTCGCTCTTTATACTGCAGCAGTCGCTCCGACCGTAATAATGACGCTGGGCCTCGTGGTTCACTATCAGACCAAGCGACCATGTTTGACGAGTTAGGAGTGAGAATGTGTTGGAAAAGCAGGGTTCAGCTTCCAACCCAAATGTGTTAATCACAAACTACCTATATTTTGCTATCATTCCTCCTCCAATCTCAAAGGAATTTGTGCATCAGAGCAGATTTTATTTGGTCCACGTCTTTTTGCGTGGGCTTGAAATGTTTCCCCTTTTCTCTCTTCTTCTAGGGAGCCATGCCTTTTAAGATAAGATAAGATAAGTTAAAACTTTATCCCGAGGGAAATGCAGGAGGAAAAGCAGCTGCAGTACAAAGTGGCAAAGTGCACACATATCAAATTGAAAAAAATAAATAAGCTGAAAATCCAATCGGGCAGGTTCCGGTTTCCTGCCTGATGGAGTAGGTACGAGAGGAGAGGAGCTCTGATGAAATACACTTCCAACATAGACATTTTAATCTTCAGTAACCAATAGAAAAGGGAACACACAGAGTATAAATCACAGAATAGTAAAACGTTTGTCATGAGGAAAAGCTCACGGAAGGAAGGAGCGAAACAAACTCAGAAAACTATAACTCCCTATACGGTCGGCAGCCCAAAGATGGCGGACAACGCTACGGAGAACACACCAGAGAACACACTTTCACTGCAGGTGTTAAGAGAGGAATTACAAACATCCAGAGAAACAGTACTGGTGCAGATAAAAGCTGAGATTACGACATCATTTAAAGAAATCAAAAACAGACATTTACGTGAAGAAACAAAGGAGCTAACAACTAAGAAGAGATGGGAAACACACTCAGCGAAACGATGGACAGAGTAACAGTGATTGAACAGGCACAACAGGCCATGACCAAGGAATGTAAGAAGCTTCAGGACAAATGCATGGATCTAGAGAACAGAAGTAGGAGGCAGAACCTCCGGCTGGTGGGCATTAAAGAAGGAGCCGAAGGAGGTAACATGGTCAAGTTCCTAGCTGATTTTTTCCCCGCTGTGCTGGGAGCTGATAGCGTCGATTCCCCTGTAATGATAGACACTAGCCCCGACACCAGCCAGAGAGGAGAGCATTACTGCATTACTTTACGGACAAACTGAAGATTCTTGATCTCGGCAAAGCGAAAGGCCGACTCGCATACAAGGGAACCCAGGTACACATCTTTCCAGACACGAGCCCCGAGGTCAGCAGACTGCGCGCCGCCTTCAACCCGGTGAAAAGAAAACTCTGAGATGCCAACATAACTTACAGCCTGTTCTATCCAGCCAGACTCACCAAGCTGACCGATCTCCAAACAAGTAACATGGATAGACACGAAGTAGGAAAATAATGAATAATAACATTAAAAAAAGTACAAATGAACTCAAATAAACTAAAATTGATGGGGCTGATAACGGCATTTGATGGTAATATAACAAAATAACCGCTATTTCAGATTATGCCAAGCTAACAAAGCTAAGGGATTTATTTAAATCCTAGACAGTTTGGGCTATACAACTTCTCTTTGGGTGCTGCAGGTGTCCCAAACATCATAGTTTATATAATGACACGCATTGATGTATAATGTTACTGCAATGTAGTTGGCCACAGTAAGCTGACCATTGAACAACCTTCTGATGATATAGCCTATGCTTTACAGATTGGCTGCGAATTTCATTAAGAATTCCTTTATCCCTTACTCTGGATTCATGCTAAAAGTACATATGATGGTGACTTATATTGATATATTCTCCTTTGCTGCCACTTGTTTCCGTTTTGCAGCAATGGTTTAGTGACAAACTGAGGTTCAAGGTTCTAAACAGTTCAAAAGAAAGTGTTCTCAAGCTGTGTAGAACAGCTATGTGCCTTTTGGTAAGTTTGTCTTTCCCCTACTACTTATTTCGGAAGTGATGGGGGGTGGGGTGGGTAGATGTTAAAGTTGTAGAGTTGAAAGTTCGAGCCTTGTTGACTGTTAATGTACGTATGTATGTTTATTGTAACCCCCCCCACTCCTTTTATTTTTTCCTTCTCTTTTTTTATTTTATTTTTTTCTCTCTGGTGGATGCAAGTACCCACATGCAGCATATCCATTACAAAACTAAATCATATACAGAAATATGAAGGGCTTATTTAGAACTGGGGATGAAAGTGAGGTGCAGTTTATCACACGGAACTGTAGAGGCTTGAATGGATCGGTGAAACAAGGAAATATATTGGCTCATCTAAAGAAGTTAGGGACAGATGTCGCTTTCTTGCAAGAAACACATCTTAAAATCCAAGCTCACAAACAACTACAAAAAACTGGATTGGACACATGTTTCATTCAAGTTTTAATTCCAAGTCACGTGGAACTGCTATTATAATTAATAAAAACATTCCTTTCACTCCATCTGACATTATTTCAGATCTAAATGGTAGATATATGATAGTAACCGGAAAAATATATAATACCCTAGTAACATTGGCTAACGTCTATGCACCTAACCATGATCATGATAAATGTATAAGTACAGTGCTAGCTTCCTTACCCAACCTTCACAACCACAACTTCATTCTAGCTGGGAATTTAAATTGTGTGATGGATCCAGGTACTAGACAGATCATCAAACAAACAGGAAACTGATCCAGAACTTTCTAAATACAGCTAATATAAAAAAACTTTGGAGATTCATACACCCAACTCAATACTCATAAAAAAATAGAATAGAAAATACTAATTTTTCTCTCAGCCACACAATTCCTTTTCCAGGATTGATTACTTCTTTGTAGACTCTAAATTACTGTCGGCAGTAAAATATATTGATTATGAAGCCATTGTATTGTCGAACCATACCCCCTCAAACTACAACTAATTTTCCCCAACAGACATACCTGGCGAATGGACAATAGCTTATTATCCAATGAAATACATATTGACTTTATTAGTTCTCAGATGGCTTTCTATGTGCAAACCAACAAAACCCCAGATGTTTCTAAGAGTATATCATGGGAAGCACTGAAGGCCTATATTCGTGGCCAAATCATCTCCCACTGTGCACAAATGACCAGAACACAAAAAGAAAAAAGAAACAACTTAACCGAGCAAATTTCAGAGCTGGATCAACAATATGCAGAATCCCCTACTCCTGAACTACTTGGAAAGAGGATATCTCTGCAAACAGAGTTTAATCTTCTCTCTACATCAGAGACAACTAATTTAATACGTTATTCCAGACATAAATATTATGAATATGGAGAGAAAATAGGGAAATATTTGGTCCATCAAATAAGAGTATCAGAGGCATCAAGACTAATAACTGAAATTCGCACAGATTCAGGCAGTATAACCAGAGATCAGTCCGAAATTAATCAAGAATTTAAGCAGTTTTATGTGAAGCTATATACATCAGAATCGACAAGGGATGCAAAGCTTTTGGAAGATATTTTGGAAGATTTGAACATTCCTTCTATTAATGAAGGAGATAGAAACTCTTTAGAGGAACCTATTACTCTGGGAGAGATCACCCAGGCAATACGTAGTCTTCAATGCTCAAAGGCACCTGATCCAGAAGGTTATACACCTGAATTCTATAAGAGGTTTATTGCAGAAATCTCTTCTTCTCTGTGTTTTTAATGAATCATCAGAACTCCTTCCAACAACATTTTACCAAGCATCAATTTCTTTACTACATAAAAAAGGTAAAGATCCCTTTGACCCAGCATCATACAAACTAGTGAGTTTGCTAAATGTAGATACTAAAATCTTAGCTAAAATAATGGCCATCAGATTAGAAAGGGTGCTGCCAACAATAATTCATGATGAACATACAGGATTTATTAAAAATAAAACAATGGTCCATAATATTCATAGATTATTTGATATAATATACTCACCTAACTCAAGTTCCCACTCTGAAGTACTAATATCCCTGATTTAAGCTTAACATAGGTAAAAGTATACTGTTCCCAATTAATACTAGCTGATCAACAATCTTTTGAAAATGTGCCCTTTAAAATGTCAACTCAGTTTAAATATCTAGGAATCAATGTCACTAAATCATTTGCAGATCTTTACAAGGAGAACTTCCTAAAATTATTCGAACCAACAACGCAAGATCTGCAGAGATGGTCCCATATGCCTATATCATTAGCAGGTCGAATTAATATAATTAAAATGTCCATCCTCCCAAAGTTTATATTTTTATATCAGTGTATTCCAATATGCATCAAAAATCATCATTTTCTTTCGCAACATAGATAAAATGATCTCACAGTTCATTTGGAGCAAAAAAATACCAAGAATAAGGAAGGCATTCTTACAAAGACCCAAATCAGCAGGGGGAATGGGGTTACCAGATGTTCAGCTTTATTATTGGGCATGTAATATACGAATGATGACCTACTGGCTACAAAAACAATCTCCTTTATGGTGGAACATAGAAAGGGCATGTTGCTCTCCCTCTTCTCTTTCGGCTATGCTATTTTCAGCCATGGCCACTGTAAACACTGCATCATTGGACAATCCTGTCGTTTCTCATACACTTAAGATTTGGTCACAGGTCCAAAAATATTATGGATGGCAGGCTGGCTCTTCACAAAGCCCTCTCACTAAAAATCACTCTTTTGCGCCCTCGTTTAACAATACATTATTTGATGATTGGTTTGAAAAAGCACCGGCAACACTAGGTCATATTTTGTTGTTGCCCGAGGATATCTAATTACTGGAGCAATATTTTTCAGACCTTGTCCAAAATTTTGCATAGACCTATTAACTTGGATCCCTTAATGGCATTTATAGGAATTATAGATTCTAACATAGTAAAAAATGGTGTAGAACACTATGATTTAATTTGTTAACCTGCTGGCACGAAGGTTGATACTACTCAACTGGAAACAGAAAAACTGCACCAACACATTCAAATCTAATGAGGGATGTTATGAAGCACTTGGAGCTAGAGACAATTTAATTATCTCTGAAACATCAAGAACAGAAATTTAAGAAAATTTGGCAACCTTTTATAGACCATTTTAATGGTAGAATGTTCTGACCAGACTTGAGTGGTTCCCTTACACCTAAAGAGTGTATATAGAAATATTAAGATTGTAAAGAGTGGAGTACCAGGGCATCCACCCCCCCCCCCTCTTTTATATATTTTTTATTTTTTTTTTTTTTTTTCTTGATGTCAAATATTTATTGCTCCAATTATTAATTTTTTTTTATTTTATTTGTATTTATTTGACTCTCCCCTTCCCACTTAATTTAATTTATCAAAATATTATATATTTAGGTTTTTGATTAGTATGGTGGTCATTCCTTGTTTTAATGTCTGTACAAAGATGTGTGTATATGTATGTGTGCAGGGGTTTGAAAGTTCTGTAAAATGACATTAACACAGTAAAAAAAAAAATGAAGCAAATCCAATCGGCCTAAAGGCCTAGCTGGGTTAATTGTCTTTGTTTAAATTGTGAAGAGTTAAATTCATGATTGCAATTCTACATTTTTGTTATTGAGATACTATTCAATGAATTATAATATAATTGCAGTTGCATATTCCCGGTTTTCTCAACGGCCCCTGGTAATAGTCACTGGACCCAACATCCGAGTGAATGGGCGTTATCAGTGGTAATCAGCCTCAAAGGAAGTAAGGCGGTGACCTTGGCCATGGTAATTCTGATGGGAGAAAGGCGGTTCAACTAAACACAGGACTTTGGAGGCAGCTGTTTGTGTCCAGTGTGAAAGTTAAGTAACGAAACATTCGTGACATTACTAACCTCATGTGTGTTACAAAAGTAAAACTAACCAAGTTCTCTTTCAATTCACAGCGTTAACCACATGTTAAAATCTGAATCCACCCAGAACTCCACACCCTTACTTACTAGACTGGTTGAGTCCAGCTGTGCCCTACCCCACTGCCACTGAGGCCCCCTGAGTCAGAAACCCCCTTACAACCCTGACATAGAGAGGTATGCACAGAGACGAGGACAAAGTTATGTGTGCATTGTGATCATTGTGTCCTCGTCATTTGGATATTAATTGTCATAATTGGTGGTAACTTCTGTAAGACATCATTATATACATGTTTTGTGCTGAGATGAACTGTTCAGTCCTTTTAAGATGGGTCAGGTCTCAAACGTACATTTTGGTGTAACTTCATTAATGAGGGGTAATAACTCAGGGACTATGTTTTTTTTACATTGACTGACAAAAGTTGTTACAAGCAGCGACCGCTTTTACCTGAGGTTCTGACTATTTCAGGGAACACAATTACTTCCATCCCATAATCAACATGCGATTCTCATTGAATGATTAACTAACTCAGCAAGTACAATAGACCTCATTAAGATCGAGTTGTTGTGTACACTCACTTAGCTTCAAGCCAAACTAAAGCTTTTACTGTCACCATGGGTGAGAGTGAAACAGTGTTCAGGCTGTGTGGGAGACAAGCACCAGAGGCACACAGTGATAGGGGGTCCGGGGCATGCCCTTTATAAGTGGTGCTATGTGGTGCACTCTGCCATGAGTTTTTAGCCCAAGCAAAGGCACCAATTTATGAATGAAAAGTATAAAATAAACATTTTTCCTTCTAAAAGAATGCTTTTTCTTTCCTTACTGGAGAAAAAATGAACGAAACTAATCATATAAGGCAAAAGATCACAGAAGGCTGGAAAACTAAAAAGCATTTCTTATCCAAGTGCTCTGCCTGCCCACCAAAGTCAGGTACACATTCAAATTATAGTATAGTATTTAATTTTGTCCTCAGTGATTAAACCGATCATAAAAATGCCTCATCAAGGTTATATATATTTTACTAACATCTGATTGGTAGGTTTTAACCCTACTTGTCGCTCTCCCATAGGTTTCTTACTTTTTTTTCTCCCTGTTAAAGTTTTTAAAGTTTTTTTAGTTTTTCTAGTGCCGATGTGAGGGTTGTAATATGTGTACAGATTGTAAAGCCCTCTGAGGCAAAGTTATGATTTTGGGCTATACAAAATAACGTGAATTGAATTGAAATAAACATGGAGACGAAGTGTGGGAGCAGTGACCTCACTTGAAGGTTATATAACTAATGTTTGGTGGCAAGCTCATATACATTTGTCAACTAGACTTGACCACACAATGAAATGTTAGATGGCCTGAAAACGACACCAACTGCTACGCTCCAACCCATCAGACCTCCACACACATCAGATCCATCACTCTTTTGTATGCAGGAGACGTCACGGTTCCCAGGGCTCATCAAAGCCTCTTTTCCAACTTTCTTGTTTTATTTTGCAAAAGAACTATGTGACCATGCACTAGGAAAGGTATATTACAATTATTGTTAAAATACTGTCAATCTGAATCTTCCAATATAATAAAATAAACAGTTTCACCAAATCAATGTCTTTATTTTTCTATCAGAAACTGCCTGATGGAAAATCATCCTCCATCATGACTTTGAGTGCAGATTTGTGGTGATGTTTGTTCTTGTCGCAATGCTCCAAACCATCCTGACATTTCCTGAGGTAAAGCTTTCCATTTCGCTGAACTGCTGTTATCACTTTCAACTGGGAGAAAGTATTAAGCTATGAAATCCATAAATAATGAAAAATGGCGAGAGGAAAGATGACACTTCAAAATAATAAATGCCATTTACAGACTGTGAGGGCTAAAATGCTCATAATGCTCACAATAATTGTTTTCATGTAGGGTAGGCTAACTCATTAAATTATGCAACAAAAAAGATCAGTGAATATGATGGAATAGTGGCATTAGAATGTGCCGGAGGAACCACATTAAGTGTCGACTAAAATCTTTCTCCAGGAGTGCATGCCTTCGGACCCCCTAGCTGGCTACCTAGTCCCACTGGCTGGCTGCTCCATAAACTTGTGGCCACCTGATGACTGTACGCAGCCTGTCTGCACTTATTGGGAGACAGCTTAAGGGGAAAAAATGAAACAGGGCACTTTATAGGTGACAGTCCTAAATAACCCTTACTCCGTTAACTCTAGTCATTCGTGACCAACCAGCATGTATTATTATATGTCCTTCGTATCTTTTAATCAATGTTCTATTTCTGTTTATTTTTTTCACACTGGATTGCCCCCGTCTACAAAATGTCCTATAGGATGTCTTCTTTTTGCTAAGATGTAAATGCTAATACTTCCTGTGATAGTTTTATCCCAGTCTGCTGTTGCGTCTAAAGGCTGCTTGAGAGCATCGGGGATGAGGAGTTGGGCTGCGTTGTTTTTTTCCTCGTCCCTGCGATCAGCACATCTGGGTGATGAGGTCAAATGTTGGATGTGTCTCCGTTCACATGACCTACAGTGGAGGAGCAACAACAACTTGTAGCTGACCAGGAACCAGCAGAGGATCTTCTAGCTCCACTGTTGTGTCGCTGCTCGCCTTGGTGTGACTGACTCTTATGCCAGTCAGCTTCTAGTGCTGACCTCAGCACCTGTTGCTAACAGTGTACATTTAAAGCTTCCAGGGCGTTTTTTGTTTTGTTTTGCGTTAGCCGTAAAAATAACCAGACTATGATGGAACAAATTATTCATATTTGACAGAAATCTGTCTGTAGCCGGAGCTATCCCACCCATGTGTAACTAACATCACTTTGACTGATCTGTGGCGCTCTGTTTGGATGTGTCACCATGGTTAATGTCTGAAACAAGCAGAATGGTATTTGATGTGGCTCAGATCGGGGGTTTGTTTAATAAATGAATCTGCGTCTCTCATCAAAGCAGATGTTACCTGTTATGTATGATATTATGTTTTGGATTTATACATACTTTTTATTATTATTTATACATCTAATGTCAAACTCTGTAACTGCCATAAAAAGTCATATATATATATATATGAGAGAGAGAGAGAGATTGTTGTCCACTTGATTTGTGCAGTGTCAGATTTAAAAAGAGTTTAAGTTTTTAAAGGGTAAATGGACACTTATACTTGACCCAAGGACACATCTACAGGGACTAGAGGAGCCGGAGACAATCGCTCCAACTTCTGAGCAACAGATGCATCAGTCCTGGTCATAACTACCAAATATTCATTCATTCAGTTTGAGAATTTTAACCCTTTTAAAGCCATTTTTGCTCTTTTTTAAAAGAAAAAAAAAACACAACAAATTGAAATATTTTCTGTATACTCAATGCTTTAGGGGTATTATTATTCACAGGATGGGATTTGTCAATAATAAGCAACAACATTGATTTTGATGCATTTTCTTTTTTTTTTGTGCAGGAAAACATTGACATTGATATTATGCTAAGACTTTTTGAAAAGTCACATTTTCTATAAGCCCCTCTGGCTGTTAATGGAAATTATTTTTTTGGTCATTATGTCCCCAAGCCACTGTAAATATGTGGGTGTGGGCAATGTCAAACTTGTTGACACTTCACATCTAGGTTGAAAGGGGGCAAAGGACTAAGTGTGTTTGTTAAGTAAAGTATGTAACTTCTAGAAGAACGGCAAGAAGAGCTACGTGGGGAGTCGACTCAGAACTAGTAAATATATAATTACTATAAGTTTTATAACCTTAACTACAAAATAGTTTGAAAGCTAATAGCTAATGGTAGCAACGTTGGAATGTGTTTACCTGGCCAAATAACTAGTCACGTAGGCCCTGCTATACAAAGATATGTCCAGTAACGTCCAGTCAAAGAGGCCTGGACCATGGTCATTCACAGGTGATTAGTTTAGTTAGTTTAAGTAAACTGCTGGGGTTCATCCATTACAGGAAATAGTAGCTTTTTGAGTGTGTTTCCTGTTCCATACAACATACTAATTATACAAATCATCTATTTCATACGCTACTTTATAGTGTCATATTTTACTTTGTAAAAATGTAACTGGCCATGTTTTTTAATAATCGCATTAGGGAAGCGTAGTGGAAATGGATCAAATTCCATAGAACTTACTCAATTGCACAAAAAAGTTTTTATGCTTGTTTGAGGTGGTTTGGGGTTTTGTTAAAAAAAAAAGAGTTATTAAGAGGATTATGGATTATGGAAAAAAACATTGAACTCACATGACTGATCAGCTGTTTCTGCTGTGGGCAGCCTCTGCATGGCCGTCAGAATCATTGCATTCATTTCATCCAGACAACATGAAACCTGGCCTGTACTAGCTAACACAAATTGAAACTTAGAACAAAGACCTCTGTCCTTGTTTCTCTCATAGCTGGGTCAGATGGATGATGCTACATGTTTTGCAACCTCTTCTTCTTCTGCTCTGGCCATGTGTAGCCCATGTCGCCAACTTCTGACCAAATTACGCTTTGCATAGCCAAGTTTATTCACTCCAAACCAGTTTATGGAAATGTGCCTTTTCTGTGACATTTCAAAAGTTTCTTAAACATTGCTTGACATTTCATTAGAAACATGGTCAATGCCACAATTAAACTTAAAGTGACAAAAAAAATGCTTTACAATAACTCAATAGCACTTTTTATTTATTTTCCAGGGTGTTCTTGGGAATGTATAACTAACAGCATGAAACATATTTATTTTTTCTGTCTGAAAGAAGCTTCACTGTTTCCTTTATCATTGTATTTTTGGAGAGCAATGTCCATCAAAGGCACACAAACAGAAGTGGTTAGTCTTCATACACTGTTTTGAGTACCCTTCATTTTGTCACTTTTCCAGTGTGAACACACTTCAAATGTGAAACCTGACAGAGCCGACGGGCTGTTCAAAATGTCAGAAACATGGACAGCACGAACACAAAGCCAAGGGGCCTTGACACATGGAGCATGTCCAGCAAATAGACAGATTCAGCCTGTGTATGTGTTCTGTAGCTATCCCAGCAAACAGAGCAAGACTGATTGGGCCTGTTTAGAATATTTAAAATCTCAGCAGCCATTAATGGTACCATTACGGTCTCCTTGTGCCAGTAAAATACTACTGATTGCACCTCAAGTGGTGAAGTAGATATTTGACTCTAATATTAGATGAAGTAAGCACATAGCTCATGTTTGATCAACCCTGTATTGCACATGTGTAGTGTATTGTCTGCGTGTGACTGAGACTCACCTGCATAGGTCACCTGGCTGCTTAGAGTCCAGACATGAAATCTTTGGGCTGTAAAGTCAATCTCACACACATCCAGTTTTTTCAAAAGCCAACCATTTAGACCCTTAGATGTCGTAAATCTTGCTCTCCAGCTCCCCGACAACCCAGACACCAGGATTACAATTCCACATCTATCGCTCACACTAAAGCCCTTAATTCCCTGTTACACAAAGCAGAAACAACCCTCCCTCGCAAGTGCTCCAAAAAGTCAAGTGATGAAAAAAAAAGTACTTTAGAAAGTATTTTGTAAAGGGGCCAACAGCCTGCAGTGACTTTGCAGTGCTTTGATGAATAGTAGCTGCTGCAGCTCAGCTTCACGCATCATCCCAGTGAACCCTTCCCAAAGCTGCTCCTGATGTGCATATTAACACTGTGTAAATTACCAGCAATTAGCTCAGCCACGCACCTGACTCACAACACACAAGCTTTAAAACTCCTCGCTCACTGCCAGCATAACCAAATATTTGTATTAGAATCAAAATTAGCTTTATTGGCCAAGTATGCATGCACATGCCAGGAGTGTTTTGCTACCTATCTAATATAATTTCAAAGAAATAGAAAATAACAGCTTGAGACAAAGCTGGACAGATAAATGTCATGTGTAGCGTAAGTGATGGTTCTCTCTGAGCAATCTGCAGTGTTTTAATGGGTCATATCAACAATATCAAGTGGAGCTCTAAGAGTTCCCTTGGTTTTGGTGGTAGAAACTATCATACATATGCTAATAGTACCTGCTTCACCATGATCATCATGGCTTGATTTAAATAAGCTGAACTAATAATAATTTCTCTTGTTTCCAGGACTGACGCTTTGAAATGTATTTTAGTCAATTATCATCCTTCATCTCCTCACAGTGTTGCTCAAAGCAGATGGTAACGGCCACATTTGCACAAATTGAGTGCCAAAAGTGTTTTATTTTCATGTTTTACACATCACTTCTAAATCACGGAAAAATAATCCTCTGAACAGATTTAAAAACTGATTTAAGTGCTTCAACTGTAAGAGTTTACACAACCACTTCATTACTGCACCTGTTACAGGATAACTACAGAGACACGCACACACATTAGAGTCCAGCCTCACACTCATTGACAGCCACATAAATGGATTTTTATTCAAAAAGGTAGCAGAGTAGGTTGCTAGGAAACCAACACTGAATGGCGTGCAGCGTTTGTGCCGGCTGCCTTGCCTCTAGGTATGGCTGGGATTTGAGATTTTGCCGGCGAGGTGCAAGCGGCTGAGAAGATAAGGCTGCAGAAAGCGACGCTCAGTACTGGGGAATAGCAGTCATCAAGCTGAAGGGAGAAGTCAGTGAGCTTGATCCTATTCTTCCTGTCCACATGTGTTTTTTTTCCCCCTCCACTTCTTTCGGCTTCATATGAATGTCTGCGTTGGCTGTAGCCCAGCACAGATAGCCTTCCTTCACTAAAGCCGAAGAAATAATTAGACAAACCTTAGGGGATTTGGGAAAGTGTAAAAAAGAAATTGTTGGTTTTGGAGGAAGATCGAAGAAGGTGGCTTATGTTTGCCAAGATGCACACACACACAAACATAGACAGACTGCAAAGGCAAGGAGCAGCAACAGAGACATTTAAAGGCTTTAGGCTGGCTGGGCAAAGGGTGAAACAGATTTCACCACAAAAAGTCATTTGCATAGACCATACATATTACATAAATGATGCAAAAATGTAACTTGCTGGGGAAAGAGGAAAATACAGTGCTGACAAACAACATTTTTAATTTTCTTTTAACCTTCTTGTCCTTTTGAATCAGTTGGAAACGACTTATTAACTGAAAATAACTGAAACTTTGAGTTTGGTGGAACTGTACTCTGGTCTATCCAGAGCAGAAAACTAGAAAGAAAAATAAAAGAGCAGCTATGCAGTTTAAAACAAATCCTATGAAAGACCTTTGATACATTTCTCAGAAATCCATTGATAAAAGTGTGATTTTTCATGTTAAAAGTTCTTCTCTTGTGTAAGAACAATTGTTGTGGCATGTTTCGTTGTCATACTAAATATAATCTTTGGGCACAAATAGTCTAAAGCCTCAAGGTATTACTTATTGAAAGTTTGACAAATTTAGAACTCAGTAAATCTGCTTAATCTGGAATGTGTCGGTGTGGTTTGATCAAATTTTTTATTTGTCATTATTTTTCTTTTTATTTTCACGTTTATTTGACAGGGATCATGTATGTAATAAACATTAATTCCAATAGTGATGCGTTAAACATACAGATACATATAGCCAAAAGCCCTTTTTTATCCCAATAATACAAACAACATCTACATTCCATACAACAAGCAGTATATCATACTGTTCACTATGTACACAGTCACAGGATGCATGGTATTGGCAGAACAGTCGTTGATTGATTAGTTAATAACGGTTCCTATCATTAAAATGAATGATTGCATTCTTGATTCTTCTTTAACTTCCTTTTTAACGTCATAGGATTGACAATGACCAAACAACCCACCAACTGTCACCAGATTCTGATTTAAATGTGCTAAAACCTGAGCAGTCCACATATATCATGTTTCCAGCTGTGCCCCGCCCACTGACTCCAAACCAATGAGAAGAGCTCAGAAATCCATCCATCTCTGTACATTTAGGATTTATACTGCACACAATAAATTCAGTTTGTCTCCAGCTAAATACATTCCAATGTGTGAAGGTAGCTCATGCTGTATTTGTGCAATGTCAGCAGAACGAGAGGTTAGAAGTTTCACAGACATTTCACTTCTTTTTCTCTAAAACGTTTTTAAACAGGAGAGCTAGGCTGGGGTCATCAATTACACAGACAAATACACAGGTCCAATGTATTATGGCTATTAGCATGAAACAAAAGAGAGACTGTTTAATGCAGTTTTTTTTAACTTCTTTATTTCTCCTGAGAGTAACAATCATCCCTTAAATGGAACATAACAATATGAAAAAGATGTTTAGGGGGTAGATAACATTTTATACATACCTATGTGTATATTTAGGAATATATCTGTATAAAACTTAATTAACAAGACCAGTTTGTAACCCTTTATATTGTGTTTTGGTGTTGTAGTGCAAGCAGCCTTTCATAATATGATTTATTGACTCGAGATATAATTGAGGTTATTAAATTACCATTCACATCCCCTCCTAATTACATGAAAAGATCATGTGAGTGAGGGAGTCATGGGTTATTACTGCAGGCTTCTGCACTTTCATACAGACATTAAAGGTCACAGTCATTACTGATCCCGTAGCCTGGATACAGGGGGAGTCGACACATGACAGACTAATGATATTAACATCTTATGACGATGGCTATGAATGATGAATTCATGATAAAAATGTCATTTATACATTTTCACATGGCCCCGACAAGGCACATTTTGGAAGTGAAAACACAAGGCTACGTGCCCGCATCAAGATGCAGACTCTGTAGCATACACTCTCACAGAGTTTGGCACAACACAATATCCCATTTCATGGCTCGGCTGGGAAAAGCCTCCAAAACAGTCAACGTGTGAAAACTCAGCCTTTTTCCACCTCACAAGCGTATCTGCTTGTGCATGTACTCTGAAATGTTTAACACCCCATGCAACAATGTAAATTGGACACCCTTTGGAGGTGGCAGAGGCAGGGAGGGAATGTGTGGCGATGGATTTGAAGTGTGTGTGTGTGTGCGTGTGTGTGTGTGTGTGTGTGTGTGTGTGTGTGTGTGTGTGTGTGTGTGTGTGTGTGTGTGTGTGTGTGTGAGACAGAGAGGATGGGGTCAAGGATAGAGAACAGCAGCAGGGTATTTACATACCAAAGGCGGTGACTGGAGTTAGAGTAAACACTTTCTATCTGTCTCCCTCAGGCCCTGAGGAGAAGACCCTGCCATTGTCGCCTTTTTTTTTTTTTTTGTCACAGACAACTCTCCTAATTGAGAGTCTTTTTGGTAGGTTGAGGCCCGGCCATCCGGGAAGTGGCAACAGAATGTGAGCTTTCCTCCGTGGGGCATCCAAGCACCCTGAGGAGCCCCCCTGACAAGCCTGTAAGCCTTTCCTCAGACCCTGGCTGTCTGGATCAACCAATTACCACTTTCACGTCTACCCCCTCTCCCTTTTTTTTTTATTTCCCTCCATTTGTCCTCTTCTTGCTATCCTCGCTACATCCTCTTTCTTCTTCGCTTCACCTGTATTTCTGCATATACCACCCGCTCCCTGATGCTCCCTTTTTATATTATTTTGTATCTCCCTCTGTATCCTCCCAATTTTCTTCCTCATTTTCTCTCATTGCCCCTGTTGTTTTCACCACACACCTGTCCGCCTGTTGTTGTGTGGGTGGTGGCACCCTATCTGGACCCATTAGGCTTGGAGATGGGGCTTTTTGTGGCAACGCTAGGTGGGGACCGGTATGGCAATGACCTCCGTCAGTAGCGATTAAGGGGACAGAGTGCTGTAAACAGGTCCTGAAACGAAAAGGACTCCACTTAGCTCACCTCAGCACAGATGATTCAGCACTAAGAGTCAGACTGGTACATTGGCTTTAACAAAAATCATATATTGGTCAGTCGATGTGGAGATGCATGTTGGAGCTGCTCCACCAACCAGAGGAATCAATCTGGAGTTGTGTGGGAGCAACCCTGTCTCCTAAAAATGACCTTTGTCCCCCCACGTGTGTCTACATTGAAACGACATTTTCATTCTTGAAAATAAGTTATCAAGATCAGACTGTGTAATATTTATTCTGAAATATTTTAAATTCACCAGTATTCATTTTCAACAATGTGAAAACAGCTTAAGAAAAACCTTTCCAAGTGTTTAATAGGTTTCAAATGCAGTTAGCTTTCCTGAATGGGTGCAAGATTTATATGACTTACATCTGAATGACATGTTTCTGAAGATGTGTCGTAAATTCACTCGTCAGTATAGCATAAATGTGAACTCTCTATCAAGATCAAAGCTAAAGAAAAATAAATAAAGAACACTTTTTTTAGCAGTATGCTTTTATTAATTCATAAAATGTACATCAACAACATTTTAACACAACATAAAAGACACTATCAGGGAACAGAAGTTGGGATCAAAATGGCTCATCATCATGGATGTATCTGTGGAACAACAAAAAATACCAACTTAAAGTGGCCCTATTTATACTTTCCACTTTTCCCCTCTTCTTTAGTGTGTTTATATATTCTTTTTACATGTAAAAGGTCCGTAGAGTGTAAAACCTGAAGTCCACGCCTAAAAGGAGTTACCCTCCCCCTCAGAATCACTGCTCCTGAGCTGCATTAAACGGCTCTGAATTCTCTCCTTCACTTCCGTAACTTTATGAGATCACAATGTAATTCAAATGTTCAAATGCATTTTAGCCCCACTGCTAACACAGTGTAGAATATGAGGACTGAATATGTCCATGGTGAACAGAGTTGAAGGACCCGGTACCAACAACAGAGCGTCCACAAACATTCTCAGAGGACACACAGACTTCTCAAAGGATGGAAGCATACTTAGTTTAAAACAATAAAATGACTGTTTGAATGTTATGTTTTATGAGTGCTATGAGTACGTGGATGAACTATATGTCGCTCTTCTGTCAAGGAGCAGCCTGAAGCCAACATTCTGACCAGTCGGATCAGGAAACTCCCTGCGTTTCTGAAATACATCACATGATGGGATGGCGAGCCTCATGTGTCGTCCTAAATATCACCAGCTGCCAAAGCCACGCAGTGCAACAAAACAGTGCAACAAAACAGGACAATTAAATGTGGACTCTTTAATATCAGATCTCTGTCATCTAAGGCTGTACTAGTCAATTATTTAATATCAGATAATCATATTGATTTATTTTGTCTAACTGAAACCTGGCTGTGTCATGAAGAGTACGTTAGCCTAAATGAATCAACTCCTCCAAGTTATATTAATACTCTTGTTCCTCGAGGCACAGGCCGAGGAGGTGGAGTAGCAGCCATCTTTAACTCAAGCCTATTAATAAACCCTAAACCTAAATTAAATCACAACTCATTTGAAAGCCTTGTTCTTAGTCTTTCAAACCCGAGCGGGAAAGCATTACAGCCAGTTCTATTTGTTATAGTGTATCGTGCACCAGGTGCGTATTCTGAATTCCTATCTGAATTTTCAAAGTTTTTATCAAGTTTAGTCCTCAAAACAGATAAAGTAATTATTGTAGGGGATTTTAATATTCATGTGGATGTGTATAATGATTTATCTTAGTACTGCGTTTATTTCATTATTAGATTCTATTGGCTTCTGTCAGTGTGTACATAAACCGACTCACTGTTTTAACCCTCGACCTTGTTCTGGTTTATGGTATTGAAGTAGAAAATGTAATTGTTTCTCAACAGAACTCTCTTTTATCGGACCATTATCTAATAACCTTTGAATTTGTTCTACCAGAGTGTACGCCGTTAGGCAAAAGTTTCTACACTAGATGTCTATCTGATAATGCTGTAGCTAAATTTAAAGAAGCGATTTCTTCAGGGTTTTATTCAGTACCATTGCTCAATATAACAGAGGACTCCTACGCTAGCTTTAGTCCGTCTCAGATTGACCATCTTGTTGATAGTGCTGCATGCTCACTGAATGACACTAGACTCTATAGCTCCTCTAAAAAAGAAGCTAAGAAAAGAAAGGAGGTTTGCTCCATGGTGTAACCCTCAAACCCGCCAATTAAATCAAACGTTGCGTAAACTTCAAAGGATATGGCGTTCCACCAATGTGGAAGAAGCGTGGTTAGTCTGGCGAGACAGTCTTAAAATACAGCGGGTAAAATAAGTATTGAACACCTCACCATTTCTCTCAGTAAATATATTTCTAAAGGTGCTATTGACATGAAATGTTCACCAGATGTCGGTAACAACCCAAGTAATCCATACATACAAAGAAAACCAAACAAATCAGTTCTTAATTTTTTCCTTCGTTACTCTGCTTACTACTGTGATTATATGAATCATTTATGTCATACACATTGAATATGATGTAACTGTTATGTGGTTCATTCTGTACACATGACATCTATTGCATTCTGTCCATCCTGGGAGAAGGATCCCTCCTCTGTCGTTCTCCCAGAGGTTTCTTCCTTTTTTCTCCCTGTTAAAGGTTTTTTTTCCATGTGTACAGATTGTAAAGCCCTCTTAGGCAAATTTGTGATTTTGGGCTATACAAAATAAACTGAATTGAATTGAATTAATATTCAAGATATTTTATTTAACTAATTTATATTAATTTTACCTCAGTTGCTGAACTCCAGCCATTCAAGGCAGGACAGGGGATCCCATGTTTTCTTCCACTTAGTTCCGCTGTTTTATAAGACAAAAATGATAAAAACAGTAACGTTCCTATGACTTAATGGCCCCGATACATACTGCCTTGCCATAATAAATGGGCTGTAAAAATATGTCTTTATATAAAGAACAGAGAATAATGCATGTTTATCAGAAGGAATAACTATGTGTTAATCAATTTGAATTTCTGCAGATACCACAGTTTACTAGTGAAAATAAATAATTGACACTAGTAAGAGTTTTAATTTTTTTTCAACAATTCCCAAACACATAAACCGTGTCCCAATCCAGCGGCAGCCCATGGAGGACCCAGCCTTCACGGTCTGCGTCGGCCGCGTCCTTTGAATACCGCGAAGGCTCGACCGTCCGTTCCCCGAAATGAGACGGTCTGGTCGACAGAAGATTTCCTGTTTGCGTCACCCCCAGCTTTTCAACCAGCAGTCCGGCTCTCGGTACCAGCTTTTTAATAGCCGCTAAATTAACCGATCTCCTAGCAACCAGCAGCGGTTGTCATAAAAGCGGCTCTCGGTAGCGTCAGCTGGTTAGTTAATAGCGTCACGTAAATTAACCGATCACTTTAACATAAGTGTGAACTGATCAGACCCCTTGTTTTTAGTTTAACACTTGTATCTGTAGATATTCACTTGAGTTAAAACCCAATAATTACATTTAAATGTGAATTCTCCCGTTGCTGGTCCACTAGTCGCCATGTCATTAAAAAAAATCAACTTTCCCGGCACGCAATGAATCTTGGGATATGTTGGGCCGTGAAGGATCCATCAGTTGTATCCTCCGAATCTGGGAAAAGTAGGCTGCATTTGTCGGCCGCATTAGAAGGAGTCTTTGAAATGGGACGGCCTCGTCGCGGCCGCTGTGACGCAATCGATCCACAAATAGACCCTCCGAAGGATGCAGCCGCTGGATTGGGACACAGCTATAGTTACATGATCCCACCTGAAGCAGGGTGGAAATAAGGAGTACTCCTGTCTGTACTGGGTAGTTCCCTGCCAAGCTGCAGTTTATTTTTTCCAATTTTAGGTTGGTCTCTGATCTTGTCTATTACTTTTTGTTTTTAGAGAGCGCACAGACTACAAAAGAAACCTACAAAGAAAGTAAACTGTGCATTGTGAAATTGGCCTCCTGCTTCATGTATAAATTGTTGAGGTGACAAGCCTATACAAGTAAGCCAAATCTATAATGGTAGCATATCCGACAACATTCATTATGGGTTACCAATGTGGACTATTTACCAAATCCTTCCTCTCACTACAAATGTAGGTAGAACATTGTTAGATATTTACCAAGTTCTGCAGGGACGCCACTGAAGAAGTACCTGTAATACAACACACTGTGAGTAGTCTGCATAAGATTTTGTTTCAACACTGCCACAGGTTGCCCTATATTTACATACAATGTATGCATGTTGACTTTTTCTAATACAGGTAATTATTAGAAAATACGGGCAATTAACTATCCAGTAGTGTGGAGCATCAGTAAACAGTAATATGAACCCCAGAGCCTATGGGTCATAGTACTTCCAGTGGTGTAAGAACGACCACCTGAAGTTTCACCATGGTGATGAGTTTCATGAAGGATTAAAAGTGGATATATTAAGACCAACTAATTCCTTGCACTTTCCAAAGATTTTTGATCAAATCTAACACTAAACTCGCGTTATTTGACGCTATAGATAAGCTCATCAGAACATCAAAAGCTGATTGCTGAAACTTACTTTGTCTTGTGTCTTTCGAATAATCTTCGAAAAAGGAAAGGACCCTGTAATCGATCTGTTGGTGCATTCTCGACGTTTTTCACCTATGTAGATTGAAAATTGGGACACTTTGTTATTATTGTAAGTGAAATTACTAATCCCATTACTTGTTCAACATAACCTTTGTTTTGCTGTCATGTATACAGGGAATTACGCTATCACTGTTACTCATGTTAGCTATGAATGAATGAATAGTTTTATTTTTAGGTCTGGCCATTTACATGCCCCTTCCCTTGTGGAATTATTCAGGCACAATAACAACTAGAAAGATGCACTCAGTAGAGTGAAATTAAAATATAAATACATTTTCAAAAAATACCTGTATTTTGAAGTTTCCTTTTACCTCTTTTGCTTTTGGTGATAAATACACCTGAAGGAAAAATGTCTCGTAGAGTAAGTGCCAAAACATACATGCTGAATCATTTATTAAATGTAACTCCATCATTACCAAAAATTAATTACCTCAGTGGATTAAACAGCTTATAAAGTGCCCAAGCAGAGAAAGTGGTCTTTGCAAACTTGTATACTGACAGGCACGTGGGAGATATGGCAACTTTTCAAGACTAATAATTCTAATGCACACTGTCAACTCCCTAACACATTATTAATACCTTAGTATTTGTTTTAGAATTTGCTCACGAACGGCCTTCATCAATCATTTCCCTTGTGTGAAATGAGCATAGCATTGATAAATTCAGTGTTGAAAATATTATGTACAGTTGCATTAATGATACTAGTGAACCAAAGCTAAATGAATCATTACAAACCTTGTCCAGCTTCTTCCACATAAGTCCTTTCTAGCTCTCTCTCTTTCCCCACTTCCACCTCATGTCTGTGACATTCTGCATAACATCAGAAACACCGTGCCGTCTGCCCTGAAACCAATTTGGGCGGCTGGTAGTAAGGAGTCACAGTTCCTCAAAAAGTATATTATGCCAAATCATACTGTGTCAGTGTTATTTCCTGTTTTTTAAACAGGCCCTATTATGCTGTTTTCCGGGTGCATATTTTTATCTCAAGATACAGTTACAACATGTTTACATGCGTTAATGCTCATAATCCTCCTTGTTTTTCTCATCCTGCTGTCCTGCAGCACCTCTTCTCACCCTCTCTCTGAAACGCTCGTTGTAGTGCTTGCTCCTCCCTCCAGAAAGCAAAGTCTGCCCTGATTGGTCAGCTAGCCCGCTCTGTTGTGATTGGTCTAAGTTTCACATTTCAAAAAACTTTCCCTCCAGAGAATGACAAATGAACAACAGCTCAAAGGGGGATTCAAACCCCGGCCTCCTATCTCTCTCTTTTGTTGTTTGAGGGCCAAACTAGCCAGAGAGTTTTACGTCACTTCCGTTACATTGTGACCTCATAAAGTTACATTATGACCTTATAAAGTTATGGAAGTGAAGGAGAGAATTCAACGGAGCCGTTTCAGGCAGCTCAGGAGCTTCTGAGGGGGAGGATGACTCCTTTTAGACGTGGACTTCAGGTTTTACACTCTACGGACCTTTTACATGTACAAAAATATATATAACTCACTAAAGAAGAGGGGGCAAGTGGAAAAGCATAATAGGGCCACTTTAAATTATTTTTTATTTAATCTAATTTTGAAGAATAATTTTGTTTCCTTAAAACAATTTAGGTGAACATGACGTGTAATCTTACAATTTCACAGAAAGTTATTAGCTACCTCAAAGTTTTTTATGAATCTGTCCAATTATAATTTTACATCTATTCTGTCTTACTTACATCTTTAAACTTCATGTCCCAAGACTTTCATATAAAGAAGAAGAGGATGATGGTAGATGTGCAAACTCCACTGAAGCCTTATCTGCCTCACATGATCGAACATGGACAGTACGTCAGGCTTTATGCCATGAAAGATGAAAGAAAGCAAGACCTGAGCTGCTTGAGGCCATGCTGGAGGCAGGGAAGATCCCAAAGGGTCTGTGCCAAGTGTGCAAAGTTAAAGATGAAGTTTTTTTGTTGCACAGACTGCCGTCCCAAACAAATGCTTTGCTCCAAATGTGACATTACTGTACATCGGAAATACAGTTTGCAAACAGGTGCTTGGTTGTAGAGGGCAGTTACAAAGCCCTTCCTCCAACCAGTATAATTGGCGAAGAAGCTAGTGGTGAGCCATCACTGTTTTAAGAAGTTATATATCTATGGAATATTTGAGTAAATAGCTTTTCGATCCAGTCATACTGTATGATGTACATGTACTTGCCCGGTAGAACTAACTATTATCCCTTTATATTGTACATAGTTTGTCTCCTGCCATTTGCTCTGCCCAAAAAGATTTGCAGCTGTAATGCAGAAAATGTGTTGGTCAGTGGTGGTCTCAATGTCATCTTCATCAACATAAATGATAACATATCTTTGAACATCTAAAAGCATCTATGCTTTTAGATGCTTGTTTAAGAAAGGAGATGCACTTATGACTTCTGGTGACTAGTAGTTCTCTTGAATACCTATGTTGAATGCACTTATTTTAAGTCGCTTTGGATAAAAGCATCTGCTAAATGACTGTAATGTAATTTAATGTAATGTAACATTTATAACAGTGTGTAGCCATCTCTCTGCTACGCTGCCCGGCTTCCCGGGTGCACTGGGTCCAGCATCCACCAATCGCAAAATCTCTGACAGCTTGTGTTCCCGTCTCTGTCCTCTTTGGGTGAGTGCGTGTTCCAACCACCAGAACTCCAGCCTGGTACTGCTTAAACGGATTAGGGATAATTAGAAACAAGTTACAGCTGTGCCAATTAAACTCACAATGGCACTGTTCCCCTGAACCACTCCCACACCTCTCTCCCCTGCAACTGAGCACAGACCACGCCCACTGCCACACAGTGCATAAACATTTTCTTGCCTCAAATGTAAATATGATTCACTTGTCCAACAGGTCGTTCTGACATCTGTCTTCCTCTGCTGACCTGGGAAAACTGCCGCTGCCAGTGGACACCACAGTTGAAAGACTTGGTATCAAATGGATACTGGCCTGGGACAATTGATTTCCACACAGTGTTTGCCATTGATGTATTTCTAACCTATGAAGATCTCAAAATCAGTTCACCTGGTCTGAGTAGACATGCTTTCATTCGAATGCTGGAAAGTTGCTCAGTTCTTGCTGGCAGGGTAATTCTAGATAAATTATAACAAATGTGTATTGTATTTTATATTTGGCAGATGGAGTGTATTTGTATTCAAGCGAGGGAGTTCAAGTATCTCGGGATCTTATTCACGAGTGAGGGTAAAATGGAGCGGGAGATGGACAGGCGGTTCGGTGCAGCGTCAGCAGTGATGCCGGCGTTGTACCGGACCGTTTTGGTGAAGAAGGAGCTGAGCCGAAAGGCAAAGCTCTCGATTTACCAGTCCATCTACGTTCCAACCCTCACCTATGGTCATGAGCTTTGGGTAGTGACCGAAAGAATGAGATCACGAATACAAGCGGCCGAAATGAGCTTCCTTCGTAGGGTGGCTGGGCTCAGCCTTAGAGAGAGGGTGAGGAGCTCAGACATCCGGAGGGAGCTCGGAGTAGAGCCGCTGCTCCTTCGCGTGGAAAGGGGCCAGCTGAGGTGGCTCGGGCATCTGATCAGGAGGAGCTGGAAAGTGTTGCTGGGGAGAAGGACGTCTGGAGGACCCTCCTTAGCTTGCTGCCCCCGCGACCCGGCCCCGGATAAGCGGAAGGAAATGGATGGATGGATGGATGGATGGATTTTCTGTTCAAGTAAAATCCTAAGAAGTAAAGCAATGGATTACAGGACGCACTGACATGATAACAATTCATGCTCGTGGATGGAACTTGAGGAAGAGGCAGATCTTGCACAGATACCTGTCCCAAAGATATGTGAAGGTACTTTTTGTCATGTCATTTAATAGCTTTTGAAAAATATTAAAATAAATAAGAAGGAAAGTTTTGATGGACCCTACTGCTTTACAGGAGGAGGAGGAGGAGTGAGAGGACGAGCTGTGTGATGGGGACCCTCTGACCCTTGACACCGACTCTTCTGATGATGAACTAGATAAACTTCTTACAGACATGTCCCCTTCATACTAATCCCCTGCAGTTTGGGAAATCAAAGATATTTTTTTTTTTATGCAACATAAAAGTGTTATTTTTACACATTAAAATGCTATATTTTATTATTTCTGCATACTGGGTCCCTAAACTGGGTCTGAATTGGGTTAAACTGGAAAGCTGATGCTTTTGTGCATCCAATAAAGGGGTTTCTGAGCAGTTTCTAGAACATTGGTGCTTTTCTTGCAGAAATCTCCGTGTGAAAAGTTTTAGATATCAAATCTCAGCATGGGTTCTACTCTTTAGTTCCCCAAGGTTTGGTGTCTTGATGTTGTATTTTGGAATGTAAAAAAAAACTTTGATCATTTCTCTTAATTCACTCATTTTGGCACACATTGATGTTGTTGATGTACATTTTATGAATTAATAAAAGCACACTGAAGTGTGAATTTACGACACATCTTCAGAAATATTATGTCCTTCAGATGTAAGTCATATAAATTTTGCACCAATTCAGAAAAGCTAACTGCATTTAAAACCTATTAAACACTTCACATTGTTGAAATTGAATACTGGTGAATTTAAAATATTTCAGAACAAATCTGACAGTCTGATCTTGGTAACCTGTTTTCAAGAATGAAAATGTCAGCCGCCATTAAACCTCCCTCACTCTCCCTTAAAGGACTTCATCTACTTTGTGGGAGTTCTAAAAACTAAAAAGACCCGAGACTAGTGTAAAAATAATAACTTATATTCCAATTTGTTTGCCAGGTTATTAAGGTTATATAAATTAGATTGAGCACACCACGAACTAATATGCTGTGTGTGACGATTGTATTTTTTTCGGACTTGAAAAATCAAATGAAGCTGCGTCAAATGTTTATTAAAAAGTAGACTTCATTCTCTGGAAAGGTTGTTGATGGGGTTTCTGGTGACACTTTGTGGTGGTTAGTTGTTCCTGTAAAGCCAATGTCACATGAAGACAGATGGCTTGGTAACATCTTTGCCTTGAGTCTGGCCTCCATATGCTGAGCAGTGGAATGAGAGGAACATGAAGTCAGGCCAAAAAGGAGGAAAGGATAGGGAAGAGACAAAAGCAATATATATTTGACAAAATGTTCAGTTCAGATATTGATTTGAATATTTTGTATTGATGGTAGGGTATTTAAGGTAGAGAGATAGTTGAGATAGTGGCTCAACAGTATATGTTTAATAGATGTCTATATCATCTAAAAGTAGGCAACCTGGAGATTAATTTGAGATGCAGCTCAGTAGCGAGTATCAACTGGTTCTAGTAATAAATCAGAAAAAAACATTGTAAATACATTTTTAAAGAGTAAAACAGTGTTTGTCCTTGTATTGGAAGTTTACATAAATGATACTTGGTGCTTAAACATATTGGAAATTGAAATTTTTAATCTTAGGATGTCTCCTATATTATCTGCACAGATAATTGTTTTTGTTGCTGCTGTTTACATTCCTTTTGAAGCAAATTTTAAAAAATGCACTACAGGAATGTACTACTGTTTTGTTGTGTTACAAATGGGCTACAACTGCTTTCCGTTGAGCACCCCTGTGTTGCATAATGACAATAAATGATCCTTGAATCCTTAAATCATTTGGGAATATGAATGTCAATGGCAGATTTCATGGAAACCTGGACAGGTTTAGATCTTGCAGTCAATATTCATCCAATTGTTTGAACAATCTTCCTGTAATCATGAATATCTTTCTCGGGACTCACATTGTGAACAGACTGACACTATCATGCTCCCCAGAGGATGAACCCTTTCCATTTTGGACACTTATTAACAATTTTTCCCATTATGACCTTTCCAGTATCACCAAGTATATACAAACATATAAAAGTTTACTACTTGGCCTTTTCTCAAAATGCCATCCACTTCCTGATTCTTTGTTTCCCGAGACATCTAGTATAGATTGCAGTTTTGTGGTAGATATGCAGTCTCCACAGGGTGAGCCACACTGATTTTGCTCATCAAGGAGCTGTGGAGAGCCAACCCAGGTAGTGGGTGTGATAGAACAGACACGTCAACCGGATATAAAGAGTCAAGCTGCTGCAGTTGTAAAGGCTGACATATTGTATCATTCATCACTGGTAGGTGTCTCCCTTTAGTGTGTAAGGGTCACTAAAATGATTAGAAATCATTTAAATTGTGCCTATATGCGTATAACCAAAATGTTAAACGGGCAGAGTGATCAACCAATCATGACTCTGCGATCCTTATGCCCATCTGCCATGGGCTGTGTTCAATATTGCATACTAACGCACTGAATACTAGATGCTTAAACAGTATGTACTACATACTGCCTACTAAATAGATGATTACGGATGGTTTTACCAGCAGATTGTTCACTCTCAAGTATGCTCAAGCGGCGGCACCCCGCCAGCAAATCCGTCACATCTATCTGATACTGATCAGACTGGACCAACAAGCCTACTGAGCCACTGTTACAGTACAGATATCAGAGTTAATCCACTACAAAACATTTTGTCCGTCTGAGAAAGTAAAACTTTTCACTACAATGCTACATTAGACCATTAATTGACAAATGAAATGATATGAAAACTATATGGAATTAAATAAAAAAGTTCAGATAATTGTAGCGAGGTTGGAGAGGCCTGAAGTGACTAACAACCCGAGACATTCTTTTTCACCCCCCTCTCTGGTATTTCATCTCTACAGAGGAGGTTTCAATACTCTTTCGCAGAGATACTCCCAAAACCCCCACCCCATAAAGGCGTCAGGGCTGACACTCCACAGGCTGAGAGGAAGATCTCAAGTCAAGATACGAAGTCAGCCCGGGAAATCCGAACCTATGAATAACCTTCTTCCTCTCCTCCCCCTCTTTTTTCTATCTGATAACTGAACATCTGGTCTTCCCAGGTCACATCATAAACTACTTGGGTAAAGGAAACAGGAACTGACCCTTAGTGTCTTGCAATTATTCTCTGTAGCTCGGTATAACACTGTATACGTCTTTGGAATACGTCTTTGGAACCCCAATCAAAGTATGTCACAATTGATCTCAAGAAAACCTGTCTTTGTCCTGTGTTTCTAGAGTGGGAAACAGAGTCCTGTGTTTCTAGAGTGGGAAAGTCAGAGTTAAAAACATTTCATGTTTTTCTAACGGGACTAATCATGAGACCATCCTTTGATATCCTGTGACCACACTGCCACCCAGTGGTCAATTGGTGATAACACATGTCGTATCTGCATAACTGATGTTAAACTCTGTATATTAAGCGTATGTAACTGAAATTCCATTTCTGTATCCCTACAAGTGTGTAGGGTTTATTGAGCTCATAGTGAAGAAAAGTATGTGGGATATTTGTTTAAAATGTTGGATTAGTTAAGCTACCAAACCAGAACACATCGAAACTAGGAAACAAAGAAATCCGAAATCTTGGCAGAAACAAAGCCATAAAATCAAGCCACCCCCTGGAACCCGACACCTATCCTGAACAGATAAAACCAGGAGATTTCCTTTCTTCATCTTCTTGTCCTTTCGTTGTTCGTTTATGTTAGGTGTGTGTCTTTTTAGACTAATGGAGCTCCTTACACGTGACCGTTATTTGATTTTTAGAAACAGAAGTTTTGTCAATACTTTTCCTCCTCAAACTCCTTGGAGCACCTTAGAATTATTCTTTTAAGCAAGCCTTTTTTTGGTTTTAGTGTACATCTGTTGATCTTGTGAGATATCAACTTTAATTATTATCGTTCAGGCCAAAACGAGATTAGTTGGAGAATATCAACGAGTAGCCTGAGTTATCGAACTATTCAGAGCTATATCCCTCTCCAAACACCGGACCGGATCCAACGCCCGTCTTGAAGCAAGACACAAAGAATTCAGAGACTTTTGCCTGCTGACTGAGTGAGAACCCCGGAGCCAGCGGAGAGCCAGCGGAGAGCCACAGGTCCGTGAACCATCACCTTCACCTTCTTCACCTCTGATGGACCGGAGAGTCCGACGGCAGAGCTGATACCACCAGATTATTTGAAATCCAGTCATCCATTCATTCATGATTTGTATTCTTATTTAATTAATAATCCTGTCATCCATTAATTTAATTACCTTTTTAATAAATTACTAATTTATCGCCAAGTCGTTGTCTGTCACTATAAGGTCACTGAAATCAGGACTTGCGCCTGAGATATTGAGACTGGATAATTTGTCACCAAATTATTGATCGTATTTTTATTTGTTTCTTCTATTCAGAAGTGGTGCCCCGCAATTTTTACATACGCAATAATTTTATTTTAACGTAGTTATTAACAACGCTACATAATATATATTTTGTCAATGTAATATAGATGAACTTCTTCATCCCTCATTTTCAACAGTGCATTAATCTTTTGAAACAGAATTGAATTGATAAACGTCAAACAGCTAACTTAATAGGTAGAAAGAATCAAGGATATCGCTCACTGATTCTACCTGGTCACACACAGACCGGTCTCATTTAGAAGTGGTTCATCGTCTCATTTATTGGACACCTCTATTCCTTTTTAGTAGTTTGTGTCATGAGGATTATGTTTTGATCTCCTGCCACCAGCAGGGGCACTCATTTAGGAAAGGCTCCTCAACCTATTAGAGGGTAGTAACAAACCACATATGTGTGTAAGTTAAAATACTTGTTGGTTTCTCATTGCCATTACACAAACACTCACACAAACACACTGAGAAGAGTCACATCAGGGTAATAACATGCTTCAGACGTCCTTTTGACCCCTTGGGGGGTTCTGATCCTGAGGTCAGGAAACAGACACTAATTAAGAACAGTGATTAAAATGTGGACTTGAACTGTTTGAGTGTAACTCATCCCAGTCAATTAGAAATAAGTTTTATTTTTTCATGTTCATGGTATTAGTGATGAATAATAAAAGCTGAACACTGCCACTGTACTGACTGGTATACTGCACAGATCATCCCCACAGACTCTCCTCTCTTTCCTCCTCCCACTCATAGCTGACCACAGATCAGGTCAGTGCTGTGATGTTAGAGGTGTGCACATTCTGATATCCGCCACGTACTAATGACTTTTGAGTGTTTGGCTGATGTTCAGAGAGTGATGAAACAGCAGCACAGGTTGTGTGTCAGACTGAGTCATTGTTGTTAAAGCAGACAGGTGCTCCTCTCGCCACGCACATGATGATGGAGGTGGTGTTTGCACACTTTGCCAGAGGTAGCATGTCAAATACATTAACACCCCATCAGTTGTAATAGTAACAGAAAGACTTGCACTTCCATTATAAATTGTACCTCTTTTTCTACTTCCTCCTTGGCCTCTCTTCTCTTTTCATCTTTACTTCATCATCCAACCATGACATCTTAGTGATGTCACTAAAAAATAATAAGATGTAGTCATCATACCACCCACTGACTTAAACATACTGTTTTCTTAAAACTGAGTATACCTTCAAAGTCCAGTGTGTTGCATTTCAGGGGATCTATTAGCAAAAATGGAGTATATAACTCTTAACTATGTTTTCATATGTGTTTAATAACCTGAAACCAAGAAGTGGGGTTTTTCGTAGCTTAGAATGAGCTCTTCTTATCTACATAGTCAGTGGGTCCACAATGTTGGACCGCCATGTTCCTACAGTAGCCATGAACGGACAAACCAGATGCTGGCTTTAGAGAGAGACTTTCATGTTTTCTTTTGTTCCAGACTTTTGAGGAGGCAGATGGTGATGAAAATATGTCATAGCGCCGACAGAAAACTGTTAGATGGACAATGGTGGGGCAAAACACTGTTTTAAGTGTAGTTGTTTTTTGATAGCGGTTTAATGCTGGTTCATTAATAGGTTTGACTTTCTAACTACTTGATAATAAGTCACTGTCGAAGCTGCTAGCTCTTAGCCGACCTAGCTAACGCTGACTGAATTGATAGCAAATGTAAGTTAGCTTGCATTTAATAACTAAACAACTCTGCGTCTAACGTTAGAATTAATGCTGTTGTAGTTGCAACTATGTGATTTTAGACATTAGTCTTTTTGGTTCAGTCAGCCTAACCTTTTATCATCTGCCCCAGAGAGCCACTGATTAGCAGGGTTAGTAATTTCCCCGCTTTTAAACCCCATTATCATTAATGTCGTCATTATGACTATATAAGAGAGAGGAAGACTTACCACTATAAAACCTGTACTAACTTGATTTGTGATGGTGTTGTGTTGAATTGCTCTGACACAGTTTTCTTTATGACCACCGGTTTCAAGCCGGTAAAACCTGTTGACGCAGTAACAGGATATCTTTTTTGTGCTTGACCACACGGTGTGACGATTCAGATGAGATATTTTCCGACAACACTGTTTGGCTTAGTGGGTTATACACTCATAAACTTAGTGTATATGAGATCCTGATGGTTCTCAATAATCCAACTTAATTTCCATTGTGCAACAAAATGCCGTTAAACATCTAATAAGACGTGCAAAAAAGTGGTAAAGGGTATATATATATATATATATATATATATATATATATATATATATATATGATACGTGTAGGGATGCACCGATAAAAAATACTATATTCAGTACAAGGACTTTCATTTGAGTACTTGCTGATGCCCTACTGATATGAATACACACACACATAATATTGGTGAACATCTACCAATATATTTGCTATTTGTCACAGTGCATTATTATTTATTTGGGTCAAAAATTATCCTTTTTAGCGACATGATGAAAAGCAGACAAGCTCCGGAGTCAGGCGGAGGGCCCGCTTTTCACTTGAAAAATGACTCCATGACATTGCTGAAGACTGTAGGTTAACAGCAGAACAGACAGTAGCAAACAATGCAGACCCCTGTCACAACACCACTGACAGCGATAGCAACAATGACTGTCACACCTCAGAAGACGCTGATGGAAACAATGACTGTGACTCTAGAGTCTCTTCTCAGGGGGAAGACATAGAGTGGGCTGAGGGAAAAACTGTTTCAGAGTCTGATGCAGGAGAGTCATTTGAGCATGTGAGCTCCGATAACAGTGCGCAGGTGAGGTTGGGACTTTATTATATTGCGATCCACAATATAATCCTATATCGTCCCACCCCTAATTGTAATTATTAATTATATTGTTAAATTACTTTTTCTGAGCTGCTGCACCCGTTGTCCACATTCCTCCACCTGGCATGCCTTCTCGTCCTCCACGCCAGTTTTCTGCTGGATCTTGGACAGAAAGAACTGAGGCAATCTGGTTGTTACACAGGTAGTACAATCAATAATTTCATGAAGCTGTGTTTGTCCAAGTACTCGACTGTTTCAAAAGTAATGTGTTCAATTTAATTCACAGCTCCAGTTTCACGTGTTCCTACCCCGACAAGACACATGCCCTCAAGTCCAGGGCGCAGGAACTCTTCCACTCTGTCAGATGATTACCAAGCCCATTCTTTTATTCCCACTTTTAGAGTGGGGAGGACCAACACTGGACAATACAAAGTTTGATGTTTTTCACATGTTGAAATTAAACTTTTATGCCCTGGTTTGATAGGCCAAAATAAAATTTGCACACATGTAGTTTTTGTCTTTTGATCTGAAATACTTTATTTGTCTCGTCAGATTTCTGCTCTTGGTGCTGTAGGAGGACAGAACACCAAAAGAGTAGCCTGGAATAAACTTTCAAGGATGTTTCAGATCCAGTGGCCAAAAAATTAACTGGAAAGGAGTCAATGGTAAAAAGTGCTTGAAAGAAATGCTCACAAGAAATCTGTTGATCAGTAAGTACTGTGGAATATGTTTTTTTATTTCATAACAGAGCTGATTTCTTTCTCAGTTGGTCTAGCTCAAGTGATGGACTTTCTCTCTTAACAGAAGCTGTAAGAAAGAAACAAGCTGGTAGCAGTGGTGCGGATAATGAGATCGACCAGTGCCCAATTCGTTGTTTCAACCTGGCGTCTGACTGGGGAGGTGGCTGCAAAGATCATACCAGGGCTAGAGAGGCATTAACCGTGGACAATATCAAATAAAGGATTGTACTAGTCTTTTGGAGCAACATTTATGTTTCTTTGATTTTATCTGCACAATTGGCTGGTCCGTAGAGTGTAAAACCTGAATCCACGTCTAAAAGGAGTAACCCTCCCCCTCAGAAGCTCCTGAGCTGCCTGAAACGGCTCCATTGAATTCTCTCCTTCACTTCTGTAACTTTATGAGGTCACAATGTAACGGAAGTCACGTAAAACTCTCCGGTTAGTTTGGCCCTCAAACAACAAAGAGAGAGACGGAGCTGAAGCTCACATCTACCATGGTGTAGTGGTTAAGATAGCAATCTGGGTTTGATCCCCGCTGTGAGCTGTTCATTTGTCATTCTCTGGAGGGAGAGTTTTTGAAATGTGAAAAGTTGACCAATCACAACAGAGCAGGCTAGCTGACCAATCAGAGCAGACTTTGCTTTCTGGAGGGAGGAGCAAGCACTACAACGATCTACATTAATTGTTTCAGAGAGAGGTTGAGAAGAGGTGCTGCAGGACAGCCAGAATGAGAAAAACAAGGAGGATTATGAGCATTAACGCATGTAAACATGTTGGAACTGTAACTTGAGATAAAAAATATGCACCTGAAAATAGCATAATAGGACCTGTTTAAGTAAAGCAAATTCACAATACTGTTCTCTCTTGCCCTCTGTATTCAGTATGTACTTTCTTTATAACTCCAGACTTGTCTCTCATGCCAAAGTGCACTATAATTGACTTCAAATTTTATATACACCTTCTTTGTTTCATTGTTTTGAGTTTGCAACATTACTAATTTCAATTTCATTCAGTCAAACTAAAACGTAAATGGAAAATGAGTCAAAGCTGAACCCAGCTTGGTGTTGTTTGGGTTAGTTGGGTTGGCAGTTTTAGTAACCCTTTCATATCACAGGGAGTCAATTAATTACATTAACTACCGGAAATAATTTAAAATGCATTCAGTTTTATTAGGATTACTGAGATAAAATCTGTTAAATAATTCACAAAAACAACAATTAAATAAATACTAATAAGCCAAAAGTGGCCTACATATTTCAAACAAACTGTCAGGTTTGTTGGCAAAAGTTAAAAAAAGAGTTCTTTATAACAGAAAGAGGCGCGGTACTCTGTTTTTCCAATTACCAAGTCAGCTTCCACTATCAGACAGGTGGCTGTTTGGAGAAATCTGCTGGCTGCAGTAGGCAACATCTGGAATCCTCTGGTGACGTGAGGTTGAGGATGTTTATTTGTCCTTCTCTGTCTGTTTGTCAAAGTTTTTTTAACTAAACAGAACACAAGGCCCTTATCTGAGGCTTAAAAGAGATCAGCCCTTTGATTCCAATTCCTATATATATTCATATTTCATTTTAGCCTCTTTGCTTTCTGATCCGCATCTGTCCAATGCTGTTTTGTTGGCTCTCCTGTGTGGGGAGAGAAAGGGAAACAGATAGCGCTGGTGTGGCCATGCCAGAGACATGGAGCTTTTACTAACATCATTTAGAATAATTCAGTGCATTACAATTTCTAGTAGGAATATTGATTTTGCATTCCTCTAAATGTCTGCCTATTAAAACATAAATAAAATCAAACGGAAAAATGGAAATCAGATTTACCAGTCTCTATCGGAATGTGGCTCTCTGAAACCTTTAATTGTATAACTTAAGAGATAATTATTGGTTAAGGAATAAGAGTATAACATTTAACAAATGTGATTGAATACCTGATCCTTGGTTCGAGATGCTGCGCTGTGTCTCTTAATGTTCGTTAAGTTACATCATTTTATTGGCATTGTTGCTTGTTTGATTTTAAGTTTAAGTTGTTTGTATGTTGTCTTGTTGACTTTGTTTTTATTTATCATTTAATGGCTACGTGCCATGTGTCAAAGTGTTTGTCATTGAAAAAGCAAATTAAAGTATTCCAATATAAAAAGCCCTCCTCAAAGCCATCGCCTCCATTGAAAGAAACAGCCATTTTACTTTGCCAATTGTAAAACAGTTCCTTCTACTGTTCCAAGAATCACTAACCCTAACACGTAATTCACCACGTTTAATGTGAAAAGAAGCAGATATGTAACCAGACTCAATTGCGCAATTTAACCTTGTCAATTGTAAAACACACTTTATTTAAACTCTATACAAACAATCCATAATTCATCGAAACTGCCTTGGTTAGTTCTTAGCACTGTTCCAACAGTCACTAACTCTAGTTGGGTCAAAATGAAGCCGTAATTCGGATTTAGATGTTTTAATATTCCTGCTGCATTAATGTGAATGTATCATTGTAACTCCTTTATATCCTGTTGGCTATAGTTTAATCTACAGCAGTGCATCATATTCTATAAGATCATCATATGTTTGTAGCGTCATTGTCCTGTGAGAACCACATATCTCTAAAAAGAAAAACAGCCCGTCTTCAGTTATGTGACGATGCATTTTCCAGCTGATCCAAGAGGCTTTTTTTAAGAATTTATTTAGCTGAAGAAGTAGAAGGATTTTCTCAACACTTAAAGGAACACTTCATCCTTCAGTTTATTTTCACTGGATATGAAGGGTATGAAATAAAAAGTAACTAGAGCTGTCAGATAATTGCAGTGTAGTTAAAAGTACAATGTTGCCTCTGAGATGTAGTGGAGAAGTAGAAAGTGCCATCAACTGGAAATACTCAAGTAACATGCCTTGAGTTTGTATACAGCACTTGAGTAAACATACTTAGTTACATTCCACCACTGTGTAAAATTAAACTCACCATTGCTGTAGGGAACACTAGCACAGCTATAGACCTACTGTGTCGTCTTGAACTGTTTTATGAGTTTTACGTTTTGGCAGCTAGCAATGCCAAATGGTTTTTGTGATGCCGTCATATCTTCCTCTCACTCTGTGAGTGTCTGAGAGTGATGCCATATTTCCAGTGGCTGTGGCATTTCATCAGCCTGCTCAGTATGCAAGGCTGCTTTCCCAGAGCAACACAGCCCAGTGGATCCTATAATTCACCTGGCTGTGCTTTTAGAGACCTGGGAAAATACAACCGTTTACAGACTAAAAGGCAATGGCTGCATTTCCATTTAGATTTACGGCTCATTCTCACTGATCAACGTAGTTTACCGCTGCACTCTGGAAAATACAGGCATGGAGGAAGTAAGAAAAAAGAGCAGGAGAATTTTTTCAAAGTAAACAGTGTGGCAGAAACTGAAACACAATGTGAGAGAAAACAGAACACAAAATGTGGTTTGTGAAGAAAGGTGAGAGTTGTTAGTGAGAAATGGCGAGGCTGTGTGTGGTTGTATGGATGCCCTGTTCCTAACATAATGGTGCTGTAAATCCGTCGCTATGTTCCACAGCACTCTTTGCCAATTGATTGGGCCCACTATGGTTGCATGAGAGAGTCGTAATGATGTACGGCGTCATCACAGTGACTTATGTGTTGTCCTTCACAACAAACAATCAGCACTAGAAGCCAATATGGGTTGTTCCATGTGTGGGGATGTAAATCCAAAACGGCACTTAATGCTCAACAAGCACAGTAAAAGTTCCTTTCTGCTACGCCTCAGCTGACAGCTCAGAGGTGAACAGAGTATGATCATCTCTCACCTAAGACTGGCTGGTACTGGTGCTGTGTAGCCATATAGCCAGGCAGCAACCTCCGGGTCTGAAAAAGCCAATGCTGAGGTGACTTAAACTTGCATTCTCTCTGATGTCCATTAGGGGGCGACTCCTCTCTCTTCTCCTCTTCTCTCTTGATTTATTCCCTCAGTAAACATTGTAAACATGAGTTTATGGTCTTAATCTCTAGTTTCAAGTCTTCTTCAATACAGCATGATGTTCATTTAGTAAATGATGCTCCATTTAGAGTCAAACAGACCATAAAACAGGGTGTGCTTTGGGGGGGGGGGGCTACCTTGTGATTGTCAGGTCAAAATCCAGTTGTCCTATGAAGTCAAACCATTTTAACAGTGTGTTTTCCCTTCATGACAATTAATTGTAACATTTTCTTCACCTGCAGATGTGTTATTGGGCGTTCAGTACGTAGCTCCACCCTCTGGGGTCACTTGTGGATAGCAAGTTGGCAATGGCCAAATTGCAGAACTTGCTTCAAAACCTTAGTCCACAAACCAACAGATGACGTCAGGGTGACTACATCCACATCTTATGAACATTCTATGCTTGTAGCAGAGTACAGCTGTAGAGATGGACCAGCAGCATCTGCAGTATCATGAATGCTATCCAAGTCAAATCCAAAGACCTCCTAGTACGCGGTCTGTAAATGATATGGAGCTGTATTTCTTGGTGCCCAGTCTCACCAGAAAGTAGCACAATAAAATAATTTGAGCGTTAAATAGGTATAGGAGAGTCTAGATGATGAGTTATTGTGGCTGGCAATCCAGTAGTAGAGTTGAAATATGGTACCGTTTAGATGTGCACAGAAAAACACAAATGATTACAAACCTAGCCCTGTCTCAAAATAGCATCAATGTCCTATAATGGAAATAGGAGGACGGGTAATGGACATTTAGTCGTAGGAAAGACAGAGCAGGGCGACATAGTGCAGCATGACAAGCAGCCTGCTACCTCACCATCATTTGTCCAGCTGCCCTCTCTCATGTCAGCTGACCTATCACTGGACTAGACCGGACCTGGAGCACCATTTCTACTACTGCCCTCTAATGCAGATCAAAGTTCCCCAAACTAGAAATCTGCCCAAATATGTTTCACCTTCACAAGAAAATCTAATAATTGCATCAATTATATTTGAATGAATCAATTTTTATACAATATTTCTGTACCATAAATGATGGTTTGACTGAGCCTGTCTAATCGGGATGCTGTGGCAGCAACAGCAAATTCTTCCATCTCCTTTCCAGTTAAGCTCTGCGACAAAAAAATCATATGCACCGACTGACCTCCTCTGATTGGAGCAGAAGTTCCCACCTCACCTGGACTGAGCCATCCAGCCATCATTTAATCATCCTCAAACAGCAGAGATGCAACCTGACCGGCTGCATCCTTGTCTTTTTTTTATGTATTTACAGCCTGTTTCTGTGTAGACATAACACAGAAACAGGCTGTAAATACATTAAAAAAAAACATGTGCAAAGAAAGATTTTCTCCATTTAGAAACACTGAAACTCACTCAGCAACTGGCCCTGGTTCCTCAGTGATTTATTGGGCTGTAGTCTCTGTGGGCTCAGTTCCATTAGGGTGCATCGGACCCTCAGTTAAATTTATGCAACCTCGCTTTTCCCATCCCTGCTCACTGTAGGTTAAGTAGGTCTTTGTCATTATAATTTTTTTTATAGTTTTTCACCAAGTATTGACTCTTAACTATTTAATAAGGGTTCATATTAGTCCAAGTTTTACTCATTTGAGAGTTGCAGCAGCTTTTTTTTCAGCCGATATAAATTTTTCAGAGTACATAAACATTAGGGTCATTAACTTTAAAATAACTACCTTACCATGTCTTACCGGTTTAATGCAGAACAAATAATTGTGATGGCAAAGTTATGGGGTATTTTATGCTCAATATAGACCTACTTATCTCTCAGGATGGGCTGGCAATAAGCAGAATTCTCTAAATTAATGTTGCACCCGATACACCTGGTACAGTTAATGAGGCTAAAGATCTACCTGAGGTAATGCTACATATATTTGTGCAAGACCAATTAGTGCAACGTGTTTGGTTCGTTATGTGCCTTTCTTTTGTTTGGTGTGGTTATTATTGTGGAATCAGCCTAATGCCCTCTAAAGTGCAGGTTCCACTTGGAAAGCTTTGTCAGTGGAACAGTTCTTCTCATGTAAACAAAGTAGAGTAGAGAAATAAGTCATGCAGACCGACCATATGGAACCTTTCCTGGTAACTTACAGTGATACTGGTTAGAGTGCTGGATCAGTGTGTATGTTTAACATAAACAGTCCAACATGCTAAACCATTTGTGGATGCAGCACCTGAATGTTTGTATGACCGTGCTGGAACGCCACTATAATGTACCATTATATGTGCATCATGCCTTTACCGTAACAAGGTTATGGCTCGACAGGATCTGTTCTGTTTACCATGACGTCTTGATCTCGTTGTAAAAAAACAGAAACAAACTTTGAATGAACAGGTGTTCTGAAGAGGGGGGGATGCCCTTTGCAGGGGTGTCACTGATGTTTTTAGTGATGTATGTTGATTTGTTCCCTTTTTCCACAGACACAGTCGGAGATCAGGTGGGAGGAGGAGAACTCAGCGCCCGGCAGCAGCGTCTCCTCCTCCTCAGGAGCAGAGTTTTTACTCACTGCTCCTCCTGTCCCCGCTGGGAGCCGACACCAACCCCACCCTGCTGGAGACCCAGGCTGTATTGCTGGAGGGAAGGGAGGAACAGGAGAACCAGATCCAAGACTGAGAAGGCAGACTGGCTCTGGTGAATGGAAACACCACTGCTTTTGTCCACAAGGACTGTAAAAAGGAACACAAATGAAGAGTTCATCATTGTAACTTAAAAATATTTCAAAATGACCTAAAAATGTAACTTGATTCATGACTTCATTACAGTACAAAAACCTCAATACACAGCAAATTACACACGGCATTCAAATTAGCATGTGGACATGTTACACAGAACAGGATTACTCACAAATGAACACAAAGTCACATGAGAGTTTTACACAAGCGGATCCTGGCCAGCCATAACCCTGTAACCAACAACCGGTTATTATCCTCCAACCTGAAGACGAGATCAACACGCTCTCATCCAACTGGTCACTTACTGACGCTCAGTCCAGTACCTTGGCATCACCTTCTAACACACTGGGTAGCCAAGCGCGTTAAACTATGATGCTTCACCACGTTCGCAGTAAACAAGTGGTGAACGTTGTGAGTCCAAACTATATTGCAAGTTTAGGCATCAAAACCACTTAGTGATGTCTAGGAAAAACTTAAAATAGGTATGTTATGTATGTTAGGTATGTCTCAGAAAAGTACGTAAAGTAGGGAAAACACGTAACTTCAAAATAACTCAACAACACTTTGGACAGACATACTGGTCTCATATCCGCACATCGATTATGATGCTGATAGGTTTACATACTTGAAAGCCCGGTGCATCTCGTACAGAAAATATAGGGTACATGACTGCAGTTACCCAGGAAGTATCCACTGACCTGGCAGGTGCACTCCCCACCAATGGATGGGGCTACAGAGAGCTACATAAGAGTGTTAAAGTTGTAAATAGAGCTAGTCTGTCAAAATGATTCAAAACTGAATTTAACTCACAGTGATAACACAAGTGTACTGCAGATTTTCGAGCAATCCGACCAGAAGCTCTTAGGATCTTGTTCCAGACCGACTTGTATCCATCCCTTCTTGACAAGAGATTCTGCCTCAGTGAATTGATAGTGTAGGTTCTGCAGGTGACATTTGGGTTCCAACCCAGGCTGCTCAGCGTTACCTGTCTGCTCTGCTCCACCCTAGCTCCATTGAAGATTCAGCTCTTCACACATTTTTTAATTTAAGCTGTGTTGTCACTGCCACGTTGGCGACGGCTGGAGACACCCACTTTGAGTTTCACAACGTCTCTTCAGAAAAACATCGGGTTACATCAAGAAGAATACATCCATATTTCATACAGTCTATGGTCTGAGTCCACTTGTCCAATGCCATAGACTATAGTTTGTTTGTTTTGCAAAGACAAAAAAAATAATACTTTTTGTGCATCATATTTCTACAGGTCACTTGTAAAGAACACGACAATGCAATAAAACTTTTAATTAGGTTGATAAATGCTGGTTAATATTTATTTACTCCCAGGTCTGACAACGGCCATTAACACAAGAGAAGAATGTGATATCTGGGTTTATGACATCTGGGGTTGCCAGATCTCAACTGTCCTCACCTCCCTTTGCTTTCTTTTTTTCTTTCATGAATAATAAATATGAACTCTGAGTTGAGGCCTGCAGGCACGAGGTCCGGTCATGTCCTCGGAGGGAAAGACAGCTTTGGCAGAAGACTTCACTGCGTTGGCTTTTCTGCTCTGCTGGAAGAAAACAGGCCAACAATAGCTCCATCAAAGTGTGTACCCTTGACCCTGTTACGTATGGCTGCAGGGGATGAAAGAGTGTCTTGTGTGTGTTTGAAAGTGTGCGTCTTACTGTGTCAGATTTGACAGATGTGGGTCTTTGAAAGCTGATATGCATTTCTAGACGCTTTCTGGAATGTTTTACCACTCAAACATCATTAGTAAAGGTTGACATTATTCCCAGAGTCAAATAAAATCAGCCTCTTTCTAGAGAAGTGTGCACAAACACAAAGATAGGATAAAATAGAAATTTATTAATCCCAAAGCAAATTCTCGTGCCAGAGTTTGATCAAGGAAGAATAACATCAAAAACATAGATGAACAATAAAATAACAATTATTAAGTGTAAAATAAGTAAAACTGACAACAAGAGGTAGAAAATTCAACTAAAATAGAAAAAATCCATTTATTACAACAACAGGGATTATTAATAAAAAGTATTACTGACTAGAGTGCAGTAATAGCTACTGTAAGAAAGTCACTTTGAATTATAAGAAAGGCATCAACCAAATGTGGTAGATGCAGATCTTCCATAAAGTCAATTTACCACATAATTTACCACATTCAATATTCAGAGCATTAATATGCCATTTCACAAACATATATATATAGTGTATTAATTTCTACCTGATCATAAAATGTAGTCTCTCTATCCCACTGTGTGTGTATGCCAAACTTCTCCCTGCTTTGTTGACAAAAGGCCGGCCATGCTTTTAGTGCATGTTAGTGTATGTGAGTGTTCCCCTCTGGCCTCTGCTCTGATATAGTAGAAGCGTACTATAACCTCCGGTTCCCCTGGGTAGTGAGGTGTCAGTATATTGGTAAAGTGTCATAGTGATGAGTTCAGGAACTCAAGAGTTCAAAAGTCGTCCAGCCCGTGGTATGAAGCTGTCCCTGAGCCTGATGGTGCAGAAAAGGATGCTAAGTATCAGCCTGAAAGACGTCAGAGCATCTGACTGGTTTAAATACAATCAACTTGTTAACTTTGTTAAAAAATATATATATATTTTTTAATATGAACATGAATTAGTTAAACATGTTTAAGTATGAACGTTAACTAGTTTGTTAAAATTGGTGTGACTTGCTTTGAATTCTTGCATTTATCATCTTTAAGTGTCATAACAGGACTAAGAGTCTAGAGCCACTCAAGTGAGGCTGAACTAAGACGCAATAAGCTTTGAGCTACATGGTCACAATGTTCACATGTTGCTGTTTAGCAGATATGTTTACCATGTTCACCATCTTGGTTTAGAGTAGCACAGGTCACTTACAGCTGAAGCGGATGCCATCGGTTTAGCAGGTATTTGGCATACAACAATGTTTTGGACAATGGAACATTTTGACCTGATGGTTGCCCTAGAGGAAGAGCTGAGGGATCGTTAAATGTATTAGGATTTTTATATACATTCAGACCAAAAATAACAACTGACCAGATGTCGCAGTTTCTCCGGATTGTTCCGGTTTGAAGCTGGGTGTCCTGTGTTCCGACAAATATCTCAAAATATCTCAAATGTCGCAGTAGTCAACAGTCACTACCACATTGTCCCCTTTTCACCACTATAAATATAATAATGATAGTATTATACTTGTCATTGCTTACTTTAATACCTACCCAATACCACATATAAAATACAGATTCAATGTATTGTTGTCCAGGCTGTTACTATGATGCTAACAGCTCTTTCTAACAGAACAGCTACCGGTTAGCTGTCATGCAGATCATAAAGGCTTCTCTTCTACAAAGCTCCAGGAGGTTAACTCTTTTTTCACACTTGCCCACAACGGAGGAGCCATGTCCTACTCGCACTGTGAGAGTACACCTTCACTCAAGCACACGACATTCTCATATAAAAAGAGGTCTATGCTTTAGTGCTCACACTAAATGCAATATGGACATCCAACACGTACGAACACAGACAAGGCCGATCATATTCCAAGTCATAGTCGGCCCTCTTAAGGTCATCAGTGACACAGTGGTGGCAGCCGCTCACTTTACAACAAGCCATAACACAGCTCTCTGTAAGGAGAAAAGACCAGGAGGAAAGAAATACAATCATGTAAAGTGACTAAATATTTGTGTTCGAATATACACTACAGTACAATGTAATGCGATGGCCAGTCAGACTGTACTGACCCATACAGAAAACATTGGTTTAGTGTGTCTTCTGGCAAACATTAACTCTTTAGGTGACCATTACAGGAATTGTTAGTTGATAACTAAAATTTGAGGAATTGTAAATCACTGTCCCTGGTTATTCATTTGAATTGCTGGACATCTAGCATTAAAGTATTCAACCATATTTGACCAATACAATTAACCAAACTTTGAATTCAGATTATCTCAAAATATAAAACATTTTTCATTCACTGATTCATTTCAATTACTGCGACTTTGCTATTTGAAAGCTTTTCTTGAGCACTGTACTAACGACTCAGCACAAGAATTAGAGGGATAATGCCCATAGGCTGTATATACTGTAAGAAGTGGACGTTGTGACATCACCCATTGGTTTTTGAACTTGGTTTATGAAGCCTCCATTTTTGCATTTTGTCTGTCACCATCTTGGATTTTGGCTGTTGCCGTCTTGTTTTTGTAACCAGTTAATTGAAGTGACCAAATTCGGACTGCGGATGATTGAAGTTCAGGCACTGTATACGGCTCTGGTAGCAACCCGTCAATCACTAGGCAGCCTGGTCTTAAAGCATACTCTGCTTTATGGCCTATTTGACTCTAAACACACCCTGATGGTCAGTAGAGAGAATGCTAGTTTAAGATAAAAGAAGTAGACATAGGCACCATGATGTAATCCATTGGTCTTTAGGTCCATAGGTTTTGAAGGTTCCATTGGCTGTCTCCATCTTGGTGACCATATTTGGAAGAAAGAGTGGAGCAAGGCCATGCAGGGCCAGCTAACACTTGCACTAGCTATTTAACTCGGGTAGCCATGTGCTTCTGTAATTCCGTCAACTGTGATATTAATTGAAATGCTAAACACTGAGGTAGCGACCTGTCAATCACAGTAAGCCCCACCCTAAAGCATCCCCTGCTTTATGGTCTGTTTGACTCTAAATGGAGCATCATTTACTAAATGAACATCATGCTGTATTGAAGAAGACTTGAAACTAGAGATTGAGACCATAAACTCATGTTTACAATGTTTACTGAGGGAATAAATCAAGAGAGAAGTAGAGTCATTTTCTCATAGACTTCTATACAACCAGAGGAGTCGCCCCCTGGTGGACAGCAGAGAGAATACAGCTTTAAGACACTCCTGCCTTGTCTTCACTTTTGAGGTTTACAGCCGCTGTATGTTTGAAAAGCTGTGCAGGAAGTGTTAAGGTTATGACTAACTTAACAGTGATTGAAAAAGGCAAAATAGAACAAAAAAAAAAAACAGTATTTCTATCAGACAAGAGTTAGTGAGAGCAGCCTAGTGGTGGCCTGGACACAGTCTCAGAACTCATTGGCTATCATTCTGACAGCAGATAAGCCTCTGGGGTCAACGGGTTATATTTGTGGGGTTCTGGTGTAGCCAGCAGATATCAGGGCTAAGACCTGCACTGCTCATTGTTTACAGTCCGTCTAGCAACTTCAGACTGAACTGGAGTTGAGAGATGACCTGAAAGGCTCCGTTGTTTAACAAGTAAGTAAATAGTTTAAGAGCAAATTTTAAACCAATAAAATGTGAAGTCATCGTCAGACAGTAGCTAGTGTTTTCCCAGATTGCACTCTTAATATCCACACGGACCGTTTACCTGCACTCAACCAAAGCCTGAAAATCAGGAAAATCCTGTGCCAAAACAATGCAGAAAAACTTGCATTTGTTACTTCTAGACTAGATTACTGCAACTCCTTATTATCAGGCTGCTCTAATAAGTCTCTTAAATCTCTCCAGTTGATCCAGAATGCTGCAGCACGTCTACTAACAAAAACTAAGAAAAGAGATCATATTACTACAGTATTAGCTTCTCTGCACTGGCTCCCTGTGAATCAATAATAATGTAGTAATATGTTATAGAGTCTAAAAAAGTAGGATGGGAGCCAGAGCCTTCAGTTATCAGGCTCCTCTTCTGTGGAACCAGGTTCCAGTTTCAGTCCGGGGGGCAGACACACTCACCACTTTTAAGAGCAGGCTTAAGACCTTCCTTTTTGATAGCTGGTTCTTATAGTTAGGAGGTCTGGGGCTTTCAGGTTCGCCTTGGTCCAGCCCCTAGATATGCTGCTATATGCCTAGACTGCAGGATGACTTCCTAGGATACACTGAGCTTCTCTCTCCTCTTCTCTCTGTTGCTCTCCCTAAGGTTTCTTCCTTCATTTCCCCTCGCTAGCTGTTACCAATGTCCCTGCTCTGTGTTTAAAGAAGTTTTGTAACATTGTAAGGGTCAAAGTTACAGTATAAAGTAATTTAGAGAGTGTTATATATATGGAAATAGAGGCAATTGGGATGGAAACAATACATTAGTGACATATGTGTCAATTAATAGTGGCCACTCACTTAAACCAAACAATATATAAAACATTTAATTTTGGCCATCGAGTACGCCCACATAGCTTTAACAAAACCATTTACTCCACAATACATACAACATGAATCACATCTCACTGAAGACCCACTCTTATTCATTCTCCCTCTCTTGCTCTCAAGCTAAACAGTTGCATTATCTAAAAGGGATATAAACATGAATCACAGCAGGACTGTGGCTGTCCGTAGAAATGAATTGTGGTTTGGTTGGGTGGGGTTCGTGAGCGGCGCAGAGTGATTTGAACTCATAATCGTAATGCACGTCGCCCTGAAGGAGACTTCATGAATATGCTCAGAGAGTCAGAGTGGCTGGCTGGCATCGGGTCAGATCTGATTTGCATATTGTTTACGGCCACTAGCTTAATTTAGAGCAGAGGTTTGAGCCCACGATAACGCTGGGCCCCTTATCTACAAAGTTGAGTAAGTGGCTGCAGGAGTAAACTTCTCCAAGTGATATGCTCCAGTAGGCTGACAGGGAGCAGAGGCCCTGTTGCATTCCCCACAGAGCTTTGTATGAAACATGCTCAGAGGATGTGCACATATGTACAGCATTTGGAAGGATGTGTAAACATGTTCATTATTTAAACGTTAGTGTAAAATGAGCACTTGGCATGGCTAAGGTGGATGCTACAATAGAAACTTGAGAGAATTTCTTAATCGAAAGAAGATGGTTCATCCAATCACCTGCCTTCCGACAGTTTACAATGATAGTTTCTCAGATGTTTCTGTGTAACAATCCATCTCGGTCATCAAATATTTACTAGAGCACCAAATAATGATTGATTTGCATCTGAATCCTAAACCAGGAGATCCACCCTGGGTAATTATAGTCGGAATACATGCGCTGCGCCATAAAACGGAGACAGATCAACGCATGTGAACTGCTGTCCACCTGGACTACACTGCTAGTGTTGCACAAGCCATGGCAGTATCTATCTGGGTCCTACAGCAGCTCCATCGGATAGAGGGTCTAGGCGAGGGCACCGTGCATCTGCATGTAGTGATACAGAGCTGACCCCAAAAAACTGGTAAAGCCTCATCCAAAGCGAGCCTTCGGTGAGGGAAAAGGCAGAAGAATTGGCAAGCAACCAGTAAATAGAGAAGCTGTCCGTTTCATTACTTGATTAAATAAATATTCTAATGTCAATTATGCTAATCTGCATGAGAAAAATAAAGAAAAACATACAAAATATTGGTTATAATAATCATGCACTTATGGTGATCAATAAGACTCGGCCAGATGAGATCACTGTAATTGAATATTATTCCATTTTACAGGTTTTCTTCCAAAAAAATTATCCTAATGCCAAGATAGTTGTGCCTTACTTTTTAAATACTTTCTTAGGCTGACTTCAATTAGATTTTTTTATGTCAGTAGCCTGTGCTGTGAAGGAAATATTGATTTTCAGTATTGATTTTCCAATTAATATATTATAATATTATATATTATAGTAATGATATTAATAATATTATTATTAATACTAATGTTATTAATATTATTGTTCATAATAATACACTTTTCATCGCTTTTAAGGTTATGGATCTTGAGTTTTCCAAACTGATTATAAGGTGTTTGCATCTTGTTTTGGAGCTTCATAATGATGTGGTGTTTGGTGTCCAGTTTAGATAGAAGTAGTGTATTTTGCCATGTTGAATAAACGAGACACAAGTATTCATAATTAGCCCATATTACATTTGATTTTTAACATTTTCTAGGTTTACTTGATAACATTTTAAAAGTTATTTATTTCAGGTTGCCCATTTTGCTAATGATAATATTTGTTTTTTAATGATCATATTTATGGATAATGAAGTTTTTATTCCTTTTTTTTACATTGAAAATGGAAGGGGAACTTTTTGAGTAAGTGCTCCTCCTGCATTGGAGGAGCAAAATCCCCCATGTGACCTTTGATTAAAATACAGCAGCAACAAAAACTTACAAAAGAGAATCATCACCCATCATGTTGTAGAATACACAAATTACATGTGTAGTTTGTGCCAGTACTATTATTGTAAGGGTCATTTGATTTGAACAACTATGGATTCTGAATATGCTAAATGCATTTTCCTTGCATTGAAAATGTATTGATATGCTTGAAAAACAATTAGAACTTGTTAATAATGACGTCCAAGTTGATAACTTGGACGACATGCAAGAACACAACTGTTTTCTTGTCTTAGTGTTGCAGGATCTGAGATTGGGAGAATTTAGAATGCCTCTCAACTACTCTTAAGGTGTTGACGGGGAGCCGGCGGCCCCTAGCTAACGGCGCTGACTACAGTGAAATTGCTGACAGAGCTAACAGTGTTTTCTGAGGAGGAACATGTGTATGGGTGCTACCCCTCCCTGACAACACTGTTAGTTGGGTACGGCTTCATCAACTATAGGCATCGTATGAGAGCAGTGCAGAGTGATGGCCATGAGAAGATTCCAGGGAGAACTAAGGACAGCTGTTAAAGCAGAGTGACCTGAGGGTCGTACTGTCAATGACAAAAAGAAGAAACAGTTCCATATGAAAAAAAAAACGTCTCGCCACAACATGGCCAGCAATGACTGCAACAGGAGGAGGTCAAATCATTTAAGATGTTCATATTGAAAATGTGTTCTTATACAATCATCAATAGACAGTTTAAATGAATGGTATTATCGTTTGGCTGCATTAATATAATAATAATAATTATATTACCATGCGTCAAACAGGATCATGTTTTAACATAATTATAAAGGGTCCATATCTTGTTTTCAGACTCAAAGTCATGAAATAGACAATCCATTAGTGAATAAACTTCGGTTTGGATACCAGCAGAGTAATGTCACATGACTGCGACAACAGGTCAGACAGAAAATGTTCCTAAATAACTGATACAAGGCACTTAAAAGTTCTTTATGACATTCAGGGCATTAAAATAGCAGCAACCAACTTTTGCTGATTGTCCCCAGATTGAATCCAGCTCATACCGGTTTGTTCTGTCTTTCCTCTTCACCATGTTCACTGAGGCTGTAGTGTGACAGCGTGCTCTATGACAAGAAGGTTCACTCTGAGCCTCTGTGCAACGATCAACCGAGCCCTTCACAGTCCCTCCCCTCTCCATCTCCCTCCCACTCTGCCAGTCCCTCTGCTCTCCATCTCTTTCTTCTACGCTTCTTCTCAGCCCCTCTCACTCGCTCGTTCCTTTTCTTTCTGTTCCCTCCTCCATATTCCTCCCTCGCTCCGTCTCCTTTTTATCATGCATCAACTGCTGCGTCTGATGAGCACATCAGTCAAGGCCCGGCTAATGAAGTCCCTCTCCTTCGCCATTAGAGTGAAATAACTAATCTCTCTCTCTCGCTCTCTCTCTCATCTAACCAAACCTTTTTCTCTCCTCTCTCCTCGCTCACCTCATCTCTAATCCATCTCCCCTCTCCTTCGTTCTCTGTTCTCTTCTTCGTTCTCCTTCCCAAGTGTTCTCCCTCTCATTAAGCAGACATATAAGTTGTTTACCTGGTCATATTTATAGAGAAGGCCGAAGAGAGGAAAGAATATCCTCAGTTAACAAAATAATTATCAGTATTCTTATTGGGTAAATGGAACGGCAGGTAATCCATGATCTCCAGAGAGTGAAACTACGATGTTTACACCAAATGTATAAATGTCAAATAACTGATGCTTTTATTCATTAGAAACTCTAGTTAATGATCAGTCCTAATCAGTAAATTCTTCATGAGAAAATACATTAAATTCCTTAATACAACATCTCTAGTGTTGAACACCGGAGCACCCCAGGGCTGTGTGCTTAGCCCCCTCCTATTCACTGTACACCAAAGACTGCTACCCAGAACATGAAGAGAACTCTGTTGTGAAGTTTGCAGATGACACTACCATCATCAGCTGGATTACATACAAGGATGAGATTCATAAAGAGAGGACATCAACAACCTCCAGAGTGGTGCTCAGAGAACATCTACTGCTCAACGTCAGTATAACCAAGGAGCTGATGAATAAAAAATAAATAAATCACACACCACTGTCTACATCAATGGCGCTGAGGTGGAGGAAGTGAACAGCTTAAAGTTCCTGGGAATCAGCATCACAAACAACCTGACATGGTCCTCACACATCTCGTGATGTGAGAGGCTCACCAATGCATCGCAGAGTCCTTCCAGATATCGAGCAGGCTGCATATCTGGATCTGTCAGCGTGCTACAGCCAATGAGAGGGGTTGAAAACTTTGCAATCCTACTGTGTGAATTTGGTCAAGCTATAACATGTAGTGTTGTTGGATAAGTAAACCTTAAAACTAAGTAAACCCACCTTTGAAGCTTACTCTGAAATGTGTTGACATGACAATGCCCCCATGAACAAAGCCAGCTCCATGATTAAAACATTGAGATGTTCGCAATTCAAATGTTTGGATACTTTTGGTCACATAATCTAGCAGACATAAAAAGAGATTTCCTCTAGTGTTTCATTGGAAGTCACTACAATGTCATGCTGGAATTAATATGTGTATTCATATCAATTGGTAACAAGCAGTTTAGGGAAAGTTTGTGTACTCCGATGAGTACACAATTCAGCCAGCCCTGCAGCCCTGTCACTGACAGGGAGGTGGACATGAGCCGAGGCTTTTCCCACTAACTCCTTGTTCAGCAGATAAGATCCCTCGCCTGCACGGCCGCCCCGTGGTATTAGCTCAACCTTGCATGAAGACTGCATCCATCCGCTCTCCCAACACACCCGTCCAATCCCTCCCCGATCCCTGCTGACATTTTTACCACAACCTCAGCCATAATTCACATTTATGCAAAGTGAGCCTACCGAGTTAACGCCAGGATCACTTAGCTGAGTGCTACAGTTATGCTAATGTACCATCTGAAACCTGGCAGCTTAATTTCATTTATTAGCTCCCCCTCCCCGGGAATGACGCCACTCTCATAACAGGTAGACTCTTAATGAAACTATTTAAATCCAATAAAGACTTTTCATAGCTCATCAAGCCTCTGTCCCCATCTAGCACCATTAGCAGGCGATGTCACGTCTCCATCAAGACTTTAGCCTCGACTTTAATTTTGGTAAACGACAAGTTGGCTTAGGAGGCGTGTAAAACACATGACCAGCGGCGTCAGACGAGGAATCACGACTACACAATACATTCACTGTCAATGCACACAACATGTGATACAATATGCAAGCTGTCTGGTTTACTGTTTCTCCATCACCTTTGGCTCCATTGAAATTAAAACGCAGCCATAGTATTGCTGTGACTTATTCCTTCATTACACTGTGTGGTACATTCCTATCATATCAGAAACATTGTGGAAGACTTTTTAATGTATTCTTTCAATAGTTTCTGAACAATAACGGCATGCTCTGGCATGGAGGAATACACTCTGGTACACGCCCAAGACTTAAAGAAACGTCACTTAAAAAGGCAGTGAGAAGAAAAAGAAATTCATCAGTAGTGAAAACAAGGATTCTGTTAATGAACTTAAAGTAAATATGTGATTTTCCAGAGCGTCAGTACTGCTGTTACAGGAAAATCACAAAGAATCAAAGAGCAGTATGTCAGCCGTTCAGGAGCTGAACGCAGACAATATCACCCAAGAGTTTGATGGTCTTCATTGGGATCAATGGACAAAAAATGATGAAATCCTTATTATTACTCTAAAACATATAATAATCTAGATTTGATTATATGATATTGATGTGCTTTTTAATGTTCCTCAGATATAAAACGTATGTTTCCTTGCGTTCAACAATTTTATCTTGGTGCTCTCGACCAAAAAAACCCTGGTGAGTCCCAGAAATCAATGGGTATTTAAAAAAGAAGAACAAATAATGGATAATACATAAAATGTGTTCTAATGACTGCCTGCATATGGCCCAATGTAACAATATTCTTTTGGGACTATCTCCACATGATCAAGCACCTTTTAAAGTGAGCTGAAGTAGCTATGATGAGTGTAAAGGGACATGTATCAGTACAAGTAATCACTGGCTGTTACAAAATGAAATCACAAGACAGCATTACTGGAAGCAAAGTGCAGACTCCCTTCAAATAAACGTTGGGTGGTGCAAGAGAGAAGACCAGCAGTGCTCAGGAGTCACGTTCTTCATCATAGCAAGCAACAGTTATGAGTGGCTGGACAGATGTCAAGGGAGAAGATATCATAAGGATTCATATTTTGATGTATGAAAATGAATTAAAAGGAGACAGCACAGACTAACACCATTGTTGGCATCACAAAATAGTCAAATTATTTTAGATGTGCAAAGGGTGTGGACCCAAGAGCAGCGCAACAGACACAGAGTAGTAGTGAGAAGCTTCATTCCAGGCAGACACAAACAGCAGGAAACCAGGAACCAGTTGACTCACACCAAGAAGTCAAGACGGGGATAAGCCAAACAGCCACGGGATCAGGCAGACAGACACCAGAGAAAGCGGAGGCTAGACTCGTGGTCGGGGACAGAAGGCTGAGTCGTTTACCGGGGCAGGAGCAAGGCGGAGAAGTCCAAACAGGCAGGGTCGGCAACGGGAAATCAGTCCAAGGATGAATGCGGGAAGGTCTGGCATGGTGCGGAGAACGATCTGGCAGTGAGTGTGTGTGAGACAGAGGTTTAAATACTAAAGGGAATAGGTGCAGCAGAGCGAGCAGGTGAGGTGGGTGTGGCTAACAGGTGCACTGAATGAACAGATCAGGTGAGTGAGAGATAGAGTGGCTGGGGAGAAGGGGCAGAGCTGTGACAGACTGGTGAGGTGGGAGTGGCTGCTAGATGAACTGAGGGAGAGTGAGGCAGAGTGACAGGGAGTATGGATCTAATGACAGGGGAGTATGGGCAGAACTGTGACAAGATGATGGCAGTTTTGACATTATTAATCATACACCGGACACAGAGCAAAATGATTGCACAAATGAAATAATGATTGACTTCTCAGCATTAGGAGCAGTGAGCCAAGGACACTCAAGGACACTCTGACATGCTGACATTAAAAGCCGGGGATTGAACCACCAACCCTGTGTATAAATGCCCGCTCTATCGTCTATGCCACAGATGCCCTAGAAGGAATGTTTTTTTACATTTCCTGTCCATAGCAGGTACAGATGTGCAAACAAGTATAAACACATTGAAATGTTGTTATTCTGCTATCATACCCCAGCCTTCAGAACCATTAAGCAGACCAACCGCCTTTAGTTGCTACTTTCTCTCTGATGTTTTATGCCAATTTCTTTCTGAAATCTTCCCCAAGCACTCATAAGTTAGAAAAACATTTGTGCACTAACCTTTGACCTCTTGTTGCTGACTCTGTGTGTTTACATCAAGTGGTTGGAACACCTCCTCCTCCCTCTTCAACTGAGAGACTGTAGGGGAAGAAGGTGGTCCCAAAAGTTTGCTCTTGTTTAAATCTGCATGTTGCCAGAATGCCGCACGTTTACACAGATGGTGAAAAACAGCAGTGAGGATCAATAAGACACCGTGTCACAGTAATCAGTTTAATATGGACGTCTTTGTGAGCAGGTTTTTGCATCACTGCAGTTTACATGTGTTGACCCAAAACCAGGTTATTTAAGAATGTAATCCTCTGGCATGTAAACAAAGCCACTTGCCTGCAGCTGAGGGCATTAGCGCTCAGCAAACATGTTTAACAAAAAGCTGCAAATATTTCAACTCTCAACAGGATGAACAGCATCCGCAATTCAAAAGGGTTTTGTTTTGTGTTGACCATAGCATCTGCCAAGCACTGCTGGCTGGAATCAAAAAAGAGCTGCCTGGTGGAGTCAAGTCATTTCCCTCAAGTAAACAACATCTGTGGGCAGCAGCACCTTCTGTGGCCCTGGCCAGCTGGGGGCCTGGCTAGGTGAGGCGGAGAGGACGGGGGCCCTGTTGATGTCATCCAGTGAGAGACAGAGCTCCTTCCTCACCAGCTGTGGAGCTGAAGCTGCCTGTCTTTCTGCAGAAGGGCTGGTTTTTACTGGCTCTCTCTGCAAACAGAAGGGTCCTTCTTATTCTACATTATGCACAGACATGACAGGATGATGCCCAGGATGTAGGTGTGTTTGAGTGTTTGGACCATACAATGCATTTTGATGGACAGCAGATAGGAATGTTATGCAGCACAAGTGGTTTCAGAACTTTATATGCTCGTTTTGATACAGTTATTGTCCAGAGTCGCTGCTCTCTGAGACACTGACACATCACTAGAACAAAGAGCAGCAGAGCCACAAGCACAACCAGTCAGATGATCAGTGAGGTTCTAACCGAACTAACAATATGACCAGAAAATCATCCTTCATTTGTTGGTGAAAGTAATGACAGCCAAAATGTTGCAAAATATCCTTCTTCCCACGTTACAACTTAAGTTGAACCACAAGGAAACACACAGTTTGGATAATAATTTGTCATCACCTTCAATTTCTCTTTCAAAAAGTTTAAACAAACAAAAACAGGACTTTCACTCTTTTTGTCCCGTCAAACCAAAAGTTAAGGGATTTTTATTGACAACTTGATATCACTTGATGCTGTGTCAATGAGTCACAGGACGCAAAATAAATAACTTAAATTAACAAACGTACTCATTTCAAGCAAAACCCTGATGTGTTACTAATCCTAGTATCCTAGCAACTGTCACTGTTTCATAACATTAACAGTGTAATATAACATTAACCGTCACCGTCTTACAACATTAGCCATGTGTTTTACCTTTAACAGTCACCATTTCACAACATTAACCACATGTTATAACGTTAACGTCACCATTTCACAACATTAACCACATGTTATAACGTTAACGTCACCATTTCACAACATTAACCACATGTTATAACGTTAACGTCACCGTTTCACAACATTAACCACATGTTATAACGTTAACGTCACCGTTTCACAACATTATCCACATGTTATAACGTTAACGTCACCGTTTCACAACATTATCCACATGTTATAACGTTAACCGTCACCGTTTCACAACATTAACCACATGTTATAACGTTAACCGTCACCGTTTCACAACATTAACCACATGTTATAACGTTAACCGTCACTGTTTCAGAACATTAACCACATGTTATAACGTTAACCACATGTTATAACCGTTTCACAACATTATCCACATGTTATAATGTTAACCGTCACCGTTTCACAACATTAACCACATGTTATAATGTTAACCGTCACTGTTTCAGAACATTAACCACGTGTTACAATTAAATAAAGGTTCAAATGCCCCAAAAATAATGTAAGCCAACCTGCAGGGTCAGAAATAGAGGCCAATGTGGCCTCGCCTTGGGTGCGGTAGCTCTAGTAAAATCCTGGACATTCAGGGGCAAAACATAATCAAGAAAAACAAGGGCACCGCTGTCTTTGGAAGCATTGGAATTTTAATCAAAAACACTGATGCCTTTGCAGTACATGGGGCCTACAGTAGATCGGGCACCGGGGCCAGAGAAGGCCAGGTGGGGTTAGTAAGTTGAGTTTATTTATCCCTGTGAAGGAATTCGTCCTCATCATTTGACCCGTCAGACAGTCTCCTACGCCTGGGGACCGACCAGCTCTGGGACTACTGCCTCGGTCAAGGGCGAGAGTGGAATACTTCTCAACAGGACATTAAACATTATGCCTACACATGGCAATGGGCTGCAAAGCCAGGGCCCGGGGTGGACGGGGCACTGGCAGTGAATCTGTCACTAGTGTCTGTTGAATGTTTTAGTTCAAATTGGTATCAGGGAGGGCATTCCTTCTCCAGACAGATTATAAACAACAACATGAGGAAAAAACATGGAAAGGGCACTTTGGTTTAACAGAATATATTTGACTGCCTTTAGGATGTTATTTTAGTTTCAGGTCATGTTTAGAACTGTTCTTGGTAACTTTTGCCTCTACATGAAGACATTCACACAATGTGAATTTCTATGCCATTTTTAAACTGTGTGTTCATTTACTACTTTACATTACAGTTACCCTTTCATTTATTTTCATTCACTTTGCACTAATAACCACTCTGTCAGTTTATTATATATTTATATATAATATAATATATATATATATATATATTAGGGGTGTAACAATACATGTATTTGTATCGAACCGTTGGGACGAGGCTTTCGGTTCGTTGCGCATGACAAACCGAACAATTCATTGGAATAAAACTATTGCATTTGTAAAATAAATACAGCTTAAATATTGTGAAATGTAATGCTCTCGTTGGAGCCACTGTGCTCAAACAGGCAACCCACACGACATAACAGGCAACGTGCTGTCTGACACTCGGACCACGGAAGAAAAACATTCTACTGAGGCAGCTCCGCTAAACTAGCTCACCGGGAAAAAAGAGCAGCACACATGCTACAAACTCTCCCCGCAGCGTTCAGGCTGCTATTCACTTCTGACTCAAACCGGGCTAAAGCAATCACCACGGCGACTGGAACATTTACAGCTGGGATATGAGACCCTACTCTGAAATGGAAAACGCAGGCTTTATAGACATGCTTAATGTTAAGGAGTCCCGTTACACTTATCCTATACATATATATATATATATATATATATATATATATATATATATATATAATTTTGTCTCTCCACTTTGCCTGTGCATGTTCATTTGACATTGCCTGAAACAAAACTGAACCTATTTGTGTGTGCCCACAGAAGAAAAATAATTGAATTGGATAATTGGCACTGCCTGCCTGCACCAGCTGTCACTAATGAGATTTATTTATCTCCAAGAGTACATCATTGCCTGAAGATGTATCAGGAGAGGCCCAACAGGATGGTTACCAGAATGGCTTATGCTGTCTTTTGAAGACTCAGTGAATTGGTCATTGAGATCTCATGCTCCTTCTCTTCCTCCTTTGTGGAAGAACAGTGGAAACCACCAGGGATTCAATTCAATTCAATTCAGTTTATTTTGTATAGCCCAGAATCACAAATTACAAATTTGCCTCAGAGGGCTTTACAATCTGTACATCTGGGATCACCGTTTACAGGGATTTTTCCTAAGGGCAGAATAATTCCACTACAAATTATCTAAACATTTTGGATCTTTTCATACATGAAAGCTTGCTCCATATGGTTGGGGCTGCGTGCACATTGAAATCCCAACGGGAAAAAGAAAGTCAGTTTTTCTCAATGAAAAAAGTAGTCTACCCAAAGCCACAAATGAGCCAAGCAGAAGCAGAAACAAAGCTTGGTATTCTTTTGGCCACTTCCTGTAGTCTACTAAAACAAGGAGAAACTGTCATGGCTGCTGGTGATGGGGAGAGCACCTGTGGTTGAAGCCGACCTCGACAAGTGGATGAGGAGGTCTGGTCATGTTACGCCCCTTTGAGCAAGCCCTTGTGATTAACACTAGAGTCATTTGAAAAGTGTTTGAAACAGCTGTGCTGTGTTTTCAATAAATCAATACAATTCTATGAATAGTGAAGCTGTCCATTTCATTTATTAATATACAACTGTCAATTTGATGGCAATCAGTAGAAGTGACCCTTAATAGACCTAAAGAGTTTGATTCAACTGCCAAAATCACAATGCCGGGGTGTCAAACTCGATTGCAGAAAGGGCCACAAAAAATTTCAAAAACAGGGACTACATTGAGGGCCAAACAGGGTCAACATTTATTAAACAGGATAAAAAGGATATTGGGTACATTGCAAAAAGAAAACATTTAAGTTAGATACAAATTTATTTTATGCACATGTGCCAGAGCCAGATGTTTGGCTTCTTTTCTTGGCTGCCAGATCATTAATGTTTGGGGTTAGGTTCTGTGCTGTGGAAACCCTCAAGATGGAGTGAAGGTGTGTATTAGTGTGATGACTCCTGTTTGGGTTTTTGTTCATCTTCATCACAGAGAAAAGCTGCTCACACAGGTCTGTGCTTCCAAACATGCAGTGCATTTGAGCATTTGAGCAGTTTGTAGGCAGAGTTGAGGCATCGTTTCTGGGATGAAGCTTGGAAACAGCTACAGAGTACACATTCATACTTTGCCTAGAGTTTATCATTACAATAGAGGTCTATCAGCTCAATTTGGATGTTCACAGGTGCTAATTCCCAACAACTGCAAACGGATTTCTGAGCAGTTCAAATTTAAATTTCTGAGCTGCAAAGTCAGCAAATCGCTTTGTGAGTGCGGCCAGTTTATCAGTAAAATGCACTGTCGGGAACACAGCGGTGGAGTCAGTGTTTGGCAACACGGAAAGTGACCCAAGTTTACTTGCTGCATCTGAGTCTGCCATAGGTGTAGCTAAGAAAACTCTCACTGCGTCATACATGTCAGTGATCACACGTCCCCGTCCCTGAGGCTGGAGGTTTAGTGCAGTGAGATGCTTCGTTACTTCGCACTAAACCAGCTCACATCGCCACTTTTCGTCCCGGAGCTCTGTGGTGTCTTTCCTGGTGTATGATGCAGTGATACACGGGTCAGTTCACCTGCACATTTCTCCCGCTGCATCTTTACCGCATCCTCCCACCTATACGTTTTTTTCACCGCACATCGCAGACGCTCCATCTGTCATCAGTCCCGTCAGTTTGTCACAGGGCAGTTTCATTTCACTTGCACATTGAGATTCTTCCTCAAATATGTATTTTCCCGTGGTTGTGCCATGCATTGATTTAATTCCCCTAAGTTCCTCTGTAACGCAACTCCAGTCCACTCCACGTATGAAGATTGACAGAGAATATTTACATGAGATAATATGTAATGAAGTCTTTCCCCTTTTCCATCAACTGTGAAAGCCCCCCGTTGAGCCATTTCTTTGGGAGGCTTATTTAAATGTAATTCTATTCCTATATACCGGCGGGCCAGTTATGGTAGACTTATGATATTTTCCTGCGGGCCTTGAGTTTGACATGTCTGTGGTAATGAAACAAATCATTCCATTCTGGCTACATGGGGTGCTGAATGACATTTGACATAGAACTCTCCACTTAGTTCTCTTGATAAATAATGATACACAGCCTATGTTAGTATACATATCAGTCTATTAATAATACTAAATCAAATAATAAAAGATGTGAAATAACTCATGTTCTTTCAATCAGTCTCCATAGTGTGCGTGAATAAATCACCATGTAGACAAAGTAATACAATCTGCTGACCATCAGAGCAGCATTTTACCAAAAGCCTCTGAAAGGCTAAATAACACCAACATAAAGCGAGTGTTTCATTTATTCATCAGAACTCTCCCACCCTTTCTGGAAAAACAGAATTAGGACTGCAAGTCCTATTTGCAACTGATAAAAGCAAGCAGGCTAAGAAACCGAGAGAAATCTCTCTATAGATTCCACTACGTTTTACTACTGCACCCTTTCCTCCTCTTTGGACAACCTCTGTCCCTTCACCTCCAGGCCTGCACGGCCAACTCCTCCTGCCCCATGGCTGTGGGACTCAGTGCGTACTGATAGACGGAGCCTAAGAGCGGCTGAGCGTAAATGGAGAACAGGCAAACTCCCGGAGGACCTTCTTAACTTCCTGTCTCTTCTTTCCACTTTTTCCTCCTCTCTAGCTACTGCTAAAGCGGCTTTCTTCCGCTCTAAAATCCTAACCTCTGCTTCCAATCCTAAAAAACTCTTTGAAACTTTCTCTTCACTCCTCCATCCCCCACCCCCTCCTCCTACTTCCTCCCTTCTCCCTGATGATTTCGCCAACTTCTTTGACAAGAAGGTAAACGATATCAGATCCTCCTTCTCTCAGCCCCCTCTCCCTGTCCACCCTCTCCCTCTCCAGCTCTTCCCCCTCAGCTCCCCCTCCCCTCTCCACACCCCATCTTACCCTATCTTGCTCCCCTCTGCCCTAGTCACCCCCTTCTGAAAGAACCATCACTTGACCCCTCTGATTTCAAGAACTTCAGACCGGTTTCTCTTCTACCCTTTCTATCCAAAACACTTGAACGCGCTGTCTTTAACCAACTGTCTTGCTACCTCCACCAGAACAACCTCTTGGACCCCCACCAGTCCGGGTTCAAGGTGGGTCACTCGTCAGAGACAGCCCTCCTTGCGGTGACAGAGTCGCTTCACGCTGCGAGAGCGAACTCTCTCTCCTCTGTCCTGATTCTCCTGGACCTGTCAGCGGCGTTTGACACGGTGAACCACCAGATCCTCCTCTCCACCCTCGAGGGGATGGGAGTCTCAGGCTCTGCACTCTCCCTGTTTGCATCCTACCTGACAGGTCGATCCTACCAGGTGACATGGAGGGGGCCGTGTCAGAACCACGCACGCTGACTACGGGGTTCCACAAGGTTCAGTTCTGGGCCCCCTTCTCTTCTCGCTCTGCACAACATCTCTGGGTTCTGTTATTCCTCGCATGACTTCTCTTACCATTGTTATGCCGATGACACCCAGCTGGTCTTGTCATTTCCTCCCGGTGACACCCAAGTGGAGGCACGCATTGCTGCGTGCTTGGCTGACATCTCGAAGTGGATGGCGACACACCACCTGAAGCTGAACCTGGACAAAACCGAGCTACTGTTCCTCCGGGGAAGGGCTGCCCGCACCGAGACCTGTCCATCACCATTGATGATACCGTGGTGACGCCAACTCGGACTGTGAGGAATCACTTGGCTCTGCTGCCTCGGGCGACTGGTTGCCCTCGCTCAGAGGTCCTCCGGTGATCCACCCGGTCACAGCTTTTTCTGTCCTGGCCCCTCAGTGGTGGAATGAACTCCCCACTGACGTCAGGACAGCAGAGTTGCCCATCTTTAGCGCAGGCTGAAAACTCACCTCTTCATGAAGTACTACCCTGAGCCTTCCTCGTAGCACTTATTGCATTTGTATTAGTTGTTGCACTTACTGTTTCGTATTTTGTTGCACTTACTGTATTCTGTGTTCTGTTTCTGCACTGTACTTTTGCTCTGGTTTATGCTTTTCGATGCTTGTTTAAGAAAGGAGATGCACTTATGACTTCTGGTGACTAGTAGTTCTCTTGAATACCTATGTTGAATACACATATTGTAAGTCGCTTTGGATAAAAGCATCTGCTAAATGACTGTAATGTAATGCAACACCTCCACACACACAGACTCCACACAACAGGACTGTCCATCATTATTCCAAAACAACAGCTAAGCGCCTGTCACATGTATCAATAATGTTGTTGTTTAACTATTTTTTCTATGGATAGATAAAGCTTAAACAGGAGGATCAGTCAGCAGGAATAAAAAAACATGGTATGACCATCAATCGACTGCAGGCAAGACCTGACCAATCAGAATCCACTATGTCAATTCTTAGTTGGGGGCACTCCTAGTAATCTGTTTAAGAAAAAAATAAAAAAGGTGGCTATAATAGACAAAAACTCTCAGCGGACCTCCATCTGCAAGTCCATGTTTGAGGGTATACAGGTACCGATTCATAAGAGCAGAATCAGATTGGAACGTCCAATCACCATCATGAGTTGACTTGTTTCGGACTCCTCTATTAGTTCGGCTTCAAAAGCACTTGAAATTGCAGGCGATCACTCGCCAACCATTTTCGACCGTCTGCAGCAGGACAAACCCACATCCAGACGTCAGGGTCATGTCTTTATCAAAGTTAAAGTCAGCATAAGGTAAAAGGTTTACACTAATCCCTTTACCCAACCTAGTTAACCCATGCTGCCACGGCTATTCTGAAAATAATGTCACTCTGAATTTAGCCACAGTTCATCAGAATTTAATCATTATGAGTATTATTTCTTGTTTGTACCATTCCTTTTTTTAATCTGACATCAGATCACAGTAAACCCAACCACCTCAGCATTTAGCAACAAAGAGCCTCATTCATAAAGGTTTTCTCTGTTCAAATTATTCATAAAACTGGAAAAAGAAGCAAAAAGTAAACATCTTGTTAATAAAATCTTAATAGAAAAATATGTTAACATGGCCACTTTGATATGTAGCTAGTAGCAACTATTAAATTCAATCTCAAGATGACTCTGCCATAAAGGCTTTTAAAGATCATTTAGCTGTCAGGGGATGCAGATGCCGGGAGCAGGGGATGGACCCCGACGCAGGAACAGATGAGCAGGCAGCAGAAACTATGCAAGGATTTAATTGAAAAAGCTTACAGGCTGGAGTCCAACTAAACAGGCAGGAAAACAGCAGGCAAGGACTCTGACAAACTGGAGCAGAACTCTAAACAGAAATGAAGGTGAAAGACAAACAGACAACCAACAGGAAGCAGACATGACTACGGCTGCAGTCAAATGGTGTTTTCTGCTTAGGAAGGTTCCTCACTCAGTGAAATGACCCGAAGAATCAGACGTGATAGGAGCTGCTGGAATCCTCTAAACGCTGAGAAAAGGTGCTTTGATGCTTCCTTTCTTATCTCCTTTAGCATAGGATACACTGAACCGTCCTTTATGAAGGTACAGGACATAATGACATCCCACAATTCCTTGCAACAGCAACATTTAAAGAGACACAGCATTCTGCCATCCATGAAATCAAATGCTATGCCTACCATGTGTAGATTGAATAAATATTTTAGTAGAGTTGTACACTAATGGGAGATATAAGCACACAAGCATTTTGTTCCACTTCATTTTAATTTATTCCTCTTTAATTATAACAACAAATATACAATATAGTAAAAAACGAAAACAAGAACATATAAAATGAACAGTAACTATAGCAAACTGTCAATAAACAAATTATCATAAACATTAAACATAATCAACATAAATAAATAGTATATGTATGAAGAGGAGTATGAAAAAAATGCAAACTTATATGCTCTTACCTCTTCTCCATAACTCAAACAATGAGCTCAATATCTATCAGATAAACCTTTATGACTGGCAGCCTATTTATAATCCTGTATTATCCCAAGCAGCAAAGGACACATCAGTTAAACCAAACAGCTAGGCCTATAATAAATATATAAAACATAATGAAGGAAATATTGATATCATACTACACATGAGTGTATAGTCAGTGTTGGAATGTGCGGTCTACTGTGAGCAGTGTTGACTGTACAGTGCGACAGCTGGAAGGACCTGTGGGATCTCTGCTTCACACAGTGCAGCTGGAGGAGAAGCTCACTGGAGGAGATGTCTACATGGTCTGCATGGATCAACACAGTAGGAACGCACAGGGCCACCTGGGAGAAGCACTGTCTGTAGTCCGTCTTCAGAACGTTGTAGTTTCACCACAGCGATGTCAATAACATGGGTCACATCATAACTACATAGCTCTGTGTGAGTGGGGCAGGTCCTCAGGCGCTGCCGTTATCTTTTCCTGAATCCTTATGTATTTATAATATAATTCTCCTCCACATCTTTCCAGAACTCATGCATTTTCCATTGAGGTCAAGTAAGAGTGGTGAGGAAAAGACAATGGGATGTCATAACTTTTTAACTGCAGCCGAAGAATACACACAGTTATTGAGGCACAGGACATGAGGACAGGCTGAATGCTGATTAGTCGTCGAACCAAAGCTAACGGACTCACGGTCTTTCTCATTTCACAATTTTGTGCCTCCTCGGTTATTTTCCTCGCCTCCTCGATTCCTTTCCTCACATCCTAGCCTTACGTCTTCGTCTCCCCCCTCCCCAGAGAGATGGGAGCGAGTAGGAGAGGTGAGAGGAGGAGGAGTTGAGGTAATAGGCGTTTGACAAATGACACATCCTCATCTCGGAGCGTCATTTTAGAGTTAGATATGAGGTATGGCACCACTGATCTATGAGAGGCCGTCTAGGCCATAATTCATACTTGGTCTTACATACAATGTCAAAATCTCACATGCACACCAAACTCTTTCACACATATTACTATGCACTTTTACATGCACAATCATACTCTCTCACACACACACTTTTGTCTGGGCCATAAATCAAACTTACTTACATACCCAACTATACTTTCTTAGAAACACTATTATTCTCACTTACAGACAACATCATACTCTTACACATACAATATAATACTCTAGTAGTGTATGCAAGATAGAATACTTCTGTACGTGAGAGAGAATGATAGTGTGTGTGAGAGAGTATAGTATATGTAGTGATAGTGTGTGAGATTGATAGTGTGTGTGAGAGAGTATAGTAATGTGAGAGAGAATGATATGTGTGTGAGAGAGTAGTATAGTAGTGTGTGTAGTGTAGTGAGAGCAAATTATAGTGTATATAGTGAAAGACAATGTTTGTGTTTTTGAGAGCTTATGATAGTTTATGTGAGAGGGCATTGTACTGGGTGTGAGAGAGTATAATTATATAGGAAGTCAGTTTGATCGAACAGGAAGACAGTTTAAATACTCATTCCCTGATTGGCTTACAACCTTGAAAACAAAACCTGTACCTGCCCAGAGCACTGTTAATTCCAAAATAACCACCATGGATTATCTAAATTGGAGCTTCAAGTAGCACTTTTAAGGAAAAGTTTACAGTTCTGTAAGAACAGTATAGGAGGCAGCCATGATATTTTTATTTATTTACCTTCTTTTTCAGGGTCAGTTTTTGTTCGTGGAGGCTAATGAAGAGGACATTACTATTTTTTTCAGTATAACAATGCGGTGTGTTCAGAACATTATAAGAGAAAGTGACAGCATGGGACCTGACAGCATGATTTTGGACAGATTATTTAGTGAACTTGATGGATACAAACAGACAATTTCTTCCTTTCTCTCAATTAGCCAGGAGTTAGAAGGGACTGACAGTCGAGAAACTTCAGTTGCCCTGGGGGCCCTGTATGCATGGAAACTTGGCAATTGATGACATTTTTGAAGGAAATGAGACCTTTGGAATCAATGAAGACACCCCTCTACCATTAGAGACAGAAAACAACATTGTTGTTCCGGTAAATTACTTTAATGTAAATCAAACCATGATGAACAGAATTCAAGAAATATTTGACCCATTGAGTGATGATGGTAATCACGGCATACAATTATTTTCAGGTCTGGTCAATGTTCTTAGTGAACCGTAAACAAGCTGAATACCGTAAAAAGCACACATTGTGTTATAACATATCTTTGTTTATTTGTACCACTGTGCCATAATACTTTAATTATGTGCCCAATTACTCAGTCAGCACTAGAAAAAATGTCCATTTGTTGATAAAAAAAATGAAAAGTTACTTTTTTTAAGAATTACTTTTTTCTTAAACTGCTAATCTTAAAAAAACATAAAGAAAAGAAAAAAAAACAGAAGTTGTTGTTCACAGTGCATCAAAAACCTATCTAGTTGAAACCTCCTGAACAAGGTACCTGGCTGGAACACACTCCCCAGTTATTCTCTACCAAAACCCTGTGTGTTACCTATTGCAAAGTCCATGCTCTCCCTAAAAGCCTCATAAGTGTCAAGCAGTGGCAACTTTAGGCAGTTGATGCAAGTGTTCGCCATGGGCAAACGCTGTTTGGGGCTGGAGGAATGATCATGCAGGAAATCAATTGATGGCTGAGGGGAGAAGCCAACTGGAGGGACGACACTTGCACCTGTTGCAAAGGCTAGGATTTACCCCTCTTGCTCTAAAACACAGTAAAACAAGCAAGCGAACAACAAAGAAAAAATTAGAATTTACAGCATACCAGCAAGTTAAAAATACCATCTGGGAAAATCCATAAGTAAAGAATGAGGGACACAGAAAGAAAGAAAGCGACACATAAAGGAATATAAGAAGAGTGTAAGAAAGGAAAGAAAAAGGAAATAGAAACAAAACATAATCAAAAGTGTGGAAAAAGGCAGACAATGGAAAGAGAGAGACAAAAATGATGTAGGGAGCAAAAAGTAAAAGACAGGAAAGAGTACAGAGTAAAGAAGATAGAGGAAGGGATGAAGAGTAAAAAATGTAATTGAGTAGATGGAAAAGAAAGGTAAGAGAAGGAAAAAGACAAAATATAGAAGCAGAGGAATTTGAGAAATTGGCAAGCTATTTACATTCATCCCAATGTAATGTCAATGTGGCATTAGTAGTCCAAATGTTATCTCCTGGAGCGATTCTGTGCACACCTAGAGTGATCAACATCAATGCAGACAGTACTTTACCTAGCAGCAGTATTTACCTTCAACATCTTGCAGGTAATCCCTCCAAAATGGTACAACAAGTTCCTCTGTCCTTCTCTTGTTGCTTCCCACTTCAGACAGCCGGATGTGGAACAGATGGACCATTAAGTCAGCAGTGAGAGCCGTTGGTTTGTGGCACATTAAGGGCCTGAAACTTTCTGGATGCATTCTGATTGCATCTAGAACACCAAGGACCTTCAGCCCCTCCTTAAATCTATAAAATGAGGGACAATAGAAGAATTGGAATGATAATTAGTATTAGCTAACAGAAAATAACTAAAGAGATAACTTGCATCACCAATGCAGAAAAATAGCAAATAGAATAGAATAGAAAATCAAAGATGCCATCAGAAATCAGGATGAAATCTAGGATGTGACAATCTTTAATATGTTCAGACTTTGCAAACAATTGGAAAAATGTAATTGTTATTTGTTCAGAAATCTTACTTTAGAGCTTCATTTACAGACAGAAACAGGTTTCTGATTGCATGAACTGTTTTGAATGTGTTTCTTTTATTCTTATACAGCACTATTTTATAAGGAATTATCTCTTTTCAATTCCAAAAATACTTGTTCAAATGTGTGTACTTGTATCTATGCAGAAAAAAAAAGTAGCAAACATAGCCCAGCCCAAGTTTTTTACCACTCAAATGATATCACTAATTTGGTTTCTAGGCAATAGTGTCGCACAAACCTTTCAAATGCCCCGGCAACTCTGTGGACCACCTGGAACAGGGTAATGTCTTGGACCAGCAAGTCTCTGTCTTCGATGCATTTCAATGGCCTGAGACACCCTGCATTTGCCAGATAATCTTGCAATGGTTCTGTGGTGTGTAACAGGTCATCCAGAGACGAACATTCTGACACCTAAAAACATAACACCAAAAAAGAAAGACAATACATTTGCAGGGGATTTTGAAGTACAGTTGGGCAAACAGGGTGTGTGTGACATATCTGCTTTGCTGTGCCTTTAATAGTGGTTTAAATTCTGCACACAACAGACTGGCTGATTATAACTCAGTGTTATATCAATTTATGTTGGACCCCAGATTACTGAGGAAAATGAATCCTGTGCATTATGGCATCCTTTTTAACTTATTTACCAAAAGCATATAAGTGGTGAAATAAATTCCTTCAGTAAACAAATATTGTTTGTATTATTATTTAAATTGTTGTGATCAAGCAGTAGCAAATCACATGGAATGAAAATTTACTCAAGATTCGTATATTCCAATATATTTACAATGCATTTACCTTTTTCACCTTCTCATAAAGGTCAGCATCTGCAATGTCTTCCAAGACAGGCTTTATTGAGGAATTTCCAACAACTACACTCGAATACAGTGTTGGTGCAAGGAATCCTGGTGGAGGACCACCGTGAACAAGGCTTACAGCAATGGCCTGTCCAGCGATGAAATACCGATCTTCTCTTAAAGCTGGAGAAAAAATAGCATTGATGAAAAAACACAGTATTAAAAGTATGGGACAAAACCTGTGACAAAACTAGGGCTGGAATCATGAGGAGTCCCAATAAATCAATACACTGGGGCCAAATATATAACACCTACCTGTACTGTCTAGAGCCAAACTCAGTTTGCTGCCCCTTCCTTCAAACATTGGTGACAGTGCTTCCATAAGCAATCTTAAAAATTCTCTCCTTGGGCCACCAAGATCCACAGCCTCTTCATCCATTCCCAAGTCATCTGAAAACTTGGCACACATCTGGGATGCAGGATTGTAGGACAGTCGTTTGAAGCCACGAATGGCACCATCCAGAACTGACGACCTATTAATGTTAAACCTGCATCTTTGGTTACTGTTGATTTGGGATGAAAGATTGAGGAGCACTTCTTGTGCTGACTTAGTGCTCGGATGTGCGATTGTCCTGTAGAACAACAACAACAAAAAAGCATTAGTATAGGGATAAGAGCATACTTTTCAACAATGAGACCACCATAGCTAGCTAAACCTAAAGGATTGTACTAGTGGAAAAAGCACAGTTTTCAACATTACTGCCAACTACTATCTGAACCATACCATAGGTTTTGTGTAAGCGTGCATTTCTTCATCCAGAGTTTTTTATTTATGTGGGTACAGTGGGAATCTGGCACAAGCAAAGATGATGTAACACTGAAAGCTGCCTACAAACAATGCATTTAAGGGGTACCTGCATCACTTATTCAATGTATACAACTTCTGTTATAGCCTCTACATAAGCATGGTGGGTGGCTGGTGTTCCTATCTGAAGGCAACATTGTAATAAGTCCTATCAGATTCATATCATGCTTACCCTGTTCCTGTTTTATCTGCATTTACTGCACCACTTTAACAATGTCATAACACCCAGTAACTTACACATTACTCTCAAGACTGGCCATTATAGCCTGGTTCAATTCCTCATCATCAGATGAATGGTCCGAGATGGAACTCTTTATCGAAAGGTAGGCAGCATAGTCGTCATTGCTGGCTGTTGGAGTCTGGTTAACTGTGGTAACATAATCTAAGTCGATGACACTCAACGATTGCTGTACTGCCGTGGACAGGTTTGCTCTCCCACTTCTTGTGAAAGGATAACTAGAAACCTGTAGTGTTGATGCGATTTGGTTTCCTCTAGCCCTAGTAGTCATACAGTCACTAGTCTGAGTGGAAATTCGGTGGTCACTGGATGTGGATGTTGTATCAACCACTACACCATCCTCTGAATCTGAGCTGTCAAACTAAAACAAAACATACAAACAAAAAAGGGAAAAATAAATAATAATAAAAACACAAATTTCAAAAACTTAAGGGGTTAAGCTCATTGGCAAAACAAGAAACCTCTAGTAAAAAAAGGATGGCTTCATATTGTTTTAAAATAGCTTACCGGAACTGGAAGAACACTTGTTGGCCTGATGTACACTGCCTTTGACTTAAACACTTTGTGAATCATAAAGCCATTCAGTTCCTGGCCCTCACGCAGCTTTGGTGAAACAAGTTTGTTTCCACATGGCATCAAAAGTTCAAGACTGACAAAAAAAGAAAAACATACAAATACCTCTTTTTTCTTTTCTTTTTTTTAATAACTCTTTAGCAATCAACTCATGAGCAATAACAGACATAGCCTAAATATTCAGACAATACCTGACTTCCTCTGGAATTTTGTCCTTGAATGCTTCCCTTATCTCCACAACGACTGTCCTGCAGTCCCAGATTTTCTTCATTTCAAAGGCATTTAAAATATAGCCTTTTTCATGAAGCCTTCTTTTGGCTTTATGCTTGCAAACTTCACCCCATTCTGGATAAGGTAACAGTATGACATCCTTGTTGAAGGTGGGATGATTTTGGACAGTGGTCCTAAAAAAGAAAGCATCTCATTACCCTGGTGTTTACGCTAGCGCAGCAATTAACATTAACTTCAACAATGACACGTGTTTGCAGCTTGGTAAGGTAACATACACGGCTGGTTACCAGTCAACAACAATAAGGGCATACCTCATTCACAACCGTTAATGTAACACAATTAAGCTTATCCCTTGACAAGTTTATTTTCTAACATCATTTTACTGCCCCTAATTATTGCTGAAGACATTACACTCTCTCACACACACAACTATACTCTCTCACACACACTACTATACTCTCTCACACACACAACTATACTCTCCAACACACACAACTATACTCTCTCACACACACTACTATACTCTCTCACACACACAACTATACTCTCCAACACACAACTATACTCTCCCACACACACTACTATAAAAGAGAATAGTAGTGTGTGTATTAGAGTATGATGGTGCATTTAAGAGAGTGTTTTTGTGTGTGTTAGAGAGAATAGTCATTTATGTATGAGAGTATGACAGTAAATGAAGGAGAGTATGACAGTACATTTAAGAAGGTATGGTAATGTGTGTGTGTGTATAGTGTTTGTGTGAGATTCTGTCATTGTATGTAAGCCCACGTATGAATTATGGCCTAAACGGCCTCTCATACTGATCCATTGGATGTTATACTGCTGTATTTTATGAACTCTGTAAAATGAGCATAACTGTGTTCATGACAACTTATATATTTACTATTCATTCAATTAAAACGTAGCATATTGTTACAAGATCGGATGTCACACATTTTTAATTAACACACACATAGGCTATATATAACACAGGCTTAATATATTTAATTATGAAGCCCTACAAATGTTTGTACAAAAAAGCCCTATCCAAATAAGGACTGACATACAGTTTACAGTGGGTACGGAAAGTATTCAGACCCCTTTAAATTTTTCACTCTTTGTTTCATTGCAGCCATTTGCTAAAATCGAAAAAGTTCATTTTTTTTTCGCATTAATGTACACTCAGCAACCCATCTTGACAGAAAAAAACAGAAATGTAGAAATTTTTGCAAATTTATTAAAAAAGAAAAACTGAAATATCACATGGTCATAAGTATTCAGAAATGTATCCCCAAAATGAGCTTCCTTCGTAGGGTGGCTGGGCTCAGCCTTAGAGAGAGGGTGAGGAGCTCAGACATCCGGAGGGAGCTCGGAGTAGAGCCGCTGCTCCTTCGCGTTGAAAGGGGCCAGCTGAGGTGGCTCGGGCATCTGATCAGGATGCCTCCTGGACGCCTCCCTTTAGAGGTTTTCCAGGCACGTCCAACTGGTAAGAGGCCCCGGGGTAGACCCAGAACACGCTGGAGAGATTATATATCTCGTCTGGCCTGGGAACGCCTCGGGGTTCCCCAGGAGGAGCTGGAAAGTGTTGCTGGGGAGAAGGACGTCTGGAGGACCCTCCTTAGCTTGCTGCCCCCGCGACCTGGCCCCCGATAAAAGGAAGAAAATGGATGGATGGATGAAAAGGAAACTCTAGCTTTGATCTTGGCTTGCAAGTGGTGAGGTTTTTTGACTGGTTGTTTGGTTGCCTTGGTCCTGTTGCCCTGGTACTGTGTGTGTGTGTGTGTGTGTGTGTGTGTGTGTGTGTGTGTGTGTGTGTGTGTGTGTGCATTTGTGTGTTGTTTATAGGTCTTTGGCTGGGTGAAGCTGAGGTGCCATCACCCTAATTGGGAACACCTGGCGTGTGTTCCTGATGTATTTAGCCCCGCCTGTCCAGACGCCAGTGTTGGTCCCTCTTCACCAACCTGTTGTTTCGTTGTTGCTTTAACTTCTTTGTTTTACACTAACAACATGCACCCATTAACCAATGCATTCATGCACCGTCATACCCCACTGATTCTGACTTCCACGCCTCATTGTAATGTTAATGAATAAACTTGCTTTAATACATTTGTGTGTTATTAAGTTCAGTGTGTGTCCCCCTCCATTGTTGCAGCCTACAAGCGTAACAAACAGTCAGTGCCAAAGCATTTTTGTTTTTGTTATGTTGTTGTTAAAAAAGGCCATTTTTGTTATGTTGTTGTTAAAAAAGGCCATTGTCCATGCTTTTACTTTGAAAGAAGGAGGAAATGTGACCCTTCACTTCCAGGTGAAATTGAACTATCATTTTGAGTTTGCTCTGTTTTGTGCTTCGTCAAATCTTTAGTCCTCATTGTACTTTCCTACTCTTTCAGTTAAACTCTCAGCAGCTAATACAGATCTCAGACAAAGAAGAAATGTGGAGGAATTGTTGAGCTCCACCCGAGGCTGGGTCACTTCAGAAGACATATCAAATGTTTGAACCAGCAGAGCTCATTATCATTTAAAATAAAACAGCTGTAGATTTAGCTTAGTCAGTCCATCAAGCGCTTCAGTGATGGTGTGTGTGTCTGTCCATCAATCCCACTTCAAATTCAAACTCCCAACGAGAAAATGCAAAACATAAATCAGCTCGCTAATGTTGTGCATCCAAGTGGAGAATTGTTCTTGAAGCATGTAAGTTTTTCAAACTAACTTTGGAAGTGCTCATGTGCGGGAAAAAAAGTCAGTCTTAAGGAAGCATGTAAATGAAGTCAGCTCCAGACAAAACTAAGATGAATATAAAATGCATTTCTTTAAAATACAAAAAAGACCACCACCAATGTTTTTTGGCTGACTTCAGGAATTCTTGGCCCGAATGACTCTTTTGTTAAGAATTTAGCAGCTTAAACATGATCTATTTCCCAGGTTGTCCCATGATGACATTTGACCTGTGGATGATCACATCCACATCTTCTGTCTCTATGATGTGTTTGCTGTCTGCTACAGGCATTACTTGATTCAAATAAAATGACCTAATTAATGCTTAATACTCCAAGACGTTCAATGCACTTAGTCTCCAAAGCCGAGACGAGATTCCCAGGGGACGTCACTTAAGTCATCTTCTCGACAGAGCTCCTCCAGAGCAACAGAAAAAACATTACGCAACTGCTTTCTGAGAAGTTCTCCGTATGAATTCTAAGGGAGTACTTTTTAGGCCGAATGTTCTAACCAAGGGGCAGGCTCCGGTTCTGAAAAATGACGCCGATTTTGAAGTGCTCTAAACCTGCATTCTCTCTGATGTCCATCAGGGGGCGACTCCTCTGGTTGTATAGAAGTCTATGAGAAAATGACTCTACTTCTCTCTTGATTTATTCCCTCAGTAAACATTGTAAACATGAGTTTATGGTCTCAATCTCTAGTTTCAAGTCTTCTTCAATACAGCATGATGTTCATTTAGTAAATGATGCTCCATTTAGAGTCAGACAGACCATAAAGCAGGGGATGCTTTAGGGCGGGGCTACACAGTGATTGACAGGTTACTTCTACAGTGTTCAGCATTCTGTTGAAATTTAGCATCCCAATTAATGTCACAGTTGACGTGTATTACAGATGCACCTTGCCAACCAAGTTATATAGCTAGTGTTAGCTGGCCCTGCATGGCTTGCTCCACGCTCTCGTCTAAATCACTCCAAAAAAACAAGATGGAGACTTCAAAACAATAGTCCACAGACCCATGGATAACATCATGGTGCCTATGTCTACTTCTTTTATACAGTCTGTGGAGCCATCTCAATCCCATGATGAATTAAAAAAAGAGTGGAGAGAGTATATTATTAAAACTGCATATTCATGAATGAAAACAATTGTGCTATCATTCCTGTTCAAAGATGAAAACTGAACTTGCCTCCCAAAGGAATTCCACAGGAATCCCAAAAAAGTGTCAGCATCTGGTCCTGAGGCACAAAGTCCCAAAAAGAGAAAGAACTTTCTCTTGGAAGCCTCTCAACATTTTGGAAACATTTGGATCACCCAACCGTTTTCATGCCAAACCCGTGGTGGAACAGCACTTAGACAGCTGGACAAAGGCCACACAAGGCTCTGTAGGTGAGTCAGCAGCTCCTCAGCAGAGGGTTGGCCGGGTTTCACATGACTGCAGCACTCATTTAGACTCCGTTTAGACCTGGCAGGTGGCACACCTCACCGTGCCCCAAAAATGATGCCTCCATTACTTAGTTCAGCCTCTGTCTCGCCTCTCTGTTCCTCGGCCTGCTTAGCTTTCCCCTCACCTTCCCTCTCGCGTTCATTAAAGTTGGCTGCCTGCCCCTCTCACCCCCTCTACTCTCTGCCTCCCCCTCTCTCCTCTGCCTGCTTGGCCCCTTGTGAACTGTGTACAAATATAGATTAGTTTAGAAATTCATTAGCCCTGTCGTTATCTGTCATTGGCGTGCGCCGCACCATAACAAGCCCCTAGGGGGGAGGGGGGGGAGATAAGCAATGAGTTCCTCTTTTTCACTGTGTCAAAGGGAGAGAGAAAGGGAGAGGAAGAAAGTTAATAAAGAGTGAGAGCGACAGTGGGAGAGAGATAAAAATAGAGGGAGATAGATGTAGGCGGAGGAGGAGGGGGAGTTTGAGGTTAGGGACACAGCAGGAGATGCCAATAGCATTTTGAACATCTGTTTATGCTCTGCAGAGTACACACACACACACACCCTGGACAACACTCCCGACATGCTACAGTGTCCAAGACAGAGCGTGCCAGCAGGCCAGCTGTTCCCTCATTGATATGTTTGGTTGTGTGTTACTTATGTGAGTGAGTGTGTGTGTGTGTGTGTGTGTGTGTGTGTGTGTGTGTGTGTGTGTTTGTGTGTGTGTGTGTGTTTATAGGTGTGTGAGTGTGTATGTGTGTGAGAGGCAGAGCTTCGTCCACTACCATATGTCACCAACGTCCTGAAAGAGATAAAGCACTTGAGCCAAGCGCTATTTTTTATTACTGCTTTCATCAGGGAGGCGTGTTTGATCCTCACTTATTACTGTTCCATTGCCTCTCTGGAGTGTCTCACACACACGCACAAACACACACACACACACACACACACACACACACACACACACACACACACACACACACACACACATATTTATAGTAATAAACAACACTGTGAAGATGTGTGTGTGTGTGTGTTAGGGTTTGTGTGTCGGTTTGGATTAACCTGCTGCCACTTCAGTGAAAGACGAGCAGACAGAACCCGAATGCTGGCGAATCAAAACAGACTCCGCCTGTGGTCTGGGAAAGACATTATGTTGATTCACCTCCCAACAGCGGTAAGCAATCAGTTTGCTTTTGAAGCAGCTGAAATGACATTACTGCTTTAATGCAAATGTTTGAGCACAAAGCATTCAGCTGGAGAAAACACAATGTGCATTAATATTTCATAGTGAGACAGCAGAACATCATAGAGAACGGTGCATTGCGCACCACATTGAGCCGTTCAAAAGCCCCATCCCCAATTATGTTATTTCTCCATGGTTGGTCCTTTGTTTGTTGTTGTTCTTCCTGCAGTTTAGTAGTAATTAATCATCTAAATATTTAGTTTTTTTTGGACTGTAGACTCTAAGAGCTGTGGGCAAACTCCTAATTGGGCCTTAAGGAGAGGGCAAACATTGCATCTGTAAAGCTCGTAATTCCATGGCGCCAACTTCAGCTGTTTGCACAGACATGATTGTAAAGGGAGTTTTAAGTTGCAGAGTGCTTCAGCCTTTTTTTTTTTTAACGGCCAGAGCTGTAAAAAACACGCATTTTTTATAATTTGTATGTTTGAAGTCATATCCAAGTAAAACATGAATGTGCTGGGCGGTAATAAGCACAATGTGGCTTGTTGTCGGCTTGTAGCAGAATCAAATGTCTTTGTACAGCATTTTGTACAGCACATATTTCATATTTTAGTGGAGACAAACTAGAGGAATGAAACAGAGAGGAAAATGCTTCATCAAATTTTATTTGTGATGCGCATCTGATTAAGATAAAAAAAAATGGAACAAAGCATAATGCGCTTTGAAATGACTTGATTTAAATGATAATATTTTGGCTTCACCTTTAAACCAATGGTCTCACTCGTAGAAGGAATGTGGCATTTGTCCAACACATCTGCTGTTTCAAAGGCATTCTTTGTCATTTCTGTATCCTTTTAACGCACATGTGTAGCATGACAATGGATGAATGGGTTGTCTTTAAATTGATTGGAAATCAAGTAATGCATCTCCAAATAATCCAAAATATAAAATGTGTATCCTCCTGAGACCCGCTATAGTGGGTACAGTACACTGCATTGACCAATCCAAATTTAGCTTTTTCTTTTGTTACAAGTTGCAACTGTCAAAACACCAATTTTCAAGCTGGTTGTATGACGACAAAGTTTCCCTTTAAAAGAGTAGAGTTGAAGTTAGATCTCTTTAAATAGTTTGCCAACACTAGCTAGCTAGCTAACATTAAGTTAGTCGAAGAGCTGAGTTAAATGACTGAGTCTGCTAGCTAGTGTTGAATGCTAGCTCGTTTCTTTGTTAAGCTACCTGGATAATACTATGAATGTTCTAACTCTGATTGTTATGTGATGTAACTTAAGTTCATGTTAACATTTGTGAACTAGAAAACACTCGGTTGGTCAAGGTTTGTTATATATATTGCAATCATTTTTCGGTCAGATGTGTCGCTAAAGTACGTAGCGTGTATGTGCTGAGCATGTACGTTAGAGAGAGACTTCAGTGCGCTAAGAGCAGGCCGCTGTTGACCATGGAGCAGAGAAAAAGAAAGTTAAGTTAAGTTGTTTATTGGTAACGTTAGTAAATGTGTAGTTCAGTTGTAAGTTAGTCAGTTCAGTTGTAAAAATTGGCAGTTCTTACAACTGAACGTTAACTGGGTATGAGTTGTCTCTAGATGGTTAAAGTTATTGAAGTGGACCATAAACCCACATAGAACTAACATCAGCTGTTTAACATAGGCTTTAAACAGGCCCGATTATATTATTTTCCGGGTGCATATTATTATCTCAAGTTCCAGTTACAACATGTTTACATGTGTTAATGCTCATAATCCTTGTTTTCCTCATCCTGCTGTCCTGCAGCACCTCTTCTCACCCTCTCTCTGAAACACTCCGTTGTAGCTCCTCCCTCCAGAAAGCAAACGTTGTGATTGGTCAACGGTTACATTATGAGCTCATAAAGTTACATTATGACCTCATAGAGTAACATTATGACCTCATAAAGTTACATTATGACCTCATAGAGTTACATAATGAGCTCATAAAGTTACATTATGACCTCATCGAGTAACATTATGACCTCATAGAGTTACATAATGAGCTCATAAAGTTACATTATGACCTCATAGTTACATTATGACCTCATAAAGTTACATTATGACCTCATAAAGTTACATTATGACCTCATAGAGTTACATTATGACCTCATAAAGTTACAGAAGTGAAGGAGAGAATTCAATGGAGCTGTTTCAGGGGGAGGGTAACTCCTTTTAGATGTGGACTTCAGGTTTTACACTCTACGGACCTTTTACATGTAAAAAAAAATATATAACACACTAAAGAAGAGGGAAAAGTGGAAAAGCATAATAGGGCCACTTTAATAGCTACTAGAACATGTTAGTGGGGGGCATTTAATCACAGTTGGTTTTTGATAGCAGGGCTTACCCTGTCATGATACAGTTAGGGGGAAGAGCTCATTAATATAAGATCAATGAAGAGAGAATCAGGACCCGTGCGCTGGCAGCGGGGCCTCTGCCTCTTATTCTTGCTCTAGAGGAGAGAAGACGCTCGCTGCATGAGTGAGAGTTCAGCTGTTGTGAATTTCTATAATGGAGTTGACGCTCTTGCTGTGAAACTTTCTCGGGGGAAATAATATAAAAGCATATAAGCGTCATAGCTCTCATGCCATTTGAATTTTGGGGAGGATTTTTATTTATTTATGTACTTAACTTTTCTTTGTTTACAGGAAGGGGGATATGAGCAGCAGGAATCTGTGAAATTCAACGCAACCACTGATGAGGGACCTTGACAGATTCCAAGTGCGCGTTTGATAAGCAACCATCTACAACCTGACAAACTCAGGTACATTTTCACCATTATGTGTACAGTTTATCAAATTTATTTTCAAATAATTTCATGGGAAATAATCTAAATTTCTGCTTTATTCATCTTTGCTCTGAATTGAATCTGAAGCCGGATCTACAAGATGGGTTGAGACCTCTCTTCGAAAAGAAAGTTCCAGTAATATTTGAGAGAGAAAACCAGAAAACCAGGCTGATAGGCATGGTTAAATATTGGATTCGGAAAAGTCTGTATGTATTTTTATTAACGCATGCATCCAGTTTTTGTGTTATGATTTTATTATCCAAGTACAGTGTAAGACAGGAATGGACTTGGCCCATTAATGGACACGTTTAAATGAGCATCATTCATTGTGATTGGGTGAATCTTTGCTGATGTTTGTACCGGAGCTGCTTTGTGGCAGTATGTGGAATACTTTCTTGGCTTTCATTGTAACGTTTTTCTCCTAGGACTGAATAAAACAAAATTGATGGCTTGCTCCTCCCACTCTTCCCGCTCGTCTAATCTGAAACCCCTATCTCATCTTTTCTAATTGCATTCAATGATTTTCAGTAGTTCTAAAAGTTATAGAACTTGTGTCAGGAAACCGACTATTCTTTTTATAGCTCATGTTATGCCATGTCTATGCATTGTTACTAAACATCAAAATGACATTAGCTTGCATTGTAGGTATAAAACATTTCTTCAGCGTTTTTTTTTATTTCCACATTTATCTGACAGAGGCCATGTATAATCATAAATTTGTAATTTTGAAATCTGATGCATTATACGGATCGCTACTGTCCACCTTCCAAACTGGATATTTCTGCTTATTTGTCACATGTTTATTCACAAGTTATGTAGCACTGGGGCAGTTGTGTTGTGATCACGTGTGATAGTGTTATCAGGACTAGTCAGGGATGACGTAACTCCTTGACTTTGTACCGGTATGTTTGATGGGAATGAAGTTTGAGTTCACGTTTAATGGTTGCATTGCATTGTCATTAGTCAGCAGATGAATATAATAAATATTTGTTATCAACAATTATAAAGAGCTAGTTTCGGACACTCTGCTACTGAACTTAACTTATTTCTATTTGTCTAAATTCTGATTTCAGGTAGGAAGTACCATTGCTTTCCTCCATAATGCACACCCAGGATCCAGCACAGAGCATAAAGCCACAACTAGCCTGCATTGGAAATGTAAGTGAAGGGTCAAAGCTGTTCGTCATCAAGTCTGAGAAGATTGCTTTTCCCTTGGATGAAGGCCTGGCATGTGCTGTGGACAAGCTGTTCAAGCTCTGCTGGGTCTGCAACTAACCTACCAGCCCTGTCAACAAACAGGACAGCAAAGGTATTGGACATCATTTCAGAAGTCAGGTGTGGGAATCAGGAATCATCCAAAATATCCGTCATAATTCACACAGATATTGAAACTTATTTGGCATCTTCCAGAAATAAATGCATTGTCAGAGGGACTGGAGTTCATTCTTACACGGCATTCATTCATCTGCAAAGCATCTTTCTAGAGAGCACCAAATAACATGTACCGACTCCCACCGACCGCAGACACAAGTCCAGAGGAAAACGCAACTGAGTCGTCTGGGGCATTCAAACCGGTTTCTACACATGACAGTGCCACCTCATTGGTGGAAAAAAACGTATGCTGGGTCAAAAGCGACACTAAAGGATGTAACAAGAAATGTAACCTGTGTCAAAGAAGAAGAAACAACTGTAGATTCACTGCAACATTCAGAGCACTTACTTGGTGAGATAATTCACGTTATAACCCATGGTGACAATTTTTTATTAGAGTGCTCGAAGTACAGTACTTTAAGCATTTCAATGCATATGTTGTGGAACAAACTGAAAGTGGTCCTATTATGCTTTTCTACTTTTCCCCTCTTCTTTAGTGAGTTATATATATTTTTTTACATGTAAAAGGTCCGTAGAGTGTAAAACCTGAAGTCCACGCCTAAAAGGAGTTACCCTCCCCCTCAGAAGCTCCTGAGCTGCCTGAAACGGCTCCATTGAATTCTCTCCTTCACTTCTGTAACTTTATGAGGTCACAATGTTACGGAAGTGACGTAAAACTCTCCGGATAGTTTGGCCCTCAAACAACAAAACAGAGAGACGGAGCTGAAGCTCCGGAGGAAGAGTTTTTTATAATGTGAAACGTTGATCAATCACAACAGAGCGAGCTAGCTGACCAATCAGAGCAGACTTTGCTTTCTGGAGGGAGGAGCTATAACGGAGCGTTTCAGAGAGAGGGTGAGAAGAGGTGCTGCAGGACAGCAGGATGAGAAAAACAAGGAGGATTATGAGCATTAACGCATGTAAACATGTTGTAACTGTAACTTGAGATAAAAAATATGCACCTGGAAAATTGCATAATAGGGCCTGTTTAAGACTTTGAAATGATGAATATGGATGATGTTGCAGATGTTACACCTCCTGACATCATCTCAAATTTTAGCACTGACCAGTTCTATCTTAAGCCGCGGTACAAGATCTTATAGGTGTGGTTTTTTATTACTGAACATAACATAATTTTATTGATGTTATGTTCAGTAATAACATTTAAAAACATTACTTTTTTAATAGTTTCTATTGTATAACAAGTATATGTGATGCCTGTTTTGTTTGGAAAATGTGCTTTTAAAAAATATATGATTTTAAAATGAAATCTTAATTATATAGCTAATGTGTGAAGTCTTGCTTGTCATTTATAGTGAAAGAAAATATTCTTTACTGTCACAAAGTAACACTTTTATGTACTAAGTTGCATTTGACTGGGTTACACATGATTTACACACAATGTGCAGAAATAGCATCTGGTGTGTAAAAATGTTTTGCTCATTTGCTGTGTTGAACATGTTTTCCCCTGAGCACACTCTGCAGATGTGTTGAAATCCAACTCGTGTAATTTTTAACACCTCACTTCTACAATGTTCGTGGTGACTTTTGAAGGTATGAACCTGTAAGTTGCTGCTGTATGTATGCATCTGTGGTGTTAAGAGATGAAATGTGTAATGGCTGAGCACGAGATCAAAGAAACAACTCTTTTTACTGACTTAGGAGTCACTAGTCCTCACTCCACTAACTGGTTCACTGACCCCTCTCTTTCTCCCTGCTGTTACTCCTCGCTCGGCTGTGAGAGAACCAAGCACTTTGGCACTTTTTTCAACTGGGTCCTCCAGTGATTTAGTTAGTGAGTTATACAAACTCCAGTTAGTAAAAAGATCATAGTTGGGGGCAGCATTTCACTTCTACTACTGGGTCTATACTATCTAAATTTGTGTCTGCTCCTGTGGTGTCGCCGTTATCTGTGTGTTTACTGTCCCTCTAACGGGGGCTGTAAGGTCCATGTACACTTGATAGTATGTTCATTGGATTGAATCCAAAGTCGCAGAAACAAGAAAATGATCTCATGATATTTTTGTTTGGACCTCCCCATCACAAAGAGACTGCTTTGCCGGTAGAACAGTCTGGGGCAGCCCTGGGAGACGGACCTTCCATTAGCAGCTGTATGGTAACGCAAAATCAGCAAAGGCACTTGTATTTATATTGTACAGGCAAAGTACTGTAAGCCTCCTCAGTGGTAGTTCCTGCTACAGTCACTGTCTCCAGGAACACATTTCACCATGAGGACACACAGAACACAGATGTAGGTGTATTTGCTCTGGACTTCGTCCTGCAGTTAAACAGAAAAAAAAAAACACAACACATACAGAGCCTTGCAAAAGTATTCGCCCCCATGGTGTTGATTTGGATTCTATGTAAAGGATCTACACAGAAAAGTCAAAATAGGTGACGAGCAATGAAAATTATAACTTGTTTCTATAGAAAACTGAAAAGTGGTGTGTGCATATGTTATCACCCCTTTGGTATGAAGCCACTGAAAAAGATCTGGTGCTACCCATTACATAATTAGTAAATAAAGTCCACCTGTGTGTGATTCTCTCTGATATTATACCAGTAAAGCTGCCCAGTTCTCCACTGGTTCTCCTGACAATACAACTCAGTTTCTGGCCAACGGCTGTTACTTTCCTTCTCGTCTGTTTCCGGTCCCTTGCCTGCCGAGCAAGCTCATAATTATGCGGCTGTGGTTCGTCATATGCATATTAATGTGTATGTTCAACCTCATCAGTGTCAAAACAGCACTGGGATCCAAACATGACCTACTTTGGTTTCGCTCCTTTATGTAACTTTACTACCACTTTTCTCCATTTTGAAATATCTATCAAAAAAGTCCAGATGTAAAAGATGTGTATATATATATATATATACATATATTAGGAAATGTACTTCCTACATAACTTCTCCACACATTGATGAACCTTTATTTAGCTGATGACTTTATTCAAAGAAAATTAGTACATTCAACCTACTTGAACTCTGTAAATAAATTATATATGAAGTCATTCCATCTTTTTTTACAGTGAAAAACTATTTTCTATTTCTAAATTAAAAATGATCTTCTTAATTTGTACATTTAATTATAGCAGCTGCCCTTGATAAAACATGATATGATTTCATGGAATTCCAATATTAAATCCAGGATTAAAGGGAGAATCTGTCTAAATTATTTTTAAACATTCTCCCTATGTTTGCCTGTGTCTTGTTTTTATTTTGACCACTATTATTATCATCAGGTATCATCCAATTTTAAAGTGGATCCAAGTAAAAATACATGTATCTTGTAGGGCTTCCCATGAAGTGTACCAGCACACAACTGATCCATTCCACCATACATATGTTATAAGTAGGTGGACAGCTCTGACTAGTGTAATTTAAGATTGATAATATTGTAGTGTTGTTGTGTGAAATCCAGCGACAGATTTGTTTCTCTGGAATCTTTGGGATTGTGTATCTGGGTGAAGCATAACGTATCACTGTTTAGACGTAGCTGTTTATCTGATAGGCCTCCTCTCTAATCTAACCTGTCTCTGGGCCTCGCTGAAGAGGTATGGTGTGCGATGTGAAGGGAGATAGCAACTACGGGCTGTCAGATTTATAATTCTGATTAAAAGAAGTGATTTCCCTTCTCTGTCATCCCTCTTTGGTGGAAGATGCACAGCAGATGAGATACCCTAGGAGAAGAGAAACACTGAAAACATTCAGAGGAGATTTGTGACTTTAGATTCAACCTTCCCGACAGTGGGAAGCCAGGCTCCAGCCCGACTACTCCACCCTCTGCCTGGACGCCCCCTGTCCCCCAAGGATAGCATCTCTCCACATTATCGGAGAAGGCTAAAGAAAACATCTTTCATGTTTTATAACGCGAGAGAGCCACCAGGAAATGAAAGAGTCCCGGCCTGGAAGACAAATAAAGAAAGGAGGGTGGAGAGGGGAATCCACTCTTCATCTCCCGGTTCTACGTTTCTGGTGCATGTGTGTGTATTATAGCTGCAGGGGTCGAGTATGCACCGTCAATGAGAGGAGGTGGTTTTTTATTTTTTTTTGCCTGGCCAACTCTGTCTACTTATAAATGTTGTCATCCTTCTTGGGGCAAAAGATTAAAAGGGAGCTTTTGGGCCGAGCACTGGAGCTCATTTGTTACGTTGGAGAAGAGAAGTGCCTGCAGCCTGAAGGCACACACACACATTTACACAGTGAGAGAGGGGTAAAAGAACCTCACTCTGGCAGATTTACTTATTGAATCCAACCTGTGCCAGCAGAGTTTTAATGCATTGGGAGCTTATGACTCTGCTTTCCCTTTTACCATCAATATAATTAGGGACGCTATTCAAGCTTATTCAAGAGCCTTTATAAATCTTTTCCATCAGCCCCTCCTCTCTCACTGTTCTTGACCCTCAATACAGGCTTCTGGATTTTCAAAGAGCTTGTATATCATTCATTCAGACTGTTTCAGAGACAGTATGTGTGTGTGTGTGTGTGTGTGTGTGTGTGTGTGTGTGTGTGTGTGTGTGTGTGTGTGTGTGTGTGTGTGTGTGTGTGTGTGTTTGAACTTTGAGGGGGAGAGCAGGGTGTCGGTGCATTAGAGAAAACACAAGGTAAAGCGTGTCACTCAGCGGCCGCTCTCGCTTTCATTCATAAACGATGAGAGCCCGGCACTGACCAACAGTCGGGCCAGCAAATGCCCATGTAAAATGATTTAGGATTTGTGTATCTGAGGCTTATATGGAGGCTCAAAAACTCATGAAACTTGGCACACGTATCAGAAGTGGTGAAATTAGATACTTGATTTGGGTCTTGGTAGATGTATGACATTTAATATCATATAACATATGATAACATGTTTTTCAGAGGCTATGGAGGCTCAAAAACTCAGAAGTGGTGAAATTAGATACTTGATTTGGGTCTTGGTAGATGTATGACATTTAATATCATATAACATATATGATAACATGTGGAGACGTACAAAAAAGCTTCTCGGGGCTATAGCATAACACCAACAGGAAGTCTACTTTTCATTTTATTTGCAGTCCCATCCCATTTTTCGCCTCTTACAGGCCAAATACTGTAATGAAATCCTCCTACAATCTTCCCTAGATCAACATCTAATTGGTTCAGTTATTTCTGAAGACCTGCTCCTTCTCTCAGTCTGTTGATTTAAGTTTAGTTCAAGCATAATTCACATTTACTAGATGATGACCCGTATTTAAAAAAAAATCTAATTCAGTGGCTTTCCTGCTAGCAAAATTATCATGCTGAATTTCCGTTTGCATCTCCGAATAGTCGAACTCTTATGCATAGCAATCTATGATATTTAAATTATAATCCATGAAATGAACAGAAAATGAAAAAATCCATAACCCCCAGAGGATGAACCCCAATGTTCAACACTATTTTAAATTGTTTAAAAGGGCAAATTACTTTGTACTTGTACTGTATTCAATGCAGGATGTCTGCCCATTTTGATGTTTACAAGACCTTCCCTCTGGCACTATCCCCTGGGTAACCTATCTACTTTACACACAATACACTAAGGATCACATTGCCATGAGTCTAGCTGTTGATCTCTATATCTATAGGATGACCTGTTTTTATCTGAGAGTGCGTGTGCGGCAGTGAGCGGCAGAGAGGACGGTCATGCTGGTTTCAGTGTATCCCTGTGGGGCATCCAGCCAAAGGGCCGGGCCTGGTGAGCTGCAGCAACCTCGCATTTTGCTCCCTGGATCTGAATAATTCACTCAACATCATGCCATCCCTTTCACTTCACTAGCATGAAGCGAGCAAAGAGAAAACTGAAAAGACTGCAGATAGACAGAGAGCAGAGAAGAGATTCAGAGCGAGCGCATTAGTAGTGCTCAGGATTTCCATGTCTTTGAGCATATTCACAACCAGCTAACTTAACCCTTACAAGGCAGTTATCTCTGGGCAGCATCTGTGAGAGGAAAAAAGAGCAATCATAGTTATGCTTTGGGTGATGGTGGGGGGGGGGGATATGGCAGGATTGAAGGTAGGAGGGAGCTGGAGTGGAAACATTCGACTAATCCCCAAAAACAGAAAATCAGTGGTTTGAAATGAATACCAGGGCATGCGGGCATCCCCTCAGTTACAAACGTCGAAATGGTGGCCTAAATCTTTCTTAATACGGTCTAATGGTGCTTGTCGGGTGGTTTACTTTCTGGACTTAGGGCCCTGCCGGCTCAAAGATAAAGCGTGACGCACTGGAGAGGAGTCGACAACTAGAGTTAACCCAATTACCCAACTGTCCCTCTTACATAACAAAGCAGCTTCTTCAATTAGAAATCTCTTTCAGCCCTTAGCTGTGTCACACATGGTTTTGGAACTGAGCAGAGAACGGACCTAGAGCTTGTGGTGAACAAAATTAGAATGCTGTTGAAGGAAGCGGACTCATCAGTAAATACTGCAGGGGGAACAGACCTATCATTATCTGTCCACTTGTCATAATCTGACACCAGTGTAAATGCTGCTGACATGCCTGTTTTGTCCAAATGGGAGTCGCTGTAATTGGTACTTGTTATCACGGTTAACATCAAAAGCACGGAGGCCCAATCAAATCAGCATGAATTTTCTATTTGGCATCCACACAAACACACTGAACACACACTGAACGGGAGCAGTGGTGGCCCAGAGGGAGATGTCCCGGTGTGATGATGATGATGCGTTACACCAATATCATACCTCCCTCTTGACCCGTGGGATGTTTGATCGGCTAACAACTCAGAGAACTGGCAGGACGCCAGGGATGTAAATGCAAACACATACACTAGGGCAGAGGAGGCCTGTAGACAAGTGGGGGAAGGATGGATGGAAGAATAGTTGGCAAGGAAGGGAGAGTGGAAAAACAAGAATATGATGGGGAATAAAGACCAAGGAGGTTTACAGCTGTCCAGAACAGCCACACGAGGACGATGCCGTCTTTAACAGGTGAGAAACCCAACAGATCTTGAGTATTCCCTCAGAAACATTCTAGCGTTGCACTCGCTTGTATACACAGAAGGTGATGCAGTAGTGGTGTGAGGAATGAATAAAGAGCATGCACTTCAGCCATATTTCTATGTAAAGTGGATTGTGTTTTTCAGCATGTAACAAAAGTGGTTCGATGTAAACCTAGTCAATTCTGACATCAGAAAGCACACAGAGAGGGGTTCCATTCATAGTTCAGCGATCCAACAAGCACATCATTTGAAGTATAGAAGAAGGGGAATGAGAAGAATAAGAAACTATGGGGGATGAATAGGAAAGTAAGGGAGCTAGGAAAGAACGGTGGATTTGTTAAAAAGGGGGAAGGAGAGGAAAGAAATCAGCATGGAGTAGAATATTAGAGCTAAAGAGAGGAATCAAGGGGTCCAAGGATGTGATGAAAAAATAGATGAGAGCAGGTGGCAATGAGAGGAGGGATCATTTGTAGGGAAATATGTCATAGGGAGATGCAGTTTGTTCCATTATTAGTTAATCTAACTCATGTTGAGATTAAAAACCCAACACCAAGGCAGGCTAAACCTTCGGGGGAGAATACATTAAAGGATCAGAAGCTACTGTACATGACACAAGGCATCATAAGCAGATGTACCAAAGGATTCAAAGTCACAGAGGGGGGTACTGCTGTACATGGGTGTGTGGTGTTAATTAGACAGCTGTGTTGTAATAAGTCCTGCATTACTTCCATTCACTGGATGTGAATCTTCGGAACAAACAAAGTGCCATCTGGGCAAGCCGGGGAGCAAGTGAATGGTACAGCAGCATTCAGGGTTGGTTTGGTTTTGTTGGCCTAACAACCACAGAGTCAGCCAGGCCATCTCTGCCTCTGCTGAACTCCACTCAGACACACGGAACAAGTTTCATCAAAGTTTGGAGCATTTGCCGCCAGGAGTCTCTTCTCTTTTGTCAACCTGATTAGCATTCGGCTTTCCACTCAGATCAAAGGAGCGTTTGGGGAACGACAGCTGTTGACACTGGCTGATGGTTGTGCTGTGGGGTGGAAGGTGGCGGGGGCTGGAGCCTCGGTGGTAACATGTCTGCTAAAAGCTGAATCCACTCTCATAGGCCCAATATTGATTAGCCTTAGTCTGTAGCTTTGGTTAAAAGTCATCTGCGGGGCACGTTGGTGCTTAGCCTTAACCTTTAGGAGAGAAGCTCGACTCACTCCTCCATATTAACTGAGCTACACCTCGGAGATGCTGCAGTGCAGTTGTACTGTAGGTCAGGAGGTCCACCACTAACCCTGGTCTCCACACACATCCTAAGAACTGTTGGATGGATAGCCATCAAATGAGTCCCAAGGGAAGGCTTTTTTTTTTTCAATTATTCAATGATGTCATTATATTAGCACAAATTTGGTCCAGCGATCATGTTCCTGGATGTTTTGTGATTAGCCCCAACTTTTGATCTAGCGTCATCATCATATCAGGATGTGAAAAGTATGAAAAATGTATGATAATAAAGCCTCCGCTGTACTTATCTATAACCGCCGATTCTGGATGCTACGGGCGTGGCTCGGTGTGTTTGACTACACATTCTCAGCCCAATGCGTCAAATACAGATCACAGACACTGAGCTTCAAATTATGAGGCTCTAGGTTTCGCTCTAGCGTTGTGGACGTGTCAGGGACGGCTTGTCTATATACGATCGTTACATTGCAGAATATCTTTCCAAAATAAACTTCTTTCTTTACAGGAAGTTAGGTTTTGGCAACAAAAGCACTTGGATAGGTTTAGGAAGCGAGCATGGTTGATGTTAACTTGACTCACTGTCAACTCACATGACTGCAGAGTGACAAAGTCGAAATGTATACTTAAAGTTTTGCAATGGATATGAACAGCAGTCTCCTGGACGAAAGCCCTGTCTTTGTTGACCAAGCCGCCTCCCCTCCCTCACCCGGTGAGCCAGAGCACTGACCGAGCTGCAGCATTGGACGCACTGGGAGTGAGAACGGGATGGACCACTGTTGGTTCTAAACATCTGCGGCTCCCAAAGAGGTGAACGTAAGTACTGCAGCACCAGTTGCATCAGAACTGCAGAGTGGAGAGAACTGGAGAGACGAACGATGCAAAGTCCTCTGAACCCAGACTGCACCCCATGAGGTCCAGGCCCATCCTCACGTGGCTCAGACACAAATGTGAAGCACCAGCTTGTGTCAGCAAAGCTGTGGCCACTTCTAACAGTGGACAGAGTGTCAGCGTGTCAGAGACATGACTCATGGTGACTTGTTATTGGACTGCATCTGTGGTAGACCATGCTATTTGCCCAAGGGACATTCTCCACACCCTCCTACACACACACACACACTGCCCACAGCCAGGCTTGGATAAGCTGGTAATCTTGTGAAAGCAGCAGGATATCAAAATATCACTAACAGGGTGAATCATGCATGTACACAGAGGTGACCACAGCTTGGAGGAGTCTGACTGTGGAAGTGTGTGAAGTCTGCTTACGTTGGTACTGACTACAGGTGTCACATCCCTTCATGATATGGTTGGTCACCAGTCGGCTGGATCAGTCAGGAGCAGGTCACTTAGAATCAGGCAGAGGAACACACACACACACACACACACACACACACACACACACACACACACACACACACACACACACACACACACACACACACACAAACACACAAACACACAAACTCACACGGACACCTCGTTTCTGTAGCTTCCTTTTAGCCTTGCATTCTGTCACTGTGAACATTCTCGGTGTGTGTGTGTGTGTGTGTGTGTGTGTGTGTGTGTGTGTGTGTGTGTGTGTGTGTGTGTGTGTGTGTGTTGGTCAAGTTTTCTTGACTTTCACTTCCTGCAGAGTTCATCACAACAATTTATTGGAGCAGTTCTTTTTTCATTCTGACTTTTACACCTATTGATCCAGGAAACTGAAATCCATGCAGAGTGCACGTTAACTCCAAGGTTGCCTGCAGTTCACTGAGGCAGACGGAAGTTCAGTGCCATGCTCAAGAACATCCCAGAAAAGTGTCTATGGAAAGTGATCCCTCACCAATCAAACAGTGTCGAGGTGTGATATAAAAATGAAAGCAGAGCAGAAGCGACCGGAATAATTAGATTGATATTGTTGTATGCATATAAAGATATGCACATACAATATAAAGAACATGCAACAACACCATATGTACGATTACTGTATAGCATGTATGTGCAATACTCTATTGGCTTCAAATGGGTAAGACACTGTATGTAACCAAACCAGTGCATTCATTCTGGATGTCTTTAAAGGAAACGTTAATCAATGCAGAGGAGGAGGTTAATAACTCATGGTCATTTTAAGTATATTATACTTTTTAATTGTAATAAGAGAAAACTGAATGTTCTGAATATATTTAAATACTCATTTTCACATTTACAGGAAGAAAAACAATACTGATTATATCTTAAGATTCAGAAGAATTTGCTTTATACTGGAAATAAACATCCGTCTAATTAAAAAACAAACGTGATATATAATAATGATCCCCATGTTTATGTTGCCACTTAAAGATATTGATATTATTTAATAATTCTCTAGACTGTCCTCTCTCTCTCTATTTATCTCTCTCTCTTTCCATCTCTCCCTCCTCTCTCTGTCTCTCTTTTGCCCTCTCCCTCTTTCTATCCATCTCTCTCCCTTTTTCCTTCTCCCTCCCTCTCTCTCTTTCTCTCTCCCTCTTTCTCTCTCTCTTCCTTTATCTTTCTCTCCCCCCCTCCCTCTCTGTCTTCAACAGTCCCTAATATTTCCATCTAACCCTCTTTCAGCCCTGTACATCCCTCCCTCCCTCCCTCCTTTTCGCTCTTTCTCTCTCTCCTCCCCTCTCACTCTCCCTCTCTCCCCCTCCTCCCCTTCTGTCTGTGACAGTCCATAATATTTTCCATCTGACCCTCTTTCAGTCCCTGTGCATCCCTCCCTTTCTTTCTCCGTCCACCTGTCTCTGAACAAGGTCACAATAATATGAGGAGGAGCAGACATGCATGAGCACCGTGCATGAGCATTAGCATATGCTTAAAGGTAGATTATGTGTTTCCCTCTGGCCTCTTTTCATTCAGTCCAAACCCAATCAGGTATTCTGAGAGCTGAGTGAGGCCAAAGGAAAAGGTCGGGGAAGGTGTCTGCATGATTAGCAAATGTTTTGAATGAAACTGTCTCACCTTTTCCCTTGAACAACTCTCATTGATATCTAGACAGGGGGAACATATATATATATATATATATATATATATATATATATAGTACCAGTCAAAAGTTTGGACACATCTTCTCATTCAACTACTTTGAAGAATCTAAAATATAAAACATATTCTGGTTTGTTGAGCATTTGTTTGTTGACCACATACTTCCATATGTGTTCCTTCATAGTTTGGATGTCTTCAATATTAATCTACAATGTAGAAAAAAATAAAAATAAAAATAAAGAAAAAACATTGAATGAGAAGGTGTGTCCAAACTTTTGACTGGTACTGTATATATATATATATATAGATATCTATATATATATAGATATCTATATCTATCTATATATCTGTTGGGAAGCAGATGAAGGCAATGAGCAGTAGGAGCAACACCTTGGAGACTTCTGGCCAAACAGTCCTGACAGCAGGCACACGTACTTTTAGTCTGGGTCTATTTGTCCTGATTTTATTTTCATACTCGAAGTCTGTGAGGTAAATGTTCTCATCCGACAAGTGAGCATAGCAGCACTCTAGCTGGTTTGCCTAGAAGAAGAACAATTAAAAAAAACGTCATTCAACGAATACAAATACAGCCAAATGGCGATGACCTCCTGCCAAACAATGGGATGGTGCATTTCTGCTACAAATTAGAATGGAGTGTGGATCAGGATATGCGCATTCATAAAGAGCCAGACCGAGTGGACTAAATGGAACCACATGCAGCTCAACGAGACTGGTACAAGTCTGCAGCTGTGACACATGGACGCTTTGTCTGAGGCATTAGGCTCAGCCTCTTGGTAATGAGCTTGCGGCTGGATGGGAGAAAAAAAAACAGCATTTGTTGTTAATTCACATTTCTCAAATGATAAAGACTTCTTGGTGTCATGTGCTCCTGAGCGAAGGCAAAAATATGCTGACATTGTCATTATCACCACAAAACCTCATCGGCAAAAGTTTGAGATGTGACTTTGACACAGCAGACTGTTGTTCGCTTCCTGTGTCCTACCAACCGTCACTGTTGCTTCCTTTTATCCGAGTCCAGATCCCTTAACTTAAAGTTACTGTGAGGAACTTTTGACTGGTTGTGAATCAGTCTCAGTTTAATCCTGATCCTCCACATGACCTCCATCATTAAACAAGACCATCAGAGAGAAGATTGTCTGTTTCTATAAAGTTATTCTTAAATAAAGCTGGTCATCGGTGCCATCGGGTCGGATTCTGGTGAAATCAGATGAAATCATGTAGGTTCACCAGAAACTCCTTCAGCTCACACTCCAGCGGGGCCTTCAGCCCAGACCACAGACCCAGATCCGGATGGAGGAGGAGAGCTCAGCTCCTGGCATCAGCTGCTCCTCCTCTTCCAGGAGCAGAGCTTCTCCTCTCTGCTCCTCCGAGCCGTCTGGGAGCCAAACCGACACCACACTGCTGGAGACCCAGGCCGTATTACTGGGCCCGCTGGACGGAAGAGAGGCATGGGAGAACCAGAACCAGGACTGAGTGGAGCAGACTGTCAGACCCTGCTGCAGTAAAATGAGAGGTTTTTATACGACCATTCTCAACTGAGATGGCCAGAATCAACACAACATAAAAGTTCCTTGTAGTCATTTTAACCAGGGGGTTCTTCTTTTGGGTTGTTGTAAAAAACTGATGCCAATTGCAGATTTTCCATTCCATTTGGAGGACTTGTAGGAAATCCCTACAGACAGGCTCCAACATGTTGAGGACAAGTCTTCACAGAGAAGTGAAGGCTGTTATCACAACATATTGACTCCCATGGTTTCAAGTTCAGCAATCGCATACTGGGTGTTATGTTTCGTGGTCCACATACACACATATGCAAAAAAAGCACTTAATCTATAGTGAAGTCAGTCTTTGATTTTCTGGACTGATATCCATCACTACAAAGTGTTGACATAAAAAGGGCTAATATCCGCCTGCTGCGTGGATAAGACCTCCTGCGCCATAGGGCTGTTTAGATTTGATGATCTCTTTATGTGCCAAATTAATTCCTAAAATGAATATCTCGGGGCCATCTGCAAGGTTTGCTCTCGTAATTAAGCAGCACTTCCTAATACCACATCCACTAAGCTTGAGGCCATCTCCTTTTAAGTCTGTCTTTGAGAGGCCTCTTTCTATCTCTATCTCCTTCTCTTTGGGTTGGGGGTCTGACTTAATCAGATGATGGGCCGCTTCATCACTTGGCGTCATATCAGATGATGGATAGAGATGACAGGAAGCTCACAGGAAGGTCAGTGACAGAGAGGACTCCACCTTCACCCCAGCATTTGTACCTGTTAATGAGCCTTCATGTTAAATAGTGTCGAGGGAGGGCCTGACAGTCACGCTCCCTGTCTTCGGAGGACAGGGAACACGACCGTTCTATCCGACCAAGCTCAGAGACTAACTTTGTTTTGTCTTTCTCCCTCTCTTCTTTGTATATTTGTCTCTTCTCGTGAATGAATGCAGGGAGAATTGATGCTCCGTTCAGTGTTTTGATGGGAGGTGTTGGTGCTAGACGATGAGACCAAAGGTCAAAAGATTCATCCACACATTCAGCGCGATTAAAAAGTCCCTGTAAAGTTATCACAGCAGAGGCTATTTCATAGTAATTGAGTGATTGTCTCCACTGTAGGTTTAAAATTACTGGCTGATCTAATTTCGGTATTTCCTCCTGCTGGAAATTCTGAGAATGTTTATATGTAGATGGTGCCAGTAATTGTCGGCTGTAAACTGAAATGATTTCCTTCCACCGTGCCAACATTGTAGTCAAATAACAAGAGCATTTAATAGAATGATATAGGCAATATAAGAAACTACTTTCTCCTTGCAACATAGGCTCTGCTTCTGTAAAACCATTTACATAACTTACACCACTTATATAAATGCCAGCGCATACTGTAAAATAAGCAGTATGAATCACCTTTAGCCTCTGTCTCTAGCGCTCTCAGTCTTTTTAATGGCGGCAAAGCAGGTAGTTTAGTCATCCACAGCGGTGCAGTACAGTGTAAGTGTTTGGATGTGTGAGCGGGATGGCTGCGGTGTGTAATTAATCTGTGGCGAGTGAGTGGGGGTAATGGCAGCTCTTCAGACGGACCGCTCTGGTTAGTCAGTTGGACTGTGTTTACATGATGGAGCAACTGCCGATAAAGGAGCAGCAGCATTTTAACTGACGATGAAGGGGTTGATTGGGCGAGGGGTTGTAATGTCAGCAAAAGCTTTCCTGGACTGAGGGCAGTGATGGACTATAGGTATATGTATAAAGCACTCTTAAGTGTTTTCATGCTGGATTCTTGTCAAACGTCTCGTTGCCACAACACGTGTTTGATTGGTAAGAGAGGTTATTTTCAGATACCAAAGGGCTGTGATCAACCCCATGGTCTCTAAACAGCTCTGAGTTCACTGTGTCAACTGGTTAATGGTAGTTTCATTAATGGAAACACAAAGTTGTTCTCTGTTGTTACAATGTAGGCCTGGTTTTTGTTGCTGTGTAGCCATCAGCTCTGATAACATTGCACTCACCAAAGTAAAAGCTGAGATCTAGGATTACATGGTAATGCTGCCAAGAATACAGAAAAGAGAAAGGATCAGATGTTCAGTTTGGTCATGTTGGTCTTCAAGGTGGCCCTGCTGTATTTTCTCATCTTAGAAAGGGTCCATGTGTCCAAATCTACTTTAATGAACTTAATTTCTGTTCATAGCAAACCTAATAATTTGTTCACACACAGTTTTTAATTCTGGACACAAGAAAATAAATCTGATAACTGTAACTACTATTAGATATACTAGATAATATTTTGAGAGAATAACTTTTTGAGTAGTGGTGTTTTAGGGCCTCGCACACACATGTCTTAACGAAGTTGCAGTCGATCATATAATGACACAGATACTGATTAATACGCAGTGAACCCGGGGCCTCTAAGGGTCTGGGCCCTGGATGCAGCTCCGGGCTTGTTGCATTGTCAGATGTTGATTTGTTTTTATGTTTCAACTAAAGGCGAGACTCAGCGATGTGCAAAATCAAAATTCACCCATTTCGTTGTGTTGCAGTTAAACATTAGAAAAAAATACCAAATCCAAAGTTTTTTTGTTTAGTTTCCTGTTTTATTTTGGAAGGTCCGGTCCCTTTTGTCATGTCTGGTTTTACTCCCTTACCTTTGTGTGTTTTACTACCTTTATGACATGTTCATTACCACCTGTGTGTAATAAACCAATTCTCCTTTTGCATTTAGTCAGTGTGCTTCCCCTGTTCTTTGTCAGTTCGTCGTCTTACTTTGTCTCAAATAGTCCTACCTGTTTCTCAGTGGGTCAGTGTGCCCGGTCTTTTCTTTTTGGACTCATCATTCATTTAACATCACCTGTTGTGTCTGTGTCCAAACCTTCTATTGTTGAACCCCTGACTTAACAAAGTGACCCAACATGGACCCAGTGGAGGCACTTGCACAGGGAACTCTGACCCTTCAGTGCGTTCTGGACTGCTGCAACAACACATCAAATGTTCAGCACAAGAAGTCAGCTCTGACTGTCACACTCGTAGGCTTGCTGACACACTATCTAGAACTACTGAGCACTTGAAACAGTTTTTTCCTCCCTGCCTGCTAACATTGAGCCTGATAACCTCCAGCTTGCTTCCCAGTTTATTAGTCTCGAACCTGAATCTGGTCCTGAACTCCAGTAGCCCTGTCCAGCAGCCTGGATGCCGAGGCAGAATCTTCTGGTGCCAGTGGCTTTTCCTAAACTCAAGTCTAGCCGCAAGCCTCCAGAGATGTTCTGCCACCACAGACTGCCTCTAGACGGCTGCATCCTGGTCTCTGATCTTGCCGACTGGTCGTCCTCGTACTCACCCTCCAGAGTGGCTTTGCCCATCTGGTCGTCCTCCAGACCTGCTCCACTCATTGGTCCTGCCCCCAGGTCACCCTCTGTAAAGATTCTGCTCATCTGCCCTGACCCCAAGGCCGTTCGCTCCACCTCTTCCCTAATGCCCCCTGTCCAGCCTCCCAGTTCACTTAAAGGAGCTGTTTCTAATATTCTGAACATATAGCAGCAAACACCTATCATCTATGTAAAGACATAGTTTAGTAATGTGTACCTGTCACAAAATGAAGTCTCTCTCCCTCTGTGTGTGTTGTTATTAGAGCTTCTTCTTGATTTGTTCACATCGCCGGGCCCGCTGCGTACCATAGTGGCTGTGTCCCAATCCAGCGGCTGCATCCTTCGGAGGACCCATCCTCGACCAAGCGGTCCCTGAAATGAGACGGTCTGGTCCACAGATGATTTCCTGTTTGCATCACAAGCTTTTCGCGCCCCCGCCAGCTTTTCCCGCCCCACCGTCTCCTATGACCAGCAACACCAGGGTCTTTATTGTGGCACCCCATCCAGGTCCAGCGGACCACCAGGGAATCCCTGCTCAGCCAAATTCTATTTGTAAATACATACTGTAGTACATAAGTTTTTTTTTTTTATGTCTTCAATTTGTTTTTTAATCATATGTTCAATAATTCATTCATTTTCTACAGTTCTTTTTCTTAATAAATACTCTTTCATAATTAATAATTGTAATAATAATAGTTCTTGTAAATAAAATCAACAATGTATTTAACAAAAACATTTTATTTCAATAATTTATACATCTTTATTTATCAACCATTTTCTCTAATACAGACAAGAGCCTGTCCATCCTCTCCCTGCCCTCCTGTGCTCAACTCTCCTCTGACTCCCTCTGCAACCTCATATCCTCCTTTATTAGCTCCAGCAGCTCATCCTTTCTCTTTCTCTTTCTTTCTCTTTCTCTTTCTCTGGCTTGGCCCTGGCTGGCTTTCCTCCTCCTCCTCCTCCTGGTCACCCACTGCTCTACTTGGCCCTGGTTTGTCCTCAGGGATGGAGGGGGGGTTAATAGATGGCCTCTGTCCCAACACCTCATCCATGAGGACAAACCACGGCCAAGTTGCAGCAGTGGGTTTCCCACTCACTCCCTCTCCTGACCCTGGATACTTGCAATCCTAAGGCAAAGGAAATCAATCAAGACAGTTATCAAAAACAACAGCAGCAGAACAAATGTCAACAAACATGTTTATTAACTTGTAGTAACACATATGCACATACTTTGTACTTTTTCTTCAGGTTATCCCATTTTTTTTTTCACACTCCCCTGCAGGCCCATTTTCTCCAAAATTGTCCCAATCACATTGAGACATTGATGAAAAGAGAAACGGTTATCAATATGTTAACTTAAGGGTGCAACCTTAGAAGACGGACAAATTTGACACAGCAGGATATACACACATTCACATAGAAATCATTTACTTGGTTGCCTTACTTTTGGTTTAAACATTAGATAAAAAGGTGGCAGTCACAACATGCATTTCTGTGACAGCAACACAGTAAATAAATGAAAAGGGTATTGTTGTGTAATTAGTAAAGGCTTTATATAGGATGAGAGCTGATTTTACTGTAACCTTAAGTACAAATGGAAACATTTCAAATGGGCTAATGACTTACTTCCAACCTACGCTGGCAGAATGTTTGGCCCCGCTGAAGAGGCCATCGTTCTCCCCCTCAGCTTTATGAACTGAGCAGTTTGCTCCTTGCTCCCTAAAACAAAACAAAATGTAGAGTTAGTTTTGCTTCACACCACAAAACTAAAGTAGCAAAATAACCAAGTTCATTTTAGCTGTGTATTTAATCCCGATGTTTGTAAGGTTTCTGTATTTTGAAAGTGATTTTTCAGGCCCACAACCTGTCGTCTTGTGCTCACGTTGGTCTATTCATGACCCTTATGTGAAGTATGATTTATCTATAAAAACCATCACAGTCTTGGTGAGATATTAGTCAACGCCTGAAGGCAGACGAGCTGCTGTAAATAGCGCCGCGGTTCCCGGTAGCGTTAGATGATTAGTTAATAGCATCAGTTAACCGATCATTTTAACATAAGTGTGATCTGATCAGGCCCCTTGTTTTTAGTTTTAACACTTGTATTTGTAGATATTCACGCGAGTTAAAACACAATAATTACATTTAAATGTGAATATTCCCGTTGCCGGTCCACTCGTCGCCATCTTGATTAAAATAAAAATCAACTTCACCGGCACGCAATGAATCTTGGGATATGTCGTTGAAATGGGACGGCCTCGTCGCGGCCGCTGTGACTCCACCGGTCTACAGATACAGCCTCCGAAGGATGCAGCCGCTGGACTGGACACAGCCTTAGTGCATGTTAGTGAATGTGAGCGGGCTGATTAGCTCATGGGCGGCGCTCCGCACTGCTAAAGTAGGGCGGTTACAGCTGATAACGCCGCCCGACCCACGGCGTATCACCCCCTCCAGATCCCCTCAGGTAAACACTGTTAGGGCTGTTAGAAGTTAAATTGGTCATAATTCCCTCTCTTATATCTATTTTACATAGATTTTATATCATAAAAACATATCCTTTATACAAAGGATATGTTTTGAATTAATTTATTCAAGTTTCTCGCCAAAAGTACATTTTTCCAAGATTACTGTTTGCTGTTAGCCCCATTATTAGCCAAGCATGACTGTGCTGCTAACAGCTAATGTTAACTTGCCCTCCTGCAGCAGCAGAAACAGGTTTATTGTTCAGCTCAGTCTGCACACCGTCTCAGAGTTGGTGTGGACGGAGGTTGTTTCAGCCCTTATCTCTGCTTTCTAGTTTTTAAGGGAACCGTCCCTGTATTCTTAGCTTTGTGCCGCCAAAGACGATTGTTATAGGTTTAAAGAATTGAAAAACAAACTGGAGCGTGTTTTTCCCCTTTGGCAGAATGATAAAAAAACAACGTTAAATGACAACACTTATGATAATAAATAAAGAAATGTCAATAAAAAAAATACCAGCATCCCCTGATTCAATTCTAAAATATGAGGAATTAGACCATTAGTTACTCAGATAATAGAATTTTGAAAACAATCATTACTATCGGTTAATAGAAAAAATAATTAACAGATTAATCAGTGCTGCACGTTATGATATGCTGCAGGTCTAAAATCAAGGATAACTCTAACTCTTCATATATAGGAGAGGTTTCATTTATATTATTACTATATTATATCAGGCACAGCTTGTTTTCAAGATAGAGATACACTGTTATCTCTTTGTTGACTCACTTCAGGTTAAAAACACATTCCAGCTAAATAGTTGCTGAAAGAGAAGTCTGAGGAGGTCTGTAAAACGATAGGAACAGAAAGACACAAACACTCTCCAGCTAGCTTTATGCTAATAACCGTTGCATCCCTCTGATGTAGCCTCCCATGTTCTCCCAATTAAAACTCTCCTGAGGCCCTGAAGACTCAGCTCTTTGTAGTTATTCTCTAACAGTGCTCGTCTCGACCTTGCGTCTGATTAAAGGTCAGAGGTCAACCGCACCAAATACTGCCTGAGCTCTAATAGGCCAGGTTAAAGTCCTTAGTTCAGCCAAGAACAAGTGCTAATCCTGTCTGGGATTCATTTAGTAGTCAACTGCAGGAGGGTCAAAACAAAATGTCCCCAGGAGACAGACAGGAACCTCTGAAGGAACTCTTCTCTGCCTTGTCTTTATGTTCTTGAGTAATTATTGAAACCACCAAGGACTAAGCAGACCATGCTGACCCTGTGTGATTCCATCCTTTGAGAAGTCTGTGTGTCCTCTGAGACTGTTTGTGGACGCTCTGTTGTTGGTACCGGGTCCTTCTGTGATGAACTCTGTGTCACTTCAACTCACCATGGACATATTCAGTCCTCATATTCTACACTGTGTTAGCAGTGGGGCTAAAGCTGGTTAGCAGAGCCATGAGAACACAATAACGTTAGCTACCAACGTTAGCCGAGACTACAGCTGAGCCCTGTGTTAACATTTGAACCCCGGCTACTAACGTTAGCTACCTTTCTTGTGTTAAACATTAATCATCCACAAATAATAAATCTACTTACAGGTTGTGATCCTGAACCGCCATCATCTTTCAGCAGTAAGCGTTTCCAAAATCCAGCCTTGAACTGTGTCCAGTTTTGAAAGTTGTCTTCGGTAAAATGCATTAAAAAAATGAAGTTTAGCCACTTATTGTTGAAGTCATCTTCCTTTGGGGGTTCATACAAAGAACATTTCCTTACTCAGAGCAGAACACAGCGTCTTCTCGACATGACGGCAGCCAAACAAACTCTTCCTCCGGAGCTCCAGCTCCGTCTCTCTGTAGCTTTGTTTAAGGGAGGGCCAAACTAGCCAGAGGTTTATGGAAATTACTTCCGTAACATTATGAACTCATAAAGTTACAGAAGTGAAGGAGAGAATTCATTTGAGCCGTTTCAGACAGCTCAGGAGCTTCTTGCGGGGATGGTTACTCCTTTTAGGCGTGGACTTCAGGTTTTACACTCTACGGACCTTTTACATGTAAAAAAATATATATAACACACTAAAGAAGAGGGGAAAAGTGGAAAAGCATAATAGGGTCCCTTTAATGGATGTTCATTAATGGAAGAAGCTTTTAAACGCTCTCATTTATTCACAAATCCCCAGCTCCTACTCCACCAGCTGACTACGGACTATAATTCTAAATTACGGCAAACACATTTTGCAACAATCTCCCTAAACCAATTATATTGTTGCTGTTGACTATAAATAAAAACAGTTTTCCTCTCTGCTGTCAGTTGTCATTTTAGTATGAATGGATGCAACCCCCCCACGCTCATTCACCTCCGTATTTCATTACATTCAGTGTCCAAGGTTCTTTCCACTGAGCTCATTAACAGCCCATTACATGGTGGTGGAATGTTATGTGTAAAAATAACAGCACAACAGAAAACATTTCCAATGGAAAGTCAAGTAGGATCCTTTTTGTAGTGGAATCACAAATGAAATGCATTCATGTGAAAGTGTAACCATCAGAGCCAGTGACGTGGTAGAAAGTGAGACAGAGCACCGAGTTACATTCATGTGTTTTGTGATGTGTTTTCATATTGTACTGTGTTTGCATACATATTTTCAGCCCAAACATGAAGTTTTGTCTAAACCTAACTAAGTGGCTAACAGTAGTATAATTGTCCAGACCTAACCTTAAGTCGGCTGTTAAAAGGTCGGGGTCACTTTGTGTATTTCTGTGAGATCATGTTAAAAGCACCATCACAGCTCTAAGTATAACTACGTCACAAGGGGGACTAGTCACTAAAGACTTACCATAGTTGTCACTTAATTCTTCACCATGTAATAAATGTATTTGTGCACTATAAAGCAAATAATCCGTCTATATGAACTGTTGCCTCAAATGTCAGCATTGTCAAGACTGTTTGGAATTGGACAATGTTGCAAATTTCATCAAAAGCAGAGTTCATCAGTTCATTTGTCAATGCTGCTCTAAATGCAGTTACTAAATTGCAGTTTACACTGTTTCATTAAAAGAAAATTGCAAATCAGATGAATTGATTTAACTTTCGCTGTACACTGTTCAGTATATTTACAGTAAAGAGCTGGCTCCTTTGATGCTGAGGTCAGCTCAATTTGTCCTTCTACGTTTAGAAAAAGGAGAAACATTTGGAGAAACATTGGAAACTGCAGTATTTACACTATAAATTGTATTCTAATTATCATTACAATAAGAATGATTGTTATTTGTTATTATTTCATTATTTTTCCATCAATTTGTTTTTACACATTCCTTTTTATCTCAAAATAGACAACTTTCTGGACTTTTTTCAACTAAAAGTCAAATGAATGAAGGAGTCGTTGTTCCATCTTGCATCCCAGAGACGATATGAGCAGCAGCAGTTTAGATTGGAACACATGGAGGACAAACTGAGTAATCCAGAAAGAAAATATCAGAAATTCCATTTGAAAATTGTATAGTCTAAGTCCATAAATGCTTTATTTTCTATTCTAACTATTTGTATATTGACAGTGGATTTTAATGTGATGACTCATCATCCCAGCAGTATGAGTTTTCATTCACTGGGCTGAATGGAAGCATGAGTCAGGTCACTTCAACATCCGTCACATTTCCTGTAAATTACCCTTTTCTTTCTAACACAGCTTCCTCCATATTCCATTTTGTATCTCCATGCTGTTCCTCCAAAACATTTTCAGTGTATTCTCATGACAGTCATCTGAATGAGGATAAATAGATGTACCAATGATATGCATATGGACCCCCAGCTGCACCTGTGCAGTCATGAATTGGACCAGTAATTGATTGTACTAATGAAATTATTATTTCAGGTTGTTACATTTGAAATTCAGAGTCTATATCTATTGCTTCCATACGGCTCTTAACACGGCAAAAAAAACCAAAGTTAGGTTTGGGAAAACAATCACGATAGTTGGAAAGTCCCACGTTTTTACTATTTCACGGACTGCCATTATACTGGGTTGTGTGGGCACAGAGCAGAGCAGTGAGCTAACCAGTGGGGCACGCTCACGTGCACTAAATGGTACACGACCGGCCGGGTATGTGGACAAAGTAAGAAGAAGCTCTGATATCACACACAGAGACTTCATTCTCTGCTCAGGTAGACATTACTCCACTATATTTGAACTTAAATGATAGTTATATGTGATATAAATGTTCTTAATGTTAAATACAGTTACAAGGTCTAATATAAACTATTTATTTTGAATCTAAACTTCATAACTTACCGTATTTTCCGCACTATAAGGCGCACTTAAAAGCCTTTAATTTTCTCAAAAAACGACAGTGCGCCTTATAATCCGGAGCGCCTTATATATGGATTAATTCTGGTTGTGCTTACTGACCTCGAAGCAATTTTGTGTGGTCCACGGCGCTCTGTCAACATGTTTTAGTACGACTTTGGTAAACTACAAAGCCGCACCGCAGCAGCATTACGGCCACCGTAGTCAGGAGCGTCGCGGAGTAATACATACTGTGCTTCACCATCACATTACAGTGTGTGTGTATAAGGACCCAACATGGCTCCGGTCAAGAGACACGCTGACGACGCGGACTTCAAACTCAAGGCTGTCAGTCACGCAGTAGAACATGGGAATAGAGCAGCTGCGAGAGAATTCAACATTAATGAATCAATGGTACGGAAGTGGAGGAAGTTTGACTGACTGACTGTTTTGTTTCGCTTAATGCGCCTTATAGTCCGGTGCGCCTTATATATGAAAAAAGATCGAAAATAGACCATTCATTGACAGTGCGCCTTATAATCCAGTGCGCCCTATAGTGCGGAAAATACGGTAAACTGAAATAACCAATTACTGAAGCCAACAGAGTCACGTTCATTCGTCAGTCTTTGCTTGACTGGATTCTTGTCTCACATCCACATAAGAGGCTGATGTTTTGCCAGACTGCTTCATTGAGTATTAAATAATGTGTAATGTGTGGAAGACAAAAAGACCCAAATCACCACAGAATTAGATTAGACAGTAAAAAATGAATCCGGACACGTTCATAAAGGATCTAATTGCCTTTAACTGGGACAGATTCCAAATGATAGCAAACATTCAGAAGACTTTTCTCTCTCTGAATTCATTGATGTGGTCAAACATTTACCTTGGATCAGCTCTGAACCCATATTCCTTGCTAGACCAAAGGGACTGTTCCCTTTTTGATGTTCCTGTATGTGCAATTGTTTGTGAAACGAAGCATGCATTCGGTAATAAATACATTATCAATCAATATACAACCAATTTTCAGTATTTCTAAACAGTATGGTGAGCAGCTGAGGAGAAGCCGCGACGCATCAACGGCTCCAAATTATTTCATTTCAGGTTGCCTCGTTTCTAAAGTGATGCGTCTTCACTCTGTATAATTGTACTGTGGAGGACATCAAGACATCTGCACACGTGCACCCACACCCACAGACTCACACACTCACACACTCCCTCACACTCCCCCATACACACAAGCTCACTGAGGGCCATACAAGTGTTCATTTGCTCCCTCCCCTCCACTATTACACCCCCTTATCTAGTCCATCTTCTGTTCTCTCCCTACACTCTAGGCACGGCAATCAGACCCAGAGAGGGAATGCTTCGCTGCATGCCGACGTACGGAGGCAGCCTCTTTCTTCTTACGGCCTGGCTGATAAAGCAATGAGGCAATCGGCCGTTCCCATAAGAGAAAGAGGCCTGATTTGGCTGAGCTTACCACCACTTCATGTCAGCCCTCCTCTTGACTCACCTGCTCACTCTGCTCCTTCTGTTGCTTTTCATTACTGTCTTTCCACCAACCCTGCAAGCAACATTGGCGTCACAATCCTATACTGCCATTGTGACACTTTTGCTTCATATTCACACAGACTACAAACAAAAATGTAGGCAGAACAAATGTGTTTATTGTGGTGAAAAGGTGGTGAGCAGAGTGAGAGGCGGACTCGCTTTGGGTGCTCATGCTGAGGGGTTTCACTCAGAGTGGAGCATTAATTAGCAGATGGAATATAATATTCATAACTATGTTTTATAATCAGCCTTCATAACTACAGAATGAGCGGGTCCTATTCACAGAGTCCAACATGTTTTTACATTAGCATGTTTGTAACCGTGGTGATGCAAGTCAGGATGACGTTGCTAATGTTGTCACATGGGACAGTGAACCTCGTTACACACCACCTTTGTACTCACACAGTGATTTTATCAAATGTGTGTTCATGAGTCCAACTAACCAGTTTGGAGAGAATCGTGCATTAATATTACTATACTTACTGTACTAATTACTTTACTCTGCCACTACTAGAGCCGTGTATCCACATCACTCCTCCTCAGTGCAAATATGGTACCTGCTGTTGATTGGCTGCCAAAAAAACAACATGGCAACGGCTGTAATACAAGATTACAACACAACATCAGTCCACAAACCAATGGGTGACATCTCGATTACTACTTCAACTTCTTCTATACAGTCATGGTTTAGACACACCACTGACCTTTATTTCCATTCCCTTCTCCAGTAACCAGGTGTCAATAAGGTCAAACAGTTTGCTTTCAATCGAAGAGCAGTTCATGTTATGTTTGTTTGAGGATGACCCAACCTGAGCAGCTTGGCGTGGATGACTCTGCTCTCCTCTCTCGACTGCTCTACAGACGGTTGTGGAGCGTGTTGGAGGAGAGGGATGGGGTGGGTGGAGGTGGCTGTAAGAGGAGTGAATGATGGGCTTCCTGGAGCAGATCAATAGCTCAAGGCCTCGAGCCCAGATTGGCTCTCACTCCGCAGGGAATTCAGCACAGTCCTGCAAGCATAAGAACACACTCTTATGCATCCCATTCTGCATCCACCACCTTCAAACTCTACATCCCTATACAACTATGCCTCTACTCCCTACTGCTTCAGCCCCATTCATCAAAACTGAGCTGCACTATGGGAGTATAATGGCTCAATCACAGAGCCCCCCCCTCCCTTTTTCACCCCAATCCAGTCTGCATCAGGCATTGGCAGCACTCAAAACTTCTCCATCACTGAGCGTTCATATGAAGGAGGTTTCTCGCTCTTTCTCTGGTCGATCAGGTGTTTTTTAAAGTGACACGGAGGCCAGAACAATTTGTTCCGTGCACAGAGCTGAATCTTGATCTCAAGATCCTTTTAATTGGCTGGGTTTGAATGATCTACACCACTAATACTGCTTCACCAGCATTGATTGAAAGGTGATGGGGCAGAATGAGTTGAGCTGCATAGTGATATCAAGCCACAGATCTCATATGTTGCCAGACTCTCACTTTGGGAATTAATAGTTGCTCAGCAAAAGTAAATTAAACCTTCTTTTGTGGGGGTGGGGCGGCTCTGTCTACACCTCCAAAGCTCATTAATTAACTCTTGTCTTGTTTGTTTGATCTGATTACAAATTAAAAAGTAAAAACAGCAGATGTTGACGTGTGGGTTTGTTGGCGATCAACAGTGTATCCACTCAGTATCTCTGCACGCTCACCTAAGATTTCCGAATGTCGTCAACATGTGGCAACATCACTCAAAAAAAAAAAAATCACAAGCAAATCCTCATTTGAAATAAAGTGATTTATCATATTAAAAGAGTTAGCCTTTACAATCAACTTTCTTTAATGAACATAACTAGTCAGTAGAGATAAAAGGTACAATAAACTATGTGGACAGGGCTCTAAACATGTACATTTGAATCGTGACCTAACTGTGTGGTTTATCTAACACATAAAGGACTGGCTTATAGATATTAGTATTAGTATCAGTTAGATAGTAGATATAGGACATTTCAAATGTCCAATGATGCATCTGAGTTGGTGGATGAGGACGTGTGGTCAGACAGAAACCAGCCTGATTGTGTGTATTCACCAGCAGCAGTTCAACCAAGCCTTCCCATCACTGTGAACTGCTTCCACAGGGAAATGTATGCACAAATGTATGCTGGGAAATACAAAATCAACTGGTCCTCTCTTAGGAGAGGTGGAGGAGATACAGCCAGGAGAGGGTGGAGTCTACCCCACCTTTTTTATGTCTCTCATCCTGTACACATATTGTAACTCCAGATTCTGGGTTCATTCCTAAGCACCTGCTCAGTCATAAAGGTTGTTTTGCTCCCTTGTGCCTTGAGTGGGCCTCTCCTATGGCATTATTAGATAGTAGATGTATAATGTAAGTAGTAAGTAGTAGTAAGAAGTAGCCCAAGATGCCTCTGTACAGATATCTGCCACAGTCCTCCTTCTAAGGAGGACCATGGATAAACGAGGATAAACTGTGGTGGAGTCAGATGGGGTGCCCTGTGGAGGCTCCACTCCTGTAGCGCTGTAGGCCGGTGTGATGGCGTCCAGTGAAGAGTGAGATGGACGCTGTTCTGACTAAGCCACGCCTTGAGAGATGCTTCTTCTGCCTCATTCTGGTGAGGTGGAGAAAAAAGGTAACTCCAAAGAAATGATTCTTCACTGAAAGGAATTTATCAAGACTTTAGGTGTAAATGAAGGATTTGGCTGTAAAGTTGCTGGACTTCCATCGTCTCAAAATAAAGGCAGGGCAGCGAGACCGACGGCGCACGTAGGTCACCCACTCTGTAAGCCGATGTCAGGCTCAGGAGTAGCACTGTCTGCTGAGATAGCGTCTTGAGAGGGATTGCGACGATGAGGCGAGGAATTCGAGGAATCGGCAGAAACGTGTAGAGGAGAGCTCTGGGCCAGGGTCCGTGAGGGAATCCACCCCCTCCTAGTGGTTCCCCTGTGTTCATGGAGAACCATAACGCCCCAGTGCACATTGTCTGGTCTTGAAACCCCGGCGATGTACACTGCTTTTATGAAAAATAGGCGTTTGTGAGACCACAGCAGAGGGCTCCTGGTTTATTTTTAGTAGCCGGCCCAGTCGTGCTGTCGATGTTTGTTACTGCTGTCATGTTTTCTGTTCTCGCTCTAGCGTCCATAAATTCATGGTTAGCAGGCTGTGTCATCCTGGGCTGGGCTGTGTTAGCGGGCGCATGGGCTTCTGTGGAGTGTCCTTTGACAGTGATAGCAGCCAGATTGTAGCCTTCACCACCGCTGTGAGGAGCGAGTGTTTACCCCCCACTACCCATGGGAAGGCTGCCTCCAAAGGGCTGGTACTGGCCGTGGTGCAGAAGAGCCCATGACAGCAGCAGTGTTCCACGTTATGTGTTCAAAAACATTTAGTACTTTTAGTAGCCTAAATGCAACCAAACATTTACCATAGACTTGCCAGACAAACATATCGATTTGTTTCTGTTAATAAGAATAATATTTGAATGTCAACATTATGGATGAAGCTTCCAAGATTTGAACTACCCAAGTTATATGTGCTTTATAACTTGTGTTATTGGTAAAATAATTTCACTTTTATTTCTAACATTTACCTTAGTGTGATTTTACGTGACTATAAGTGCATGTGAGTGAATGTTGACGTACATATTAGTTTCCATGTCCCATTTGTTGTCTCAGTAATGCAAAAGCATAATTCTGCTGGCTGAGATTCAAAAGGAGAGTACCAACATTAATCAACCTGGCAACTAAAGGAGACTTTTGTCAAGAAAAAAACCTCAAATCCATCTATTTGGTTTTCTAAATGTTATTCATTATGACAATACGGATGGCGTAAGCTGTTCATAGTGTGACCTAAAGCCTACCGTTACTCACCACTGGTCATCTCATCCATCTGGTGTCATCTGTTGGCTGTCTCCTCAGGTGAGAAACGTGTATAACTAGTTAGTCACTAGCTAGTATGTAGAAAACCGTCGCTGTGAGGGAAAGTTGAGCGGACAAGAGTCAGTTAGTGAGTGTGTGTACTGTGTGTGGCAGGAAACAAACTACACACTAAGCCTATTGTAATGCCTCCGCTGTTACGTTGCTTCCTTCTTTGTTTGTCAGCATGTCTTTGAAAACTTGTGGATAAGAGTTAAACATTCTGAAAACCAGGAATTTGTGTATTCAACGAGGGAGGAGGGGTTTGGAGCTGCGTGGGATCAGGGTGCGGTTGTTATCATGCCTCTACAAATTCAAAAGTTAATTATAGTCTGAATATATGTGAGATGAGCCAGTGCAATATCTGACTGATTTGAAGAGTCTCACCATGCCTTCCAGTGTGGTCATTCAGAACACAACGACGTCTTTCAACAATGAATGCTCATGTGTGTGAAATAGCCTCTTTCTACAATAACTGCACGTGGCAGCTATGACAGGAAATCATTGTGGTTATGTAAATAAATAAATAGGGACGGGCAACTGAAACCTGCGGTTAAGGTCAGGGTATCAATACGTTCTGCCTGGACGTTAATTGTGGGTAAAATGTCTGTTTAATATAAATGTCATTTCAAGCCATCCTGCCTGCAGCTTATTGAAACCCATATTTATGTTAGTTGTACCGTGTAAATTACAACAGGAGTAAAATAGGAAGTCAGGTGACGTAGTATAAAGATCAGCACAAAAAAACTCCTTTTCAGGCAGGAGCTTTTCTTTGATCACAGGCATCTCATGACACAGACTGTGCTTTTAAACACGCCAGCATATGGAGATGTTGTCGCTCTGGCAAGCATTAAAAGGCTCTTTGAGTGTGTCATGGGCACAATTTGTTAAATTGCATCACAATCATCCATCTAAAAGCTCTTCCTTTGTGTACCCGGCTGCTTTTATTTCCTCACAGAGGGGGAGGGCAGAAAGCCAATATGTTGTCTGTTGACTGTTCAGTATGACAGGTTAACAAAGAAAAAACGTAATTGACATGCAGTCCGGTAGCGTGGCAGGTGAAGTTATTGTGTTGTGCTTGCGTTCGGCAGAATCAGGCAGAGGAGCAGCTTTTTGTTTCCTCCGTGATTCCTTTACTTGTGGATATTGTTGGATGGCTGCCAGTGTGTCGGGGGCCATCTCTACTGGCACAGACAGCCTTTCGTCAATTGTATTACTCATGCTGTTGTCTTGCTCAATGCGGGAAGCTGCTTTGTTGTTGCCTCTCGGCCTGATTCTCCTTCCTACCACGCTTGTCTCTGGTCTCCACCACCTCTCCTCCTGTTCTGTCATGTTCCCGCTCAGCCTACCTCCCTGCATCTCTCTTTTTTTCTCCGTTAGCTGTGTTATATCTGTTACTCAGCCTCTGTCTGTCTGTATCTGTCCCTGTCTCTTGTTCTGAAAGAGGACAAATGGTGACAGGCACTCTGGTTTAAATCCAGCAGAGAGGCGTGCAGAGCCGGGTCTAGCTACCACAAGCTCCCAGAAGGATTTCCCTTATTTATTTTACATTGTGCTTTAGCTTTCATCTCGGTGTGCAAACATCCAGTAAAGCTCCTCTTCGCTTACAGTGATACCACAGCCGCATGCCGAGAAGATGACTGCTGCTTTATTTGCCTCCAGAGACAAAGCCCCCACCCCTCCTGCTGCCTCCTCCGAGCCTGGCACAGATCAAAATAATGGCTCCACACTCAACATTTACACAAGGCAAATGTTTAAATATGTCAACTGTTCTTTGTCCGACAGTGCATGAAATTGCCCAAAAAAAAGCGAGTAAGAGGGCTCGGTGGCCTCTTTGGGCTCCCAGGGCCATAGAGGAGGGGGGTGTTTGAAGGGGATGGAGGGAGACGGGAGGGTTGGGAGGGAAAGGGAAAACAATCCATGAATATATTCTGGTAAGTGGAATATGATTTAGTGACTGTTTGGCTGCCCTGGAGGCCGAGCCAGCCCCAGAAATGTAAATACTTACATAAAGTTTCTGTTCAATATTTAATCTATCTCAAACCCTTGGAGACTGAGGGCCACCCTGCTCGCCTCGTAAACTCTCACTGTGTGTTGTGGTTACTGTGAGGACCAAAATTACCTTTCATGGAATGGAGAGTAATCACTGTCACTGTAAATCAAATTTGTATTAAATTCGACTGCAGGTCAGATGTGGGTTAACATATGAGTTAAGGATAACACATTTTCACTCCCAACTCATCAAACACTGACATTGGTCAGTGGTCCCATTTTTTTAACTATGCCGCTGCTTTACGTCCCCTTCTAGCGTGAGTGTTGGACGTGTCACGGGCGGCGTGTCAACACGTGTTACATGCTTACTCTTTCTAAATGAACCTCTCTGGAAGTTGAATTTGGCCAGGTTTACCTAAGGACCCACGTGACGTCACTTGCTTACTCCTGTTTTTTAACTTTAACACAAAAGACAATCTCTTCCTAAACCTAACTAAATAGTTTTGTTGCCACAACCTAACTGAGTTGTTACCTGTGAAGACGTAAGTTTATTTTAAAAAAACCTTTCAAATGTAATGAGCTGGAATTGACACGTGTTGCTGGCTTTCGCAGGAAAGGCATGAAAAATGAGTTGCGACTTTTTGTAGAATATCATACGAACTGCTGTATGAGGATACGTTGCTATGAGAGGATACGTTGCTATGTGAGGATACGTTGGTATGTGAGGATACGTTGCTATGAGAGGATACGTTGCTATGTGAGGATACGTTGGTATGAGAGGATACGTTGCTATGTGAGGATACGTTGGTATGAGAGGATACGTTGCTATGTGAGGATACGTTGCTATGAGAGGATACGTTGCTATGTGAGGATACGTTGGTATGTGAGGATACGTTGCTATGAGAGGATACGTTGCTATGAGAGGATACGTTGCTATGTGAGGATACGTTGCTATGAGAGGATACGTTGCTATGAGAGGATACGTTGCTATGTGAGGATACATTGGTCCTCAGAAAAGGTCAGGACCTTGTCAATTTAAATTTGTCTTGTGGACAAATTTGTCTTATACTATATACTATATACAGCGGGTAAAATAAGTATTGAACACGTCACCATTTTTCTCAGTAAATATATTTCTAAAGGTGCTATTGACATGAAATTTTCACCAGGTGTCGGTAACAACCCAAGTAATCCATACATACAAGAAAACAAAACAAATAAGTTCAGAAATTAAGTTATGTGTAATAAAATGGAATGACACAGGGAAAAAGTATTGAACACATGAAGAAAGGGAGGTGCAAAAAGGCATGGAAAGCCAAGCCATGGAATGGCATGGAAAGCCAAGCCTCTTGTCCTGCCACTCGGGACCTGCAACACACGCACCATCAATTATCGTACTTTTCACATGCAAAGTCAAGTTACTACTCTCAGACGAGATTTGCATCTACTACCGGTTTTGCAAGGACTTCAAAATAAACGATCCGAAACATAAAAAGGCACTTATAAAATAATGGATATGCAGGAAATGCTTATCTTAGGTAACTAGCATAATAAAGGTTTGTAGGAAATAGTCACCTTATTAACAGAACATTTTAAGAGTCATTTACACAGAGATAGAATCCCGTTGTGTCTGCTCAATACATTCATCCTGCACAGTGGAGGAGGGTGACTGCTGTGTATTAAAGCCAAATATTAAAACATATCTATCCTACCAGGCTGGCACATGGCTGACCTGCATGTTGATCTGCAGCAAACACAGCGGACGGTTGGTTTGACTCACGATGACAGCAGGTATGGGAAATCTAAACAGGAGTGTGTGACCTAAAACACACACACACACACATTCATAGGAGTGATGAAAAACAGAGAAAGCCACACACTGCTGAGGGTCAACATTAGTCCTGAGGTGCCTTATACGGAGCTACAGATGATATTGGGACAGATACCCATCAACGTCAAGTTCCTCATCACTTAGTGAACTTAGTGGACCTCAGCTCCACCGTCTGCACCGTCACCCCGGCTCTGCAGTGGGACAAGCTCTCCCAGCTGAGTATCTGACAGCTTCACCTCCATTCACCAGTCCATCCAGCTCCGGAAGTTCACCCTCACTGGACTCATCTCTGGTGGGCAGAGTCCGCCTACAGGTGGGAGATTGACCACCTGGTGACCTGGTGCAGACTGGACCAGTGATGGGAATTACTGGTGAACTTTGAAGTGGCTTCCTGTCCAAGAGCCGTCAAAAAGCGCCTCACCTGGTTCTTTTCTTCTTTCTTTTCTTCTTTCTTTCAAAGTCATAGAGGGAGAACCTGGACTTGAAAAGTCTCCTGATCTGTCAGTTTTCCGACAAGCAGCAGCACGACTGTTCTCACCAGCCTCCTCACCATCAGCAAACAATTCTGCACCTCTCTCTCTCTCTCTCTCTCTCTCTCTCTCTCTCTGCGCTGCTGATCGATAATTTGAGCGCAACAATAAAAGTAAAGGCTCTGAAGTACGACTCAGTGCCTCGTAAAACATCACATGAGTGTACAACTTAGAACAACCTAAAGCTGGACGCTCTAAAGACGTCGGAGACGGTTGTGGATTTCAGCTGCCATCCCTCCAGGACCCGTTAGCCTCCAGGGCCCTGAGGCAAGCAGGAAAAATGATGGCTGACATCTGCCCACCAGACACAAACTTTTTAGAATCAACCAAGAACTCGCACCACAAAAGCAGTTTCTTTCTGACTGCAGCTGCCTCATCAACAAGGACACAGACTCTCACCCTGCACCATGGACACACCTCATTAACGCTCCACATCTGACTCTACGCATGACATTTACACAAATCCTGGGATTATTATTTTGCACATACTCTTTATACTATGAGTGCACATTCCTTGGTTACTATTTTTCACATTCAATCCTCTTAGTTTTTTTAAACACAGCAGCACTTTAGATGAGTATAATTAGATTTATTTTAAATATTTCCTATATAGGACTTTAGGATTTTATTTCACGGCCATGTCGGCAACTGTGGGGATATCAATCACCTGCTAGTGCGTCTGATATATTGGTTAACATGATCACTGTGGAGAAGAATTGCCACATCATTTGGTAATAAAAGGTGTGAATGATATTTCTGGGGATGTTTCTCTGGGGATGAGGATCTTTCAGATCAGTTTGAGGAGTACCTCTGATTAGCATGTTCTCGAACCGGTCTTGACTTGGTATCGACCCTTAAGTGTCTCGGTCCGGATACACTCTGGTCTTGACGATGACTCGGTCTCGTTTAGGTCGTTTTGAGTAAAACGCTGATTGAGTGTTTTCCTGAACATAAAACCGTAGATTTTCTTTACTTCTTTCTTGAAGGTGGGGTTCAAATAGACTGCATTATTTGATTGATTCAGGTACATGACTGAACATGTAGGTATGCAGATGAGGAGCAAAAATGATGGCAGAAAACAGTTGAATGCAGAAATTGAAGCAGATGAGACAACTTCCAGTGTGTGGCATTCTTCCTTCCAGTGTGGATACAGAATGTGGAACACTATTAATACGGTGCTGCTTTGTCAAAAACCTAACATATGGGACACACTCTCTGCAGACTTTACCAAATTCAAGTTCAGTTGTGTAATGCTTTTCCCACAGATTTCCTTCTTCCATTATAAATAGACAAGCTAGCCTGCTGACGCCTTATAATACTACACAGTGTGTTAGGGTGGACTTTTTCCTCGCCTTCAGTCAAGCTCCACTGCGTCTGGCAGTGCTGTGAGAAACGGTGGTACCTGTAAGCACAGGAGATATACAGCCTCTGCCCTGCTACCGAGAGAGAGGGAAGTGTGTGTGAGCGGACGTGCACGCTTACAACGCACACACACACACACACACACACACACACACACACACACACACACACACACACACACACACACACACACACACACATGGCAGCCCTGAGTCGGACATTCTCCTCACTGGTTGTAACAATGATGGATGTGGAGGCCAGCACCAGCAGATTGCTTAGCCAGACATGAAGGCAGAAAAGCTGAATAAAAACACAGATTTCTCATCCTCTCCTTTCTTTCTCTCCGTCCTCTTCTTGTTTGCCCTGATTCCCTCATGACTGCCGCTCCCCAGCCCACCACACACACACTCACATATCTCTCTTCACTGCTTACCAGTCCATCCAATACGGTTTGTCTCACTTTTCCTGCCGCTCAAACAATAACCTGTGAATTAGGACCGAGCTACGAAGAGTTTTCATGTAATATCAGCGGATCGATACTCGCCTTGCTCTGAGAGGCCTCTAGGGTTTGTTATTGCCGTGGAAACGCTGAAGCCAAAGTGGTAGTGGTGACGTGTCTTATGGCTCAGAAGAGAGAGCGGGTCGCCCCTCAATCAGAAGCCTGGCTCCTCCAGTCCATGTCGATGTGTCCATTGGCAAGACACTTAACCCCATGCTCCTGAACTGTGCTATCGGTGTGTGAATGATTAGGTTAGTCCTGATGGGCAGGAGGGCATGGTAGCCCCACCCATCAGTGGATGAATGGGTGAATGACACTTTGAGTGGACCTAAGACTAGAAGGCCAAAGTAAGACTTGTTTTCCTGATAAAAGGCTGGAGTAGTTTCCCCCCTGGAGACAATGCATAGATTAGCTTACATGTCCTTAACACATGCTGCCTTTAAATAGAACTCCTGAGCTCTTGGTTAGAAAGTCGTGGAGATGATATTGTTGCTGTCGGGCAGATGCCTCGTATGCCCAACTGCTACTTTACAGGAATTAAAAAAGACCATTTGTCTTCATGTATGTCATCATATTATTGATATTTTACCAAAATCGAGCTCAAATGGAGTCACATGTTTTTTTACCAGCAAATGTGGAGATACGTGTTTTGCCTGGCATTGAATAGAAAGGCTGCGTTATCCTGAAGCTGGTTAACGACTCCACTTTAGTTTTGAAGAGTCTAACTTGTCTTTGTCTGTAATATATGTATTTGATGATTCAAATGCACACAGTCATAAAGAGATGTCACTAGAGATAGAGTTGGTTAATGAAAGGTGTGTGTTGAGAAACAGAGAGAGTGAGCTCAAGGTTTAAAGATGCTATTCAACAACATCAGGGAGAGGATGTACCTAGAGTTAAATAAACGCTTTCATTTGAAGATCCCAACATTATTTGAACTTGAATGTTCAGCTTTTTAACAGTAGGTTTAGTGGTCACCATGTGACGTAGGCATGGACGAAGACCATGATGGATCATGAGGAAGAACTGCGGACTATCAGCGGAGGCCAGTTTGGATTAGTAATCGGCAATGCCATTAAGAGGTTGATAGTGTGTACAACCAAGAGTGGTAGCAGCACTCCTACTACTACCACAGCTACTCGTACTTAACTAGTAGTTCTCAGTGCTGATCTGTGTTTCTCTCTCCCACTGTCAGGCAGAAACCACACCAGGCAGCCTAGTCTCGCTGCTATAATGCCATTTTTCCTGAATTGTAGAAGTAATGTCTTGTAACATAGGCCAACATGTCACTGGAGACAGAGGACGAACTGAAGGCTGCTGGTCCTGATGCACTTTACCGCCCGCCGCCGCTTTCCATAGACACTCATTGTCGGCATCTCCACCTCTGGATCTGCTGAAGCCTCACTAGACGTAGCAGGTCTTAAAGGTCCTGAACTCGTCTGGACCAGTGATCAAAGTGGAGACGAGGGAGGACTGAAGTCATATGAAAGCATACATATTGAATTATGTGACTTCTCTTGTAAGTTCTCTGCTGATACAACCTGTTCCAGCTCTGAAAGCTACTAGGTGGCCTATGAACTTTGCTTATTTAGTCACACATAGTGTTCCTGTTATTTTTCTTTTGTGCGTTGAGAGTGACAGTTCCTTTTTAAGAGTGCTTTGAAAGAGTAAACTGAACTGAGGCATTTCAATAAAAAGTGAGTGATGACATGGAGGGAGAAGTAGAGTGCTGGATGCTAATGAAGGCCATAAAGTAGGAGGCATTGAGAGGGACAGCGCTGTGGGGGGAGGTGACTATAGAGCAGCTGGCTGACAGAGCGGTAAATCCAGCAAGAAGACAGAGCTGCTGTGTGTGGTCACTGCAGCCATTCTGACAGACACACACTCTGCTAGCAGCCAGCTAGTCGGCCTGTTACCACTCCTGCTGTATGCTAACCAATGTATTAGGAACCAGCTTCATCTGTTTCCTGAACCTTCAGAGGCGGAGGAAGATGGTGGGTGGCCCTGTGGAAAGAATGAATCGTGTTCCCTGATGATCCACCAACCCAAAAGGGTTTGCTTACGTCACTCAGAAATATGAGCAGTGAAACCTGAACTAAAACTAGAAGTGCAATAGAAAATATTATTTACACAAGATTTTTATCACATTTAATATTGTGCATCAACAGTTCTTCAAACTTATTGAGCAAATAAGTGTGTTGTTCCTTCCCTCTAGTACGACCCACAGGAGCCTTTCCTAAATTAGCGTCCCTACTGGGGGCAGGAGATTAAACATCCTCCTCATAATGAAACATGAACATGTGATAACCGTTGTGAAACGGTTGCAGTTTGGTTATGTTGAGGAAAAGATCATGGTTTGGGTTAAAATAAGTTTGTTAGAAAACTTAAGTAGGCTAACGTGGTAAGTTAACCTATATTATGGTCAGTAAAGGACGTTACCCAAGTTAACCCTTCTATGAGGACTTTGTCTTTTATACATCACATGACTTCCTCCTTTGCTCCCGTCATAATCACTGACGCAACCAGAGCTCACTGCCTAACAAACGTATATATGGGTGGAAATAAGCTGCTTGTACAAACAACCTATGGGATCATTTTTGGGGGAGGATGGTCTTAAAGGAGTAGGGGGAACACAAAAAACGTTGGCGCGCATTGAGTGTCACTATATTATTAAAAAAAAGTTAATTCAAGTCAAGTATTAGGGAACGTATTGCACAACACATAAGCCTGTACAGCAGTGAAACATAATCAAATGCTGAATATATTGTGATATATTATATGTGTTGTATGATGCATGTCATTTAGTAGGTGGCTTACACACATGGTTAATGGGTTTTCTCCATCATGATTAGAGCCTTTCATAACAATAATCCCCGTTCAACAGCAATAATAGAAATTAAAATGTTTAATCATAAGCAGGGTGGTTTATTAGAGAAAAGGTTTTTACATACAAGGAATTTGCCGTGATGTTTCGTGAGTTACTGCTACAAAAAACACAGTAAGATGAAAAGGAAAAAAAACAAGCCATGCAAATAGTGATGAGTCATAAATATGTGAGTGAAAATTACCATATATTCATATTTAAAAGGATATATGCTTCCTCTGTTTTAGCACACTTCTTAAATGGTGGAGTGTTTCACATAACACATAAAAGATGAATTTCAAATAAGCAATGATTCAGTAAAACAATATTTGCTAAATAACACTAAAGAGGAATAAAGGACCAACAATAAACCAGCAGGAGAAAAAGAGAAATCATGGTTCATTTGATACCTAAAGTGCCACTTTGCCCCCTCTGAAAGATTTGTATTTAATTGATCATAACAATGATATGATGCTTATTTTCTCCCTCAAAAAGACCACAAAATCACTGTGAGGATACACAATAGACTGTAAAGAGTCACAAAGTGGCTACAAAGAGACACAAAAAACACCACAAAGAGACGCAAAACAACCACAAAGAAGACAAAATGACTGCGAAGAGATACAGAGACACTAATCAACTATAAAGACTTAAATGGACCACAAAGTAATTGTACTTGCATTTACATAGCGCCCTTCTAGTCTTCCGACCATACTGTACTAGAGCCATAAACTAGGTCATGTCGACAGTCACACTGTTGACACACACATTCATACAAGAGGCCACCTGCCCGTCAGGATCTAAACTAATTCACAGTCACACACCAATGAGGTTCAGTATCTCACCCAAGGACACTGCATCATGCGGATTGGGGGAGACGGGGATTGAACTGTCAATCTTCAATTCAGATGAAGAGATTTTTTTGAAAGAGACAGAAAACAACTAGAGAGAGATGCAAAATGACAAAAGGGGCAAAACAACCACAGAGAAAAACAAAGAGAGCAATGGAATCAAACCAAAAACGTCTGGTTGCAGGACTACCTGCTCGACTCGCTGATCCACAGCTACCTCTACAAAACAAAAATGACAAAGAAAACACCAACACAGATACCAAAATCACAGAGGGATGCGTATGAACCACAAGAAGACAACAACAAAAAGAGGCTGAACAGGTATAAAGTCAGTGTAGGAGAGGTGGTGGGGCCTTCTGCATGTCTGTGTCATGATTAGAGGACAGGAAGAGGTGGGTGATAGTGTATGAGGACTAACTGAAGGGTACCCGCTTGATGTGTCTGATTCAGCCAGCTGAAGCTTCGTGTTGGCTTTGCTGTTTACTTTAGAATGCACAGAGTGTCTCTCACAGTGTTGTCCCACTAGGTTTTTGAGTATTTAGAAGTATATTGTATTAAGACGGATTTTAAAAACCCCAAAGCCATCCCTTAAACAGTGACACCAAACAACCTGGAGCAGCATTTAAGAACAGTCTGACCAGCGTTACCTCTTTGTTTCTATGTTTGAAACGCCCCCAGAGTCCGTGCCAGAAAATGAACTGAATGTCAGTCTATATAAATAACAGTCCATGGAACAGACAGAAAGACCTGACTACAGACATCAGTGAAGGCGAAAGGGCCTGACATGTTTGGCTCATTATTATTATGATTATTATTATTATGGATTGCAGCTGCCAGAAGCCTTTTTCTGTTTGGAAGAGCTTTAGCATCATGGGATACATAATATAAGAAGTGGAAAAGTATTCAAAATATCTCATTAGGATCAATGAGCGCTGTGGGATTCTCACATTCAGAGCAATATTGAACAAACTACAACGAATATGAAATCAAACAAGCTGCATTGGATCCATTATGTTAGAGAAACCTGGGATACAAAGGACACACTGATTTTAATTTGATTTTATGAAGTGTTGGAGCACAGTAAACCATAGACAAGGGTGTAAACACAATAAAAACAGGATGTGAAGCACCAACACATGACAAGGAAAGGAAAGGAAAGGAGAGGAAAGGAAAGGAGGAGAGGAGAGGAGAGGAATAAGGTGGCTATAGAGCAGCACGTCTGTGGTGTAAATACCTCCGAGACGTCCCTAGCTTCATGAACACTACAAATGTTAGGTCTGCCGAGCGTGAAGGCTGCGGCCGTGGAGGGATCGATGGAGGCAGAAAGCAAAGCGCTGAAGAGCAGGAGAGAAGAGAGGTGATGATACCTACACACACATTACATACATTCAACCCGCTGCCAAAGCACAAAGGGAGCAACCCGGGGTCAGTGTCTGCATGTCAGGGGATCAAACTACCAACCTTCTCAGCTCCACTGAGCCTCAGAAAGAGGAGTGGAGACCAATCAGAGGACAGAAGAGGAGGGAGGAAGGAGAGGACAGAGGAGAGGAGAGGGGAGCAGAGAATGAGATGAACGGGTGAGGAGCGAGGTTAAAAGGCAAGGAAAAGAGAGAAGAGGAGAAAAGAGAGGGTAGGAATGAAAGGAATAGAAAGGAAACAAAAATGAGAGAAGAATAGAAACAGAAAGGGGAGAGGAGAGGAAATTGTTAACAAGAAAAAAGAAAAAAATTGGCAAGAGCAACATGAGAAGAAGAGGACACGAATGGAGAGGAAGAGGAGGATTCATGAGGGAGAGGCTGAGCGAAAAGAGAAAAAGGAGAAAGGACACAAACTAGAGGGCAAAAGGAAAAGTGATGAAGGGATACAGATAGGTAGAATATAGAGCAGTGGAAAAATGAAGGAATGAGGAGATACAAGAACAAAAGCTATCAAATGCAATAAAAAGGGAGGCTGCAAAGGAAGAAAGGATGATATGAAAAAGACATTTCGAAAAGGAGAAGTGGGAGGAGAAATGAGTATAGGAAGAAAAATGAAAACGAGGGATGAGAGGATTTTGTGGAGAGGGAAAGAGGAGAGGGGAGGAGAAAAAAGCAAGAGATGAATAGGAAGGAATAAGATAAGAATGGAGAGAAGGATGGGCACAGGGAGGACAAGATAAGAAAGGAAGAGAGGAAAGAGAGGAAAAGAGGAGATATATAATTGACGGCAATAAAGCAAAAGGAAAGGTAAAGAAAGGCAAGGAGAAGAGAGAGGAAGGGAGGCAAATGAAAGAAAAGAAGGAGAGGGGAGAAAGACAGTAAAAGGAACCGAGAGGAGGAGAGGTTACTGAACCTTTCTGTTTGATTTCAGATCGGTTTTGGTCCGTTTGGTCCGGTATAGAGACGCACACACACACTCACACACACACACACACACACACACACACACACACACACACACACACACACACACACACACACACATTGACGTGTGAAGCGGCGTGCTGATGTGTCAGCAGTGAACGGTGACCCTGGTGAGGTGCCAGGCGATTCCAGTGCTGATCAGACGCTTTCAACCACTTCCACACATATTTATTTTCCTCTCTCTGGAGATTCTCAGCTGTCTGACAAACCGGCAAGTTGGGGTGAGACCAAAATCATTGGCTCCATTAACATAGCTGGAAAAAAGCCAGTTTCCAACATTTCCCAGAGTACTACACAACTGAGCCCAGGAAGAGGATTATCAATCAAACAATGAGCTCCACGGAGCAGCATAAAGCAGCAGCTGCAGGAGACATGATCTCTGTTGCATTGTGTTTTTCTGAATTGGACATCTCAGCTATGGATCATGTTGCAGTTTAACCTTTTTAACATTTACCTTTTTGTGGTCTTTTGCACCTGTGTGGTCATTTTGTGTCTCTTTGTAGTCGTTGTACATCTCTTTGTAGTTGTTTTTTATCTGTTACCATTTTGTATCTCTTTGTAGTCTTATTGTGTCTTTGTAGTGGTTTTCTGTCATTGTGGTCGTTTGATTGAATTTCCAACTACAAATGTTAACAGTCGCTTCATCTCTATTGACGTCTGAATTGTATTATTATGCGGTGTGATTCCATGCTGGTATTTCAAGCAAGGTGTGTCTCTTGAATTAGGAACAAAGACTGTAAAGAGTTTGACTGTGAATAGCTGCCTGTGTTATTTGTGGGTTATGGTGCTTTGGTAAATAATGCATGATTAAAATCAAAAATGAGACATGACTTAGTTAGACTGGAGTGAAAGCCAGTTACTTTGAAAACATTTTCATTTTGTACATGATCATTTTTTCCTGTGTCATTTATTGGGTCTGATTCTGTTGTATGCCCATAGTTTATGTCCATAGTTTTATTATCATCGATCCTGTTTGACACCTTCAGAATTCAAACACATGGATTGTGTAACTGGGTTTATGTGCACACACAAATGCACAATGACAACAATCCTTCCCGAAACTAAACCAAATGGATCTAGCTGCCTAAACCACACCAAGAGACACAAAGCAACCAAAGAGAGATGCAAAACTACTACAAAGAGACACAAAGCAACCAAAGAGAGATGCAAAACTACTACAAAGAGACACAAAGCAACCAAAGAGAGATGCAAAACTACTACAAAGAGACACAAAACTGTGACAGAGACACAATACGACCACAAAGAGATACAAAAAGATGCAATACTACCACAGAGAGATGCAATGAGACACAAAACACTTTTTGTCTTTTTCAATCTGGGTGTCTTGTTCGTAACCAGAGTAATATAAACACATTTCAAAATGATTTCCAACCAAGTTCAGTCAATAAGCATGAGGGACGTTGGCATCATGAACGTCCTGATTCCAACATAAAGGTGCCTTGTGACTGCGTTACATTCTGCTCGTTTACATCAGAGCAAAGTGACTCCAGAAAGAAGCAGTTTGCCCTTTCACTGTGAGGAACAGACAAAAAACATTTATGATTGACATTTAAAACATTGACATTTAAAAAAAATGCTGGAGTCATGAATACAACTCTATAAGTAAAAATTGTTTAGCACTGGCAAAAGGGACATTTGTGATAGTCGATTCCTTTCTTTGTAAATCAAGGACAAATAATCTTGTCTATATAATATTGTCAAAAGCAGCACAATTGTGTCCCAAACATGTAGGGAAATGTTCATTTAACACAGACAATTTGGTTGATGTTGAAGAAGAAGTTGACTGGCCGGTACAGAGCCCTGACCTGGACAGACGGAAACCTCCGGTCCTGAAAAGTGAAGCCAATGCAGAAGTGACTTAAACTTGGATTCTTTCAAATATCCATCAGCATAGAAGTCGATGAGACCTCTCACTGGATTGTTTACGTCAGTAGACATTGTGAACATGAGTTTATGGTCTTAAGTGGTCCACTTTCTTCCACCTAAAAACACAACTTGGTAACATTTATGTAGCTTGTTCGAATTCATGGAGCATGCCAAAATTTATGCAAGAGAATTTCATGTTGCAAATTGCATGTTATGAATCCAGTGAAATGATTCCCAGACCTAATTGCCCAACATCAGTGTTCCTCACTATTATTCTTCTAGCTGAATGGGTGAAAATCCCTGCAGCCAGATGGCATCATCTAGAAGAAAGCTTAAAACTAGGGTGGAGGCAACATGTTCATGGTGTCATAATGATATGTTACAACAGCACATATATGTGCAATGTTTGCATTTCAACAAGCTGTGTTAAGCTGTACACAAACTGTTTGCCATATATATTTGGTAAGGTAAAGTTTTCTGGATATAAACATGATGTGTGTTAGAATCTGCCTCTTTGTCCATCAAACGTCTGTCCAGATGTGGGTTAGACTTAATGTGTGAGCTGCTGCACTGTGACTGTGGAAACAAGACGTATCATATTCCATTTTCTCTTGCCTGCATTATCTTATTGTAAGCATAATCAATAGCAAAGATAATAAGAGCAAGCGTCTCTCTCTCTCTCTCTCTGCCGCCTGTGTTTTCATTTCAATAATCCTGATTGTGCTATCACAGCCTAAAACAAGCTGAGCACAAACTTTCAAACTCTGACGCCCAAACACACCAAATAACACCACAGTCTGTCAGAAGTGCTCAAACGTGTGCTATAATTTGAAAAAAATCAGATAAAAATCACACCTAAATGCCACATCAGATTTTCACACATATATACCAGAGCATCCGGGGTTGCAAGCCTGTGGCATTTTTTTAAGCGTCTCATTTAGCAAATGAGAGAGAGCACTCCAACAAAATGTAATTTACACCTCAGGAACAGACTGCAGCTGCACATGATCCACAGCATCTCAGAGATGAAGTCTTGCTGCACTGCACACTCCCAGGCCAGATTTCTAAGCAGTGTGATGTCTGTAAGCTGAAAAACTATTCTTCTAAAAACTGTAAAAATATTATCGATTCTTATTATATTAAAACTAGAAATTCATTTGTAGTTTTAATATTCTTCTTGTTTTCAGATAAACAAAGTTGGATCATGAAGGATCAGCTGGTAGTGTACAGTGAGTGTTTAGACATGTTTCATTGAAAACAGCTGCACAATGCAAACATCACTGTTACTGAACCAAAACGGTGAAGTTGCAAGCTATAGAACCAAATAACTGACGCTAAAAAAGCCATTGAAGCCTGTAGGGAACTGAAAGGAGCGAATCCTTTCACAATAAAAAATATCTAAGTGTTGATAGGTGTCTTGAACAGCTTTAAACAACCAAGATAGAGCATTTCTTGAGCATCTCGAGCGTCTTCTATAATGAAGTGAGTGCTTCAGATGTTGGTCTTTGTCTTCGTGGGAGCAGACCAGTTCTCCTCTGTGCTTCTGCCCCAGCAACTCCTTGGTGACATTGAAGGGGTTGGCAATGAAGGCAGAAAGCTTGTGGGCCCTTTCTCGCTGCTGGCAGAGCTCTAACTTATTGTACCTTTCTATTTGAGCATTATCTGTGCCACTCCTATTTTCTGCTATTCAAAATTACAAAATGTACAATAGCACTTATGAAAATGTTCCCATTATGTTATGGTGTAATCAAAATGTCATTTCACAAGCATCACTGCTCTATTGATTGGAAAAATTGTCAGCATCCAAACAGTGAGACATTTTTACAAGAATGAAAAATGTGTTTTCTTAATGAAGTGTGTTTGGAGTGATTTGTAGTGGCTGAATGGCCCATTTCCCTTCACATTATGGAAAATCAAAGTGCCCCTGACTGCTGTGAATTTACTCAATCTGGTTTAATGTTAAATTATTTCTGATGAACTCTATCTTCATGTCCCATTCATGTGAAATGCTTCTTCATCATCAAGGTCCTGATCATTTTTGTTCCTCTACACATTGGCCAGTATTAATCAACTGCACACTGAATCACTTATACTTTCACGATGACACTGTTTCCTAAAAAATACTTTTCCATACAACTAAACTGCATTGTCAATAACGTTGCAGTTTTAAACACGTAGTAAATGTTGTTTGAAGCAAAACCAAAACAAGAGCAATACAACCAGTTAGTTAGGTTTAATAAAAATCATGGTTTGGCCTAGGATAAGTATGTTTTTTATGTAACTAAGCCTTGTACATACTTTTAATTAACTGAACTTTGATATTGATAAGAAACATATTTTTGATTGTGATATGCTTCCCTCTAAAAATAATTGACAATGCAGTTTCATGTATGGGAAGGTCATTTTTATGAGAACGCCCTGTTCTTGGACAACACACTGAACTCCTGCACCTCCCACGAGAGCCATCTGATAGCAGGTTCACCCTGCTCTGTAGAAGAATGAACCAGAATGCTCACCACAGACGTCATGGCAGAGTCTGCCATACTAATAATAATACATATTGGTCCAGACCGACAGTGCTCAGCTAGCCATTTTCATCAGGGGTATTCATGAACAGTTTGAAGTGACAGAAGAGCTGCTGAGTTTGTGTCCAATGCACGGCCGCACCACAGCCAAGGATATATTTCAGGAGCTGTGCGAACAGACTGGTGGGCATTACCACAGATGGAGCCCTGTCTATGACCGGCAAAAAAACCGGACTGGTAGCGCTGGTTCAAAGAAAGTTAGAGGAAAATGCAGATCCAGCAGTCGTTCTGCATCGTACACCAACAGGCACTGTGCAGCATGTCATGTCTGTTGTCCTGAGATGTATCAGTTACATCAGGTCCAGGAGTTTACAGCACCGCCAGTTCAGGGCCTTTTTACAACATATGGTGATGTACTTTACTTTAGTAAAAGTACATCATTTAGTAGTGTCCTGAAGAGATTTTTTGACTTAAGAGCAGAAGTGAAGAAATTCATGGAAGATGACAGAATGGATGTTCCTGAACCTGATGATCCAGGGTGGGTTATGGACCTTGCATTCCTAGTGGACTTAACACAGGAGCTGAACATCCTTAACCTGAAGCTCCAGGGCCCTGGTCAGCTTATCACTGCAGCTTATGAAAATGTGAAAGCCTTCTCCACTAAACTGAAATTGTGGAAAACTCAGCTTTCTGTAAAATATCTCAGCCATTTCACAACATGCAGGTCTCTGGTGGAGGAGGGCACAGCCTTCAGTGGTGGTGAATATGCCTGTGCTAGTGAAAACCTTCTGCAGGAGTTTGATCAGCGTTTTGCTGACTTCAAGGCACGCTGTGACACTTTCCAGCTGTTTGCTGACCCCTTCTCAGCTGATGTGGAGAGTGTCCCAAGTATGTTGCAAATGGAACTTATTGACTTGCAGTGCAACAGCGATCTAAAAGCTAAATTCAGAGAGGCACAGGGAAAAGCAGACATGACTGGACAATTCATGAGAGAATTACTTCCATCCTTCCCTGAGCTGTCAAAAATGTTCAGTCGGGTAATGTGCCTTTTTGGAAGCAGGTATCTGTGTGAGAAACTTTTCTTGACTATGAACTTTAATAAATGCAAGTACTTAGTGATGCCCATGTTGAAGCTGTACTCAGAGTTTCTACTGTAACCTTGATCAGGGCAAATGTTGCTCAGCTGTGTGAGCAGAAGCGCTGCCAGGTCTCTGGCAAGAAAGAGAATAAAGCACAAATGTATTCAGGGATTGTATGTGTTGGTTCAGTGCAATGTTTCAATAAGTTATTAAAAACATGGAAATAAAAAAGTAAATTTTCAAAAATATTGCACTTCTTGTAGTGCTTGAACGTTGAAGTGAGACGACAATACCAGCAGTGGCCCCAAGCCAAATTGGGTTTGAGACCCCTGGTTTAAAGGATATGGAAAAGACATAACCCCTCTCGAGCCACAGCCTGTTCACCCCGCTGCCATTTGGCAAGAGATACAGAAAGAAGTATCAGCTGCAGTGCCACCAGACGTCCATTGATGAACGGAAAAACCAAACTGAAAACCAAACTTCCTGTGGGTGGTTAATAAAGAAAAGAAAGAGAAACAAACTAGACATTATTAATAATTCCTATGACTCTGATGACATGATGTTTTTTTCATTTCACAATATAGCTATATAACTGATAATGCCAGTGTGCATTCAATTATCTGGAAAAACTGGCCATGTGACGTGCCTTGTTTAAAAGAGGGTAAATGATGATTCTCAATCTTACATTGGCAGTGCATTTAAAAGGCTAGGAAAAGTTCTTTTTTCTTTTTAAACTATATATTTTTTACTAAATTATCATAATCATAAGGAACCAAACATCATTTTACACCTCTCAAAGGGTGGGATTAGTGTTGATTGCACAGGAATTCAACTGGGCGGTCAGGGCCGGCAGCTCAGTGTGGGAGGATCACCTTGTGAGACATCTCCTCCCCGCTGGCTCACGAAGCACATTTCCTCTATGACGTGGCATTTTTCTCTTTGATTGACAGTTGATCCCTGGTACCTTTAGTATGGTACCAAGCGTACAGATGAAATTAACAAGATGGATGTTGAGTTGCTATAGTTTGAAATCACCTCCGACTCCAGCCTTAGAAAAGATCCTTCTCTTCGCTTCTCTTTTGGCTTCTCACTTGGCCTCTCTGCTTCTCTGCAAACCAGCAAACCTCTTTCCAGGCATCAGGTGAGACTCCGTGTCACTGTTTTGACATTTCTTGTTGCTGTGCGGCACCATCCAAATCACAGTAGTTGCCAGACATGGATAGATGGTAATTTGGAGGGACATCAGATAAAAAAAGAGGCTGCACAGAAATACAGACAGAAAGTGTTTTTCATATGAAATGGCCTGGACTGGAGATGAGGTCGTCTCTGCAGTATAATGAAGCAGATCAGAGGTGGTGGAGAAGCCAACATGAGGACTGCAGATAAACGAACCAAACTAATGAGGACGTCTGTCGGTCACTGCTTACAGTACTGTGTGTCATGTAGGAAACAGCATGTCCACCTGGAGATTCATCAGTCCCTCTACAGGATGTTTTACACATCACAGAATTAAACAGTTAAGAGAAAAAACAACCAAATTGTGAATCTTTATTAAATAAAAAAGGTAGAAATACACGGTAGAAATCTAAAGAATGTACAACAGAGCCCTGCGATAGTCTGGCAACCTGTCCAGGATGTACCCTGCCTCGGGTCCGGCCCTTCCCCAACCATGGTGGCTGGATGGAAGTACAACAGAGCAGTACAGCGACTGTGGCTCAGTCGTCCTTCAAATATTTTTTAAAAAAAATTCAAAATTGCTCCTATAGGCTGTACCTATGTGGGCAGGTGGTTCCTTGCATGGTCGCATGTAGTGTTAAAGCTATTTGAGTGGTCAGCAGACAAGTAAGGCACCATACAAGTACAAATCCATTTACAATTAACCAGTAGGTCCAATGTTGGAAAGAAATCTGAGATATGATATTTACCATTTAACGAGGGAAAGTCATGTATTTTTTTTAAAACAGTCATACTTTTATGAGAGTAAAGTCCTAATGTTTCGATATGTAAGGTTGTTAAATCAGACAACTTTTTCCTCAAAATATTACAAAATGCAAAAACTATTAGTTTTGTCAACCCTTGTCTTGAATTGTGCTGTTTTTTGTAAAATGTTCAACGTTATTCCTCCTTCTTCCCCTAACCGTGGCCATAATACTTCACAGCAATACAATCATAGTGATTCGTATGCTAGTAAATTTGCTCTAATTTTAAACCTGAAACATTTCTGTTTTGGTTAATATGGCAACCAAATCCAAAGTCTAATTTTTATAATACAAATTCCAGATTTTAAATTCAAATAACACATCACTGCATGTAATGGAATATGTTGTATCTTAAGTGTTAGCTGTGAGAAAGTCTTGTTTCTCAAATAAAGTAGCGTGACTACTAAGATATGATTTCTATCATAAATGACGTTGGAGACACAACTACAGCTGGGTGTGCAGCACAGCACATGGACTGAGCATGACCAGTGAGAAATCACAGAATACACAGAGCCATGCCTGTTTGCTTTAGAGCCGTTTGCTCCAGAAGTCCAGCTTGAGGCGTTGTCGAGAGCTCTTTGATTCCAGGAAAGTGAATAAGTTGTAACGGTTGTAACTTAGTATTTACAGCATCCAGTAGCTAAAGTGAACTGCAGTCAATGAGACACTGCCTGTAAAGGGCACCCAGACTAGATGCTGGACTCCACAGAGCCCTGAAGCCCTGCAGAGCGAGCACTGCTCACTTCTTTAATCATAGTTTATTAATATCCCTTGCTTTAAAATCAGATATAGTGTTTTGGACACATTTAACATGTTGAATAGACAATGTTTGTTTTTGTTACAGCAACAAAATCCTAATTTACCAAATCAAACATTTACCCTGGGGCGACTTACATTTCTGCAAGACAGAATATTTCCTTGGCACATACACACACACACACACACACACACACACACACACACACACACACACACACACACACACACACACACACACACACACACACACACACACACACACACACACACACACACGCACACACTCGCTGTCGGCTCCCAAGCTGCTGCTGTGAAGCTGTTATTAAGCAGCTTCCTTGTTAAATAAGTCTATCACCATGTCCTCCTGAGTATTAGCCATTAGCTTGTTATCCCCTCTGGGGGCCTCCTGGGAGCCAGAATAAAGAGGACTGGGGAAAAGCTTCTTAAATGTCATAGTCCTTCTCCCCCAGCCTCACGTCTCTGTGCACATGTGTATGTTTATGTGTTCCGTGCACACATGGCTGTGTATTCATATGTGTCACTTGTATGAGCATGCAGGCTCATTAGAGAGAAGCAGCATGTGTGTGGTGGTGGTGGTGGTCATTATAGGATGTCAGCTGACATCATGAGAAAAGGCCAGGATGCCAGTTACATATCGAATCTTGCTGTAAATAGGGGAATGCTGGGATACTCACAAATGTAAGACTGCACCCGAGTATACAAACAAGTTTCTCATGTTGCTCACCTCTCAATTCCTCCTCCTATAACTTGACATGAAGCATTTCAAACAAAGTCAAAATCAAACCGTAATTACTGGTTGATTTATTAACCTTTGATTAGTTTATTTTAAGGATTTGGTTAGTTTTTTGAACAAACAGTTTAGCTACCACCAGCTAACGTTCAATGGGATATAGAAGGTTTACGCAATATTAATCAGTAAAACTTCAATTTTATATTAGCAAAGAAAAAGTGACTTGGTCAGTTGCCCTACAGTTCAAACTATCAACGTACCCGTCTAGCATCAGTTTTGGACGCGCAGGATGAAGATGAAGAAAATGTAGTTGTTTAGGTGGAAGGGCGAGTGTAGCAGCAACACGAACAAACTAAAGGCAGAAAGACAATCTATTTATAGAAGAGACCAGCTGATCGGAAGAGCTGATAGCATGATTGACAGCCTACAACACCGACAGCAAGGAAATTATAAGTGAGCATGCATGAGAGGAGGGAATGGCAGATGTATGAGAAATGAACTACAGGCCTAAACTTGCAAGGTAGTCTCCCTCACTGAACTTAAGCAAGAGCTTCATATACGTAATGTAATATTAACCAAGTGTTAAAGTTCATTGGACTGCTATGCCTACTGAAAGATGACACTAAAGGGGTACCGACTGTGTCAAAAAGTGACATCAAGGGAAATGTGTCAACAACTACTTATTTCATGGCAAAACAGTTTTTTTGCTGCCAAGCCACGACTAAGAATGTTGCATAAAAATGCAAATGTTTCATAACTTTGGTCAAATTTAATTTGCTCAGGAAAATCCAATGTTAAATTTGTATGAGGAGTTTGTTAAAGGCTTGTTATAGGCAAAAACAGCAACAATTTTTAAAAATGCTTTACTCTCTGTTGGATTTTCGTTATACGTCCAAGAGGCTGCATCCCGTGTTACATATGTCTACTAAATGTCATACATGCAGGTGAAAGCTCAATGACCGGCTCAATTTTAGCAACTTTGTAGGGTTTTCTATTAAGCCCACCACACCCACCCCAAGCACAAGACCCCACATTTGGAAATAATATGGTAAGGTTTTATTAAGTCACTCCATGGCGATGTTTGAGAAAGCAGGACTCTGAGTCGACTAATGCCGTGTTCACACCAAAAGCGAAGCAAATTTTTCGCCCGTTCAGTTTACATGTAAAGTCAATGCACAGACGCGAATATACGCGAGTAGACGCGAACTCGAGCCTTGCGTCGCGAATGTGGCGAAATTGCGAAATTCGCCTCATTCGCGCGAGTTGAAATATTTCAACTCCGGCGAAAAATTCGTGTGACGCTGTGTTGCGAAAGCCAATCAGCGTTGAGATTCTCCTCCTGTCACTCTGTCATCGATCCGAGCTCCGTTCAGAAAACAAGCATTTTAAAAGTGATTTCCTCGTCGTCTTGCAGAGAGAACTAACAAAATATGAATTCTGACTTTTTACAAACAACCATCATTATGTTCTTATTTCGGTGTCCCTTTTTGTACATTTATTGCAATTAAATCACAGTAAAATGGTTTATTTTCGGTTCATACAGCTGTAGTAAACCAGCCGACGTGTGGCTTGCTGGATTCAGTGAATACGGCTCGATGAAATCCACCGCGCGCCACCGGATGATGTTATGAACCAGACAAGACGGCGTTTAGTTTCCCGGGATATCTGGGACTGCCACAAGTATAAAGCAGATATAGTAGTTATTTCTAGTTATTTCTTGCATGGTTGATGGCGGAAATGAATGGATGAGTTGTTAAATGGAACGGTTTCCATGGAGATAAGCCCCTCCCCCTCTCTGGCTCGTCTAGAGCGACTTAAGCGAATAAACACAAATGAACCTGTGAGTAAACTGACTTTTCGGCTTTTGGTGTGAACACGGCATAACTCTGAACTCGGAGTCGACTAATCCTGAACTCTGAGTTGATTTATCCTGAACTCTGAGTTTACTGATTCTGAATTCTGAGTTTACTTACCCTGAACTCTGAGTTGACTAACCCTGAACTCTGAGTTGACTAACCCTGAACTCTGAGTTGACCTTATTGACTAACCCTGAACTCTGAGTTGACTAACTCTGAACTCTGACTTAACTAACCCTGAACTCTGAATTGATTAACCCTGAGACAGGAAACTCTTCGGTTCCAGAACAGCTAATCAGAGTTTGTTCAGTCAACTCTGAGTTTGTTTCAGTTGAGCTTGTTCGTAGTGAATGAAAAAAGTCATCATCAATGGAGTTCCGACACGATTCACCGTGACAACAGTTATACTGAAGGCAGAGCCACCATTTAAATCCAGTGGATTCAGAGATATTAATGCACATAAGCTATGTATGGAATGTGCACAGTTATATACAAACAAAAGGCAGAGAATGGGGAAGGGTCAATGAATTCACACAACTTGGTTTTATATATTTTTTACCATTAATTCATCATTTACCACACTATGTTAAATTGGTGGAATCTGACTGGGTATTAGTCTCTAGCCTACATTTTAAATATATTTGTTTAGCTTTAATCTGACGAGGACAAAACATAGGGGGCAACTGAAGATGATTCATAAAGTTGAAGATTTAAAACATGAATGGATCAATACACATAAGATGAATGATTTTGAGCTCACATCTGAACCTGTTACAATTTGTTTGGTGACTTAAAGTTTAAAACTCAGTGGATTTTAAATGTTAGACATTTATTTAGATATATCTTGGTGCGACATTCAAAGGCTTCATTTCGGCTACTTCAACTAAAGTAGCACGTTTAGTACAAAACATTTTAAAGCAGTAATTTGAGATTTTCTTGGGTAGCAAACTAATCTCGGCTGTGGCACATGAGGTAGAGCGCTTGTCCCGTAACCACAAGGTTGGTGGTTCAAACCCCTCTACAACATGCCGAGGTGTCCTTGAGCGAGACACCTAACCCCAAGTTGCTCCCCGGGCGCTTCATTGCAGCCCACTGCTCCTCCGGGATGGGTTAAATGCAGAGAAATAATTTCCCCATTGTGGGACTAATAAAGGATTGATTATTATTATTATTATTAAACCAGGATTTACATTTTAACAGACAGTAAATCGTTGCTTATTAATGCACTGCTAAAGGCACTTTGATACGGACTGAATGATTGAGGAATTACAACAGTGTGTCTGGCTGGAGAGAAACCTACTAGGTTAGGTTCACTGAGTCAGTTACCATCGTAACATACCCAAAGTTTTAGTTACCTCTCTTTCTGGAACTAAAAACCCAGAGTTTTCACTAAGCCCGCTTTCTGAAACAGGGACCTGGTGGTTCTTTGGCTCGACTTAACTTGTCATTTTAAGTTTGTTTGTTTGTTTGTTTGTTTGGCCGTTCAACTATATGTTCACACATTTTTAGGTGTATACAATGACCCAACTGTGAGACATTTTCACTCAAATATATATATATTTTTTTCATTGCAGTGTAACCCTTTACCTTTCACTAAATGTCCATAAGGTTGTGTGTCAACATTAGATGGACTTGCCAGATTTGTAACCAAGTCTCTGTACCAATTGTGAACAATGAAAATAAAAAGAAGGATGAAACAAAAGACAACCTTTCTTTAACGTTCTCCATGGTGCTTTTAGTTTGCAGGGTCCAGTAAATTCTCCATAGATGTATTTCGCAAAGTGACCAGCCCATCTCCCTGCATCAGCTGTAGCCTTTTCCTAATTAGAAGGCCTTCAAAAGCCTCACAATGCTGTCACTGTTGACCTTATCAAAAGCAGCTTCTGCCTCACACATCCCCGGGTACATCTTCTGAAATTATTGCTCCATATTAGTAATGTCGCAGCTCTCACTGCTAATTACTCCCTAAATCTGGCCTCTTTTTCATTACAGTCTGTCCAATTCCTCTTGCCGATTTCTCCATTTAAGATAATTACCTTTGGTGAGTTAAGGTCCAGTGCCATTGGAACTTATTAAAAGTGCCATGAGTCAAAATCAGACACATTCTTTTATAGTCCTGGCTTCCTTTGTCGTATGATTTGTCTTCTGTTTCATGTAATTTACGCTGTCTGTGCACGACTGTTAAATTTCAAATCTGTATTGTTAAACATATGTGAACCAGGCTAGATTTTTGAATATACAGTGTGTGATTTGGACAATGCACCAACTAGTGCCTCTAAATGAAACTACACACAGCTAAGAGTTGTATATCTGGTTTACCTTTTATTTTAGTGACGCCCAATGAGATAGAGGATGGCTGAAGCAGAGATGTGCTCTTTTGTGAGTAAAACCAATCTTGCGGGTGAGTTGGGTCATTGAGTACTACACACACATCCGGCTCATGGTCAAAGAAAGAATATCAACACAGTAAAATGGAGAAGAAAAAGAATAATGGAAAAAAAATATGGAAAATGTTGAAACAAATAATGGGTCGTCACATCAGGCAAACTGGCATATATAGTTACCAATTATACTTTCTTAACCAAACCAGTTGAGATTGCCAATTATTTCAATCATTATTTTTTTTAGTAAGGTTGAAGATCTCAGAAAATACCTGACACCCAGTGATGGCTCCTCCCTTTCCACCTCAGGCAGACAAACTCAGTATCTTCCTTTAAATCTCTTCTTCAGACTCACTTTCATCTAATGCCTTTCACTTCACTGATGGAACATTTTTGCTTCTATTTTAATGATTTCATTATTAAATATATTTTGATCTCATGTACACATTTTGCGTACACACCACTAAGGCTGATAATTATACAATTATACAACACTTACAACAGAACTGCAACAGCATACGCACAGCACACTCTCCTCTCTCTTGGCTGGGCTTCTTCTCAACGTCTGGTATCCAAGAAGAGGAGGGAAAACGTCCTGCTTTAATCCAGGTTCTCAAATTTGTCTAAAGGCTGTCCGTTTAGGTCCACAAACATATGTGAGGACAGGAACTCGTTTAGAAACCTGTTGCGGCTCTGGCTGAATGTGTCATTTACGAAGGTACATCGTTTCTCTCTGTCACTATTTCTGTTTGAGGCTTCTTTGAAGCAGGTGGCTCAGGTGGCTCAGATGTAGAGCTGGTCATCTTTCCATCAGAAGACTGACGATCTGATAAAGACACACCCGGAAGGCTGTCACCTACGGTGAATGAATGGGTGTGAATAGATAGTCCTGATGGCAGATAGCACATTCCACAGCAGCCCCTGCCATCAATATGTGAATGGGTGAAATACATGTAGCTCTTAACCAGCAGCAGACTTTCATCTCTGCTCATTTGCAGAGGTGAGTAGAATAGCCAAAAAAATTTATGTTATTTTGCAATAAAAAGTACTCAAGTAGAAAGAAAAGCAGTCATCTATAATAACTGGAGAAAGAGAGAAAAAAGTATTTACTGAAAAAAATGATTTGAGTAACGAGTAACATAAATAGAATAATAAGAAAAACAAACTACTGTCCCCAAAGTGTGGATATGACTGGAATTATTTATATTATTATTCTGTCTGTATCTTTGTGATCACTAAATATTACATTCATTTCATACTCTATTAAGAACACCAATAAGGAGAAGTAAATCACATTCTGTGCATGATGTCTCCTATATTAGCTTATGATTTGGCAAATCAATCTGAAATTGTGTACATAATAGACCATATGAAGTACATTTAAAGAGTGCCAACATGTGACAGAGTCCTTCAAATGTGATCATTCCAGTGTAGATGTAAGTTATCTAAGACCAGTTCCCCTCACAGACAGACACAGATCACATCCAGGTCTCTCCAACCACATGAAGATTAGAGAAGAGGACAAATCAGTCTTTCTGAAAATGACTCGTGGAATAATTAACAGATTATGTTGTAATGTTTCATCATTAATTACCTTTTCAAATACAGGTGTGTTCACTTCTTCACTTTGACCTGAGGAAAACCATCTGTGGTTGAAACATTTACACCACATCAGACACAGTTACTGTCAGCTTCAGACCAGCCGCAGCATGCTGTACAGAGCGTTCTTATTTATTTTAGTAAATATTAGCTGCTGCTAGCACTCTTTTAACTTTAGGGGCCGTTCACATGTTTTATTGAACAATGCATGGAAAACATCAGCCGTACCGTTTCCTCCTCTCCTGCTGAGGATTCATGCTGGTTGAACAGAGTCATTTGGAGGCGTGGCTGCAGTGGGATAGCAGAGCGCCAGCAGACCTGGGACCAGCTAGTGTCAGCCAGACCTTATAAGCACTGTGTTAGTGTGGAGGAGCAGGCTGACCACCTGCCTCTTATAATAGATGGGTAAACTTGTGCAATAAATGTATCCAAATGTAACAGAATAAAAGTAATTTAGTAAAAAGTATGCTACATTAAAACTGCTTTGACTTTACTACTTACTCTTAAAAGTTCCTTGAGTACATGCAACAGAGTAATGGGCCGATCACACCGAGACGCGGTGCAACAGGGGCAACCGCTTCAAGGAATATTCACCCCCTGTGCAGTCGTCATGAACGGGTATGTTAGCTGTAGGAACCAACAGTGTTTTCTGCATCAGGTAAAGTTCATGTAAAGTTGTTCGTTTTAACATGGAGGTCTATGGGGGTATACTGGAACCAGCCTCAAGTGGACATTTGAAGTTTTTGGCACTTCTGAGCTGGCTTCATTCCTCAGCACTGGAGGTTGCAGCTTGGTATAAACACCCACACAGTAATATGCAAACACATTTTCCCCCAGATTTGTAAGCATGCATGTGTGGCAGCCGCATCTAGTCAGTAAGATAATGTATCTCTGCAGGCAGTAAAACACAAGAAAGTAAACACATTGCAGAGCCATGCTTCAGCAGCAGGGAACCAGCTGAGCCACAGATACAGAGAGAGAACACAACTTTCCCTTTCACATCCAACAACACACTGAAACATTAGTTCTGCTGAAGGATACTGTTAGTGTGAATGCGATGCTCTGGTTTTTTCACAACTATTCATCAAAATAAGTGTATTCAAACTCATGCTGCTGCAGTAACTGACTGATTAAATGAAAGTGGTTGGGCCAACCTGTGATTGTAGTGTGTGGTGGGGTTGGGAGGTAGGTCGGGATATATGGTGTTACTATTTCTTGACAGAAAAAAAAAAAATGGGTCATAACGTTTTCTTTGCAATCCAGAACCTCTTTAGGGATCATCAGGTAACGTTAGGTTTTGACAGCTCCTTAACTTTTGCTGATCAATGTTTGATTCTATTAAACAGGTGTGTTTTTGCTTGTAAATGTGAAAAATGCAGTTTGAAAGAAATCCTCAAAAACATAAATCTCACCTTTGTGCAAATTGTCAAAGTAGGTATTCAAGTGTCTTCTTCGCCACATGGTGGCACACCTACTTGGAATGGACTCATTGCTACCCACTGAGTCCAGGAGATAAAAAACACCCACTGCACCGAGTTTGATAAATAACTGCCGTGGCTGCATGTATTCTCCCCCATTTGGCCAGAATGAGACAATTCCAACCTCAAACATATCTAACCTCACAACGATTCTGCTTTATCGGAAGCATTCTCAAGCAGTATGTTTCAAAGTTGACCATGAACTGTATATAAAGATGGAGAAAATGACAGTTCTCCAAAAGTGAAGTCTAAACATCTGGATTCCCACCTGGTGGCTGGCTGCAGTACAGGTCATTTTGGTGTATCCAAGGGACTTGAGCCAAACAGCTGAAGCAATGATTGCAGCATGTTGTGTGTGTTCATATCAGTGTCAGCAGACATGCAGATGTGGATTCTGATACATGGATCAGGACTCTGTGTAACAGAACATCTGTCAATTGAATCATAATGTATTAATAGAGCTATTAGGGTTAGTAGTGTCTTTCTAGCCAAACAACTACCATTGTGCTATTGTAGCAGCTAGGTGGCTAATATATTATATTAATATATTATAAAAAATATATTTATATAAAAAATATAATTCCGATATATTTATCCATGTTTTGTAACCACAGATGGTGCTGTAGTGATGCGACATCTTTTTATAATACCTGCATCCACCAGACCCATTATGAGAGACGAAACCTGCAAACCTTTGGTTTGTGCTAAAACCCTGGTTTTACTTCATTTTGAACTCGAGTTCATACTAATGTCTTATGCTGTGTCTCAGCAGCGTCCACTGAATAAAGCGATAGCCCTTTCCACCCAACCAAGTCTGAACTTGGTCCCGACAGGCTGTGAGTGGCCCCCCAGGCCTACGTCAATGAGCCTGCCCAGCAGTATCAATACTATCACAGACTGTACAACTTCCTCTAGTACCCTGAATTCAGCTCCTGAACCATTGTCAGTGAATCTGGTTTTACGAACTGTCGTTCTCATTTAAATTCTTCCATGTCTATCTAGCAACTGTCGACCAAGCTAATGTTAGCTTGGTTGATGTTGGCAAAGGGCTTGCTTGCCAGCTGTAAGCTGAATAAGGAGGAATAAGTTGTATAGTCTGCTGCTGAGACACAGCATTAGGCATTAGTATGAACTTGGGGATATTTCACATGAGTGGAGGAGGGACAAAAACTCTGGATTCTATTCTAAGTGCATTTTATACGTTTAAGGACCTAATGTTTTAGATGAAGGATATTCAATTCTTAGTGCAAACAAAAGACCCAATGATTTACAGATGTCTTTTTCCCATTGTAATTCTATGGGGAAAAGTCTTTTTGGTCTCAATGGCATCAGGGTACAGACATAAAAGTTGTAATTTGAGGTTTTGACCAATATGTGAAATTAGCTTCAAAACACAATGCTCTTCCTGGGGGCTTGATCTATACTGTCTTTTTTAGCCGAGTGTTTAGCTGCACTGTGTAGAAAAAGGATGGAGTCCACAGTTTCAGGATTTAACTTATTTCTATGAGGTTGGAGTTCCAACCAGCTGAGCTGAGAGCGATCTCACTGGATGAGCTTGTTGCTGGATGCACAGCTCCGCTCTAGACAGCATCTCCCATCACACATTGCTGGACTGATTCTTGAGGTAAATTGGTTGTTTTATGTCCCAATATGCAGATGTTGTTTTCTATTGGTGTTAGTTTGTAATGAGGCTGTTCAGATCTTGATGCTTTATGTTTTTTATTGTTATTTTTGTGCTGGTTTATAGTTTTAATCATTAGTGAGGAGGCTGTTATATTTCTTGAGACCAGCTGCATTTTTCTACATCTTACATATTGCCACCTTCCCTCCTCTCAAGTGGATTTGACTCTAAATGGGATCATAAGTTAGAAAATGAAGATCATGCTGTATTGAAGAAGGTCCAAATATGAACCATATATGCTGTTTATATTGCTTGTAATTGGGATGAAGTAAACATCTGTTGATTTTAACATAAAATTGTTTGATTGTGTTGAATTAAAAACCCCAAAAATGCAGCAGGTCCACCAGACCCACAAACACTGGCTGAATAACAAAAATATGAACACCACACAAGGGTTAAATGACAACAAAGCAGTTACAGCAGTGTTTCTGCTCTACACTATCACTCTGTTGGTAGAGCCAAGGCCTATTATTGTGATTACAAATGTACTGCATCAGGCACTACTTTTGGAAGCCCAGTGGAGCTAAAGATGACTCATGCACCTGCAGCAGAACTGTGTAATGAAGGAGGGACTGCACTGGGTGGTCCTCAGGGTGGTCAGTGTTTCTGAAGGAGAACTGAGCAAACCCCCCCACTCCATCCTGCATGGTATCTGATTGATCATTATAAATGAAGAAAGAATGGCCCTACAATGAATGGGAAGTTTGATGGAAGGACGATGGTATAGGCTAGATCTCCTCTCATAATAATATACTCATATTTGTGGTGAAATATTTTCATGATTGATGTTTTTTTAAAAGCATTTACCCGATTACGAGGCAGACTGCCAGCAGCAGAAACTTTAAGTTGTGATTTGTCTTGGTGAATTAAGAGTCCTCATGATTTGTCTTGGTGAATTAAGAGTCCTCTGGACTCCAACTTTCACATTTTTGGGAATTAGTTTTTGAGAGTTTGATACTAATACTAATACTGTAATGCTGCGATGTTCAACAGTCCACATTCCATGTGTGGACAAAGGAGAGGTTAAACTGAGTAACAAAAGTCAAGTCTTAAACAGGCTCTACTTTTCCTGGAGGTTCGCTCTAGGTTTCTTAGAATCCCCTCAAGCTCAGGCTCTGGTTTGACTTTGCTCACCAATCAGTAAAGTGAAATAACTGACGTCATTTAAAGTCGATAGGCAATGTGTTGTGCAGCATGTTCTGACCATTAGTATTGTAAACATATTGTTTCAATAATTGCTGGAAATGCATTGATACATTATTCCGTAACATTTCTGGAGCTTTATAACTACAAATATTTTTACTTGAGTGTCTGATGGGATTAATTAGGCTTTGACACATGTAGTTAGCTCATGTTAGCAGCATGTTTTCCCCTCATGCTCTAGATTAGAAGCTGGATGGTCTCAGTTAGTATGTTATTATGTGTTATTATTATTGTTGTGGTATGAATTAAGCTCGTATGAATATATATTTAGGACTCTCAACGCTTGACGACGGCAGCTCAGCTCAGGTAGCAGCAGTGACCTGTCAATCACAGTTAGCCAACCTTGAAGCATCCCCTGCTTTATGGTCTATTTGACTCTAAATGGACTTATTTACTAAATAAACATCATGCTGTATTGAAGAAGACTTGAAACTAGAGATTGGGACCATAAACTTACGTTTCAACAAAGTTTCACGGCATTAGTGAAATAGTAACGGAATAAAATGTATTGCATGTATGCACGACTTTAAAAGTGAAACATGAAATAATGGCACCACTTAAAGAGATTCTAAACGGTAAATGGTAAGGGTCTTGCAAGTACACATAGTCATGGACTGAAGGAGCCCAGGATCGAATGTCCGATCTTCTGATTGGAAGACCCACTTGATCTCTGAGCCACAGCTGCTGCTAAGGTATCCAGCAAATTATCATTCTTTACTACTCCACATGTTGCTTGTTGCTGGCATGTTGCTTCATTGACCTGGACAGGCCTGGTATGATGATAGATGTCAATTTAAAACCATGGTATGATTGAAAAGGATGACTTCCTGCCAGTGACGGCCCAGCTCAGTCACAGCTGGTATTTCCCAGAACTGACAGATGGTCGGCCGAGGCTGAGTAACACAAAACTTCTGTCTAATTAATTTCATTTATTTCTGTAGATGATTCCGAGTTTATGATTAATTCAATTGTATCATTTGATTTTATTTAGTAACATCCCAGAGGCTCGAACACCTGAATAGTGATGATGTAAATCAAGAGGATTCAATTGAGTGTACATGGTGACAAACCAATAGACTGGTGTCCTTCATGCCATGTAAACACATGGTAGCCTGATTCATTTCATGAGCTAGCAGGGAGCCTCACTAACTGCTTACCCTGTGAGCTGATGTTGAATTAGCAGGAGCTGAGCTCTACTAATATCAAGTGAGCTGCATACTCTGTTAATTTGCCCTGGCCTGCTCCTCCTCTGCTCCACCAATATTAGCTGCTAGCTCTGTTGGCTGATGTACAGTTTCATGTTTGCCTGTCTAATCAGCTGACTGTCCTATTCAAAGGGGACACGACTGGGATTGTTTAAGTGTGAAAGAGAGCTTTAGTAACTGGCTGCAGCTGCAAAATGTAAATTTTTAAAAAGTGTGTACACATTTCATTAACTTTGAATTAAATCATTAATTCACTCAATTAGTTTGCACAAAATTATGAAAATGAGGGCATGGATTAACCAAAGAAAGGGCACCAGCTCTTTAATATCATCTTGTGTAACTCTGATATAATAGCTCAAAGTCTTGAAATAAGTATTATAATTCCCTACTCCCACACCCAGACTCTGTGCAAACTCGAGGTTAAATTATTTCAACCACCTAAGATTGTGACACAAAACACATTGGACAGTTGTCTGCAGAAATTACACTTCATTAAATGTGTTTTGAGAGGGACACTGTTGTTGGGTTCTAAATTGAGACGCCTGGGTCATGAACACGAAATTCACCATTCAAACTAAAATCCAAGAGAAGCACTCTATTTTTATGGAGGAGCGGCTCGTGCTTAAGGACAAATGTTTTCATACAAGATGTCAGAAGAAATCACATCTGAAAGCAGCGGGGTAATGAAGTTGAGGCGAGTTGGTATTAAGATATACTGCTATATCTTAAAACCTATAGCAAAGGCAGTGAATAATACATCTCAATTCCAATTCTGAAAATATCTATTGCCTTAGCACTCCTCCCTCTACGGGCCAGCATATATCTCCAAATGTTATTAAGGCGCTGCGAGACGGAGACAGATATTGGAAAAAGGGAATTGTGAAGAATGTTGGCTTGACTTTATAAAGACTGTGGTGCAGGAATGTAGAATGAGTATGGAGTGAGATACAGTTTAGATACGTTGTGAAGGTATTCCATTAGCTATGGTGTGTCTATTCCATTACAAAACTATGTCCTACAAAATATGTTTTTATCTGACTTATTTTCTTTGGCGGAAACACCTCTTGCAACCTGACTATCACTTTTGACTATTGGCACGTCCTGCAAAACAGTATAGCACTTTTATCAAGTTGAGGAACTCCCAAGAGACAGATCTGAAATGAAAAAGGTGAAAACCGGAGCATCAGAGGACGATAGATTATGACTTCTAGTATGGGTCTAGTTCTGAAGAGGCTGGATTCCCCCGTAACATATCTTGATGGCTTCTTTTAGTTAGATCGCTCTTGATAAACCATACATGAGTAATAAAGTCTGCGTTCTGTTATGTAACAAACATACCTTTTCAAGCCAAACCTTGCTCTTATCCAAAACCTAACCAAATAGCAATGTAACATACTTAACTTATGTCATGTATGTACCATAAACTTATCCACCTGTTGAAGTCTGTTAGACTTCCCTACATATTGAAAAATGACGCTAAAGGTGTACTCACTTTGTTTTAAAGTTTGATGAGTTGAGAGTGCCAAACATGTTGTAATACAGCCCACATTTTTAGACTCTACACCCACGCTTTCTGTTATAACTTTGTAGCCTCCAATCCCAAATTGAGATAACCCTGATACTCAGATGACTTCAGTCGCAGTTATATCTCAATTAAAGCAACAACTTTCTACATCATGAAAAACATTATATTTATTATTATTAGTTTAAGTCTGTGTTTTTGACAAAACAATGAATCATCACAAACATCTTCAATTATTTCGGTAAGTCTGGTGTTGTGCTAGTTAACAGCTGTTTCAAAAGTTTCAGAATAACAATCCACCAATTAGAGCTTTGTAGCTGGGATCATGAATATTGGTCCTACATAGCTAAGTAGCTAACTAGCTATAGGCATCTAATATCAATTGAAAATTAAAACAGAAGAAATGGCCACAAAAATGGTAAAAATCTTGAATGAGCTTGATCAGAAGGGATCAATCCATCAATCCATGTACTCTCCTCTACATCACAGACCATCACTTCCTCAATCCCCAGCCCTCTCCTCCTCTTCTTCTTCTTCTTCTTCTTCTCTGAGGGATCCCTTCCTACCTGCACCGACTGCATATTTAAAGCAAAGATTCCCTTTGTATGTGTGTGTGTGTGTGTGTGTGATGACTCCAGGGAGGCATTGATATTGGTTGTGTGTCTGGCAGCTCCACTCCTGTCGTGTGTCTTTGATTATTGAAAGATAATTATTGCTGTGAAGAGCAACACCATGTTCAGTTATACTCCCTCCCTCCCCCTCCTCCCCCTTTTCCATCTCCTCTCTTCACTTAAGACCTTGTGTTGGAGTCTTCCTTCCATGGGGAAGGACGATTGCGCCAGTGTCCATCACTGAGCTAATGGTGATAAATGCTCCTTCATTAACATGGCCCACATGTACCACACTCCCCGCTCCAACCCCCATGGATGTTTTCCTCTCCTTCTCCCCTCTCTTTTCTTGCGTGTGTGTGTTTCATCATCCATTAATGCACTGCAGTGCTTCGTTTTCACCATCTAAGAGATTTGAGTGTACAGTATATTAGGATTTGTTGATAGGGGAAAAGGCCAAAGAAGGAAAAAAGACATCTTCCTGTATTAGCTTCAGTGTGCACAGGATGTGTGTTCGATTGCAGCTGGCTCATTTTGACTGATCATCTGATTCCAGCCAGCAATTTCCCTCAATCTGTCACCTGACGGGACAGTTCATTTGTTGAACGAAAGCTGATGGCTCTGTTTAAAGTAATGGTTCGGCATTTTTGGGATTAGGCTTAGTCTGTCTTTCTTGGAGTGAGATGAAAAGATGGATGTCAGTCTAATGTGTGTTAAGTGGGACATGGTTAGCCTAGCTTAGCATTAAGACAAGCAGGGAGGCAGGGGATGAAGTAAATGGACTTGTATTTGTCTAGTTCCGTTCTAATCTTCTGACCACTCAAAGTGCTTTACACTACATGTCCTTCACTGATGACAGCAGCAACAATGCAAGGTGCCTCCTGCCCAAAGATGTAAAGTTGTAATTTGAGGTTGGTTGGATGGATTTCTCAAGGTAAAGGACCGATAGATAGCTGACAGGTAAGATAGACAAAAGTGGAAAGAAAAGTAGGGATGGGAAATCCGAATAACTAGACACAAAGTCCAGCTACTGTTCTTGCCTTGTCTTTCAAAAGACATTACAAGATGTGTTGGTGAATAACATTTGCTTGAGCTGGTTTCCTCAAAATATTTTTTTTTATAAATTTGCATGTTTGTATTTTAAGTTATTAAGCTTTTTTTCGCCTCTGTAGGCAATGTTACAGAGATGTCAACATTGGTTAATCAATCTACCAATCTGGTTAAGAATATTTGTGGATGACTTGCCATTTGATCCAGACAGTCATGGTTCACAGTTGCATGTGTCTCTGTATCTTTCTCCTCAAAAATGTAGATGCTAGTAAAACAAGAAAGTCGAGGTTGTTAAACATGGTAGTCTCAGCTTTAACGAAGTTCTTATAGTTCATAAATCGGTTTGAGTGTCAAGAGACTTAATCTGCGGTGAGGTTCTCCAGACGTGGAAAATTCAGGGTTCAAACACTTAATGACCTAAGAGCAGTCTCTGGCAGAAGTTTATTAGTTTTTACCATTTTTCCGTCGACGTTCACTAAACCTGCTAAACTAAGATGTTGAACATAGTTATCATTGGCATATGACAGTGTCCCTCACTCAAATGGTGTCATGCCATTGTTCCCAAGGCCCATCAGTATGAAAAATGTCCTGTTGCACTGAGAGCCCATCTGTTAAACAGCCCATTATCCTGAAAACAAATACCCATTTATCTGACAATACAACCTCCCTGCATCAAACAGAGGCACATGGTTAATTATTGTGCAGAATGAAATCATTGGACCTGGCCAACTCTGCCTCTTATTGGCTCACACAGACAATATTCAACTAACCTTGATCAATCTCACTCCTCATTCATTAACTTAACCAACCCAACCAACAAAGGCTAGGAGAACTAGCGATCAGTGATGGGTCATGCCTTTGCCATTTTGAGGGTCTGATGACTTCATTCTGCATAAAAACCAGCCATGTTAATTATTCCACCAATACAAAGTTCTGGCCCAAAACTCCACAAAACCTGTAATTGTAATTTAAAATGTTTCATTTGTATACCAAATCTCTTCGTCTAATTGATAGAGAAGTAGTTGGAGATAAATTTGCAGATTTCTTTAAGTAGGCAAGGTGAATGTTTCAGTGCTGGAGGTATGTTTATTCGGAAGTGTCAGTTTATTTGGAGAGCTACCTTTAGTATTTTTAGTGTCAAGTGTGCTACTGTAACACATGTGCGTGATTTCCCCAGGAAACATTTATAAAACAATACCGCTACATTAAAATTACTTATTAAGATAAAATTCACAAATACTCAACAGGATTGTTAAATGATAAACAAAATTCACATATTACAAATTGGAAATAGGAAATGATTAAGTGCATTTTTAACTCTGTTACACTACCATTGGCCTAAATTTGTTTCAGTAACTCCTCCTTTGATTGTAATTACTGGTGCAGAGTTCGGCTCTATACACCATCACATCCACTAGCCTGACACTGCAGTTGTGTTTGATCTGATTTGCAGTTAGACTAGGTTACGCTAAAACTCTTAGGGACTTACTGAAGGTTCAATTAGCCTTGTATTAAATCACCTTTTTTGCTGGAAAATTCAGCATTCCTTTTTTTGCTGATATTCTGATCCTATCAGAATCATTTGGTTTTGTCTTTCAGTTTGTCATTTGGAACCTCTTTCACAGGCTGATCAGTATGCCTCTTGATTTGCAACATTCTCGTGCCGATTCATATGAAAGATATGCAAAGTTAATATCCACTGGGATCATAGACTGTAAGTAAGTGGACTTAGTTATTGTGATATCATCCAATGATTTGTGGACTGCTGTTTGGAAGCTCTGCGTTCTGCGATTATGCCTTGTATTAAGACGTATTCATGTTGTTGTTTTGCACCCAATGAACAGAAGTTGCCTTATTTGGAATGCAGAGGAGTGACATATGGACGCTGGATACGTTTCTGGCAGCGGCAGTGACCAGTCAATCACAGTAAGCCCGCCCTAAAGCATCCCCTGCTTTATGGTCTGTTTGACTCTAAATGGAGCATCATTTACTAAATGAACATCATGCTGTATTGAAGAAGACTTGAAACTAGAGATTGAGACCATAAACTCATGTTTACAATGTTTACTGAGGGAATAAATCAAGAGAGAAGTAGAGTCATTTTCTCATAGACTTCTATACAACCAGAGGAGTCGCCCCCTGATGGACAGGAGAGAGAATGCAGCTTTAAGACACTTCCGCATCGGCTTCACTCGGCAGACCAGGAGGTTTCAGCCTGACTTGGATGCAGTCTATAAAAGGTCTGCTTGTTTTAAGCTGAGCAAAATTTATAAGGCCTTCAGGCTCACTCACTTAATAATCGTATATGCGTACATACTCAATCACATCACCGTGTTGCATTAGGTTAATGTGTTCCCATAGACAAGCAGTCTGCTCCTGATTAATGCTAGAATTAAAGTGTAATCAATCAGCCTGCATCATAGCCATCTTATGAGAGGAAGATGGTCCCATTGGCTGTTATGAAGAGCCAATATCACCTGTAATTCTGATCACATACTATTCATAAATGAATATATTTCAGAAATATGGCAGTAGAAAAACAAATCACTTTTATGATAAAATCTTTATTAAGTCTGGACTGAACCAGGTTATAAACTATCAAGGTTCATTTGTTTAACACCATCTCCTCTTAGCACAGAGGCGACGACACCCCCACTATCCCCACACACACCTTATCTGCTTCTGGTATATTTTATCGCTCAGCAATTTTGTGGGACAATGTCGTTCATCACACTGCTCATCAGCTTCTTTCAAGACCATTTGCTTTACAAATGAGACAGCTCTGACAGAAGCGAGAACACATTTGGATGCAACAAAATATTGTCAAAAGTACAGGACTGCTTTGCAACAACTAACACGTGTATGATTATGTGATAATAAGCCATATGTGTTTGTGTGTCTGTGTACGAGTCTTTGGGTTAGTGTGTGGGTGTGTGTTTGTATGTGCTTGACCTGGCATCATCAGTGCAGAGAGCTGCTGACTCACTCATCTGTTTGTGGTAAATGTTAACTCCGCTCTTATGTTAAGCACATTGTGAAAAATGATTTTACATTCAGCTCAGACAATCCTGTACTGAGCTTTACTCGTGAATAACTTTTGCCCAAAGTGTGCGTATGTGTAAGGTTGAAATACAAAATCAGTTGGGGCTTGTTGGATTATTTAATAAGAGACATCAAATGCATAATATATCATTAAGAGTAAATGGAAGTGTTCTGAAAAGCTAAAACAATTCATTGTATGTTATTGATTGACCAGTAGTGGCAGAACATTTTTTACCCATTTCCTATAGATATTGTGAGGAGAGTCTCCTCCTCCGGCCATGAGCCCCCCGCTGGTAGCCAACACCAACACCACCCTGCTGGAGGCCCAGGGCATACCGCTGGGCCCACCGGAGGGAAGGGAAGCACAGGAGAGGAGAAACACTAGAACTTTTGGTAAATGGTAAAAACTTGTACTTTTATAGCTTTTCTAGTCTTCAGACCATTCATACACTGATGCCAAGGGCTACCATGCAAAGGGCCACCTGCGCATCAGGACTATTAAAGATTCATACACATCCTTACATCAAAAGCACAGCCTAAGAAAACCTTAAGATGTGTATAAAAAGCTCTAGTAACTTTGTCTTTTCTCTGGTCAAGTAGACTTTGAGATTAGTTGTTTTGACAAACGGTTGTTTTTTTAGGTCAAGAAAGATATTCAAGGACATTGATTAGGTAAAAAGTTAGCTACACAGTCCAACAGAACCACAATCGAAATAAGGTTTCCACCCAAATCAGAATTTACTTGAGCACATCCATGCAGCTTGTCACTTTCTACTTGGTGATCATCATGCTACCATACGTGCATCCTAAGGTTTAGATTTTAGATTAAGCTAGATTTTTGCTTAGATTCACTTTGCTGCGATGGGGAAGTGCAAATTCAATCCAACGAGGATGGGGACTACCATGTTTAATACATGGAGTCAGAGAGGAGCTCATATAAAGACTAAGACAGGTATAAGACACAAGCATATCAGTAACAGTGCAGTGTAATAAATTATTTAATAAAGGCAGCGGCAAACAGAAACGTCTTATATATTGCTAAAAACATGTAAATAAATGATTGTACTAAAAGTAATTCTAGGACTTATTTTAACTAATACAAATGATCTTTCATACTTCTGCCAGTATGACTGCAAATACATATGGGTATTACATTTAATTTGATGTGGTCCTAAAAAGGTCATAAAACGTTATAAATTGAACTTGCAACGGCCCTGTTAGAATATCGAATTTAAACTCAGATTATCAACATTCTCTCAGGCAGATAAAAATCTTTTTACACACATCCTCCAGCATTAAGCAGTTGAATCAGGTGCCCTCAGATCAAGGACGGCAAACTTAATAGAAAAATAGAAAACAGGAGCACATTCATTAATTTGTAGCCTTTAATTGTGCATTATTGGTATTCATATTCATAATACATGCAGTACTCAAACTGTTATACTTGAAACTTTCTGATAGGCTTTATTTGTATCATTTTAGGATAGCAGTGATGAAGTGTGCCATAGATAGGTGTCTTAGCCCTATAAAGCACAGTCACATTTTGGGTGAAATATTTATTTTGTTTTGATTTTAATTCAATCCATTCAATAATTGTTAAGATATTTCAGGCTGGACCAAAGTGATGGACCAATAGACCGACAATGCTATGCTACTAGCATGGGGGTGACTGTGGGTCATGTTGATGTGTCTTTGGGCAAGCCACTTAACCTCAAATTGCTCCCAAAGGCTGTGCCATCAGTATGTGAATATTGTATGAATGATTAGATAGTTCTGAAGGGCAGGTGGCACCTTGCATGGTAGCCCCTCCCATCAGTGTATGAATGGGTATGAATGGGTGAATGATGACACGTTGTGTTAAAGAGCTTTGAGTGGCCGCAAGACTAGAAAAGCGCTTTACAAGTACAGACCATTTACCATTTAAAAATCATGTTGAGGACCTTTGTGATTGGTGGTCCATCTATAAGTGTTAGATTGCTTTGCTGACACATCAATACTGTATGAGTAAACTGTATGTTTCATCAGCGGGATGATGTTTACACTTTTTACACTACATTTATTGTCCTGATCCATGACCGCTACAGAGTGCTACTATCATGGATCATGAGCTTTGTAGCTAGTGGGGAAATGCTACTTCTGCACTTGGATCCACAGTGCAGTAGATTTTAAATCATGTGCAAATTGTTACCCTTTTACCAACGAACATATATTTTAGGTTGAGGATGCTTATTTTGCTTATGCATTTGTCCAACTCGACTTGAAAAGCTGTAAATAATGTGATGTGCTGCAGTCTTCTAACGCCACCAGAAGGTTCACATTTCTGTGTCTCAGCCACTTTGTGATTACTGTGAAATTTGTTCCAATAGTTCATTTTCCCCTCAGGAAAGAAAATGAAAATGAAGTAAAGTGATTTTAATATTTGAGGCAAGGGTCATCAACTACATTTGTCCAAAGCCTAGAACTGTTCAATTAAATTTAAAGTTACTTACACATTAATGTAATTTTCTTTTGCCTACACCATTGGTAACAGACTCCTAAAAAACATGGGAAATCGAAACTACCAAGGAGGTAGTTCACTGAAGAGAAATAATTAATGTTTGTAAGTATGGAAACCCTCATTGAAGAATGCAGTCCTGTAATTCCTCAACTGATGAAATGAATGAATGAATGAAATTATGAAATTAAAGTATTTTTTGCAATGTTACACTTGCATCATCCGCATGTATTTGAATATTGATGTTTGGGCATGCCGTGTGTAGGTCATTAAAATAAAGTGCAAATAAAAAGAGGTGTAGCCTTTATTAGGATGTCCAGTCAGTTCTAATAATCTACCTTAATCAACACATTAGGGTGATGCTGTTGTAAATTAAATGTTTGAAGTGTATTCATAGATATACCCTTTGCTTCTGAGGGACAAGCTGGAGCAGACCGGGGTGGACCACCACCTCACTGCGTGGATCCTGGACTACCTCACCAACCGTCCACAGTATGTGAGGATACGGGAGTGTGAGTCAGACCTGGTGTCCTGCAGCACGGGGGCCCCACAAGGAACCGTTCTGGCTCCATTCCTCTTCTCCATCTACACATCGGACTTCACATACAACTCTGCTACCTGCCTCCTGCTAAAGTTCTCTGATGACTCTGCATCGTCGGCCTCATCTCCGCCGGTGATGAGAGGGAATACAGAGAACTGAACCAGGACTTCATAGGATGGTGCCGGTGGAACCGCCTCCAGATCAACTCTGGTAAAACCAAAGAGCTGGTGGTGGACTTCCGCCAGGGTAAACACTGTCCTCCGGAACCAGTGAACATCCAGGGACAGGACATTGAGATTGTGAAATCTTATAAGTACCTGGGTGTTCACTTGAACAATAAACTGGACTGGACTGATCAACACAAATGCACTTTATAAAAGGGTCAGAGCAGACTCTATCTGCTGAGGAGACTGAGGTCCTTTGGAGTGCAGGGAGCACTCCTGAAGACCTTCTTCGACTCTGTGGTGGCATCAGCCATCTTTTATGCAGTGGTCTGCTGGAGCAGCAGCATCTCAGCAGCCGACAAGAAGAGACTCAACAAGCTTGTCAGGAAGGCCAGCAGTGTGCTGGGGTGTCCACTGGATACGGTGGAGGTGGTGGGAGAGAGGAGGATGATTGTTAAGTTATCATCCCTGATGGACAACACCTCTCACCCCATGCAGGACACCCTGGCAGCTCTGTGCAGCTCCTTCACCACCGGCTGCTTCACCCCCGGTGGTGAAGGAGAGGTACCGCAGGTCCTTCCTTCCTGCTGCTGTCAGGCTGCACAACCAGCTCTGCTCCCAGCAGACCACATGACACTAAAAACCTGTGCAATACAAATACACTGTGCAATAATAGTTGTAATAGTTATTCTGTCTGAATATATAATATTTCAGTTATTGTGGATTCTTTACTGTTTTTATTGCTTATTTGCCTATTTATAATACTTGTTTTTTTATCTTGTTTTTTTACTATGTCTCTTGTTTTGCACTATACCCTATGCTGCTGTAAATCCTGTAAATTTCCCCACTGCGGGACTAATAAAGGATTATCTTATCTCTTATCTTATCTTAAGTTGAACAATGTCGGGATACAAATATCTGTCAGTTCAGCTTGACTAACCTAGCTAACCAGCTAAGCTTAACGCTTAACTTTCCCACTAGAATTTCTGTCCTGCACGTGTGTGTAGTGGACATTAATGCACTATCCTGAGAGCTCAACAGGCTTCCCCTGCAGCGATCACAGTGAATTCATAATATTATGTGGCCCCACGGGCAACCAGTTTACTGATAAAAGGTGACATGTCTTATTTTCCGCAGTTAAAAGATGGACGTTATTTTTGCATGTCTGTGAACGTGTGTGTAGGTGTGTGTGTGTGTGTCCTTGATGTACTATGTTAACAGAGAGGAAGTAGAAATGTATGGTTTTTATGGCTTTATTGAATAGACTCAACATTACAGACATGACTGTAAAAACTGTAATACATATGGCAGGAGTGTTTTTGTATGTGTGTGTGTGTGTGTGTGTGGACACACGTGCATGTTTTAACCTACTTTTGTCTGTGTTTTTGTGGAAGACTGAGCAAAGGAAATTTGAGCGTGTGTGTGTGTGTGTGTGTCTTTCAATCACCGTCGTCCTCATCAAGGCTTGGCTACTCACAAAGTGTTTAGCTGTGAATGGATGACACAATTGCCTGTAACAATAGACAATACTGCAGAGAAACTAGATCAAAGTAACAAAGAGGGATATTCATTTCAAACATATTTCAAAGACTGAATGAATAAAACAAATATATCAAGAGAAAAAATCATCAAAGTGAGTCCTGATTGAAATGCCGGCAATTGTGGAGGAAACCAGGCCAAGTCATCCATTTGCAAATGTGCACCATCCCTGAAAGAGGAAGTTCAAAGGTCAGAGTGGCTATAGTGGAGATAAAGTCTACATTAGTGTAACGGGAATGAGAGCCATTGTGAACATTCATGGTTAACTCATGTGTGGCTTGAATATCTATTGATATAGTCCCATAATATTTGCTATTGCCTTGCCAACCAAGCATGTTGGTTTTATGTTTCTATGTTTTCTGATTATTGTTTGGAGCATGTGATATAGAAACAAATTCATGTTAATGGACGATATAGTTTTGACTTATCTTCACTAGCATGACACGAAGCATCCTGCACAAACCAGCCATTTAAAAAAGAACCTGAGCTACTGCCAATAGCGACCATAATTATTGTATCTGTATATATTTGACTCATAATTATTCTTTACTCGGCTAGACAGAATTTTTTGGTCGTTTTTCTAAAAAGATTGACCAGATCTACAATATGAAACTCTTTGCCTCACTCAATTGGTCTTATCCATCAGATATTGCTGATATTGCTAAATTGATTTTCTCTTCACATGTAAAAGAAATGTCAGCCTGCAAAACTACACCACACACTATGTACACTACGCTGTACACTATGTACAACATACATTATGTACACTACATCATACCCTAGTACACTACACCGCACACTATGTACACTACGCTGTACACTATGTACACTACACCACATACTATACACTACACCACATACTACGTACACTACAGCCTACACTATGTACACTACACCACATACTACGTACACTACAGCCTACACTATGTACACTACAGCCTACACTATGTACACTACAGCCTACACTATGTACACAACAGCCTACACTATGTACACAACACAGCACACTGTGCACTATGTCCACCGTACACTATATTACCTAAACTATTTACTATGTACACTACACCGTAGACTTTGCACAGTGCTCGAACACTATTCACTGCCTTGTACTCTGTACACTATGTGATACACTATACACTGCGCCGTACACTTTACACTTTAAACTACGCAGTGCAGTACACTTTACATTTACGCCATACACTACTAATTACACTTTGTACACTGCCTCATACTCTGTACACTATGCGATACACTATACACTGAGCCGTACACTTTACACTACGCAGTACACTATACATTGCAATGTACACCACAGCGTACATATGTGATACACTATACACTGCGCCGTACATTATACACTATACAGTACACCATGTACATTAGCAGTACTCTGTACACTATGGCATAGTCTATGTACATTAAGACTTGTACTATGTGAACAACTATGTGAACAGCTTACAATTTACAGGTGCAGACTGTCCTCTGTTTGGTTAAAAAAGACAGTCATACAGAGAGATCCTAAACCTGCCTATATAATTAGTGAGGAAACCTACTGATTTTTTTTTTTAATTTGTGAATTTATTCTATGTGTTCACCTACACTCACTCCATCTCTTTCTCCCATTTCTTTCTCTCCCTCCATTCATATTCCATGCTCTTCCTCATTCTCTGCTCCGGTATGGAAGTATCATACATACAAGCTGTGGTGTTCTGCTCATGACCATTTTTTATTTTCTTTTGCTGGAAGTAATAAATGCTTTGGTTACACAAGAAGGGTTGCTGTGGTGGTGTTTTTTTTATTGGTGCAGTGTTGTGACATAATTTTAATCATGCTCGATATTTAATATTCTGGTACAACATATTTCCGCTGCATTCATGAGTGATGGACAGAAACCAATAACGAGATAGCTGTATGCTGCTTGTTTACAGCTTGTTAATGGACTTATTCTCCTCTTATGAAGTTGTTATGAATATTAGCAAATAATTGCCTGCTAACACATCCACCGAGTACATCTGGTCACTGACTTTTATCAACTCCTGAGAAAGAAAACTGCATTTAGCTGTGAGATGTTTCATATTTGTACTGTCAAGTTCTTACTAAACTACACCCAGCAGAGTCAGGGTGTAGTTTAGTCCCATGTCAACTGCATCATCCACTGACCTGTTCGTCCTGTAGGGGGTCGACCAGGGTCCTGTGATATCCTTCAGGTAGGTCTAATTGAAGAATTTCATGACCCCAGACATCAGGGCGATGAGCTTGTAGTCATCTAATCCGGCTATGAAGGGTTTCTTGGGGACCAGGATGATGGAGGAGTGTTGGAAAGAGGAGGAGACTTCACACAGCTACAGTGATCTGTTGAAGATCTGTGTGAAGATGAAGGTGCTAGTCAGTTCAAACTTACGTACAGATAGGAGGGAGTCATGATCTTCTGTCTCTGAAAGGGGGGGGATTGATGTCAGAGTGGCTGAAGGGTGTGAATGCAAGTTTATCATACCTGCAGCAAAACACATGAGGCTTGTTGGGACCTTGCCCTTTGTCATCCGATCATGCCAGGACGCGTTGACTGGTGGTGGACAGGTGTGGACAGCATATTGACACAATATATCAAACGTAGGTCTCTGTCGTCTTCCCCTCACTCTGGAGTTCCTCTCTAGAGGACAGCAAAGAGAAAAGAGTAGGGAAAACCAGGGTCATGTTACTGACTTACTGATGATAAAAACACAGCATTTACTGATTTTGCCATTTCAAAATAAAAGGTTTGAAACAACAAAACAACCGAGGACTTGTATTGCGAAGAGTTTGAAATATGTTTATCACCGAATTCACAGAGTGAAGTTTGCTCCTGCAGGGCCTGTGGTCAGCGTGCCAAAGGGAAAACCCCAGCCTCAGCCGAATGGCCCCCATAGCATTGTCCCACATACTGGGGCAGCATGTTTCTCTGTGGGGTCCCGCTAACCTTTATCTGTTGCACGAGCTTACACCAGTTTGATTTTATGCAAAACGGATGTAGTGACATTTCCCAATTTGACACACTCTGGCCAAGTAAAAAGCAGCCTACATCAGCAAACAGTACCAACGACTTCACAGCTTGTACCGCATTATTTATAAGAAATACAACAACGTGATTAACATAATATTGTGTTTGTTTCTAAACGGACTAATGCAGCCAGTCATGTCTGACTGGCCGTGCGTAATGTCCTGCCACGTTCCATTGGCTTGCTAGCCACCTGCTGATTAAAGGGAAGGGGGTTAGCCCTGAAGTTGATGAAATGGGATTTTTACATTGGATTTTTAGTACTGCAGAAAGTAATCTCTATGGCAAACAAACATTAATGATATTTTCATGTTTTGTTCAGCAAGCTAATCTTCACAAATGCAAATCACTTTTATAATTTTTGAAGCTTTAAAACAATCATTAGAGGTAAGAAACTAACGCTATAAACCAGTGCCAAAAACGCAAAATCATTACAGATCTCTTGGACTTATTCCTGCAGCACTTTATTGCTCAATTTCCACTCAATAACAGCACAATTAATTGGCGGGAACATGGAACTTCTAGAGTTTGTGTTTGCCCATAATGGGACCATTAACTTGACGACATCTAACCCTAAGCCAGCCATGATAACTCTGTGGACCAACACTACTAGTTGTGATGGTCAACAAATTTAAAAAAGGTTAGTGACATTTCCCAGAGTTCGGGATTCAATGCCTCTCCTTTGTTTTTGGCTACAAACTAACTTTTTGGTCCTCACATCTCCCTTTTCACATTTTAAATTTAAAAAAATATATATATATATATATATATATATATATATATATATATGTATATATATATATATGTTCTATCACTAGACACGTCTGTGTCTGATGAAATGAGGAGATGAAGTAGGTATGGCCTTTTGTTTGCGAGTGGAGCAGTATATAAGTTTATATAAAAATGTATGCATTTGCATGAGTATGTAAAGAAATATGTTTGACTAAAATTGTATATTTTTGTGTGGTGCCTCAGGGCAACAGTGTGCAGTTACACCTCTTTTGTTCAGGCAATATCAGCCTCAATACCACTATTGAGGCTGTGCCTGGATACATAATTATGACCAAAGTCCAGGATTTTCCTTTACTACGTACTGATAATCACTGAAACGGAGGCAGGAACATTTAATGGGCAGAGGGAACAGGATAGGGCAGTAAGGGTTGTTCCCTCTGATGACGAGGAGCTTGAAGAGTCAGGAAGAGTAGATCCCCAAATCAGGAGACAATCAGGAGGTCAGGGGTCAGTCAGAAGAGTAATGTGTGTGTGTGTGTGTGTGCGTGGGTTTGTTTGCATGTGGTCAGTGGATGAAGAAAGGTATATGACACATTCAGTCCGTGAATCAAGAATAAAATAAAGATGAAGATGAAACTGAAGTTGGTTTTCCACGCCTACTCTGGTAGAGAACACCCCACAATGCATTGTACAATGCTTACCAAGAATGTAGGTGTCTTTTCAGATGTGACACACACACACACACACACACACACACACACACACACACACACACACACACACACACACACACACACACACACACTCACACACAGCCTTTAGGATGCTGGTATATTTATACTGTATATATATTATATATTTGCATTTTATACTGGTGGTGTTAGTAATTTGTAGTACTTTGTATGATGTTTTCTTATTGCGATTGGTTTGAATCATTTGTGGTTGAAGTTGTCATGAACACTTTTTTTTAAGTGCATAGATTGCTTGTAGTCCTTATTCCACTTTATCATATGTACTATAGCAAACCTTTATGTGCCAGTTACCGCTGAGACAACAATCAAAAATTTGGTTTTGGGGTGTGGCGGTCACACATTTTATGATGAATATGTATTCAGGGACCCCCAAGCTCCCAAAAAATGGGGTGAATAAATTTTCACCATAATAAAACTTGCTACAGAGGGATAACTGCCACTTCCTGTTTCATTTATCATTAGTCACTTTTGTTCTGAAGTGCCTGAGAAATTCATGAGTTAACCAGTACTTCATTTTCATATCTGCCAAAATATGCCAATGTTTTTTACCATTTATGTTGTTAAACCTCTTCTCACAAATCCTTCCCGCACAGCATTTTCACAGGGGAAGAAGCATTACTTAGGAAATCATTGTCTGATTTGTAAAGCTGAGAGGCCTTAGGTCCTATGGTACATTGTGCCTTATTGTTGCTTGGAGTGTATTGCAATTTTTGATGTATGCTGTATCTACTAGTATAACAACCCAATGTCCCCACAGGGATCAATAGAGTTTGGCTTCATCCTATAATGATGGCTATTTCAGCACGCAAATTGTACTAAATTGTGACTCTAAGTACCCATTTTATGGATTTTATAGGCAAAGTAATCAAATGTGACAGAAATGGATGAAGCCACACAGCTGAATTTGAGTATCCCGCAGAATTGCTTCACATATTACAATTTAAAGCAAATAGTTACTTGTAATGTATTGGATTTTTGAAAAATGGCCTGGTGGAGTGGTCTAACAGAGAGCAGTGGACTGAGACAGACGGGTGCTGAGAATGAGTGTCTGTTTATCTTATGGTGTAACATGACAAGGAAATATATGAGTGCATGCAAAGACACAGACGATTACAGTGTACAGTTGTCCATTCCATCCATCTAAGTCATCCATCTCTGTATCCACCATCCATTCAATCATTCATACATCCATCAATTATCCACCCTCCATCCATTGCATCTGAGTTGCTTTTCAGCATTAAATTCAAGGTTTTACTTCAAACCAGAAGTCAATTTTGATTTATTTGCCCTGAAAGTAACATGGCCGTTATTCAACCCGAACAATGAATTCTTCATCACGTAAAATCCATATGCTCGTAATTATTTTGTTGCCTAAACTTAACCAAGTTGTTTCCTGTGAAAAGGGAAATTCATTTTGAAAAGACATGGACAAAGAAATGGATTTCCTATAAACTGTTGTATGAGGATACACATTGTATTGTGTTCCCTCCTACAAGTTTCTGATGCCAGTAGAGACAGTTGACAGAGGAGACATCTCCACTGCAGACCACCTCTATTAGCATGTGATGACATGTCCGCTTACACTGTTAATCACACAACTTCATTCACGCTGGCAACATTCTGCATATTCATGCAACTCACATTCTCAGTCTACAGGTGGCTGCTATACTGCACTATGTACCCCGACACGTTATTCCATTCAACTCGCAAAACTGCATTATAAACTCGTATTTGCATCCCCGATAGTTCGATAACTCTTACAGTTATTATATGTCTGTGTCGCTACTTTTATACAGTTTATCACAACTTTTACCCACCTGAAAGCACAGAAACACATGCACATCAGCGCTACGTGACTGCACCCTGCAGGCTGCTTTGGTCGACTGAATGAAGCAAGCATTACGTCGCTCTCGCTTCCTACCCAAAGGATCCCTGAGCTGACTGAAGGGCCAGTATGAGCTTTACTCACTATAAACCAAAATTAACCTATTAACTAATTGCAGTTGCTAATGCAGATGAACATATGCCAGGTGAAAAAAAATACATTAGAATATGTCCAACATTACCTTTATGGATGTGCCCCAACACCCAGTATGTGTTCGTCAACCTTCCATCCCACCAAACGTTCTCGAAACTGTACCTTCAATGGGGGTTTACAATCAATTTTCATCCACAGTGAGTGAACCGACTGAATAATTCATTGTTGTTTTTATATTGGTTAAATGTATCCATGTGTGCAATAGTTATACATCCTGCAGTTATTTAGGTGTTACAGAATTAAAAATAGTTGGTCCAAACAAATTCTGATGATAAATAGGTTATTGTATCATGTAAATGGTAATGGACTGTACTTGTATAGCGCTTTTCTAGTCTTCCGACAACTCAAAGCGCTTTTACATTACTAATCAATCACCCATTCACACACTGATGACAGGGGCTACCATGCAAGGTGCCACCTGCCCATCAGGATCTGCCGGAGCCAGGGATCGAACCGCCGTTCCTCTGATAGGAGGACGACCCTGCTCTCCACTGAGCCACAGTCGTGGGTCCTTCGGACTTGGGCTGATAAAATCACATCGGGCCATGATACAGGGCCTGATACAAGAAACATGCCACAATGACCTAAACTTATATAAGGGGGTGAGATCACAGCCCATAGCCCTCTTCATCACAGTCTGCTAGAAGAGGCGATAATCAATATCAAGCTGTCTGGACACAACAAAATAAAAATGTGGAAATAAGAGTCATCATAGAGAGTTTTGACATTGGTGACCGGAGGTTCAGGACTAGCTCATCTTTAAATACTAATCCTATTATTTCTGTATCATTTCACTTATATTCTGTACTGACAAATGTATGCATTTGTTGATGAATAGAAAATGCTTCAGGTCGCGGGACGGAATTTGTATTTTCATTGGATTTGTGTCTGAAGAAAACCTTTTTGGAAATATCTGTAATCTAACAAAAGGCCCCAAAAAAGCTGTGGAAATAATTCAACATGTCAATGATCTCGTTTCCTGCTGTGTGCCAAAAGCTCTGCTTCTACTTATAGCCTTAGATTTGGCACCACAATTCATGAAAATCAATACATGATGGAGGCGTAGAGATGGTTAAAAACATGTGAGATAAACCAGTGAGACAGACATGACCGGATAAAGCTGGGTGACACATGACGGTACATGTTATGCACATTTCTTAATTAATTAATCACATAATTAAGTTAGTATGACCACTGTGGCGACTTACTGTCAGTATAAGTAAAATAAAATAACTTGGGGGGAAAAAAATGAAAATGTATGAGAGAATGCTGATCATACTGTGATATGCTTTTTCATGACACTGCCATCTGGTTGCTCAGTGTTGTCATGCTGTCTAACATTTCACCCTATGGATGAGTGGGATGGGAAGCACTCGCACAATTTCTATTTTTATCCAGAATTTATCTCTGCTTACACTTCAACTCCTTTCAGCACAACACATTAATGCTTGAGTGCAGTAGGTGATTAAAGATCGAGATGAGGGAGAAGGTCACCCCCCCCCAAAATGTTGTTAGCAAATTACCAAAATGCGTCCCCCTTTATACCGTAGGGAAGCTGGGGCGAGGCACGCACGCCAGAAAATGACTTAATCACAGTCGGTATGTGGGGCGTGTAGGTCTTTAAATGGTCGCGACTATTTGGTCAATAATTCATTGATAAAAGCTCTATTTACATGTCATGGGATTATACAAAGAAGGCAAATTTGCTTTTAAATGCTGAGTATGTATTTTGCATCCAAATCTAATATTTATAGGATATTCCACTTTAGTTTTTTTTGAATGCTTGTAATACTTATGTTTATTTACAGGGCTTTTACAAAGGCAATAAAGTAGTCCATGAATATGAGATATGAGTTTACAGATAATTACAATCCCGTTGTGGAGGTTTGTTCAAGGCTTTTGCCAGTTACACCTACAGTCTATGAGAATATCTATGAACCAATCAGATACTGTGTTCCTGACTCTTTAACCAGTCAGAGGCTGTTGTTCTGACCCTTCAACCAATCAGAAGAGTGGTTGAAGAGTCTTATGGATTCTTCACAAAACATTTTTGTTTAAAGTTGTTACATTTTGTTAATAACATTTTGAGAATAATGCAGCGCACAGGGCATTCAGTATTAACACCTCCGTACATAACCGGAGCTCGCGTGCCGTCTGCGTAGGCTCATGCTCCGGCGCCAAGCGCGAGTATAAACAAAGCTTCTGTTGCTCCCTCCACCCTGAAGCCCTGTACTGATCAGCTGTCTCCGGTGTTCACAGACATTTCCAACACCTCACTGGAGACATGCCATGTCCCAGCCTGATGGTGCACTTCTACACTGCCATCATTGAGTCTATTCTCGCATCCTCAATCACCGTCTGGTACGCTGCAACCACTGCCAAGGACCACTGCAGACTGAGGCATATCATTCCCTTTGATGAGAGAGTGACTGGCTGGCTGTAATCTGCCCTCCCTCCACGACTTGTTTGCCTCTAGGACCCTGAGGTGGGCAAGAGAGATGGTAGCCGACCCCTCTCACCCTGGACACAAACTCTCTTCCCTCTGGCAGGAGGCTGCTGCCATCAGTCTCTTCCTCTGGGGTTTGTTCATTAACATTTACTGACTCAGACACTTACATCCTCAGGACAATTACTGCAACAACAATTTTTGCAAAATTCTACTCTTTAAATACACACTGGTCATTTTAATCACATACTCATATTAAATTACTTTTTATTTATTTGTTTGTTTGTTATGTCTTTTACTATTGCATGTTTATTGTCACGTACCAATCACCAAGTAAATATGTCTAACATACTTAATAAGCTGTTTCTGATTCTGATTCTATAAGAGGGGTTGTTTAATTTGCAGGTCTAGACTTCCTGATTAACTGATCCTTTATCTGAATGAGGTTTTTGCAAGTTAGAATATATGGCCCTGACCATGAATCTGGTCCATGACATCCAGTTACCTTGACTTATGTTGTATGATCTATAAATATTGACTGTGTATTTCCCTTGTGACATCTCATTAAAAGTGCTTGTTTCCAAGATTCCAAGTAAAATTTCGTTTGAAAGAAACATAAACGTGTATTGATGTGTAAGCATTTGGCCACTGAATCATTACTCTCAATATACATAATGTTTTGCACCTTTAATTGCCATGGTATTTACTCAATCTATTAAAATGCAGCATAATTCCCAGCAGTGTGTTTGCTGGTGTTTGTAGTGAGCCTCAAGTCTGGTCTAATGAGAGTCTAGCTTCAGTAGAGAAAAGCTGACCTCATAAGCCAAGCGTGTAGGAGTCATTTTAAAGAGGCTACAATGGCCATCTATTAATTGTCAAGCTGCAGACACAGTCTCCTTCTGCCTCGACCCGACCTCACCTCTCCGGCCATCCCTCGTCTCGCCTCTCTTCATCCTCCCTCTTCTCATTAGGCTGAGCAGAAGTGTCAGGAGTTGCTTAGGTTGAGAGTAGGCGGCAGTGCTGAGGGCGAAAATGAGGAAACAGTTAAGATTCCACTATCTCCTCAAATACTGTGATCAAGAGGATGGAGCATCACTCATCACATCTCCCACTGACGGCAGATTTTCCCCTTCCCATTTCCCCTTCAGCTCTGTCATGTGGCCAAAAGAAAGGCAAAGGAAATCGAGACATCTTTGCCAAGCTGCTGAGCAAATATTGACTTCTATCCTCTCTGCCAAGCAAACTGGCTGAATTAGATTTGAGCAGATATTCAATTAAATGTTTCGTGTTAATGTGTTTCTTCTCATAAAGTTAACTGACGTGAATTGAATGTGCAGAGGTTATGATGACGCAGTCGGGTATTAAAGGAGAAAATGACACAGAGGGTTCAGGGTCCTAAAATCATTTAAATATCTCTTTTGTCTCTTTTTATTTCAGATTACTCTCTGCTTCGCCCTTAGAATAGTGATAATGTCATCTGTGTTTTCATGGTCAGAATACGTTATTTCCTTTCAGCGGCCCAAAAAGTGTTTCAAACTCAATAAGCCGTCCAATACATCAATGTGGTAGGAAAAATGTTCCCTTACAAATCTTATGGAAATTTAATTTTGTCTGCATGGCTTCTGGAGAAAATTAGATGTACATATGCTTAAAAGTCAGCCACAAGGATTGGTTAAGTGCCAGGCATACCTCGGCATGTATGTATGTGCTGTATGTAGATTTTAATTCTACAAGGACACATACAGTCACAGTGACAGATCACAGGCAACTACAGGAAACCACAGTCAGTAACCAGAGAGTGAGACATACTAACCCCCTGCAGCAAAACTGGAGCCACCGTTCCATTTGTAAATGTTCTGATACAAGAGTAAAATCACAGGTTTTATGAGGGCTATGGCTTGAACATGGCCAAGACTGTAGAGGTATTGGACTTTTTGAAAGCAACATGGTAAAAGGTGAAAGGACCAAACGACGAGTCCCATCATCAAACCATCACCGCTATGTAAGCAGGAGCTCTTTGTACACCAACATGCGAGACATCAGAGGCAATGGGCCAAAACCAGTGACCCTGTCCACAATACAGTTCATTATACAAGGGGTACTGTGACCTATTGTGATTATCTTCTTATCTCTGGTCTCTGGGGAGGTCTCTGGGGAGGCTGTGACTCAGTGAGTGAGACGCGTCGTCAATTAACCGCAAGGTTGGTGGTTCTCAGGCTCCCTGCTTTCTACTGTCTACTTGTGGAAGTGTCTTGTCAGCAAGGCACTGAGCCCCAGGTTCTTCACAGCAGCCCACTGGTCCTAATCCGAAGGATGGGTTAAATGCAAAGATAATAATTAATGTGTTTACCTGAATAAATATGATGGCTTACATAAAGTACGAGTGAACCACGTCCGATTCAGCCAAGGCTTCTCACTTCAGATAACTGTGTAAATGACCAGCATAAACATGATGAATTCTGCTTGAATATGTATGCATTCACGAGAAGTACAAATTTGCATAATGTATACCCCAAGAAGCGCTAGTTCTCCCAATAGGAATGGTTCTCCACTGTGTCGCTGTCAGAACATGCAAGCTTGTTACCCCCATAGTGGTTTTCAGCAGGCTAGACAGTTTTCGACTGTCAAAAGCTAATCTACTACAGCAAATCCTGACCAGGACACCCACAGTACCACTGGACATGCCTGAGATTTCCACTAACCTGTGGTAGTTGCAACACCTTCACACCAAACAAGCTTACACTAGCAGAAGTGCATATTGATACCTAAAAGAGAAGATCTACAACAAATTACTTGTCATTGTGGATCAGTCTTCTTAACAGGGATTACAATCATTTTTTGAATACATCGATGTTCTATTCCAATGGTCCAATACAGTGCCCTGATGCCAAAGGGCTAGTGATCAATCATTCTGTGTGACATTAAAATCAGCGTCCCATTCATTGACCATGGAGAAGCTCCAGACTTGACTAATTGATGACATCACAAGTTTTAGACGATGATGCATTCAATTTACTTAGGAAATCAGGAGTTGGAACTTTGAATAACGTCACATCCCAGTGTACTTTGTTGCAGTACAACTAGTTGGAGACCATAATGGAATTGGATCCAGGTTAGCCATTGTTAGCAATACCAGTTGGTAACAATGCATTAGGCTGGTGAGGCTTTTTCCAGAATCTCTCCCATACAGTGATTTAAAAAAATAACATAAAATCAAAAAAATAAATAACTATACAATATATAATCTCTTGTACAACTTTTTTTTATACTGTTGAGCAGCCATCCTTTATTTTGAGGTCAGGGTTGGTGAAGTTAGTCCAGAATTAAAAAATCCGACTTCAGGCGGCTTCCAGTTGAAAAATCTGAGTACGCTGTCGAAAAATTTGAAAACTGGAAGAACCTGTTATGCCTGAGACACACTGCCAATGAGAGCATCACAGCTCAGCTGTCTGCTGAACGAAAAATACGTTTGACTATCAGCAGCCAATATTATACATTTATGAACAATAATAAACAAAACACTTTTGATTTTTGTTAAAGGTAACTTTGAATGATTTCATTTTAACTAATGATAATGTAGAATAAACAAAACATACATTCGGGATGACTTATTTTGGATTCATTCACGGTCCCTGGAGGATGGTGAAAAAAATGCATCGAGTTGTTTTCCTCGAAACGTAATTCAAAATGCAGTTTCCTTGCACCGGAACGTAACTCTGTCGGGAGACAGTGGCTCAGATGGTAGAGCGGGTCGTCCCTCAATCACAAGAGCGGCAGTTCGATCCCCCAGGTTAGGCTTAAGGGTCCTCCAGTCCATGTGGATGTGTCCTTGGGAAAGACACTTAACCCCAAATCGCTCCTGTAGGCTGTGCCATCAGTGTATGAATGTGTTTGAATGTTTAGTTCGTTCTGATGGGCAGGTGGCACCTGGCATGGTAGCCCCTGTCATCAGTGTATAATTGGGTGTGAATGGGTGAATGATGACATGTAGTGTTTAAGCGTTTGGAGTGGTCGAAAGACTAGAAAGGCGCTATACAAATACTGTCCATTTACCATTTACGAACACACTCATTATGATCTTTTCTAGAAACTAACCAAGTAGTTTTGTAGCTTAACAGGTTTGGCTCCTCAGAAGCATGCACAGGTGCATTGATTGCATGTGTTGCATATAAGAAAGCACGAAAAAAATGTTTTTTATGACATACGAGCCATTGTGTGAGGATGCATTGAGCTGGTGCAGTCGCCGTCTACTTTTACCAAGGAGCAATAAAGCATCTATTAATTTCACTGAACATACAACAGTGCTAATCAACCTGCCTATCTGCCAGCCAAGTGTATTGTCAGGGACTGAGTGTTGTGTAAAAGCTGTCCAGGAACTGAAGCCACTCATAAACATATCTGTTTATTCATTATTCTCCTCTCTCAAGTATGGTAGCATTTGTGTGTGTGTGTGTGTGTGTGTGTGTGTGTGTGTGTGTGTGTGTGTGTGTGTGTGTGTGTGTGTGTGTGTGTGTGTGTGTGTGTGTGTGTGTCTGTTTGATGCTGAGGAACTGTGACTGATGAGGTGATTATGAGGCAGGTGATCAGTATGAAACATAGCATCTCTGTCAACAGATGGCAAGAGGACACACAAACACATGCACACACAGATAAATGAGCATCAAGGTCTTCCTCCGGATCTCGTTTCCTTCCATATTCATTATATTCAAGCAGAATTTTTTAAAGTGCTTTTCGCAAAAGCCTCAAGGCGTGTTAACAACAAAATGAAACTCAATACATGATAAAGAGTTTAAACCCATTTCACGATTCATTCCTTGGTCCAAACAACTAAAGGGTAACTTGAGTGTTCCAAAATGATAAACCGATGAAAAGGCTGTTTTGAGTCGTAATGTGTTTTAAAACTGTAGTTTTATGTCCATTCTAAACTTCAAGTTTACCTTCTTTCAAATACAGTGTGACTAGCTGGCATTTGGTTGTGGGACTGAGAGCGACCAAAAAAAAAGAAAAAATACACTTGAAAAACTAAAAAAAAGAGGCTATTTCTATAAATCCTAACATGTTTAATCAATATAATCCACAGACCAAAGTCACACAATAGCAGGCTCACAAGGTCTGATATTGTGTGACGTTAGTGAATTGAGATTAACCCTTTAACACACCAAAGTCAAGCAACAACACAAACTAACCAATGGAGGCAGCGGCGGACCATCTCCTGTGTTCTGTGAGGTTACATTCCTGTTTTTGTTAATGGAGTCACGTGGCTTTGAAGAGAGCATAGATAACGGCTAGATAAAATGGTAAAAATATTTTTTAAACGAGCGTACCCTTAAACTGATGCTGATTGGTGTTAGACGATAGGTGTCTAAAATATGTCCACAGTAATACATGGCTTATCTCCGGTGCTGGTAATAGACTGACCTCTTACAACCCCACCTCAAAATATCCGAACCAGCCCTTTAACTATGGAGATGTTGTGCATAAACAATGAAAACCTAAGCAAGGGTTGGAAGATCAACAAAGGGTCAAATATATGTCATTTTTTAAGGGCAATTTGTTAAATTCTAGAATGCGTAATTTTCAAGGGAATTATGTTATGTTGAGTTTGAAGGACTAATCAGAGTGTGTGTGTCTCAAAGTCGGAGTGAGAAAAGAAAATTAGACAGAAAGAAGAGACTAAAACAGAGAGAAGTGTCATGGACAGAGGGCGGCGGTGTGAATGAACAAGCTTGTTGTTTTGACAGTTGACATTCAGCGCTCCGCTTTCTCACGGCGCCTCTGATAAACAGTCATGCCAATAAAGCGGCAGAGTTGAAATGGGAGAATGACGAGGCGTGCAGAGCTGCTGCGTCTCCTGCATCCTGACCGAGGGCCCTGCTCCTCTTTCACGTTTAATGTCGCTGCAATCCATCAGAGCCTCCATCTGTTCACTGTCAGTCTGCCATCCATCCATCCATCAGGACCCCTGCCTCTCTCTCTCTCTCTCTCACACACACACACACACACACACACACACACACACACACACACACACACACACACACACACACACACACACACACACACACACACACACACACACACACACACACTCCCTTTCCAAGTAGACAGCCACTGGCACTGCTACGAATCAGTTCACCATCTCCACTTCCTCTAGACCCTGACTTTCTCCACCCAGGAACAACACAGCTCCTCACTGGTTGTTTGAGAAGATAGTAGTTTTAAATCTATCATTCTGCTATGATTAATGCTTGATTCATTGGCAGGATGCATGATCGTTTTTCTCAGCTCTTCCTTTTCATTGGTCAGTGTTCTGCGTGCTGGAAAAGTTCACGCTTTTTCCCTTTCACCTTACATCAGGTCAATTTGATGGACAGAGTGACATATTTGAAATGGACCACACTTTACCTCCATCATCACCTGGAATGAAACACCTTCACACTGTAAAAAAAGGCAATTTCGAAAGGTCTTCAGCATAAAAGTTCACTCTTGACCTCTAAAAAGAAGCAATTTCACAAATGAATGTTCACTCTTTCCCCAGAGCTTGTACAGCACCTTATTCCGCTGATGAAGACCTTGATATTGGACTTTGAATTGTTTTTGTTGCTGCTGTTTACATTCCTTATGATGCAAATTCATTAAAAGCACTACAGAAATGTACTTTTGTTTTGTTTTGTTTGTCGTGTGTTTGTTAAGTTTAAATTGATCTACAAATGAATTCTGTTATACGGCCCTGTGTTTCATGATGACAATAAATTATCCTTGAATTAAGATTACCCTGTTTTTATTTTTAATTTTTAATTTTATTTCATTGTATAATATGTTTTATTTATTACCTTAATCTGTTTCTCTGTCCTTGAGCTGCTGCAACACCCGAATTTCCCCCATGGGGATCAATAAAGGAATATCTAAAACACATCACGATCAACTTGATGAACTCTTTTTTCTCATCCAGGATAAATAATCTTGTCTCGAATAATTTGCATCATGCCTTTAACTGCAGCTGAACATTACACTTTTTGTTGTTCGTGTCATTGCATATATTGCAGAGAATATTGTCGTTTTTATGTTCTAATAGTCTTTTGTAGTGGCCTAACTATTTTAGTTTGGAGAATTAATTTTGTTTGACATTAGCGAATATCCTTAGATGACATAATGTGCTTTTGATTGAACATGACCTTTGGAAACGTATTTTGACAGCATCATCTAAACTCATGGTCCACTTACTAGCCACATTACATTACATTACAGTCATTTAGCAGACGCTTTTCTCCAAAGCGACTTACAGTCAGTAGTATGTTACATATCATTCACCCATTCACACACTGATGACAGGCTACCATCAAGGTGCCACCATCAGACTCTAACTAACATTCATCATCCAGTCCACACCGATGGCAAGCCTTCAGGAGCAACTTGGGGTTAAGTGTCTTGCCCAAGGACACATCGACTGCCGAAGCCGGGTATCGAACCACCGACCCTCTGATTGGAGAACTACCTTGCTCTCCACTACGCCACAGCCTCCCCATCTCATGGTCACCAACAATAGATGTACATTGACTGATCTGTTACAAAGATAGCAAGACCTTGAGTCTAGACTTTGTCAAATATTTTGTAGTGGTGAGTTTTGTTCATCGACATGTATGCATGAAAAGGAGTGAAACAAGGTTATTTTCTTTGTCTGTAGTCAATGCCACTCCTTTCTTTTTTTGGTTAAATCCCAGACATCCTCTTGGTGGACCTTCAGAGTTAATTGTGATTTTCTAGCTGCTGCCACTCAGGGCTGCAACATGCTGCAGAGACGCACACCTACAATCCTCTCCGACTCCCTCAGTCAGCCTGTGCGGGACCAACAAGAGCTGTACATGGCTGGAAGAACATTTTGAGTTTTGATAGATCCACTGAGCTCCTCTGGAGGCAGAGTGTAGTCATGCATTAATTAAGGTCTGCCAATTATAAAAGTGTGTCTGTTGTGTCCAGGGGCTTCCTTAGACGGAGAGCTTTACATGGTATTAGCTCCTGCTTGTTAGGGTAACAGAGTGGGGGTGGGGACTCTAGAGCCACACTGCCTTAGAAGAATGTTATTATCATTATCATGTACTGTACAGTGCATGCAAAAGAAGCTGCATTGTTTGCCTGACATTATTACTTTTTAATTAAAGAAGCTCTTTTTTTCAGACATGAGGCCTTTTGCACCTTTTAAATAAATATCTGTTAAATCACTATTTATCGCATAAAGAGGTAACAAAATGCTGATTGAGCCCATGGCCCACTGATTAAAGCCATTGCATTAACATAGTATTGCAGAATTATGAACTGGGTGTCTGCGGCATCATTGCCAGGAAAGAAAAGACTATTTGTATCTCTGGGAAGTTACATAAAATAAAACATCACCATAAGTGCCGCCAAAGAGAAAGAAGATCTTTGAGCTTGTAACTTTAAAACATAAAATCATAAAACTTTTTTATGATTATAATTTTCTTTGTGAATAGTTTTCTTGATTTCTACCAGTAATAGCAAAGTTTTAACTATCTATATCAATTGATGAGATCTGGAAACATGGTGACGTCACTAAAATCAAGCTTCTTCTGTTTCCATGGACTGAACCTAATATTTGATCATGTTGTGTCATCAGATTTAGCATCAGCATGAAAACAGTATTGCTACCTTTTAACATATTTCTTACACATTTAAGAAATTAAAAAGAGTGAAATACGCCATTTTGGCACAACATTTCTCCAATAGAAAAGTCAAATTAATAGACATTTATGGGAAAAGATAACAAAACATTCATTTAGTGGAATCTCAACTTTAAGGTTTATTTTGAACCTGAACAGAAGCCAACGTCACAGGCAGTCGGTCATATCAGCTGTCACTAATCAACATTAAATCCATTTGTAACTTGACAAAATGTAAAACACTAAAGTTGGCAGGTGTCTGGTTAAAGTAAATGGGGGTGACAAATGGTACTAAACCACGAAAACAAGACCCAAGCTGTAAGAAACAATTTTATTTTTATTTAAGTGGGATAGGCTCTTGGTCTGAAAAACATTTTCTTCTCTTTGCAGTTCAAAAAATATTTTAACCAAAATAAAATATAGAAGAAATATGAGCCTGAATAAAATCAGGCTGGTAAAATCCATAGAAGTGCAATGCCTGAATGCCTTTTTCTACATTGTCTGATGCACATTCTGGTAATGGATTTTTGTATTTATTTGCCATCAATCTAACACATTCTGTGTATAGACAGGTGTTCAAAATAAAAAATAAAAAATAAAATGAAATAAATTGCAACACGGAAAAAAGTGTTGTACGGATGAGGGAATCAGAACCACTATACTTTACGGCACTCTTCTCTTCAGCTCTTTTGAAGCCAGAAGCTCATGTGAAATTAAATAGCCTATTGATTGTGGTGAATGCTTAGTGTTGAGCAAGTCTCTGTCAGCCTTCACACATCAACGTGCACTGAATATGTTGTTCACCAAGTCTTAATACTGACCATAATAACTTGATAAAATCATCCTAGAGATTGTCTCTGGGTAATATTTGGGTGATAACTAACTGGAGCATTCTGCCAAACTACATGTGGGACAGAGCAGATGTGACATTTAACATTAGACTCCACTAAAATCGACAGATAGACAATATCAGCCAGTAGATGTTGGACAAAATAATCCTTAGATGTAATCTATCAATTCAAGGCTTACACTGAAGCTCGACTACAGAAGAGGAAGTTGCCTAGAGATTTAACCAATGTTTTGGTCCAATTCAACCGAGGCAAGAAACAAAAGCAGTGTTTAAGTTTGTGATTTTCTGTGCTGTTGCTGTCCATTAATAAAAGACAAATCCGAACATCTCCATGTTAATTTACCAGATGCAAAGCATTACAATGATGAACACTCAGTGGCAAATGCAAAGTTCCCCAAAAAAGAGTTTGTTTTAACAAATGTGTTTGAAATACCTAATTCTAGCTCTTTTTTACCCACAGTGTGAATATCTCACAAAAACTATAACCAAACATTTTAGTTAAATTATATTAAATAGACTTAACTAAAGTCTATTTGCTTTTGCCCTGACCTTTTCCTTAGCTTAACCATACTGTATGAATGTTTAAATATTGGAAAGATTCATCATTTTTGACTCGTGGGGTTTATGTTGTGAAATGCTACCTAAAAATAATAATTGTTTTAAGTTGGCAAAAATGATGGGGTGTTCAAATGATGCTGTCCTGTAGACAGGTAGACCTAGAAGTGTGGTAGGTTCTTGTGTTGTCTCAATAAAATGTTGAGCATAAGCTGACTCTCCTTCCACCAGAGGTCTGCTTATTTGATTTACTCATCCAGTATGAACTACACAGTGGTTGTAAACTATTTACCAGCTTTTATCTAATTTAACTGTTGTGTTTAACCACTTTAGGTGTATGACTCTTTTATATCTCTTTATAATCACGTTTAGTTTTGTTGTCTGATTTTAAGACACTTTGGAGACCCAGAAATAAAGGGCGGCAAACTCCTCCATATCACATTTTTGTCAGGGACCCACATGAAAAGATGTTAGTTCTTGTTGGTGCTGTGATTAAAAAATACCACCTTTTTTAAGATGTTTTTTGGCATTTGGTGCCCTTATTGGACAGATTAAGAGTGTAGTGGCAGACTGTAAACTATATTTGTCCATTGGGTTCCTGTGGCCTTCTGAACAGACATTATTGTTCCCCACAGAATGAATCCTACTGATGTCGGTGATGCTCTGACTTTACATTAAGTGCCACCACTTGACTTTGAATGAAGTATCAAAATATCTTTCGGATGGATATCCATGACATCTGGGACTTGTATCCATGGGGCCCGGAAAACTAATCCACATTTTTTCCCAGTGGGTATAGCCTAATGGCTTTGGTGATCCCTTGACTTTTCCACTGGAACCATGACATTAACATTATAGGCTTGGCTGAAATATAATGATAATTATTTGATGGATTGCCATGAGGTTCGGCTTAGACACTCATGATCCCCTTCAGATTATTTGAAAGTGCCATCATGAAGTCAAAATATGTCTATATATATATATAATATATCATGTTTGTCGAGGATGACCTATACTATACTCATTTTTGATGCTGATGGAACACCCACTTTTTGTCTTATTTCATATGGGAACCCACTATTATCTAAATGAATCAGCTTCAGAAGCATCTTCTGAAAGTCATCCAAAGTTGGAAATGACCCATACATGAGTGTGCACGTTCTTCATGCCTGCAGAGAGATTGATTAATTATTGATTTCCATTTCCTCATTGCTTGTTCCATTAAGGAAAATTTAACGAGATGGATATGTTTAAGGTTAAAGTTCAGTCAAGCTCTAATTGTGGCCAGTGTTAATTACACATTACTAATTTGTAAGAATGGTTGTCTCTGGGGTCCATCAGCTAAAGGCTGATTATTGTATTTGAAGAATGGACGATGTAGAAGGACATTCTCTGTACTGCAACCAGCGCGAAGTATGTTCCTGTCAGAGGTCAGCGAGGGTAAAAGCCTTCATGAAGCATGAAGAAAAATTCTTGTTAGGGGTTAAAACATGCCTCCAGTAGTTAGCAGTAGCAATCTTTTTTGTACCATGGCAAAGGCAGGACCCACCCTATTCCAATTTCACTCCAATGAATTAATAGCCATACCATAGGAAAGCAAGGTTTTTGCTGGCAACAGGTTTCACAAGAATGCCCTCCACCTGTGTCCTTGGGCACTTAACCCCAAATTGCTCCCACAGGCTGTTCCTGCGGTGTATGTATGTGTATGAATGTTAGTTAGGGTCCTGATGTTCAGGTGGCACCTTGCATGGTAGCTCCTGTCATCAGTGTGTGAATGGGTGAATGATTAGTAATGTAAAAGCGCTTTGAGTGGTCGGAAGACTAGAAAAGCGCTATACAAGTACAGTCCATTTACCATAACATGGAGCCCTCCTAGCTTTCCACACCTTCCATGACACACTCCTACACGTACCCTCAGATCAGCAACTGCTAACCTCCTCACTCCCACAACAAGGACCAAGACCTGAACCTGGGGTGAAAGGGCCTTTTATGCTGCTGCCCCCACCCTCTGGAATTCTACTCCCACTCACATCCAGAACTCCGATTCACTCCCCTACTTCAAAAAAGCACTTAAAACACACCTTTTCAAGTCTGATTTTGATCTTGAACTTTGAACTTGTTGGTCGAAATTGCCAAACTTTCTATTCCTGAGATTTATGTTTTAAAATGTTTCTCTCTATTTCATTTTCTTTGTAAAGTGTTTTTAGGTTTCTTGAAAAGCGCTTCCTAAATGTTTTATTAAAGTTATATAACAAAAAACAGCCAGACTGGACATTGCCTTGTAAGCGTCCTGTCAATTATTAGAAAGAATGCAGGTTTAAGCTACACCTCTATATTTACTTCCCTTTTCAGAACCGAGTGAACCGGAGGTCGTTGTCTGGTACATACACAAGGTGATGGCAACCCTGTTAACTTAAAATCCCAGTGGTGCACTTAAGCCTATTGTGGCAAAAATAAATAGTACAACAACAAACAATTACAAAAATGAAATAATAATAATGATAATGATAATAATAATAATAATGAATAAATAAATACATATCACTTGCCAAACTTTTTTTTCCACCTGTTTTAACAGATAAATAACTAAAAACGAAGATACTACCAAAAACTTTTTTGCCACATGTTCCTCACTGATAAACACAGGGAAAATAAGAATACATATTCAGATAAGACTTAGAAAATGCATCCCCTGATTTTTTTCTTCTCACTTGCGTTTCAGGACAGAAACCTTCTGTACAAATGAAAGCTTGCAGTGCATCACCATATGTTTGTGCATTCGTATGCTGACTTACAAGTGGAAAAGCCTTGAGGCTACCCCAGAGCACTGAGAATGAGGGGGAGTCTGAGTTTACCCAATATGTCTCTGAACATGTCACGCTTTAAAACCGCCAATCTTCTGATGGAGCACCTCTTGACGTCACCCGTGGATTCTGCCATTCCTGCCAATATTGTTGATCTCCTTCTCATTATTCTCCAATCGTTAATCTGGCATTCTGAGATCATGATAAGAAAACACCTTATAACCAGAACGGATCTGATGAGAAAATAACTCAATATAACGACAACGGATCTGAGTATAATATGAAGAGATCAATGAAGGAAAGATGTAGATGGTACGGGTAATAACAGGACAAGATCTCACGAGAGAAGCCGTAATGAGAAAAAATTGCTTTATTACAAGGAAACCTGATACAATGATGTTGTGGAGATGAATGCAACCCAGTCATCCAGCGGCGTCTCTTCAAGGTAAACTCTCTAGGTGATGTTTGGGAAGTAATGAGACGCATTTTGTTTGCTCAGTCGTAAACGGTATTACAATATCCAGCGAACATAGATTACAACACATGTGTTTACAGTGCCGGGGATGATGATTTCCTTTGTGCTGCAGAGAGTAAAACTGCTGAGGTGCATACTAATCATTCTCAGCTCTTAAGACTCACCCTCAGCACTGCTCACACTAAACTGTTTATTAAGACAAAACAATTATGTGAATATTTTAATCTCTTGACAAGGCCCAGGTGCCATTCCTGCCGCTTACTAACAACAGTCAGCACTATACAATAACATACGGTAGGAGAGCCAAGAATTATCCTTGGCCATACTGATAAAATGTCACCTCCTTCATGAAAAGAATGCTATTTATAACTCCCACATCATTTTACAAGTCTGTGGATGGAGATTACCTTCACATGGAAAGGTCATTGCTTCTTCTCCAGTGAATGAGTTAGGAGGTGAGTGAGTGAATGGGCTCCGGGACAGAGGAGGTCGCATGTGTACAGATTATAAAGCCCTCTGAGGCAAATTTGTAATTTGTGATTCTAGGCTATACAAAATAAACTGAATTGAATTGAATTGAATTGAATGAAATATTAAATGAGTGGTAGAGTGATTGAATGAGTAAAATAGTGAGTGAGTGAAATAGTGAATGAGTGAAATAGTGAATGAGTTAGTGAGTGAGTCATTTAATTAGTGAATGAGTGAGTGTTTGAATGAGTGAAATAGTGAACGATGCAGGGGGTGAGTGAAATAGTTAATGAGTAACTGAGTGAGTGAGTGAGTGAGTGAGTGAGTGAGTGAGTGAGTGAGTGAGTGAGTGAGTGAGTGAGTGAATTTGTGAATGAATGAGTGACTGAGTGAGTGAAGTGGTGAATAGATGAGTGAGTGAGTAAAATAGTGGATGAATGAGTGAGTAACTTAAATAGTAAGTGAAATAGGTAATTAGTAAGTTACTGAGTTAGTGAAATAGTGAATGAATGACTGAGTGATTGATATAGTGAATGAGGAAGTGAGTGATTGTAATAGTGAACGAGTGAGTGAGTGAATGAGTTAAATAGTGAGTGAGTGAAATAGGGAATTAGTAAATTAGTGAATGAGTGAAATAGTGAATAAATGAGTAAGTGAAATAGTGAATGAGTGAGTGAGTGAGTGAGTGAATCAAATAGTGAGTGAGTGAAATAGTGAATTAGTGAGAGAGTGAGTGAGTGAAATTATGAGTGAGTGAGTGAGTGAGTGAGTGAGTGAGTGAGTGAGTGAGTGAGTGAGTGAGTGCCACCTTCCTCCCCGGCCTGGGATGAATTTGCTTGAAGGGACCCGTCTCCTTTGATATGCTTTTTGGGACTTCTGTGTGATCAGGTTGGATGAAAAGCAAAGAGTTCTTCATTAATCCAGCTTCTGTATTTTGCCTTCAAGTGCAACAGATTTACTTGGCGTTTTTGCTCTCAACGTTTTTGCTATTTTTTGGTGGTATTGGAAATAAAATATTTGATGCAAATATCATTTCATCTTTTTTAAGGTATTGTATCAAAGTTAGATATTCCAGTAAAAATCCTATACTGAAATTCCTCAGATATACAGTACCTATGCAATGTTCTAAGCACCAGAGAGCATGCAGTCGATGATAGATTGTTCACTACAATCTCAAAAGACTTGGACTTAAAGAAAATGAGTTGTTATACTCTCTGTGAGAAACTAAGACCCTATAGCCACACTTATGATATTTCTTCATTAATTCATCAACAAATCTGATATACCCACTGAGAAGACATGCTGGACATCTTGTATCAGAATCACATGTCTATTTGCAAATAGACAAGATGTCAAACTTCTCAACCATTCTAACATCTGCAGTCTACATGGCAGTGAATATAACATGGTATGGTTCGTGTGATGAACAAAGTGTGAAAAAATGGAAGACCAATCTGCCACTCCTCCCAGTTCTCCAATGACATGACTGAGGAGACGGCGAGGGAAGGACCAGACTCATGAGTTTACATGCCAATAGATTTCAAACAGCAGGATGTAGACGGCGAGGGAGTTTACTGAGGCTTCATTAGCTTTGTCAGATGCTTTTAAGAGACATATTGACATGGTCATTAGTGGGGAAATCAAGTAAGTAACTGATTCAAGAATGACTCTCTCAATTGGTGGAAGTGTTTGTTTGTGCAGTTGCATGTGTGCATTTGTGACTGTTTCATGTATTCCAGGGAAAAGCCTGACTTTAGAAAAAAAGGTAACTATGGTGTTTTCCAACCTGGACCCTATTTTTCATGTATAGTGACAACTATTTTTTTTTATTTTTCCAGTATTGAGGTACAACTCGGCACAAAGCAGCCTCTAAACGGGCTGTAATGTAATTGCTTTGGGCAACTCCTCACCATCAATGTACGTCCACTAAAAGTGCTTTGTTTTGTTATTATAAGTGTATAAGTTAGCATGCCACGTGTTGCGGTGTACATAAAGCATTGCTTAGTGTTATCTAACGGCCTGTGTCCACATAGAAGCCTTCTCCTTTAGCAAGACACAATAACAAACAGGGAGGATTGAGAGCAAGGTAAAGGGGGAGGTTTCTTCCTCTGTAGGCTCAGTGGAAACACAAAGCTCTTTGAGTGGACGTACATTGATGGTGAGGAGTTGACTGAGCCATTACATTACAGCCTGTTTAGTGGCTGCCGTCTGCAGCGTTCCCTCAATACTGGACCAATTTCAAACATTGTTTTCTCTGTTAGTCACTTAGAAATAAAAAAAATGTTTTCAAGCTGAGTAACAGAAATGTGACAAAGAAGAATCACTCCTTAAGTGTTGGTAGATCTGTCTGTCTCTCTGTCTGATGTCATCTACTGTTAGTACACATGGCCTCGCTTTAAGCAGCTGTAAACACGATCAGTAACGTTACAGACAATCAGTACTGATCAATGCACAATCCTTATCCTAGATATTCTACATATGTACATTACACTGCACTGCTTCTTTTGCCTTTGCCCTTGTAGTTAGATGCTAAACTACATTTACCTGTACCTCTCTACCCATTTTAGTGAGTTTCTCTCTGGTCCCACAGTTGTTTACATGTTTATTGGGTAACTTTTCTGAATCCAACCTTAAAAATAGCCATGCAATAAAGCTCAGAGAAATCTTGCTGGCCATTGATAAAAAATGTTTTACGTTAAAATGGAAATCAAATGTACCAGTCTCTATTGGAATGTGGCTCTCTGAAATCTTTAGTTGTATACCATTAGAGAAACTATTTTATTTCTTAAGGAATAAGAGTAAAACATTTAACCTGATATGGCAACCCTTTTTGGATTATGTGAGAAATTTCCCATTGCACCAAATTGATAGTGTCTTTTTTAATCTTGTATTGGGGATGTGATTGAATACCTGATCCTTGGTACAGACAAATCCTGTCTCAAAGCGATGCAGAAAAACTAGTTCATGCATTTGCTACCTTTAGACTAAATAACTGCAATTCCTTATTATCAGGCTGCTCTAATAGGTCTCTTAGATCTTTACAGTTGATCCAGAATGCTGCAGCACGTGTTCTAAGAAAAACTAAGAAAAGAGATCATATTACTCCAGTATTAGCTTCTCTGCACTGGCTCCCTGTTAAATCAAGAATAGAATTTAAAATTCTTCTCCTCACCTACAAAGCTCTAACTGGCCAGGCACCGTCTTATCTTAAGGAACTTATAGTTCCATATTACCCAACTAGAGAGCTGTGCTCCATCAATGCAGGGTTACTTGTGGTTCCTAGAGTATATAAAAATAGGATGGGAGCCAGAGCCTTCAGTTATCAGGCTCCTCTTCTGTGGAACCAGGTTCCAGTTTCAGTCCGGGGGGCAGACACACTCACCACTTTTAAGAGCAGGCTTAAGACCTTCCTTTTTGATAGCGCTTATAGTTAGGGCTGGTTCAGGTTCGCCTTGGTCCAGCCCCTAGATATGCTGCTATAGGCCTAGACAGCCGGGGACTACCTAGGATACGCTGAGCTCCTCTCTCCTCTTCTCTCCCTCCTTCTTTATGTATTCATGTCCTTTTATGCACATTACTGACTTTGCTATTTCCCCTGGAGTCTGTTTGCTTTCTCGCCTTGCAGGTTTCCATGAATCGTTGTGGTACCTGGACCGTGGTCACCCACTGCTACTTCCATTATTATTATCAGTCACATTACTATTACTATACCCTATTTATCTTAAAATGAAGATTAAAGATGGGACTCCCAAATTATGTTTTATATCTTGAAAACAGCTTTTGTCTCTCGTCCCTTTTACTTGTTTGCTGTATATCTTCTTTTACTGTATTCAGATAACTTCCTGCTCTGTGTGTGTGTGTGTGTGTGTGTGTGTGTGTGTGTGTGTGTGTGTGTGTGTGTGTGTGTGTGTGTGTGTGTGTGTGTGTGTGTGTGTGTAAATATGCCCACTGCTTAGCGTCTTGAAGCCGTTGTCAGGTTCACTGGCTCAGGTTACTGTCGTTCTGGTTTTGTTGCTGTCCTCCAGTGAGGGGCGTTGCCTTTTGGGGAACAGGGTCTTTCTCATGTGGCATCTCTCCACATCAAGGGAATGCCATTCTTCATACCATTGTGAGTTCATTTCCATAGAATGGAGAGACGGAGTCTATTATTTCCCAAACACATCCTCTCATCACAATGGGAAAAAAGTGTGTTGCTGTGCAAAGACAAAATTGAATTCCCAACGTTGCTGCTTGGTGCAGGAAGGCATGAATGTATAATTAGAGGCCTGTAGGCACCAGATAAGAAAAAAATAAAGACTCACTTTGATGTTGATCACAAATTATTTCATGCTTTGAGAACGCGCATGCATCCACACATGCACACACCCACACACGCACACACATACACAAACACATTAATGTGTAATGGGAAAATACACTAATATATGTCCCTGCTGTCACACAGACAGACACGCATGCATACACACACACACACACACACACACACACACACACACACACACACACACACACACACACACACACACACACACACACACACACACACACACACACACACACACACACACCAAACTGACAGAATAACATAAATAATTTGTCAACACCATAAATCCTACAGCTCTCTCTCAGTGTGGTGACCTTTGGTTGGCGTTTTCCTCTGTTGGTATTGTTGTTTGGTAGTTGCTTCTTTCAGGAGCTCTTCATCCATCAAACATGGAACTGCTTGTCACTTCTGAAATTGTTCCCTCTGCATCCTCTCTAACAGTGTAGCACAAGGCTACAGAAATCAGTTTGCATATGACTTAATTCTTAATATTAGACTTGTGATGCAAACAGTTGAAACAATCCGTTGATTTTGAGGAAACAATCATGTTTAACCCAAAATGGCGTATCAGGGCCATTGTAGGTAAAAAACAATTACCGAGCTGGGGAAGGGAGAAAAATTGCAAGATTAAAGTTGTAAATTAACAAGAAAGAAACTCTGAGATTAAAGTGCCAAGTTAAGTTTAACATATCATTAAAGCCCTGATGCTGTTGATCACATGGTATATGGAGTCTTTCATATTGCTGAATCTGCAAAGTATAATTTGATTAAGTCATCCACTGCAGATAAAATACAAGGCAATCAGCAGTGTCTATAGTCTGATGAGGTTCATCCAACTTTGTAAAGTGAAACGAGGTGGTTCCTTGACAAAAAAATAAATAATAATAAAATAAAGATTTAATAATCTCAGAGAATTATCAATTTTACTCTAGTTTCAGAGAATAAATGAGGTATTTTCCCTCGTAAATGTACGACTTTAATCTCCCAAATGCAGAGGTATTTCTTCTAAATATCTTTCCCCTCCCTCGGCTCCTTAAACGAAGATCAAACTTGAGGAGTTTGTATGTTTGTAAAGACTGCGCCCTCTAGGGAGTTTAAAGCAAAGCTTTTATCTTTCTCTATTAAAAAATATAGCTGAATTCCAATATGTATCCAGACTTGCATCAGGAGTGGATGTGGATTATACCACAAATTGTTAGAAATTGTCCAGGTTGCTTAATTTTCTCAATTCCTCATTTACCCATAAATTTGGCTGGTAACAAAATAACATTTTAACTTCTTACCTAAGTTATTGAATAATAAAGCATTGGTTTCTTACCCACAAAAAATAATAGTGGAATAAGACTAGAAGTCGCAAGTCAGAATTGCATTGGGTTATGTTGTATTCATTTCTTTATTTGAGGTTGTGAATATAACAGGTGGAGGTCTGTGATCAAACGAGAAAGCTAGTACTGCAGTTTGACCAATGTCTGTATAATACCACTTCAATTCCAACAGCTTAACAGTAAAAAGTAATTTAAGGCCCTGATCAGACACAGCACTTTTTAGCACTTCTTTTTTGGGGGGGGGGGGGTTATTTTTATTTTTAATGAGAGTGAAGCCTTTTGCTTGCTTCTTTTGCATTGCTGAGTGCACAGGTTTTAACACTCTGTGCACCTTGAGTTGAAAAATCCTTAAATCAGAGCAGAAAAGCAACCGACATTGATATATGTAGCTGTGTGTATGATTTTTTCACTAAATTTTCTACTAAATTAGTAGTTCACTAAAGAGAAAAAGAAAAAAAAGAAAAGCGCCCGTCGTCATTCTATTTTTTTGTTTTCTGTCCAATGGGATGAGTTAAGAGGCGGGCCATGTGTGGTAGTTTGTTATAAACTGACGTTATCATTGATTATGGGGGGTCGGACACACCTCTTCAGGGTCCTGGAGGTGTACAGGATCGGGAGGGACGGCAGATTGCAGCCAATCACTCTCTCAGCAGAACAAACGATACGCTGCAGTCTGCCCTTGTCCTTGGTGGTGGCTGCAGCGTACCAGAGGGTGATGGAGGAGGAGAGGATGGACTCAATGATGGCAGTGTAGAAGTGCACCATCATTGTCTTTGGCAGGCTGAACTTCTTCAGCTGCCTCAGGATGTACATCCTCTGCTGAGCCTCATTTGTGATGGAGCTGATGTTAAGCTCCCACTTGAGGTCCTGGGTTATGGTGGAGCCCAGACTCTGCTTCATCAGCTGGAGAGCCACACAGGAAAATAGGGACCGATGGGGCTGCCGTCTTCCTGAAATTCACAACCAACTCCACCATTTTTGGAGCGTTGAGCTTTCATTTTGAATACTTCGACCCCTTTAAACTGTGCATTAAAATGTGTCTTGTATCCAGATTGTATCTAGATATTATTTAATGGGATCACATTTACACCTGGTATTGCTATGTGTCTCAGGTGTCCACATTAAGATCCAATCACTGAACACTGTCTTTCTTGGCTTTTCTGTGTGCCAGTCCCATGTGTTTAATTGTCCGTTGACATTGCAGTCAGGACCAGCTGTAGCTGTTTTACACCATTTTCTTAGCCATTGCTTCATAAATGACTAGGGTTGCGATATGAATTGCAAAGGGTCGCTGGTATATTTCGTTGGACAAAATTGAAAGACCCTTGGTCTCTTCTTGGCTCATGTGTCTTGAATACCCATTTTGAGTTGAGCAAGTTTTCTTGCTGTTTCTTTCTAGTAGCTTAGCTCGCTAACTGGCTAAAGGCTGCTTCCTGGCTTGTTTGGAACAGTCACCTGTGCTTACGTATTCTGTCCACGTAGTTGTTGTATGTGGATTGAAAACACTATTGCATTTACGCGTTTTTGGTGCATTTAAATCTGTACTTACATGTGGTCTAGCACTATGAAACTGCATTTCCCAACCAAAATGCCTTTCCCATTAAGCATTAATCATGATTGCAAACAAGAAAAATGTTGTGGCATACAAGAGGCCTTTGCTTGGTCGGAGTTAGTGTGCAATATCCAAAAGAAAAAAAAGGATCACAATTAATTGGATGGCCAATACCCACAGGGACACAACTTATCCTTTGCATTTCCATTTATCAGCTTGGGGCAGAGGCTGTTCTCAGTGTGGATCACATCCCATCACATCTAACAATGTTTGAAAGGCTGTCGACCTGTTTCCCGACAAAACAAAACCTTTCATTTGCCCTCCTTCCATTAATAGCATCTTATATGGCCGAGGGCCAGCGTGTAATGCCTTCTAAACATATTCAATTTCATCATAATTAAGAATAGATTATCTATCCAGCTAAGCACAATTCATCATAATCATCATTCCAACCTTTTAAGGGTTTTAAATATTCTCATGCTGGGATCCATAACTCCTTGCGACACCGCAATAATTTGTTTACAGCCACATCCATTTGGTATTCCATCCTTTAATCAATAGCAGTGAATCTAAAGTCCATTTTGCTGCACATTTCTCCTCTTGGGGAGAAAAAGCCCCGTTGAAAAGGAGCAGTTTAGGGCTCACGAATTGCACACACAACTCCCCTGGCTCATGCTCTCACAAGTTTGAATGAGATCATATCTGATTGTTAATTGTAAACAGCATGGAGTATAGCGGGGCGGACCATTGGGCATCGATGGATTAAGATAACAGAAGTTAGGGCGTCATAACTGGAGATAATCAACTGATTCATTAAGATAAGAGAGGGAATGATAGCTCGGAGGGATATTTTCCACAGCACTTGTACACAGCTTGTTCACCATCTCGCTCATTAAATAGAAATGTAACAGCAAGCTGTTGCATCTGTTTGGCCTTCCAATATCAAACCTACTGGATGTTGACAGGCTGTCATCAAACTGCCAAATATACAGTGGATCTCAGTCCAGAAAGAAAATCTGCAGCCCCACAGAGCAGACAGAGCCAAGTGTACTTCCACTGGTTTCCAAAGTGAAGTGGCTGACATGCTACTCTTTTATATCTGACAGTTGGCCAGACAAGCAAATATTACATACAAGTTGCCTGCACCTTCTCCAGATGGCGTATCAAACATGGATGTATGAAACTCTTACACATTAAGTCTGATATTTTTCCCCCTGAGTTGGTCATCAGACGTTCCATGTTAATGTATTGGAAGTTTTAAGCGAGGTGGATACCGTATCAGGCACTACCCATTGTTACGCGGCCCATTATTCTAAAACCCCAATAGTCGGAAAAATGTGCCTGAAAGCCCTTTGTCTGACAACCGTAAAAAAGGAAATCGCCATTGCTGGAAAAACGAACAACACTCTCTTTGCAACAAACACAAGCGCATGACACCGACACCCCCCCCACACGCAACCTCAGATCAACAGACGCCAATAAAAATAAATGGCCGGTCAAAGCACCGAACCTGAGGGGGCAGCCTTCTCCATTGCTGCCCCCTCCCTCTGGAACTCTCTCCCCCAGAACATCATACATTCCCCGTCAATCACCACTTTCAAAACTAAATCTATTTAAATCTGCTTTCAACTTGTGATGCTAGTTATGTATGTCTTTTTTCTTGTTGTTGTTTTGTTTATTTCTGTTATAATATCACCTCTCTGCCTTGTTTACTATGTTATTTCTTAAAGTGCCTTTGAGTACTTTTCAACGTGCTATACAAATAAAATGTATTATTATCCATCCATTTTCCGTAACCTGCTTATCCAGTTAAGGGTCTCAGCTGTCAATTATTATTAATTATTTTTTATTATTATTATTATTATTATTATTATTATTTATTATTATAAATTATCATGCAGAAGGAGGTCATTGAACCTTCCCCAATTGTTTTTACTATGCAAAGGCATGTCCCACACTACTTGGCCTCTGACTGGCTAGTACTGGAAAGCTTTGTTGGCTGGGTTGGTTAAGTTCGGGCAGGAGGAGAGAGATTGGTTAGGTTTATGATAAGAATAACAGCGTAAGCCAATCAGAAGCAGAGTAGGGTGGGTCATGCCTTCACCATAGTAGGAACAAAATATTACCACGAGGAAGATGCGATGTCATTCTAAATAACATTTAGACATTTTTCTGTTCGTTGTAGGGAGAGTGTGTATTTCCAGAGCAATTGGCCTTCAGAACAATGGACGTTTGTCTTCAGGATGACTAACTAATAACTCAAACTAATGGGCTTTTGGTCCAATGGCACATTTTTAGGACTATTGAAGTTTTAGGATTATGCTTGTTTAAATAATGGAGAACATACATTCCGAGTAGGTGTGAGTCATTTCTCTATTTATGTGTTGTTGTGTCGAGACTGCAGAGTGAAAGTGAATGAGCAAATTTCCCAAAATGTTGAACTGTGCCCTTATATGTGTACTTCCCAGTATTATTTTTCTAATTATTGTGTGGCTTGTGTCATTCATTTCATGTGATGTTAAAATATAAATATTAAGAGGCCCTGTAGGTCTTTCTCTACTTGAAGTATTCTCCACTTCTTGTGTGTGTGTTTGTACACATGCACATACAGTATGTTACAATGCTGATGCCTGAGCCAGGATCAGTGAGATAATGAGGAGGTGGATGATGGACGGATGGATTGATTGAGCTATGGGACCCAACTGTTTATATCTCTTTTGAGAGCTAATAAAACAAAAATCAATAATGTGCTGCAAGGCTGTGAGGTTAACCAGAAGGTGTCAGAGGAGACACAAATACCTCCAAGAGGCAGGTGTTTGTAGACCTTCTCTTCCTGTTTCTCCATTCCACTCTTTCCATCCCTGCACAACGCTGGGACTGATGTTGTTAGTATTTACCCAGCCCGTGCTGTGGCTGGGCTCCGCAGGCTCCACAGCCATCTAATTGCCTGTCACATGAAAAGCTTTGTCTTTTGTCACCGTGGATCAACTGGAGATCAATACTGCCAACAGAGAGAGTGAGGCGTGTGTGTGTATATGTGTGTGTATGTGTGAGGGGGAGACAAATGAGTTTGAATACCTGCGAGGAAAGAGGAGCTTTGAAGGATGCAGCAGCATTACTGTCATCTTGTCGTCCTGGCTCGCACAGGAGAGACAGCTTTTGGGCGCATGCGAGTGCGAAATATTCCGACACACACAATCTGGCATGCGCATACAATCTGGCATGTGCACGCCGTGACACACTGCCTCGCAGCACTGCCAAGTGCAGGGTTAAAAAGTGGGTGGACTCTAGCTGGAAAACCTCATTAAGTTTTAATTCCTTTCTGTATCCTATTTCTATAATGGGGAATTGATTTTTACTTAGTGCACTGGACCAGAAATAATTCTATTTCAAATCGTTTTATTCTCCTCTGTTTGTCTTTGTGTGCAGGGCTCTGTGTGTGTGCCTTTAAATGTGTGTGTGTGTTCGTTTTCCCACATTTAGCTGAGACGCTGATGTTTCTCCTTAATCCGTTTGGAGCGAGAAAAAGAGTGTGTCATTCTTTTTGAACACACACTGTTTAGCTGCTTTAATCGATGCACACTGGCTAATGCTTCCACAGGGAAGGTATATTTGAATACCTTCAGTATTGTAACATGTCAGGTGGTTCTTTGAAGAATGACAGCATATCATTATTGAGTAATACCAATTTGCTCCACATGATGAAATCTGGTTAATGCCCTCTTTAAATCAACAAGCATTCATAATTACTTTGAAGTAACTCCTCAAGATGAAAGTCTTCGGGTGGTGTTGTCAGAGAACATGGAATGGATGAAGCCTGGCTGAGCCAGAACACCATATTGATTGACTCTAAATAAAATAAAAATAATAAAATAAAATGGGCATGTTCTGGCTCTGTCCCAATCTGGAGGGGTTTGGGAGTCTATTATCCAAGCTACATCTACAGTCTTGACAGTTCAAATGTATTTAAACCCTCTTATATCAGCGGTGGTAGTTTTTATTCCGAAGGGATGCAAATACCTTTGAGGTGGAAGGAGGCTACCCCGCCCTCGGTCTCTCACTAGAGAAGAGATGTGTTGTAAAACCTGAAGCATGAGAGCAATCAGATCTACACTACGGGGTTTTGGAAATAATTTTGTGTGGAGATCTCTCTTGACATTCATCGAAAATCCCCCCAAACAAGTATAAGAATAAAAAGAAATGATCATGTTTCCGTCCGTGACACACCCTGGATATGTTTTTTGACATTCAAGGTCTGGACATGCTGATTCTGCTTAACCTCTCATTATGACTTAGGCTTTTTCTTTCTCAATTATACTTGACATTACTAAGTGCGTTGGTCTTTTACTTTGATATGCATTAATAACATGGGAATTCCTCTAAGTGGAGCCATCATGGAGTTACAGAAGAAGGTAAGGGTTGGTCGCTGTGGGGTGGGAACGGTGTTCTTTTTGTAAAATATGTAAACTGGGAAATTCAGTAAATAGCACAGTGAAAAAAAAATCATTGCAACTCATCAAATAGTTGTGGAGATGTTCCTACCTGGACCAATGTAGTGGACCAATGTTTAGTCAAATAGTAAAGGTAGATTTTTAAGCAAATGTTAGTATAACGTTTTTGAAATAAAACCACAGACAGCTTCATCCTACCTCCTCTGTAAGAAGGTAATACTTCAGGAAGTACTTTGGGGGCTACTCAAAGGTCCAGTGTTGGGAATGTTTTGGGAGACATGGTATTGAAAATGGTTTACCACATTAGGGTTCTATCTTCATACAAATATTTTCCTTTCTGAGATCCTGGGACATGACAGTGTGGTGGAAACCAAATCCACAGGTCAGTCTAAGGAAGGACTACAATTATCACACAAACTGTCTGTTAAGATCCTTTCATCTGTTTTCCATAATGTGTTTCAGGACATTTTTGGGGGATTCTTTCCTCGTATGCAGCAATCCGTAAGTGACATGGTATGGATGATGCTTACCATATGTGTATTAAAGTGCCACTGCTTACGGGCATGATAAAGGGGATAACTGACACAATCAATCTTGATAGAGTTAAGGAGGCTTCCAGCTCCTCATCAGACATTTACTCTCTGTGGGTGTGAAGCTGCAGCTCTGGCCCAGCAGCATGCACCGGCTTCAGTTACTAAGACGACTAATAGGCCTCTACCTCGACACATCGTGTTATGATCGATTGGGATTCATACTGTGCTGTTGTATCAAATTCACAGTGATGATGATCCTCTCCTAGTGAAGAATATCTGTGCAGCCATATCTCCTCGATGCCATTAAAACAGTCCTGGTGATTATTATATATCCCACTCTCATTTTCTTCTTGCTGCTACTGATTCTGCTTTCTCCACTCAGCCCCCCTTTGCAACCTATTTGTCTTCTTTCTCTCTCAACCAATCTACCTGCCTCCCACCCTCTACTCCCACGAAACCAGACGCTCTTATTAAGGCTGAACTCCTCCAAGGCCCCTGTATCTTCCTCCCTCTACCTTCACCTTGCCCTTGTCTGCTCTCACAGCTTCTTCAAGCTTGCCCAATTTCACCAACCCGAGTTTCTGCGTTCCACCTTTGGTGCAGAGAGTCCTCTGGGGATCCCAAAGCAATAATACAGCATCAGAGGCAAAGGCAATAATCAAATCTAATGCACTCACTGATCTGACTTCCTGAACCCCGCTTATTCCTTAATTTATTAGACATGGGAGAGCGGAAGGATTGAAGAATTCAATGTGTGTCTGGCTCTAGAGATGCTTTCAGGAGACACATTGTTTATTGCTCTGGGTTTTTACCTGCCATAAGGCCCTTAATCTGTTTTTTAAAAAAAGAGCACTTTGAGGAGCTTGCACAGGTATATGTTGTTTCTGACTTAGATTTTGGTATTGGGCTAAGTGTATTCAGCATAGGCATTTCTTTTCATAATCACTCTTCTTGTCTTTTCCCATTAACTCAGTCTGGTTTTGTTGGACTGGTTGCAAAAACTTAATACATATAGCATTCATTGTAAGCAATTGTCAGTACATTTCAACACTTCCTGATGATTTTTCACAATAAAAGCTTTGCCCAATATGGTGCTGGAAGACTTTTGATGTAAATATAACTCAGGAAATGTTTAGTTTTATAGCTTGACAATGATCCAAAATATAACATCAGAACAGGTGAAGCACATGTAGAAACAAATAAAAAAGCTCAATGAATTTGTCCAGCTATCCTGTCCATCCCCTCCTTATTGTCACCCTGTCATAGCCTTCATTGGTTTTATTAGTACCATCTGTCAGAGATCAGAAAACTAAACTAAAATATGAAAAACAAGTTAGCCAAAGAGGTAAATCCACACGGATTAAAGGCATGAATCTAATGTAAGCATGTTCTACATAAAGGCATTAGTATTGCTGCAACCTAAAGGCCCCATCTGCTATTTGAGAGTCTACAATATGATCTACGCTGTTTAGTGGGGACATTAGTTTAGTTTAGTTTTATCTGAATGGGTTACATGTGGAAATTCTGACAGCCTTCCCCATCAATTGACATAACCATCATATGGGACCGACAACACTAACATTAATAAAATAATCTAGCATAAACATGAAATATGACAGTAAATATGAAGTAATGAAAGCATCTGGTGTGTGTATGTGCAGAACATAGAATGCATGTTTTCGTATCTGTTTAACCCTCCTCCTAGCAACACATTGAAAATATAAAGAATACCAATAATTAGATAGATCGGATTATTATTATATAAAATAAGTTGCATTTAATTTGCATATTGTGTAAAAGGAAAACAGACAGAGCACATGTGTGTCTGATGATCTGATGGGGGAGAAGACCTCGGGTCTGCAGGGACCCAGATAGAGGGTTAAGAGAGAATATCAATTTGTATTATTCCTACAGTCTAAATCAATCCAGATCCGACTCTTGATGTTTGTCTAAACTGTGGCGAGTGGAGAAGCGGTGCAGGAGGAGTAATAATGTAGCCTAATGCAATAAGTCTCAGTTGAAATGGGAGAAATATTGGCTGGTGTCCAGAGAGGCACCATCAGTTGTTGAAACACAGATGGGATGAATGATATATCAATACCCTCTCTCCATTCATATGCCTCTAGTCTCACTCATCTCTCAATCTGTACAGATTTGTTTAGCAGTAGATCATGGCTGCTACACAGTGTCTGACATAACACCCTCCATCAATGTGAGCACGAGCCGAGAGGAAAGTTTCTCAGGAAGTGACTCTTTTTTCCCTAATTCATGACATGAAGTTTTTGCCCTTTATAAGAGTTATATAATCAACCCATCAAAGGTGTGATCGCTGCAAAACTAACCAAAGCAAACGGTGATGTGGGATTCTGTTACAAAAATAGAGACCCTATGTTTGTTGAAAGAACAATTTAGCCAAAGCCCTGTGTGCAAAAGATTAACCCTTTGGACCCAATGGAACATCATCAATAGAATTTGTGTAAATGGTGTTCTTCATATACTCCGACCTGGAATCAGTATAGTTTGCATTTCTCAATAATTGCAGTATTATATATATTTATATTTTTAAACAGCAGAATGTAGCTAATACAGAATTACTTTTCATGGTTGATAGTTACTAAATGCTCAAAATGGATATGAGTGATATATATATCTTCCACTTTTCTTTCAAATGTTTCACATGTGAAACATCCAGACATGCCACTCCATTATTCAATCCACCGATAGTCTGAAAGAAATCCATGGACATAGACTTTGTATTTCCAGAGCAATATAATGTGCAACGCAATTCAATGTGCTTTCAAATGAATCACATGTGAAACTTTTGAAAACCACATATTTCACAAGGTTATTTGCACATGTGACTTACCACATGCTTTTTCTTTGAGGGTTGCATTTCATAGAAAACTTGTGGACATGTGGGTTCGTGTAGTGACATTGTCATTATCGTGTAAAAAAGGTACTGAAATAAAACAACAACTGAGTACAAAGGGGTTATGTGTAATTGTTTTTATGCTAAATAAATAAATAATTAAATAAAATAGAACACAGGATGTTTTGTGTGTGGAGGCATATAAACTATAGTTGAACTGATAACAGTTGAATGATTGGAAAAGGTGAGGTAAAGAAAGAATATTTCATGCACCTTTTAACAGACGTTAATTAAACATGTATCACTTCGATGGGATGGCAATAGCACTATTTGGACAGCTCGGTCTCTGCCTGCCATCACTCAACTGTGTGTGAACATAGCCAATTCTGCAAAGCCAGAGATCACACATCAACCATCACAAGTTGTAAAAGGTAATATAGAGAGTCCGAGGTGGAATGGGTTCTTCCGTGGCTCATGCATGCTACAATGTTCCAGCAAGTTTCATGACAATTTGGCAAGATTTTTTTAATCTGTAATCATGCTGAGAAACAGACAAACAACTTAACCAAACTGAAAGCATGAAGTAATGAATGAGGAACTGAGCTTCCTGCAGTCAAAGAGACATTGTGAAACCCCCCCAATCCAAGGACATGTCCTTAGAATACAGCGGCCCTCAGGCACTCTGCATGGACACCCGTAAGCAAAGTTTAACTTGATTTACTCCATTGAGTCACAGCATAATTTGCCACGAGTGTAATTGGCTTCCAAATTTTCATGTTGGTATTTACTTAATAACTGTGTGTGCCGTCATAATTCAAAAGCTTTGCCTAATACTGTGCGCTTGTTGAAATGAGGCCCATCAAGTCACTAATTCCATTTCTGCAGCCAAACACAGAAAAGGCTTTGGCGGCGACTCATGCCTCTCAGCGTCTCGTCCTTAATCACAGCACTCAGCTCCAAAACACACCCAGAGGCCTGTCAGTACGGGGCCCCGTGGGGACACACAGTGGCTGGATTAAATAGATGACACAGGTGATTCCTCACACTTTTTTAGTTCAACAAATCACTCTGTTGCTCTTCATCTGCAAAGAAAAAAAGAAAGTGTTCAGCAATTCCAGTCCCGAGGGCCACAGCGAAGAAGGCACAGGCCAATGTGATGAATCACATTCCAAGCCTATGAGTAAACGTGTGTGTGTCTGTGTTTGTGTGTGTGAGTGGTGTGGTCATTGCCAGGCAATCACTCGAACTTGAATGTGCAGAGAGTAATATAATCAACAGCAGTCTGTGCCTCCATGATGCCATGGCACCGGCTGCACCTTCACCTAAATATTTATTCTACTCTGTGTCTCCTGCACATGCAGAGTCCCAAACATGTCAAACTTCATTCGAACATGCTCACACATCCTACCAGTTAACACAAACAGCTATTAGTCAAAGTGTCAATGTGGCAAACTTGCACTTTAGTCCTTATAGGGCATAGATTCTGACGGGCCGAACATCGGTACTTGTGATAGTGTGAGGCCTTGTAAGTGTGTTGGAGCTGATGATGACTCAGCACATGTTGTAAAAACAAGAACAAAATGAAACATCTAGTAGAAAGGAGCGCTAACATTACCAAAGTTAGGCAAAATAGCTCCCAACTTGTGATTGGAACAAACACTTATAACAGGACGGGTGTGATCTCTGAAGGGACGGACAGATCGGTGTTGGTTGATGATGAGGCTAGCTGGAACACAAAGTAGACATCAACAAGACAAAGCAATGTAATAAATATACCTTTTTTTTTTAAAGACAATTTCATCATAATTTAAGCACACTCAGACACTATCATAACTCCATTTACAGTCCAACTTCATTTTACTGGTCTACGGACTCAAAAATCTATATTTCTAAATCCATGTCTATCTGACGATAATAATAATTATTAATAACATATGCACTTGTTAGATTCCATGGCCCATTCCAACCAGCCTGTTCTCCCAATTCGTCAACTTCTGCAGCTCAGTCAGTGGCCCTTTGCATCAAACTATCACTATGACGCTCCACGTGCTCTTCTAGCATCAGTTTGGGTGTGCAGGGCTGCCTCTAGTCTATGACGGCAGTCATGTGACGGCAGTAAAAGAGGAAGTCATGTGACGTCATAGGAAAAGATAGACAGAGTCCATCTGAAACAGAGGTCATGGTGGATTGATTTGTCAAACAAAGGACTTTCACCCAGGTGACTGCTGATTGTTTCCATAAGAAACAAAGTTATTATGTGTGAATCTCATTTTACCTTCATAACGTACTTAGCTGACGTCACGTAAGAGTCGTACTTAACTTCCAGCCAAAAACAGTGATCTTTTCCTCAACCTTACAAAGCAGTAACGTTACGTTTCCCACGTGTTGAAGTTTAGCAATCCACCCTGCATGTTGAAAAATGACCCTAAAGGGCGCTGAAAGTGTGCATATCTGATGTGCTGGGAGTGATGGCATGTTGTCTTTATCATTGTCTGGTTGTCCAATACAATGGTGTTATTTGTTTAACTGTAAGGCAAGCTAAAGCTATCAGTCATGTGTGTTACTGCAGATTAAACTCATCCCTCCACTCTGCTACTTAATATACAACTTTACATTTCTGAGACACCAAACCAGATTCTTCTTACTTAACAGCAGTACCACAGAGGATGAACAACTGAACCAAAATCATGAGCAACATAATCACATATATATATATATATCCTTTGTTGTAGTGGTGTTATAAAATAACAACATACAATAACATTTGAAAAGTTTCATAGCTGGTTTACGTGAACATTTGCACTTGGAGTCATTGTTAATTGTTAATTGGTTTTTTTCTACAATGACAAATCAAAATGTGTGTTGTAGACCCGTTCACACTCCGCTATGGGAAACCCCCCAATCAGAGGCTTGAAGCTTAGACACTGATTTAATTACGAAAATAATATGTCAATTTTATCCAACAGAAATACTGATGATTCAAATTCCAGTCAACTTTAACAAACACAGGGAAACAGCCACTGTGCCTCGGCTTAACAGCGCTTTTATAAACATATGACTTTTCCCTAACACAGCCAGAGACAAAGGGAGGCGGGGGGGGAGATGTCCAGTAAGGCCGAGCAAACAAAGTGGCAGACAGACATAGAGGCCAGCAGAGAGAGCACATGGAGAGACAGCAGGGAGACTCACTGATCAATTATTCAGTTCAGCACGAGCGTTTCCTGGAACGGCCGGTGTGTGGAGCGGGTGGTCAGGGGTGTCTGTTTGGTGAGGAAGACACAACATTGAACCCAGTATACCACCGCCAACCAGCATTAATAACAGCTGACACAGGCTGTTCGCATTCACGGTTCGTACTCATGTGAAAAGTAATGCAATGTAAATTGTAAATGACCCATGTGAGCGTGAGCCAGGACATGCAGGGCTGCATCTAAAAAGCAGTCAGGCGACTTAGTATAAAGATTGACAAGGTCAGCAAAGGGAGGAGGTCAGGGACGGAGGACGGCTCAAACAAACACAGGACTTTCACCCAGGACAGCGCTGTCCACGGAACCAAAAGTCAACCTTCGTCCTATTGTATCTTACTTTTGTTACAAAACTTTCGTACTTGACTACAAGAGCTGCATAACCAACATACTCATTTCAACCCGGACCACCATCTTTTCCTGAACCTAAAACACTTTGTTTCTTCCCCTCTTTACTTGTGTGTGTTGATTCCATTATGACTTAAGAGATCGGAGAGTCCTCACTGAACAACATTAATTATCCCCCCTCCTTTGATCAAACACTGAATGAAGCTAACTTATTATTTTTTTTTCCTATTCCATTTGTTTCTCCCCCAGTCATTAATTTCACAAGATACATTTACCAATTAAATGTACAATTAAATACGCCTGTGGAGGTTGTTAAAGGATTTAATTCACCTTTGTTTTTGTTTTTCCCTGAAATGCCAGACTAATGCATGTCTGAACACTCATTCATGCAATTTTAAAATGGTTTTCTTTCCTTATTTTGGCTCAGAAATGTCTTATTTAGTCCATGCTCAGTGACTTTTTGTGGCCTGGCTGTCTCATAGCCTCCCCTCTTAAGCCTAGATTTAAAACTCCCGGAGTGTGAGTATGTGTGCCAGCTCATGTGGGCTAAAAGGTCCAGGATATAGCCAAGAGCCAGAGCCATGCAACACTTGAACAATCGATAACATTTCAAAATTAGACCTAAAACTAAAGAAGCTCAGTCTTGGAGGGACGTGTTCACTTTTCCTTTTCTAGTGCGGCTGCGAGCTGCTGCATTTGAATAAGCTGCAGACTGCTATTGATTTGTGAGCGAGGCCAGAGAAAGTCCACTGCAGTAATCCAGTCTGCATGAGACGGAGGCATGCATAACAGCCTCTCAGCATCAGACGGGACAGGGCGGGGTCCAACCTTCGCACTGTGTTCTGAGGTAATAAAGGGCAGTTTAAGTAGAGAGGGGGAAGTGTGCTGAGAAGGTCCGTTCCATCCAGCTGATTATTACCGAGACAATGATTTTATCCTGGGCCAGTTTAACCAAGAAAATGACAAATTTACGCTGCATATTGTTTCAGTTAAAGTCAGCATCTGATCGACAGCAGATCAGTTACTGGACTGATCCTGGTACTACGATTGAAGGACAACTAATAATACATTTACACAGTTTAACTCCACATGAAAAAGGAGTCCAGTGATTATATAGTAAATGCCCAAATCCAAATTCAAAGTTAAAAATTTTAGTTCTTACTTGTTTATTCCCAACCTTCCTTGTGCCTGTTATATTTTCCATCGGCATTGTGTTTACACCTTGTCTTCTTAAGAGTAAGTCATAAAAAATATATATATATTTGGCCGGATAATCTTTCAAAGTTCCTTTTTTTTTTTTTTTTTTTTTTATCTGTGAAATAGGTGGAGAAATGGATTTCATATGTAAGAACGGGGGAAAAATGTTTTACCAGGTGAATACTTTTTGTCACTACCCATGTTTTAAATAGGACTATAAGCATTTCTTCGAGATGAGTTTAACTTAGAATACTTGCTAACATAGCGTATGTCCCAATAGGACATTCAATCCAACCAGGCAGGGACGTTCAAGTTTTGAGTGTACAACTCAGATTAAGGAGCTACACAGCTGATAAAGCTTGAAAGAAATTGAGGACAGCAACAATTCCAGGAACAATTCAAAAAACACCTAAAGAAATATGAAATGAAACATAAACTTTTGACATACACATTGAAATGGGTTCGTTTGGCAGACTCTTTTGTCCAAAGCAACGTCCACATGAGAAGCAATCTAAGCCACAGTACAGAAGGAGAAGCCAAAGAGAGTAAGTGTGCCCCAACGCTCAGTTTCAAACCATACCTGATGCCAGTGCACATGGTTGCAGGTGCATGCAAGTCAATCTGTTCATGTCTTGTTACTACCAACACATTCCCAAATGTATGAAATACCACAGCTTGGTCAGAGGCACAGAGTTTCAAACGATGACACTCTAGGTTCCCCTCTAGCGTCAGTTTTACACGGTGTCAATGTTCGCTCATTAAATGCATGTGCCTTTTCCAAACAAAGTTTTAGGCAACAAAACCACTTGGTTCATGTTAACGTGTGTAAAAATTGTCTTGACTACTGCCTCAGGAAACTAAAGACTGACCTGAAAAAATGACATTTACTTTTGGTTTCACACGGGACACAAACAGCGGTCTCCTGGATGATAGTCCCATGTTTGTCTGTTGAGACGTGCAAGTCGCTGCTTGAATCATTGGATACAATTTAGCTTGATGATTAAATAGAAAAGAGAGACTAATCATTTTGTATATTATTCACTGAAAAAAAATGTGAAAACCATATTGTTACAGGAATTAGATTCTGCTCTTCTTGAAATAGTGTTTGAGGGTATGCATGTTTGTGTGTGTATGCATGTGTGTGTGTGTGTGTGTGTGTGTGTGTGTGTGTGTGTGTGTGTGTGTGTGTGTGTGTGTGTGTGTGTGTGTGTGTGTGTGTGTGTGTGTGTGTGTGTATATACAAACAGGTGGGACCCGCTCAGACAGAGGAGACAGGAATCTGGGTCAGCGTGCCGTCTCTGGTTCAGGGAGCAGCAGAGTGGGCACGGCTGCGAACACGACGCCCAGCGGGCCGTCCGCTGCCTGGGGTTCTACACATCGACACGGTGGGGGGTGGGGGGGAGGATGTGCGCCTGGGGGTGCATGCTGGGTGACAAGGGACTGGACATAAAACTGAAAACACACTGAAACATAGGTTCTGCTGTGTGCATGGTAGACTGAACACACACAACACATACAATCACTCACACGAAAACAGAACGCTGCAACGTCTCTTCACAAGAATAAATACGTAAGTAAACCTTTTAAAGGTGGCTATCACTTATTTATAGAGCTGGTTTTATTGCTTCTCAATGCTTATTTAAAAAATAGAAACAGTTTAAAAGGAATGCAGCTGTCCATTGGTCAAATCATTTTCAGCAAGACTAAACATGAAATGAAATGGGTCCATCTTGTGAAGAATAAAGTTATCATATTACGTTAGAGAAAATGTTATATTCCTTTAACAGTAGCTGTAAATCGTGAACCTCACTGGGTTTGAAGTGAAAACAAAGTGTTGTGTTTTCTAAAGGAAGACTAAAGGCAGATCTAGTGAAAATAGAACAGGGCCTTGAAGGGAACCGTTCAAGAGCAGGAACCATTATTACATCATTATCATACCCAAAACAGATCTCTCTCGCAGATAAAAGGGGACAAAATAAATAAATACATAAATCATGGATTCAATTGACCAGAATTTTAATGTCGGTAACACACATGCCAAAATATAATGTGCCATACACTGGCAGGTGATCAACCTACTCAAATGGGAGAATATGTTGCTTTTAAACATCATTATTAAATCAATACTTTTGGGTTTTTGTTTGCTGATTTTGAATTTTACCTTAAAACATAAGTTTAGGCTCTGGATACTTGATAGGCATTTTTCAAGCGGAAACATTGATCAGAAGAAACTAAAAATGAACTGATGAATATTGGTGCTGGGTCTTTCCCCAAACTATTTTACCCATTTCATTGTTCATCCTCTGTCAACTTCCCATCCAGTACAATGTGTGCGCCAAGAGATCCAGTGTCAAAGGATCATTTATATAACACAAATGTATTGATCATGTAGCATGATATAAAATAAACTACATTTGTGTGGCATCCTCAAACCACAGTCAACAGGTTCAGACGTTGTTAAGGCATATAGGCCCAGGAAGCAGCATTTTATTAAACATATCAATCTTAAATGGTTCAAAAGCAGCTTCACATACATCAAACACACACTACAGGACTCATAGTGGGTTGACAAGGCAAACAACAAATAATCAAGTTCAAGAGGACAAATGATGCGCTAAGGCGCTCACTATCCCCGACAAAATGCCAACTCACAGCAGCCTTTAAATGCTGTACATAGTAACGTTTTGTATTCCTTTTGTATATTTGTATGTTGTACATTGTTGTTATTATTATTATTACTATTATACACTGCTGCTGGCTAGCTGAGAGCTGCCAAACGGAATTTCGTTGTTCACTACAATGACAATAAAAACCTCTTTATCTTTATCTTTATCTGTGGTGGACAAAAGGAAAGAAATAATTGATCAAGGCAGCGCTCACATGCAGATATACAGCCACATGTTCGAATACATTTTTAGGATTTTTAAAGCTTTTAGGTGCCTTAAAATGCGGTTGCTAACAGGTAAACGAGACAACTTAACTTCATCATGGCAACGAGTCCGCCTTCACAGCCGCGTAGAGCCCAACGTTCAAAACCATAAAAGTGGTGTTCATTTCTGAAGATTATCTTGCTGAACAAAACATTTGGATATCAGATTGGCTTGTTGGCTTGTTTCCTACTGCCATTTTTTGAGCACCAGAATTTATTAGAGAGCTGAATGTTCTTTTGAAGCCTCGAGGGCCCCATAGTTCAGTTGGTAATAGAGGCTTGGCTGCAGCTTTAAAGGTAATACCCATGCGCTCTTAACTTTTACAAATACAATTCTAAAGTCAGGTGTCAGTTAGTGCATGCTCTTTAGCTTCCCATCTTATTACCTGATATTTAATTTTAATGTGAATTGACTGCATTGTCTTGGTCATATCCCATGTGTGTTTCATAGTACATGAGAGAGTAGCACAACACATTAAGCTGTGGGGCTGTAGTGTCCAACACACAAGAGCAAGAGGGAAAAAGAGCTAAAGCTCATCACAAGAGCAGTTGGAGAAATGTCAGTTGTAACTTTTACAGGGCTGGGTTGTGAGTAGAGGCACACCGAGGCCTTGTACACTGTGTGTGCGCCTGTATTTACAGGTGTAAAGACCATGAAAAACACAACAGGCCTCACACTGAAGATGTAAGCCTCTATCCGTTCTTTTACTTTTCTTCCTTTCACTGCTGAATATTTCGTCCTCGCCTTCCCCCCATCATGCGTTGTTTCTCTAACATCATGTCTGTCTTACACTTTCCTATCCTCTCCCTGTAATCATGCACACCTTGTTCAGAGCAGGGCTTCTGACGAGGTCAGTGGAAGGAACCCTGGGCACTGGATGTGATGAGAGCTGGAGGTGATAATGGTGGCATCAATGACAACTGACACAGGCTGATAAAACAGTTTAACATTTTGACAGCGATGAAATTATCGGCTCACGCACAAAGTCAGCTGATTAAGTAGATGCGAGAGAGGGAGAGAGGGAAGGAGCAAGGGTGAATAAATGAGAGCGTAAGGGGTCTCTGTACAACACAGAGCATTAATACATCCTCAAACCACTATTTTCTTATATATTACAAGATATCTTGCAGTGATGTCTACCTGAGCATGAAGTCTCTCTCCCTGTGTGTGTTATCAGAGCTTCTCCCTGCTTTGTTCACAGAGCCGGACCGGCTGAGTACTATTTTGTGTATGTTTTTGAGCGTACCCCTCTGATTGGCTCATGGCTGCCCCTCTGTCAACCTTTTCCCCATAATGTCAACCTTTTCCCCCCCATAATTTGCACTGTTGAGAACCGTGTGGAGGTAATACACAGGCTCTGAATTACATGTTTACCACCTCTAAAGAGTCTTGCCTTCTGATCAGTCATTGTAGAAAAGTTAGTTTTCTAAAAATTATTTCTATTAAGACTTGCAATTTTCTCATGATTAGTTATTATTTGTGTGCCTGGACATCACTGATATGTCCTCAAAATGATCTGTGTTCTCCAGGACGCCCTGATAACCTCATCTACAAGCTTGTTGACTAACGGAAGACATGGAGCAAGCAAGGTAACTGTATTCTCTTACAGTTACAGAAAAAACATCTGTAATCAGATTAATGATATCATTTTAAAATAAATTTTAAAATATAGAATTACTCCCATAAACATATAGGCACATGTGCGACTTTACTGCATGAGTCTTGCACAATGACCTCTTACGTTGGTGAAATAGATGCTGTCACTGGGTGGAAATGTCACCATTATTGTAACGGGTGGTGTGTGGACCCAAGTGCAGTACGACCAGGAGACAGAGTAATGTTCAGGAGCTTTATTCAAGGCAGGAGATAACTCATGGGTTATATTCCACTCTAGAGAGCGCTGATCCGTCAGCGGAGCAGGCAGACAAAAACCAAAAGGAGCAAAGGCAAATCTCGTGGTTGGGGACAGAAGGCTGAGTCGGTTAACCGGGGCAGAGGCAAGGCGGAGAAGTCCAAACAAGCGGTGTCGGCAGCGGGAAATCAGTCCGGGGAATAACGCTGGAAGGTCTGACATAATGCGGAAAACGATCTGGCAGTGAGTGTGTGTGAGACTGGGGTTTAAATACTGCAGGGTGTAGGTGCAGCAGAGTGAGCAGGTGAGTGATTGTGCTGATGAGGTGGGTGTGGCAGACAGGTGCACTGCATGAGGCTGATTAGGTGAGTGAGCGGGGGCCGGGCTGTGAGCTGAGAGAAATAGACAGAGTGCAGGAAGAGTGAACAGGTGTGACTGTGACAGAACCCCCCCCCTCAAGGGACGGCTCCAGAAGTCCTCAAAAACAGAAAAAAGAAAAAGGACAGGGTGGGTGGACATCACTGGCCTGTGTGACCATGGCCTGTGTGACCATGGCCTGTGGGGTACAGGAAGAGGATGCAGGAGGTCCGCCGGGGCTTGGTGCGAAGACTTGTGCTGGTTGCAGGTCGGGCAGGCGTTAACGAACTCCTTGGTGTCTTCGGGGAGTGAGGACCACCAGAAGCGTTGTCGCAGGACGTCTTGGGTTCGCTGGATGCCCGGATGGCAGGTGAGTTTGGAGGAGTGAGCCCACTGGAGAACGTCAGACCGAAGATCTTGAGGGACAAACAGGCGATTCTGAGGGCAGGCGCTGGGGCCGGGTTGGCCTTCGGTTGCGGCCCTCACTGACCTCTCAATCTCCCAAGTCAGGACCGCGACTTGGCAGGAGTCTGGAAGAATGGAGCAGGGCCCTGAGGTAGGTTCCTCCTCCTCCTGGAATTGACGGGAGAGAGCATCAGGCTTGACGTTGCGGGACCCGGGGCGATATGAGAGGGTGAAGTTGAACCTTGTGAAGAACAGCGACCACCGGGCCTGTCGTGAATTCAGTCTCTTGGCCGTGCGGATGTATTCAAGGTTCTTGTGGTTGGTCCAAACCTGAAACGGAGTTTTGGTCCCCTCCAGCCAGTGACGCCATTCCTCCAAAGCTAGCTTCACGGCTAATAATTTGCGATTCCCGATGTCATAGTTCCTCTCCGCGGGGGACAACCGACGAGAGAAGAAGGCGCAGGGATGCAACTTCTGGTCGGTGGCGGAGCGCTGAGACAAAACGCATCCACCTCCACTACGAACTGCCGGTCGGGGTCGGGGACTTGGAGAATGGGTGCTGAGGTGAATCTGGTCTTGAGGTTTTGGAAGGCCTTTTCGGCTGCAGGGGTCCAAAGGAAGGGAACCTTGGAGGACGTCAGGGCAGTGAGCGGAGAAGCTACCGAGCTGTAGCCTCTGATGAAATGTCTATAGAAGTTGGCGAACCCCAGGAATCATTGGAGCTGCTTGCGGGAGTCCGGAGCAGACCAGGAAGTGACAGCAGAGACTTTTGCGGGACCATCCAGATGTTGCTGTTGATGTATCCCAGGAATGCGACGGTGGATACATGGAAATCACATTTCTCTGCTTTCACATAAAGGGAATTCTCCAAGAGGCGTTGTAGAACGGACTGGACGTGATGTATGTGTTCCTCTTCAGTCTTTGAGAAGATGAGAATGTCGTCGAGGTAGATGAAGACATGACGGTCCAACATGTCTCGGAGCACGTCGTTAACTAGGGTCTGGAAGACAGCAGGAGCGTTGGTTAATCCGAAGGGCATCACCAGGTATTCGTAGTGGCCCTTTGGTGTGTTGAACGCGGTCTTCCATTCATCTCCTTCCCTAATCCGGACCAGGTGATATGCGTTGCGGAGGTCGAGTTTTGAAAATATGGTCGCACCTTGAAGCAGTTCAAAGGCCGTCGTGATGAGGGGTAGCGGTTCTTAATGGAAATGTCATTCAAACCCCTGTAATCAATGCATGGTCTAAGGGTCTTGTCCTTCTTTCCCACAAAGAAGAATCCCGCTCCGGCAGGAGATGACGAGGGACGGATGAGACCAGCAGCCAGGGAGTCGTCGATATATTTATCCATGGCCTCTCTTTCAGGGGCAGACAGGGAAAATAAACGTCCTTTAGGAGGGAATGTGCCCGGATGTAGGTCAATGGCGCAGTTATAGGGACGGTGAGGAGGCAGCGACAGCGCCTTGGTCTTATTGAACGCCTCCTGGAAATCCTGGTACTCCACCGGGACCCCCGTGAGTTCAGGCGTAGAGATGATGACCGCAGAACTTTGAGGTGCGGCGGCTTGCTTCAGGCAAACGAGGTGACAGGAAGGACTCCAGCCTCGGAAAGCCCCCGTAGCCCAGTTGATATGGGGGTTGTGGCGTCGTAACCATGGATACCCCAGGATGAGGGGAATACGGGGTGATTGCAGGATGTGGAAGGTGATGGTTTCGTGGCGATTGCCGGACAGAAGACCGTCGAGGGCGCTGGCTGGAACAGGACAAAGAAGAGGAACCTGGTCGATTCCCAGCTGCAGCGCGAGTCCCTCGTCCATGATGGACGCATCCGCTCCAGAGTCCAGGAAGGTGGAGATAGTCTCGGGCCCCCCGGGTAGGAGCAACTTGGCATGAAAAAGGGGCCTCTGGCAGAAGGAGGGTCGTGACACGGCCCTGGCTTTTACCGGGCAGTTGGTAACAACATGGCCGGCCTGACCACAGTACATACATAGGTGCGTGCGTGGGGTAGGAAAATGAGCCGTGGCTGAAACGTCCCTGGCGCTTTTCCAGCCGCCTGGCCTGGATGCGACGGTCCAGTCGAGTGGTCACCTCGATCAGTCCGTCCAAAGAGGTGGGCAGCTCGAAGGAGAGGAGTTCATCCTTGAGCTTAGCCGCGCCATGAAAGTCAATGGAGTAATCCGTGACGGTTTGATTACCTTGTTGGAGCCCCAACAATCCACCGGTGGCGTCTGGTCCCAAGGAAACCACTCCGAAAACCTTGCGTAATTCCTCGGAGAACGCCTGGAAGGAAGCGCAGGCGGGCGTTCGGCGGTCCCACTCCGCCGTTGGCCATGTGGCCAATGTGGCCATGCAATGCAAACGATTAGAGTCATTGAATGAGGTCACTGGAATGTTTCCCTTTTTTTGCTTTACATACCAAATAATAGATATATTTTTTTCTTTTGTCTATTTGCATATTTGGTATTGAGGTGATCCAGAAGTAACAGAGTATAATTGTGATACTTGGATTATTAGAAATTGTTTCAGAATACATTAATTAAAGTAACCCTCTCAACCCTGCTCATTTATCATCTTCAAATTCAATTTAATCTTAGTTTGATTATAATAGACAATTAAAACAGACTCTTGAGACAATCTGACATCAGTCTTATTCTTAGTGGGAAATCTGTGTGACAGTCCTCTAGATAACCCCTAAATGTGAAAAAAAAGTGTTTTAATTTATTTTTCAATAAAAAATAAAGGCAAAATAAAGAATGAGGTCATCAGTTAGGTTTATAGTGTGATTCTAGGAATCATCTCTTAGACTCACTTCTAATATAGGGTCATCAAGTGCATAATGTCTGCAAAAAAGATAAATCAAATCTCCACTGCTTCTGATTCATCAGAAAGTGTCTGCCATTCAGCACAGCCCACCTTTACATGCATGTCATGGTATTCTCACTGCTATCATAATGCGTCACAAGCCTCAAAAGCAGCTAAACATCCCTCATATAACTGTATGAATAAAAGAAATATGGACAAAAAAACACTGACGTGGCACCATTGCCCATTTTGGAATAATCAACAGTAAACACACAAGCCTCATAGAAACAGTAACATGACGTAGTATAACGTTACATTGCATAACGCAAAACCTTTATTTGGACAATCATTCTTCTCTGTTAAAGGTCAAAGCTATGGAACTAAATTGAAATTGCAAAAAAAGAAAAAAATATATATATGTATTTATTTATAAGAGGTATTAAATCATGGCTTAAAGAGAACCAACATTGTTCTCACACTTGTATATGTTTTAGTGTATATGTTATATATTCTGTGAATGTTTTTTGTGTATGTATTTGTTGATGTATTTTTTTTTAAGCCTCCTGTGAACAGGTGTTGTAAATTAGAGTTTAACCACAAACACTAATCACAGTTCATTTTGTCTTTGCGCATAAATGTATTTACAATTGTATTGCTAATATGATGTCCAAATAAAAACATCTAAACTAAACTTAACTAGACAACATTTCCCATAAACCCCATTGCTCTCTTCCTCTCTCAGCTCTCTACTGGTTTTGTATTTAAGAGCATTAACACAGTCAGTAATTCTTTCCTTTCCTCCACGGAGGGCGCCAACCTTTCTACAGATTGGTTAATTTGTTTACAAAAATCATGCTTCTGGCATAATTCTGCTAAACTTATAAGGAATGCTGATGATTAAATGAGTCATAGGACCTTTATCAAAAGACAGGACACCTTTGTTCTCTTTTCTTGATAATGTTTAATAGAAAAACAGGAGACAACCAGCTGAATACAAACAACACTAATTTAATTATACACATATTTTATAATTCTTATGCTTAAAAAATAAAAGCTATGAATGCAGCTGTGACTTTGTCTGACTACCTCCGCTGCCAGTTTAGAGCCAGTGAACACATCACAGTCTGTGCGTTGTTACCATAACAACAATCAAAAATTCCTGGGATTATGGTTTAAATGATAAACAATTCAATGTCCTTTCTATTCCCTTCTATAGTGTGTGTGTCAAAAACTGATATTTTTTCTAGAGCACCAAAAACTGATTAATCCACCGATGAAAATAGTCTCCAACAAATGTAATATTTCCTCCTTTTTGTTAAATCTTCAGTGTACAGATATTTAAGGAAATTACTGAGTGTTTTTTCAATAAAATTTACATATTTTAGAGGTTTTTCAATATTTATGTCATCAGTAGGAACCAATAAGCTTGGAACTGACAGTCAAGAACAATGGAAATAGTTACTGCAAAGGTGCATGTAAAAGTTTATATTAATTGTCTCAAACAATAGACGGGAAGAGGCCAGCACAAGAAATTTAAAACTGGCTAAAAAAAAACCCCGCAAAAAACCTTCAGGCTTGTGAAATGACATTACATTATGAGATGAAATATGCTATTGTTGTGGGTTCAGAGCTCTTTAGACATGACTGTCAAAAGTAGATCACTGGTAAAAGCACTATTAACATGTCTGAGGATTTCACAAAGACAGTTTATTAGTTTTTTTTAAAAAATGCTTTAGAAACTGCAAGTTTTAAAACTGTACATTTGGGTTTACATTTTGCCAGCCGAATCAAATTGTATAGAGGATATTCAACCTATGTTTTTTTTATATTGCATGTAATACTGTTTCCATCACAGGGCTTGTCATAATAAATGTCATAAAAAATATCATATCATCAATATAGAATGGTAGGCCGTAAACATTTTCAACGACCAAATGAAAGGGCTTTGTATCCCTCATCATCATCAGCCCCGAGTGATCCCAACTGGGAAGAGGGAGAACCAGGAAGAGAACCTGCTCTGGAGGGAGCTGAGCCAGCAGACTAGTGCACCGACAGCAGTCCTCATCAGGTGGAGATGTCTGGTCCTCTGTCAGTGAGGTGTCCTGACATTCTGCCCAGCTATCACCTCCTCTGTAGGGAAGCAAGCAGAGAACTGACCCTGTGGTCTATAGACCAAGGCTAAGGTTTGACTACTGACTCTAACATGTCTGAAATTAGCCAGACACCCAGGGACTTGGTTAACCAAAGGAAACAAAACAACGTTAATCTTGATGCTACACTCAGACCATGAGGATAGTCTCACTTCACAGACCTGGAGCAAAGCGCCCTGACACACACAGTCTTTTTACTGAGAACAAATAAAATGTTGGTTCACTAAAATGTACATACCATCAGTCCTTTGTCTTTCAGTCTAGCCAAACTTTATGAAGAAAACAATACATTTAATGTTACAGACACCAAGCTGGGCTACAGGCTAGGCTAGGCTCATTGTAATTGATCGTTGACTTTGATCTGTAGTAAATGTTGCAAAAAATATGTCATTGTTATGATTCGGCTTCAAAACGTAAACTGCATTGGCCGACGCAGTAGAAACGGAGTCAGCGAGCTTCAGGTGTGCACAGACCTCGCATAATGTTCCCAAAGATACTCCATCCTGATGATACCCCAGTAAATGCAGATATCTGCTCATCAGACTGAAGGCTCAGAGTGCATTTATAAAGAATCCTCTCGGCTTTTATTGTTTATTTCAGAAAATAAGCTGAAACTGCACAACTAGATGAGCACGAGTGCACAAAACAAGTTTTATCTGATGATACCTGGACCGCTTCCCATCAGAAATCACATTTAAAAAATTCTTATTATGAAATGTATACCTCCTCTGTCAGATTGTCCCATCTAATTAGGTGATTCAAATTATATCATTTGTTAGATAATTTTCAGCCTGGATCTAATTTTGAACTTTATTGCAAAGGAGTCAAATGGGTGTAATAAATATCAGAATAAAATAATTTCATGTCCCCTTGCCGATTACTTATGTCTCCATAAAAGAAGGGGGAGTGTATTAAGCTGGCAATTAGGATTTCATTAAAGTCTATAAATGGAGATTCATTTATAGTGGATGAATTATCATAGACATCTTAACACACTGTCTCCGGGGCAGATTGGGATGTCTGATGATTGCACACACACACACACACACACACACACACACACACACACACACACACACACACACACACACACACTCCCGTCTTCCTTTCAAACCCGATCAGTTTACTCTATCATATTGAACCAGATCTATCTCGGCGCCATGTACTTCTCGGAAGCCCAGCTGCACCTTGCTGGATGGAAAAAAAACAAGCCATTGTATGTGTGTGCTGTAAGATACATAAATACACCCCCTCTCTCCACTTGCACACACACACACACACACACACACACACACACACACATACACATACACACACCCACACACAGAAATGAGACAATCAGTTGCTGCCAGCAAGCTAGAATACAATAGCCCCTATTAATATTTCACCATTCCCCTTCGTCTTCATTGACCACCACATACCAGAAATTATTTGAATGGCTGCTTCAAACAAGTGTGTGTCTGGATCCAGGCCTGGATACACCTGGCAGGGGGGGGTCCCCAGGGGAAACATCTACACCCCCCTTCACCCCAGCCCTCTCCCCCAGCTTGAACTCTGTGTGTGTGCTCTGGTTTAAGTCTTTTATGAGATGCAAGTGAGAATGCATGTATTTATACTTTGTCTCGAGCTACACAATATACTGTATCCTGTTGGGGGAATATTGTTCAACCTCAGGCTTACTTGTTGTGGTTTGACATTTAAAGAGATGAGATTATTTCATCACTAGTTCTTATGCTAATACAAGGGAGTAATATTTACCTTGTACGTCATCTCAGTTCATCATGTGAACATTTTCTAATAAGCATCAAACACAAAGTATAGCTCAGACTGATAAATGTCATTACTTTTGCAGGTATTAGTCATAAAAAATGTAATATCTACAAACCTACAGAGCAACATTTCTTTTTGTGTATATATATATACAACTAAGTATATATACTTAGTTGTATATATTTGTTTCCCTGTTGATTAAATGTGTTTCCTGGTGCTAATTAACAATGTAATTAGCTGAAAGGTGGTTTACTTGGCGATGGCTGACACAGAGGTTGACATGGAGCTATTCTCACTTTGTCAGACGTCATTCCCCACACTAACCGTTCACCACTTTGAACACAAATTGCATATTAGCAAATGCATGCAGGCTGACAATCAAACGGAGGTGTGACCCTTCAGGTTTTTGGTGTGCAGTGGAAAACCTGGCCACAACGCCGAAAACAAAGAGCTAACTGGTAGACAGGTAACACCATGACACACTTTAAAGAACATGCCAGTGATAGAGCACGCTTTATATTAGTTTTTTGATGATATATATCTCCTAGCAGGTGGATGGCAGGTTGGTTTTTGGAGATTGGATTGATCTAAATCATCACTGTTAAATGTCAGTGAACACTGTGTTCATGTTTCCTGAAAAGAATCAGGTTTGGAATATGAAACACTGCTGCAGATGGTTAGAAGTGACTGAATGGATCATTTTGTTCTTTTAAAGGACCAATCTGTTATAGTCATTGTGAAATACAAGAATCCTCAATACACAGAAGCACAGGGGATACACAAACTATTGACTTATTATGGTCATATTGGTTGGATATTTTTTTTCAGTTGACAAAACAAATCATCAGACTTTAATGTGATGATTCTACATTTTTACCTAATAATCCAGCAATGACCTATAAATCCCTTTCATTTTTATATATATTGCAGTCTGTGAAAATGGAATGTGCACTTATAGCCCTTTACACCAAATCAGCTCTGGTTCTTTAACTAGTTACATTCAGGATTCTTAGAACCTGGGTGCCATCTAGTAAATCAACCCACGATGTATCACGATTTGCAGATCACTTTCATTCCCTGCAAACTTTTTTTCAGATATCTGTTTCTATCGAAAAGAACCTGCATTGGCCAACTTTTAAAGCTTTATGTCTTAGATAACTATTACATGTAAGACTATGAATATGACACGCCCACTGATGTCACCATGGTTCACACTTCCGCTCTGCTATGTTTCGGTTCCAGGGCGAAGCCAACTTTTTGTGTTTGGAATCAATTTGTTTTTGTCAAAATGCAAACCAGAAATGAACTCATTCCATGTTGGTGGAAAAAGGGTATCAGTGAAATATTGAACAAAGTAGGTTCCAAAGAGCATTTGAGAATTAAATAATTATAATAGACACCTGAGCCAGTTTTGTCAGTGCTGAAAACATTTTTCAATTGTCAGCTATTTAGGAGCTACTTTTGGCCTCAGAAGGTACCGTCATAAGAGTGACATGACATTGTCATAAGAGTGACATGACACAGTCATAAATGTCATAAACATTATGTCAATGTCATTAAACGTTTATGACTGTTGTCATTAAGTGTCATTCGATTTGGTAATGACAAGTTGACATTATTTTGGTTGTCTTCATTATGACAACTTGACATTAATCAAGGTGACATAACCAGAATTTGTCTTTGTCATGACAACTTGACATTAAATTTGTTTGCGATGTCCTTATTATGACAACGTGACATTATTCAAAGTGACATTACTAGAAAATGTCTTTGTCATGACAACTTGACATTAAATTTGTTTGAGATGTCCTTATTATGACAACGTGACATTATTCAAAGTGACATTACTAGAAAATGTCTCTGTCACGACAACCTGACATTAACGAAATATGCATCTATTTTTGTGTTTATGGCAAGTTGACAATGATAATTATAATTAGCTGTGCAAGGTTAAAGACCAATTCTAGCACTTGGTCATTGAAAGACCAATTCTAGCACTTGGTCATTGATGTTTGACAGAATACCAAAAACTGACTGTCATGACATCATTATGACAATGTAATGACAAAATTCTTTGACCTAAAGTAAAGTGGTAGCATTTTGATCTGTCATTAACATATCATGAAGGATAAACTGACTGTCATGACATCATTATGACAATGTAATGACCCTAAAGTAAAGTGGTAGCATTTTGATCTGTCATTAACATATCATGAAGGATAAACTGACTGTTATGACATCATTATAACAATGTTTTTATTATAACATCATTGACAATTTTATTTTCTCATGAACATATGAACTGGCTGTCATCATCATTATCACGACACAAGGTCACAACATTATACTATACACGTTACAATGTGCTTAGAAACCTCTTCTGCTCAACACTCATGTCATGATTACTGACCATGAACATGTTGCATGTATTTCCCTTACCATTTTTACTCGAACTAATGGGTAAAAGCTGCTTTTGATCACCCTTACAGAATGCTTTGCTGCTCCTGACCAGTAGCTATCAACAATATCAAACTTAACTCAAAATCTAGAGGTCTAATGACTCAAATCAAACTTAACCAGCTATTGCTGGCATACATTGTGACTTCTGGGCCTGTAATAACTGCAACATTGCTACAAAACAAGCAAACACAAATACTGGAAAAAGTTTCTTAACAAAATATGAACAACAATAAAAACTATTGACTAATTGGCTTTATGCACAGCTCCAAGACTTCCTGAAATAAGCCAGCTCGTTTATTTCATGTCTTACATTATTGGACCAACTGATTAATCCAGGTGTGCCTGACCATTGTTGTGAGGTCAGACACACCTGGATTAATCTTTAGTCGTAGTAGTTCTTTTCCCTCTTGTCGTCTTCAACAAGCGTCCTGTGGAACCGTCCGGAACTTCTGCTGAGTAGTGCCTGTTACCGTAAAGCAGGTAATAGACCAATACCTGCAGTGCAGTGCACTGAAGACTTAACGCATTCATGTACAACTTTAAAACAAACTATGCATCCAGATAAGAGAAGCAAAAGAGGAAATTATTCAAATGATGCATGGCTTGTTATCGTGTCACTTTCTAAAATTTCTTCAACAAGTGATATATATATATTATTTTTTTGCGACAGTATTGGTGTAATTACGGTAAATTCAAGATTGCCGCCTAATTTTAAGCGCTATTCTGTGCTGTGGGTAGAAAGGAGACATCGAGGCAGTAAAGCACGATGACAAGATTATTACGAGGACTTTTGAGAAACAGTCGGCGCCCCGACACTACAGAAAACAAAAGAAAAGCTGTGAAATGGATGTGTAAATGGGGACTATTGAAAAGCAAAATGCTACCACTTTACTTTAGGTCAAAGAATTTCTTCATTACATTGTCATAATGATGTCATGACAGTCAGTTTATCCTTCATGATATGTTAATGACAGATCAAAATGCTACCACTTTACTTTAGGTCAAAGAATTTTGTCATTACATTGTCATAATGATGTCATGACAGTCAGTTTTTGGTATTCTGTCAAACATCAATGACCAAGTGCTAGAATTGGTCTTTAACCTTGCACAGCTAATTATAATTATCATTGTCAACTTGCCATAAACACAAAAATAGATGCATATTTCGTTAATGTCAGGTTGTCGTGACAGAGACATTTTCTAGTAATGTCACTTTGAATAATGTCACGTTGTCATAATAAGGACATCTCAAACAAATTTAATGTCAAGTTGTCATGACAAAGACATTTTCTAGTAATGTCACTTTGAATAATGTCACGTTGTCATAATAAGGACATCGCAAACAAATTTAATGTCAAGTTGTCATGACAAAGACAAATTCTGGTTATGTCACCTTGATTAATGTCAAGTTGTCATAATGAAGACAACCAAAATAATGTCAACTTGTCATTACCAAATCGAATGACACTTAATGACAACAGTCATAAACGTTTAATGACATTGACATAATGTTTATGACATTTTTATGACTGTGTCATGTCACTCTTATGACAATGTCATGTCACTCTTA